>NC_132845.1:5803085-6484085 GCF_048164855.1 Canis lupus baileyi
GTTTCCTCTTTTTTTTTTTAATGGAATCTATGGAGTTCATTTTTCCCCGTGGTGCTAATTTATGGTGTTTATTTGTAAACATGGTGGCATTAATAACTATCAACAACATTTGAAGGGAGCCATTAGTCGGGTCTCCAAGGAGATGACTGGTTTCCTACACACACATCCAGGGGCTTGTCCCCCAGCATGGTCACTCAGGGATCTCACAGCAGGCAGATGATGTTTGTTAGGCCTAGTTAGGGCTCTGGCCCAGGTGCCTTTGGAGAACTAGGATAAACCATGAGTGTGCCACAGAGTCCCTATTTCCCACTCTTTTAAGGCCTGGTCAAAGAGACGCATCTTCCTTCACACGCCTTTGCCTCCTAGGCCTTAGTCTAGTTTCCAGTCTGCCATATTTTTGTTTAACTTTTTATTTTAGATAACGATCAATTCACAAAAATTGGCAAAAATCGAGTACGGGGAGATCCTGTGCCTGTGGACGTAGCTTCCTCCAGTGGAACATCTTATGCTTCACTATAGGACAATATCAAACCCAGAAGTTGACATTGGCCTACTGCTTTTTGTTGTTGTTGTTGTTGGGGCCTGTTACTCACTTTTAATTAGGAAGACGCTCTGAGCCCTTATTCTATCGGCCGCAGTGGACAAGTTACAGGAGAGTGAAAACAATTGAAAAATGAGGCACTCAGAAGACAGAATATGTAAACCCTTTGCTTTTCTAAGGTTTCATACAACCTAGTTGTCTCCATGACCCATAAATGAACTCTTCCTTGGAGAAGAAACATGCGAAGAAATAGCACCAACAAGAGCATTACAATTTTAAATGCCACTAAAAAGAGCGCTGCAACGTTATATGCCAATAACAAGAGCACTGCGATTTTAAAATCTCTTCCCAACCATTTCAAGACAATTGTGTTAAACCATCATTTAAGAAGCTATCGTTGTTGAAAAAGCTGAGTCTCAACTGCTGGCATCTGCATAGTCAATCCAAACCTGATTTGGGGGAACTTGTGCCTATGAATATTTGAAAAAAATATATATATTCTCTTGCTTTATGATTAAATGATGTAATTATTTTGAAGATTATGTGGAAAAGTGCCTTTTGTAACATAAAGACTCGGTATCTCAAGAGTCTTCCCACTACCATACAAATAGATCCTTTATAAAACTTTTATTTTTTCCTGAACTTGCAAAGAATAAGGAAACTCTTTTTTAAAGAGTGAGCTAAGGACACCCGGGTGGCTCAGTGGTTAAGTGCTTGCCTTCATCTCAGGTCATGATCCCACAGTCCCGGGATCGAGTCCTGCATTGGGATCCCTGCAGGGAGCCTGCTTCTCCCTCTGCCTGTGTCTCTGCCTCTCTCATGAATAAATAAATAAAACCTTTAAGAAAATAAGAGTGAGCTAAAACCATCAGTGTTTGGGGTAAGCCCCAGGGAAGAACAAGGTTGCCCTGAGAGCAATGAAATATTAGAACAGAAATTGGAGATTGAGCCTTGAGCCTACGGGGCGGGGGGGGGAATTTTTTTATAAAGACCGATACATTAAACTGGACCCTGAGAGAATTATTCACACACTAACTCAATATTCACAAACAAATGAGAAACAAACCGCAATGGATGAAACTCGGCAGAAGTAACCATCTATAGATGCAGACTGCTCGGGACGCTAGATGGTAGAAGGATCCCTTTCAGAAGAGAAAATAACTCCGTAGAAAATACTCTAATTTTAAAAACGAAATGATGCAAAGTAAGAAGAACTTAGCGAGCAGCATGGGATCATCGGAAACGAACAGATAGATTTGGGTTAAAGACCAAACACAACGTTAAGAAATGACAAAACTGTCGAAAGCACAGACTGGGTGGTGCATTAAGCAGAGGATTAGACGGATGGCTACATGAAAGAGAGAATTGGCAAATCGCTCTGAAGAAATGACACAGAATGCCACATGTAGGGACAGAAAGGTTGAAAAATTTCAGAGCCTTTTTACCCATCTGTAAAACATGAATTAAAATACCTGCCCTATTTTGTCCTGTTTGCCACCAGATTCTACTCCATGAGAACAGTGCGCGCTCTGGGGGACAAGGACCCGTCAGGACAAACGGCCGCCACACACCAACAGGGTACAATCTGGACGCCCTCTGCCCCCTTCAGTCCCTTTCCCTCAGGCGATCCCTTGGCTTGCGTGGCTCCGCTGCACAGCCAGCTCACACTGAGTCTTCGGAGATACCCGGACCAGAGATCGCCCCGGGCCCAGGCCCTCTGGGGTGGGGGAGCACGCCTCACGTGCGATGGCTGGCCAGGAGCCCACCGGGCCACACATCCGCCGGGACCCAGCTGCCCAGATCCTACAGTTTGAAAGTGGAGATTAAGATTCGGAAACGATAGCACGTAACCACGGAGGGAGAAGCATTCTCCTCTGGAAGAGGCCTCACCTTGGAGCCTAAGGGAGTGGGACTCACATATGGCCTCTCGGGTGACAGAGAAATGATCCCAGCACTATACTTGTTGGTTTTTTTTTTTCTTTAATTTGTATTCTAATTGCAGTGAGTTAACCTACAGGGTTGCATTAGTGTCAGGGGTACGATCCGGTGATTTGACTCTTCCACACATCCCCCGGGCTCACCCCGACCAGCATTACCCTTGTGACTGTGGTATGTTGTGCTTCGGAAACCCTCCTCCACGGGGATGGCAGGATGCAGTGTTGTGCCTAAGACAGCAGGCCTCAAGCAGTGACTCTCTACCCTAGCTACCCAGGGAGCTTTATTTTTTTTTTAAGATTTATTTTTAAAGATTTTATTTATAAAAAAAAAAAAAAAAAGATTTTATTTATGTATTCATGAGAGACACAGAGAGAGAGGCAGAGACACAGGCAGGGAGAAGCAGGCTCCATGCAGGGAGCCCGACGTGGGACTCGATCCCAGGTCTCTAGGATCATGCCCTGGGCTGAAGGCGGCGCTAAACTGCTGAGCCGCCCAGAGATCCCCTGCCCAGGGAGCTTTAAAAAAGGCTGGCGCTGGGTCCTACTCCCCAGAGATTCTCATGGGCTGGGGTGCAGCCTGGCATCAGGGCTTTGGAAAGCTTCCCTGTAGATCCTAATGTGCTACTCGAGCTAAGAACCTTTGAGAACAGGGGGCTTCACGTATCTGTGGGCATGTGTCACCTGGCAGGCTTTCCAACACAGGCGGAGCTCCACACCCTCAGTCTGGTCTCCAGCCCAGCAACAGCAGCAGCACGGGGGGCTTGTTAGAAAGGTAAGCTCTTAGGGCTCCTGGAGGGCTCCGTGGGTTGCCATCTGCCTTCAGCTCAGGCCATGGGCCCAGGGTCCTGGGATCGAGTCCCACATCGGGCTCCTTGCTCGCTTCTCCTGCCTCTGCCTGCTGCTCTCCCTGCTTGTGCTCTCTCCTTCTATTAAGTAAATAACTAAAATCTTAAAAAAAAAAAAAAAAGGAAAAGAAAGAAGAAAAGAAAAGAAGAAAAAAAGAAAAAAGAAAAGAAAAAAGAGAAAAGAAAAGAAAAGAAAAGAAAAAAGAAAAGAAAAGAAAGAGAAGAAAAAAGAAAAGAAAAGAAAAAAAAGAAGAAAAGCAACGCAAACTTTCAGGTGCCCTGCAACCCTGACAAATGGGAAACTCTAGCAAATACTAATTTAATCAGCCCTCCAGGAGATTCTAATGCAAGATAAATGTTGAGGACAGTCCTACCACAGATGGACCCATTTTCTTCTGGGTTCAGTCCCCTTGGAGACACTTTCTAGCTCTGTGACCTGAATATGTCACCTCACCATGGGCTTGCGTCTCAGTCTCACCATCTGTGAAATGAGGCTAACGGTACCTTCCTCACAGCCTTGTGAGGCTTAATGAATAAAAGAATAAAGAGTAAAAGAGTAAAAGCAAAATACGTTGAGCTGTAGGAAACCTGCCAGGCCAGGATTCTGAAGCCACACTGACCGTCTACTTTTTCAGAGCAGGGGTTGAAGTCTGTTTCAAAACCTTGACTACGTGTATTAATCTCACCGTGGAGATTTTTTTTTAAAGTCCTGATGCCTGACTCTCACCCCCCAGGGATTTAAAAAAAAATTTCCATGTGCAGCTAACATTGAGAACAGAGATTTAGATTCGAGTTTGTTAAGCCAATTTGTATCGGCTCAGATACGTTTATAATTTGTTGACTCCTGCTGCCGAGTTCTGGGCTAAGCAGGCGGCCACTAACCTGATGATTAGTTCAGTGGGGACAGTGTGCATTCTTAGAGATTTGCTTTCCTTTAAATTAATCCACGACGGGGGTGTGCGCGCGCCTGCGCTCGAGTGCACTCATCAAGGTAACTAGCATTTGGGATTTCTGCCGTCTCTGGCTGACACCCTTGGCCCAGCGGCAGAGGCTTGCCAACACCTGCCGGCAAACCCTATAATCCAGACTCGGCAAGCGCCTGTAATCCCGACTGCTGAAATGTCTCACCTACACTGTCTCCGAACACCTGCCTTTCAGTGTTTGCAAGGCAAGAATTAAGTTAACGATCCTAAAACCAAAACAAGCAAACAAACACAACCGACCAACATGTAGAGACTGAATGCAATTAGAAAGTCGGGTTTTGCATCTCCAAAAAAAGAAAATCTGATGGCCACCAGCGCTGTGAAGCGAAACAGTCTCTAGACTAAAGGTGGGAGTTCTCATCCACCTTTTGTTCATCAAAGGTGAACATCCTGTTTTGTTCCCTAACCAACGCCCAGCCCGTTCCTCAGACCGTCCGGGCCCCTGCTTTCCCAACCTGGTATCTAAAAATGGAAGTCTACAAATTGAAATTCAGTAAAAGATATATTTTTAAAAAAGGGGTGGGGAAGGGTACAGTCCTTGATCTCTAGTGTCCCTATTACCGTTAAATGTTATGAAAATATCATTTTCCCTTGCAGTCAACAAATTCAGATGCTTCCTGCATCAACATCAATTAAATTTGGGCTTAAAAATTTTCAGGACAGGGCAGCCAGGGAGGCTCAGCGGTTTAATGCCGCCTTTAGCCCTGGGCCTGATCCTGGAGACCCGGGATCGAGTCCCACGTCGGGCTCCCTGCATGGAGCCTGCTTCTCCCTCTGCCTGTGTCTCTGCCTCTCTCTGTGTCTCTCATGAATAAATAAATACAATCTTATATATATATATAAAAAGAATAGTCTTAAAAAGAAAGATTCTCTAAAAAATCACCCATTCCACCAAGGGATTAAAGGGCGATTTGTTCGCACACCAGTTGTTTCCGCACTTTAAGGAGTACTTTTGAAAACTCAAATCTCTGTGGCATATGGCAAGTGAGGATTAGTCTGCACGGGTGCAGCACCACTCACCTGATTGCTTTTTCGGCAGGTTGGCAAAATACAGTCCTCAGGCCAAATCCGGCCCTCCATCTTTCTTTTGTAAATAAAGTTTTATTGGAACACAGCCACACTTGTTGAAGTATCGTCTATGGCTCCTTTTGCCCTAACACGACAGGACTGCGTAGTTGTGCCTCTATGTCCCGTAAACCTCAAATGGGCAGTGCCTGCTTCTTTGTAGAAAGACTTTGCTGCCTCCCGCTCCCTGGCACTGGCTTCATTTGCTGGAGTGAAACTGTCCACGGGCCTGGCTGTGTACTTGGACGCGCTCCAGGGCCACACGTTCTTCCCTACAAACAGCTGGACATTGTGCCAGGACTCTGTCCTTGTAGCAACCCCAAGCTGCGTGATCCCCCGCCTATTTCCCCGACCATCACTTCCGTAGTGTGTAGCCAAAACAAACTCCATACATGGATCCAAATTTCAGCAGTTCACTTCTGGTGGCTGTCGTGCCTTGCAGCTGGGGTGACGGCCGCCAGGGGCCAGTCACCTGGTCCCTTACACCAGTGCCCTTCAAATATTTTTGCTCACGTAACGGCCGAGAGAGCTTTGAAAAGCTGTCCATGCCCCCTTATATGTTTTCTCATTGACATCTGCAAGTTTTTCATGTAGGTTTAAATAGTAAGAGATGTAATTTGTAGCACGTTATACAATGGGATGTTCTAAGATGAAACAGTTGACGTCTCTTTTCCTAAATGAGTCCAAAGAAGTCAAAAGGGATGTGGTGGGGTGTCCACACGCTGCCCCCTTCGAGGTATTCATTCATTCTGGGGTGGGATCTGCCACTGGCTCATATCTGAGTCTCTCCACAGGAAGTGCTTCTGAGGGAACGGAGCTACGTAGGCAACGGTTACGCTACCTCCTGAGGACACAGCCACCATCAGTGACTGGCCCGTTGTGGGGACTCAGAGACCTGGTCCCTTCTGCCTCATCCTGCCTGTCATGGGATCCGGGGCTCCCCATGCAGGCTGCAGCCTCCGGGGTATTGACACCAAACCCCATTCTGAGTCCCTGACTCTCCCACAGTGTTATTCCAAATGCAACGTCCCAGGAAACCTGCTGCACACAAACCTCTGTCCTAGAGGGTTTCTTGGGGAACCTGACTGAAGATACCCATTTTCAACAGTACATAACTTCTTCTTTAGCATTAGGAGAACTCATGGTTTTTTCCCTTGCTTTCTGCTTTGCCCACAGATTTTTATCCTACTGTAGTCTATTTGTGTGGTTGAAAGTCCTTTGATTGCCCTCTCGTACTTCCCTGTCACTAAATTATTATATAAAGTAAAACTTAAAGGACATTTTTTAAATGTTAGGTCCAGGATAACAAACATACTGTGTTCTATTAGTTCCAGGTGTACAATAGAGGGATGCAACAATTCTCTCCATCGCTCAGTGCTCATCATGAGTGTACTCTTCGTCTTCATCACCTATTTCACCCATCTCCCATCCCACCTCCCTTCTGGTAACCATTACTGGGCTCTCTATAGTGAAGAATCTGTTTTTTTGTTTTTGTTTTTGTTTTTGTTTTTGTTTTGTCTCTTTTAAAAATTTTCTTATGGAGCAGCCCCGGTGGCTCAACGGTTTAGCGCCGCCTTCGGCCCAGGGTGTGATCCTGGAGGCCCAGGATCGAGTCCCACGTCGGGATCCCTGCATGGAGCCTGCTTCTCCCTCTGCCTGTGTCTCTGCCCCCGCCCCCGTGTTTCTATGAATAAATAAAATCTTAAAAAAATTTCTTATGAACGTAGGTTTCCATGTGTTAAATCTCTTCTAGGCTGAGCTATCATTGCAATAATGAATAATACGTATTTGACCCAAACAACATACACGTATTATAGGTTTGATAACCATTACCTACAAAAAAGTAAGAGTAGGAATGCATCTCTTAAGACGGTGACTTCTATTTTTAGTTTTGTGTATCAATGAACAAATATTATTTACCGCTAACGGAGACTGTTGAACATCAGTTCTATTCCATTTTGTTTTATTGGTCATGATGTACAAATGGGGTATCTGTGAGTGTCCCCCATGTAAATAGGTGGGAATGGAAGTGGTTTGGTGTATTGTGCTGCAATGTCTTCTTTGACCTCCTTCTGAGTGATTCACCAAAAACCACCGACTGACGAAATGCCAAAACTTATTTTAATGCCTCATCAGCCGACAACTCAATTAAGACCTTCTTTAGTTTTCTTGAAAACAAAGAATTGAAAACCAGTTGATTTGCAGAAGGACTTGTTAACCAGGCATTGAGGTCATTCCCATTTTCAACACCTGCACCGTATTTCAAGTTGTTCATCATTTGTGACATCCCAGAGGCAACAGAAAAAGTTGTTGAACGGACGAGGAGTTGACACCTCTTATGAAGAAAGAACGGGAGGCTGGCAAAAGGGAAGACCTGAGTGCAAGTAGTTTTCAGTTCCATTTCATGACAGAAGTGCATATGGAGGCTGAGCACTTGCAAAGTAGCCTTGTCGGTGAATCTCTTGAAAAGCTTCATTTCAAAAAATAAATAAATAAATAAATAAATAAATAAATAAGAAAGAAATAAAAGCTTCATTTCCCCTCAGGGCTGCACCCACACCAGCTTGAAGGTCTCCATGTCACATTAGTACCAAGCTCCTGAACAAGCAGAGGTTTTCTCCTATAATATTTTCCTTAGTTATAAGTAGATATTTAATAAGGACCAGGAAGGATTTGACAAAGGAGGTGGAGACGTAGTTCTTAAACAGGCTTTGGCACAAGCTTCTCTGGCCCAGAAATCTTCTGTGTACTCTGTTTTCCTTAATGAAAAATGGGGACATTGCATCACCGCAAAGCACTGTAAGGGCTACAGTCTGAGGGACACCTGGGTGGCTTTAGTCAGTTAAGTGCCTTCAGCTCAGGTCATGATCCCGGTGTCCTGAGACTGAGCCCCAGGTCAGGCTCCCTGCTTAGTGAGGAGTCTGCTTCTCCCTTTGCCCCTCTCCCTGCTCCTGCTCTCTCTCTCTCTGAAATAAAATCTTTAAAAAAATAAATAAATAAACAGTCTGAGACTTCTGGAAGGAATCTCAAAAGGAATGTGTATTCTCAAATATCTAGCATTTTATCTGACAGATTTTATATTTTCTGTCATAGGACATGCGTGGTATTAGGAGGAAGGAAAAACCAAAGAAAACAAAAGAAGGGTGGGTTCGAGAGTGACTTTGAAAAAAATCTAGCTATATTTATTCCCTGTTCCCTTGTTCCTCTGACCAGGGTGACAGGGAGATTCTTTTCAATGACACAATCAGGTGGGTATAGAAGACAAGAAGGAAATATTGCCCAAGGTCAGAAGTGACCTTTACTGGGCTGTCCTTGAAGCTGTTAGAATATTTCACTTATTAGATGAATCGTTAAGGCTTTCTTTTCTTTTCTCATACAGTCATTTTCCAAGGGCAATAACTGTGGCAAAATTATTGACTTAGAAGTATTGAGGAGCTCAACTTTATATTTATAACAAGAATTGATAAAGCCACAGAAAAAGCTTAATTTTAAAAAATGTACATAGTCTAATTCTGCCTACATTTACTTTGGTTGTCTATTTTTCTCCTGAATTACTTAAATAATTTACCATATTCTTTGATTGGCTGGAAATATAAATCCCTTCTTGCTGATACAGTTTATATTCGTGAGATTTGTTATTTCCCCTTCTAAACCACCCAAATGCATCCTGTAAAAGAAGTGCTGTGTCGCCGTGGCCAGCCATAGGAGATGCAAGAAAACAGGGAATAAACACAGCTAGAATTCTCTCGGAGTCACTCTCCAACTCACCCTTCCTTATTTTGTGTTTTCCTTCTACAAGTATCTTATACTTTAGATATTTAGTATCTTGGTATCTATTTACTATGCCTCTTGCTAGAACAGAGCGTGTGAGAAGAAAAAATATCAAGAGTTTGAGATCAGAAGACCTGAGACTGCCCATGATTGTGGACAGGCCACTTAACTTTATTGAGCTTTTATGTACTTATTTATGCAACGGTGATAGTTTTCCTCTCTGGCATTATCCCATGTATGGGAAAGACATGTACGAATGCAGACGTGTTTGAGTGTCGACGGGCAACACAAACAGCCCAATGAAACAAACTTTTTCTGCTTTACAGAGTTTAAATTCATAAGGAAAAGACAAAGATGATTTTCAAAGTGTAGTGTTATCTATAAGGAATCATTCACGTCTTATCTGTAAACATGTAGTTTGTTTAGGCTTTTAATAAGGAAACAAGGGGGGAAAATCAGTTCGCCGCACATACAACTAGTTGTATCGACATAGTATTTGCAGAGAAAGGAATCCATTTAATCAAAATATCACAACACTGAATTTCACACTTAAACCCACATGCAGATTGTAGGATTATGTTGCAGAATGTTTTGACGGAATGTGTTAAATATAAAAATAATTCAATGCAATTTCCATTTAGCACATTTGTTACAAGACTCATTCTTCAATGGAATTAACAAGTTTGCAATCTTTCTCCTAAGGTGCTCTGTGTTCAACGTGCCCTGTAGCATTGAGGTGGAGATGGGGGAACCAACACTGCAGAGCCCCACAGTGATGCGGCTCAGCAGTAAACGAAAGTGGATCAAATGCAGATGAAACCCACTCACAAAACCTAAGACCGACAGTGGAGATCAGCAGTGTGCTGAGTGGTGCTCCTCCTCGGTAGGGGGTGGGGCTGGGACATGTCATAAACACATCCTGACAGTCATAATGAAAATAAGCTTCATGTTGAATCCATCGCTTCTATAGTGAGTTCCCCTTCCCAGAGAGGGAGAAGAATAGAGACGCAGAGAAAGAAAGAGACAAACAGAGAAGCTTCACAGTGTTTCTGCAACCCATGTTCCAACTGAGACTAGTCCTCAGTACAATCCACCGTCCACAAGAGCAGTTCCAGACTTTAGAGTTCATCAGAGTGACCCGGAGGCCTTGTTAAAACACCAACTGCCAGGCCCCGGCCACAGTTTCCAGTTTAATAGGTGTGACATGAGGGCGGGGCTTTGTATTTGGAACAGTTCCAGGTGATGCAGATGTCCTGTCAAGGGACCACATTTTGAGAACCATAGGTCCATTATATCTTTGACCATTCAAGGGCTCCCTTATTAAAATGAAATATACTTACCACGGTCATACACCTGGTCCCTGGAGGGCACAGGGTATAGGACAGTCAGCATAGATTATATGATGATTTAGGGCAGTGGTCCTCAATTTTAGCTACATAATTTTAAAAACAAACAAAAATAACCCAAAAACCAAAACACTTGATGTCTACACTCATCTAAAGCTAATAAAATCCAAATCTCTGCGGGAGACGGGGCCCGGGGTCCAATCATTCATGCCATGCTCCTCCCAAGTCTAATGTGTAGCCCAGTTGGAGAGTCACTGCTTTAGGAAATTTTGTTTCACCTCCTCTTGGGAGAAAAGATGGCCAAACATATGCGCCCTCTAGGGTACTGGTCTAGGAACAAAGACATTTTCCAAAGAAAAATCAGAATCCCCAGTGGGCACGCTGACGCACAACTACTTGTAATAATATCAACAGGTAATTTAGAAAGGGATTCTGAGTGTTGAGTTACAACGCCCTGCAAGGTTAGTTCACGAGTCTGAAATACCAGAACTTGGGAAGGTGAGCAGCACACTAACTTAATCCAAGCTGCTTTTCCACCAGATGACATCAACCAAAGAATCCAGAGTCTAGAACGTCGGGGCATGTGCCCACGTGCAAGGTTTACCTGCTATAATTACTGTGACTCATTTCAGTCGGCTAAATTATTTACTACTTTGATCTACATTTGAAAGGACCTATAAGTAAGGCCCTCAGGGACCAAGTGCCACAGACACTGATGACAACCTCAGAGAGCAAAACTACAGAAATAAACGGAGAAAACAAAGGCCATTTTGAAATAAGACTGCCACTTGACTCCTCTGGCATAAATAAGATGAATACATATTTCTAATATTTCTATATGCCATAGAATCCCTTTCTGGCACCATTTACAGGGTTGCAGCAATCTTTAGCATCAAGTGTACACGGAAGGACCTTTAGAACTCACTTTTATAAACCAGGTCATTAAACCCCCAAGCCACAGACTTTAAATAAAAGTCTAAACATATGAAACCGGGCCTAATATCTGATTATAAATTAAAAAAAGATTTTAAACAAACCCCAGGTGTGAGGGCTGAGCCTTTCGGTGATCTTTGGTAAACGTCAAACACTTGAAAACTATCAATTTGATATGAGTAGAGACAGGTTGGCTATGTTGACTAGCAACAGCCTCACAGTCCCCCATTGGGAGCCGCTGCCCCCAGAGGGTCCTACAGGTCCAGCCAGCTCACACAAGCGCAGTGATTTAAAAAAGAGGAAATCTAAAGTTCTAGTGAGATGCTTGGTGACTCTTTCTCCAGTCTCTAAGTCTTCCAGAAGACATCTTTCAAATATCCTGAAAAATAATTAAAAAAAAAAAAAAAAGGATAGAACGATGAGTAAAATCACGCAAGATAGTAGAAATTGGGCACTAAGCCTATGAGGGCATCGGGGAAATGGCAGGAAAACAGGAAATGCTAAAAATAATGTTGGCCCCTAGTTACCCTCTGCAATATTTTACAGATATTTTTTATGTGTATGTATTTTTTACTATTTTAACGTATTTTATCTTATGTTAGGTATGCATATATGAGGCTTCACGGACATTGCAGAAATGAGGGCAGAGAGCCCACTTCCAGGCAAACAGCCAGAGCCGTCCACTAAAAGGGAAATGACTTCGGGCAGAGCCTGGGTGGCCCCTGTGGCCCGTCCTGGCCTGGAGGCCGCGAAGGGGACCTGGACTCCCCCTCTGCAGAGAGGAGCTGGGGTCGGGGTGGGGGGTGGGCAGGGGCAGGGGGCCCTGGAGCTCGGAGCGGCCACCCACTCACCTGGGGCTCTGAGCCCCGCCCGGCGTCAGGGGCGCGCTCCCGGCTGCCTCGCGTCCTCCCTGCAGCCCGCGGACCTCGCCGCTCCCGGGCCCCGCGCTGCCGCTCTCCGCGGTCCTGACCGGCTCCCCGGGGCCGCCGCCCCGCCCAGGCCTTCGGGCGCGCCCGCCTCGGGCCCGGGGCTGCCCTCGTCGCCCCCCGCCGCTGCCCCCCGCGGGGCTTCGGCGCCCGCGCCCCCGGGGTCCTGCGCGCCCGGCTCCGGGGGGTCCGGCGGGGGGCCCCCGCCCTCTGCGCCCGGAGCCCGCGCCCCGTCCGCCCCAAGGGACCCCGCGCCCCCCGCCCCCTCCCCCTCCGCCCCAAGGGGCGCTGCCCCCTCCACCCCCGCCCCGTCCGCCCCAAGGGACCCCGCGCCCCCTGCCCCCTCCCCCTCCGCCCCAAGGGGCGCTGCCCCCTCCACCCCCGCCCCGTCCGCCCCAAGGGACCCCGCGCCCCCTGCCCCCTCCCCCTCCGCCCCAAGGGGCGCTGCCCCCTCCACCCCCGCCCCGTCCGCCCCAAGGGACCCCGCGCCCCCCGCCCCCTCCCCCTCCTTCCCGCCCGGCCCCCCGCCCTCCGCCCTAAGGGGCGCTGCGCCCTCCACCCCTGCCCCCTTCACCCCAAGAGGTGCTGCCCCCTCCGCCCCCTCCCCCTCTGCCCCAAGAGGTGCTGCGCCCTCTGCCCCCTCCCCCTCCGCCTCCGCCCCAAGAGGCGCTGTGCCCTCCACCCCCGCCCCCTCTGCCCCAAGAGGCGCTGCGCTCTCCGCCCCCTCCCCCTCCGCTTTCGCCCCAAGGGGCGCTGTGCCCTCCGCCCCCTCCCCTTCCGCCCCAAGGGGCGTTGCGCCCTCCACCCCTGCCCTCTCCTCCCCAAGAGGCGCTGCACCCTCCGCCCCCTCCCCCTCCTCCCCGCCAGGCCCCGCGCCCTCCGCCCCTGCCCCCTCCTCAAGGGGCGCTGAGCCCCCCGCCCCCTCCCCCTCCTCCCCGCCGGGCCCCCCGACCTCCGCCTCAAGGGGCGCTGTTCCCTCCACCCCTGCCCTCTCCTCCTCAAGAGGCGCTACGCCCCCCTTCCCCTCTTCCTCCTCCCCGCGGGGCCCCCCGCCCTCCGCCCCAAGGGGTGCTGCCCCCTCCACCCCCGCCCACTCTGCCCCAAGGGGCGCTGAGCCCTCCACCCCTGTCCCCTCCGCTGCAAGGGGCGCTGCGCCCTCTGCGTCCGGTGCCCGAACCCCCGCCCCCTCCTCCCCAAGGGGCGCTGCGCCCTCCGCCCCCTCCCCCTCCTCCCCGTCGGGCCCCGCGCCCTCCGTCCCTACTCCCTCCGCCCCAAGGGGCGCTGTGCCCTCAACGTCGGGAGCCCGCGCCCCCACCCCCTCCTCCCCAAGGGGCCCCGCGCCCTCCGCCCCTGTTCCCTCCGCTGCAAGGGGCGCTGCGCCCTCTGCATCCGGTGCCCGCGCCTCCGCCCCCTCCTCCCCAAGGGGCGCTGCGCCCTCTGCCCCCGCCCCCTCCTCCCCGCCCTGCCCCGCGGCCCCCACCCGCAACCCCTCCTCCCCGCGGGGCTCTGAGCCTTTGGCGTCGGGTGTCCTCACCCCTGCCCCCTCCTCCCCGCGGTGCCCGGCGCTCCCCGCCCGCGCCCCCGCCCCCTCCTCTCCGCCGGGCCCCGTGCCCTCCGCCCCTGCGCTCTCCTCCCCCGCCCCCTCCTCCTCCCCAAGGGGCGCTGCGCCCTCCTCCCCCGCCCTCTCCTCCTCCCCAAGGGGCGCTGCGCCCTCCGCCCCCGCCCCCTCCTCCTCCCCAAGGGGCGCTGCGCCCTCCTCCCCCGCCCCCTCCTCCTCCCCAAGGGGCGCTGCGCCCTCCTCCCCCGCCCCCTCCTCCTCCCCAAGGGGCGCTGCGCCCTCCTCCCCCGCCCTCTCTTCCTCCCCAAGGGGCGCTGCGCCCTCCTCCGCCCCCCGCTCCCCGCCGGGCCCCTCCGCCCCCTCCCCCGCGCCCTCCGCCCGCCGCCCGGGCCGCTGCTCCCCTCCGTGCCAGGTGTCCGTGCCAGCCGCGCCCGGCGGGGAGGCGCCCTCCTTGGCCCCTGCCTGCCCCTCCGCGGGCTTCAAATCCGCCACCGCCTGCGTCTCGGGTGCCGCCAGGCCTGCCGCCCGCCCTCCGGCCTGGAGTCCTCCCCGGGGGCTCCCGCCGCGCTCCGGGCCCCCCGCGCCCAGCACGGTGGCCGCAGCGCGCCCCGCGTCCTGACCCGGGGCCCCGGACAGAGCGCCTCCGCTCAGCCTGCCCCCCGCCGTAGGGCCCCCCGCCGAGACGCCCTGTGGGGCCCCCGCGCTGAGCCCCGCTCCTTCGGGCCCCGGGGCCTGTCCCGCTCCCGCCCGAGCTCCCGGCACCGCCGCGCGCTCCGGGTCGGGGTCCTGCCCCGGGTCGGCCTCGGGCTCCCCGGGAAGCAGCTCCGCTCTGCCCCCGCGCCGCGCGCCCCCCGCTTCGCTGGGCGTCTCCCCTCCGTCCCGCGGCCGCGCCCCTGCAGGCGCCCCTGCGCTCGCGGCCCCCGGCCCCCCCCTCCCCGCGCCGCCTCCCGGGGGCCCCGCGGGGGCTCGGCCCTCGGCGTCCCGCTCCGTGTCCCTCGGGGAGCCTGGCGCCTCTTCCCCAGGCCTCGCTTCCTCCCCGGACCCCTGCTCCTCCCCGTCAAGCCCGCGCGCTCCCGGGAGGTCGGGGCCCGGGCGGGCAGCTGCCCTGGGGGCGCCTTGCGGGGCGGAGGTGCCGCTGGCCGGTCCCCCGCTCGCCCCCGGAGCCGCTGGCCGCCCAGCCCCCGCGCGCCCCGCCGCCCCCGGTTCCTCCGCGCCCGCGGTCCCAGCCCCCCGGGGCTCCCGCGCTGCAAGCCCGGCCTCAGCCTCCCCCTCCTGCGTCTGCAGCTCCGGGGGCCGCAAGGCCGGCTCTTGGGGAGCCTCCCCTCCCCCCGCACCTCCGCGGGGGGCTCCGGCAGCCCCTTCTCCCCCGGGGCCTAGCTCCACTGTAGCCGGCCTGGGATCCCCTGCTGCTCCGGCCACAGGTGCTGGGCCCCGAGGGCTGGCCCTTCCCTCCGCCCGCTGTCCCCCCGCAGCGGCCGGGGGCTTCTGCGCCCCCCGGGGGGCCTCCCCGACCCCTGCTCCCCCCCGCAGTGCTGTATCCTCCTCCTCTTGCGTCGCGGTCCCATCGGCATCCCGGTGCGCATCCCGGTGAGCATCCCGGTGAGCATCCCCGTGCGGCGCCAGCGCCTCTTCCTTTGCCGCTGCTTCCTTCCCCCGTGGGGACGCGTCCCATGCACCTGCCTCGGCGGCCCCGGTGCTTGAGTGCAGCGGCGCCCCGGCCTCCAACCCGAAAGTCCTGTCGGGTGCTACAAAATGAGGTCGGAAAGCGGGGTTACTTAGGCCAAAGCCCGCGGGGAGGGGGGGGGATGCTCTGTGTAACCCCCTGTGGGGCACGTGCGCTATCAAGCTGCTGATGCTATACACCCAGCAAGGCCTCGACTCTGACGCCATCGCCTCCATGGTTCATGGTTCAATAACGGCCTTCGTGATGAAAAGAGGGGCCCTCAATTTAAAGGACGCCTATTAAAGGAAAACTGAACATCAGAACCCTCAGAAACAAAATCTCCACATCATTCCCCCCCTTTCTCTCTCTCTCTCTCTCCCTCTCTCTCTCTCTCACACACACACACACACACACACTGCCTACTTTCATTTGAAATATTAGGACTTGCAGAAAAAAAATTATGTAATAAAAAGACCCAGTGTTTCATCTTCTTAGAAATAGCCGCGCCCTATAGCATCGCAGTGTGTGCGGCCTCAGCCTGTGCTGCTCGCACCTGTGGGCGCAGTCAGCCGCGCACTCACAATGCGGTGGGAGCTGATTATTACCCGACCCATTACTCCCACATGGTAAAGCTGCTCTACCTAGATTTAGTCATCAAATAACTTCGTAGCTCAAGGTAAGACTTTTCACGAAAGACACCAATTTGTATCCCAGGTCAGGATACCTCCGGTCTGTGTTCAGAAACCGTTTTTGCCTTTGGCAAAACAGGATCACAGAACAAGACAGGACTTTGTAGTCTGGGACAAATTTCAACATAAATAACCTTCTTGAAGTATTTCCTAAGTTCTCATCTCTAATTCCCTGGCAAATCTGGGTGTCCTAGCCACCGTACTTTAATAAATCTAAGCTCAATATGTTTCTTCAAGCTTCAAATGCATTTCTTATTATTTAACAAATACATGCATTTCCGGTGAAGTGACCTGTGCAAAATAAGTAAAAGGATGTCATGTCAAATACCCAAAGCACTTAGCTTTTCCAACTGGAGAATAATACTTAGGGAGATAGGAACTCCTAAACTGGCCGTCTTAATAATTTCCCTATCAATTGAATCTTTCTCACTTATCGAAGACGCTAGGCGTTACCGTACCAGTGTGCCAACCTCCAAATTATGGAAATTTATCCAGTAGGCAAATGTGTCTTCCTCGTATTTTTTATTGCCCATCTTTTTGGCCAGCCTCACCGTCTGCCTCATTACCAAGGACCTACCAGAAATGTAAAGCCCCGGTCTTACGTCCCCCCCTGTCCTGATACCCCGTCCAGGACCGTCTCCTCACTGCATTTCCCCTCCTCCCACAAACTACAACTGCCCTTTGTTGCATCCCCTTGGTCTTTTGCCAGCTATCACAATAAACCGTTTGTGAAGTAAGGCTGTAATAGCTGATATTCCATTTCCCCTAACAAATATACTTGGAAGGTAACTTTTGATGACTTCTTCCAAAGAGGTAACAGAAATTTCAGGCCTATCAATAAGGTGGGTGTTGACTTTTATATGTGGTCCTCTGCATATCACAGCAGTTATTTACTAAATTGTTCCTACAAGCTGCCAGAGGGAAAGGTAGGGCCAAATGTTCATTCAGGGAACATGTAGCCAATTCACCTGAAAGAATTTTACTTCATTATTCATATTTCACTTCATCGGTCCACAGTATCTCATTACGGATTATTACTGGGTTTAAAACAAAATTAAATTAAAGCAGTGTCAAGTCTCTTTAATAGTATATGTGTTGCTATTCAAATTCCTGCATAAAAGTATATTAAAAAGTCAGTTATGAAAAACATTTAAATAAAGTCCTCTGTTTTGCTAAGCTGGCCCTTAAATTTATGGATTAATTAAAGAACATTAAGGAAAATGGGGGAATAAAACTGCCTACCCACCATATAATAATGTACTGTGCCTCAATTCTAGGAGAGAAGGGGCCAGTGGCGTCCAGCTGAGCTATTATAGGAACACACACGCCACGGGGGAGTCAGACGTTCCTGAAGTAAGGGGGAGGAGTAATGGAACCTTTCTCAGAAGTATGAGTATGAAACATGACATTTTTTTTTTTTTATCGTAACTATGGGCTTTTGCAGGCAGGAAATGAATCTAAGACAGCAAGCGAGGGGTGCCTGGGTGGCTCAGTCAGCTGGGCATCTGCCTTCCCTCAGGTCTTGATCTCAGGGTCCTGGGATCGAGTCCTGCAGCAGGCTACCTGCTCAGTAGAGTCTGCTTCTCCCTCTCCCTCTGCCGCTACCCCTACTCATGCTCCCTCCCTCCCTCTCTCTCTCTCTCTCTCAAATAAATAAATAAATAAAAATTTTAAAAAGCAGCAAGTGATATTCACAACTGGAGGCAATTTGGTTTGGTGAAGTGAGTGTGTACTTAGGAGTCAGATGGAGCTGGATGAACTTGGGAAACAGCACCTCTCTGAGCCTTCATTCTTTTATCGGTAAAACGGGGACAGAAATGCTTGACTCACACAATCCTTGTGATAGTAAACCACAAAATGCTTCGCACAGTCCCTGGCACATAGAAGGCCCTAGCAAGTCTTTCTTCCATACCTCCCTTCTGCTGTTTACCATAAATGATATGTTCTTGATTGAATCAGATTTCGTCAGTAACAACTACTATGAGGGCATTGCAGAATGTTCGGGAGGTACACTGGAGCTCCTCCGGTGGAACGCTCACCACAGAAGATTTGGATGCCCTAAGCAGTCAGGCTCCCCCTCCCATAACTCGTCTGTCTACTTCACGTTCAAGTGCCACCGGGCCCTCTCCACACTGCCCAGGGGGAGCTCGAGCTCAGGGAGCCAACCTAAGTGCATAGATTCTGGCTTCTATTTATTGTAACAACAAGTCCTTTTTCTCTGACCCAGGAGTCTTGTGTCTTCTGCTCAGACTATGAAACTGTGGATGGCAACCTTGTTTGCTTGAAAACAAGGTAAAATCTCAAATACCTCACAGCGCTTAATGACTGTCATTAAAAATTAGAGGTAGGGGTAATGCGACCATATGAAGAACAAAATGAATACCCCCCCCCATATACACACACATATATTTAAATCAGGGTAGTTTTAAAAATCCCTCTACTAAATATGGGGAGACCTGATTTATAGAACACAGGGTGTTGGACCCGATGTGTATGAGTCATGGTCTGCTGAGTCACTCTAACTGGCAATCTTGCAGCTGGAATACTCATCACCAAGAGCCAGGTCATATGCTGATGGCAGTGAATTCTTCCCTAATTTTAAAAAATAATAATAATGAGTTCAAATAAACCATTGTGAAATGTGCCTTGGCTCTCCCTGTCTCCAGGGGGTCAGGTAGGCAGATCCTCCCACGTACTCAACTAACTGGGTGGCCGCCGATGAGGTGAGACTGATCTGAAAATCCCCATCAATATTTCTTTTATATTCTAAAGTCCCTTTTTTTCCTCCAATCTAGGCATTAATATATTCAAAAAAGAATAATAACATTCATATCTGATGTCAGCTTCAAAGCTCCCCTTAAGGCCTCTCAGGCACCTCCTGCCATCAAAGTCATTAGCTGAAAAGAAAATAAAGGTGGAAGGAGGAGGAAACAAGGGTGGGAAGATGGAAGATGGAAACGGGGCTGTCTTTTGCAGAGGATTTCTAAAGGTCTTCCCGAGGTAGTGACGTGCCCTTACCTGCACCTGCGTCAATCTCTGGCTTCCCCGAGTGCTTCTCCTCTTCTGTGCTGCTAACACCAGACTCGGTGTCATAGTGGCAGCGGCAGCCAGGTTCCACAGCTCCAGCTGCAATCTGTCCAACTGATTGGAGATCATATGAAATATCAAAAGGCATAAAAACAGGTCATGGGAACATTGCTGAGCTATTTCACATCATGTCAGCAAGCAGGGTTAATTTTAAAGTATTCACATTAAGATGTGACCTTGTTTTTAAAATCGGTTAAGATTAAATTGCTTCCAAGCCGCAATTTCAAAAAGGCAGACACAATGGGAGATCATGAAGTAAAGAGATCCATGCAAAGAAATACTTTTAAAAGACAACAGCCAGAAGCAGTGACAGAGTAGCCAAAGCACATGCAATGAAATGCCTGAAAACGAGGCTTAGTTGCCTTTTCCTAGAAACACGCGTTACGGCTTTATAACGCCAGTCATCCCATCCCTGCTTTTTGAGATTGTTAAAACCACCAGAGCTGACTATACTATGAGCATTTCATCCATTAGTAGATTTTGGTGATTCGAACCCACTACTCACTCCGTGTGGACGGAGGAAAAAAGTGAGTGCGCGGTTCCTATACATCAGACAGTGAAAGCGGTTGTAGAAATTCCTCTTATCTGCAGTTGACAATCAGCCATGGAACTTGAGAAACAATGACCTAAGTTCAAGTCCCGTACTCCACACTAACTGTGTCACCTTCGGTAAGTTCTTTGACCTAAGCCTAAGCCTCAGTTTACCCATCTCTCTTAAAAAGCTATCTACTCAGTGCTTATTGGAAGGATTAAGTAATACGCGTACAACATGGTCATCTTTCGCTCATTAGCAGATGCCTACGCACTTGATAAACAATAGCTGTGACGATGGTGAGCACGTTGATTAGAAGTAGTATCACCCAGTCTGGTATGACTATAGGCAACACTGTAATATCAATTAAATTTGTCTTTAATTTCTGACATGTCCCGCCTACATCTCTTACCCACTGTCTGATGATCCATGTGCCATTTTTGCCACCTTCTGGTTAATTAAAGCTCATTTGAATAACGTAGACCCAGATCTGCCCTCCCAGATAAGAGTAGCTACAATAAAATACCCTTTCTTTTCTTCCTCCTTCCCTCTATCCCCCCTTTTCTTCCTTCCTTCCCTCTCTCTCTCTCTTTTTTTTCCTCTTTCCTCTCACATATTCTGATTCAGTTGATCCAAAGACTACTTGGAGAAAAACAGAACCAGAAAGTGATCTCTCGCTCACTGTCAGGTGAGTTGCTAAGGGGTAATTAGTTACTTACTGATCCATCTGTGTTTGGAAGCAAATAGTGAAATGTCTGCTTCATGTGGCTTTTGGGGGGAAAAATGGAAATGACTTTACTTTATTAATCTTAAGAGAAAAAAAACATGGAAATGAAAAGAGGTACGTCAAATAGTTCAAATGTATACTTTGTGAACATCAATTTTCCTCATTCATCCAATAACCAAATTTAAAAAAAAAGACTTTTACAATAATATAGTTTAGAGATGACATCAACTCATGATAACTAGATTATCACTGGGTTTGCTATCAAGTAAGCCTTTATTTTAGGAACTTTATAAACATCATACATATAAGTTAAATCTCATCTTGCCCGCTGTAATAATGTTGTCAATATATAATTAGTGAGTTTAAATAAGCAGTGTTTTGGGTCCTTGTGTATAAATCTGCTTGACTGATTGAGCAATAGAAATCCCAAAGACAACAGGACAGGGGGACGGGAGCAAATCTGATTTCACAGCAATTATTTGAAGTTTTGTTTCATCAGAGCCAATGAAACATCTGGGTTTTTTTTCCGAGTAGCCCACAGACTATAAGTAAATATGGCTTATTATACAGATATTGAATCATTATGTTATACACTTAAAAAAATATCATGTACATCAATTATACCTCAATAAACTTTTTTAAAGAACTATAGTTTGCAATAATAATAACAAACAATAATTAAAATAAACAGCAGCTATTGAACCAAAGACCATTCTAAGAAGCCAAATGGTACTAGCATAATTTGGAAATTACAACTCACTCGGAATGGACAGTGAAGCCTGTAGTCCCTCTGTCTCAGGACTGTCATCACCACCTGGCCACGTCTGCTGGCTTGCCCCTGGAGGGTTAGGCTTTGGAAGTAGATGAAAAGGCTTTTGGAAGTAGATACACAGTTAGGTGTTGCCTGCTTCAGATTCAGCCAGACTGGGAATCTGGCCTGAGCATCAAGCACTTATTAGGTACAAGACCAGAAAAGGCCTCCCTTGGTCATTATTTTTCTCAGGTGTTCTGAAACTAAAACTTAAAAGCAAGAAGTTGGCCAGGGTCTAACCTTGAGGGTTTCCACCTACAGGAGAGGAGGATGTGCCCGGCGCCAGCAATGTGATGTGTCACTTTGTGTCCTTAACTACTTAGCCCTTCACCCCCTGAGGCCGCGCTCCTTCCCTCTCTATAAAGATGACCATTAAAAGCAAAGGTGGTTGTCAGTTCTCACAGTCTTCAAAGCAAAACGGAAGAGCCTCGCACACAGAATGTCTTAGATTGGTACCTTTTCCACTCCAATGATATGGAATATTCTAAGATGGTTTTTAAATGCCAAAATATTATCTGATAATGTTAGCTTTTTAATTATGAAAACAAACATTTTAAAGTAATATATATATAGTGCATTCCCTAAATAGGGAAATAGTACAGATTCTTACCTAAAGCTTTTGAAGATTATAAAGTGCAAAAGATAAAACAAAAACATCCTATTTTCACCACTCAGAACTACTGGTTAACATTTGGGTGAATCTCTACGTATCTTTTTCACTCTCCTCTTAGTATACATAGCATTTTGTACCCCATTCTACTCATTTAGCAATATATTGTGACTACTTCCACATATCATTAAATAAAAAATGATTCTTCAGTAACTACATTGGCTGTTCTAATAAGTTTTTACTAAAATTTGGTCAGCCAATTGCCTGATGTTGAATATTGAGTTATTTCCATTTATGTGTGTGTGTGTGTGTGTGTGAAAGAGAGAGAGAGAGAGAGAGAGAGAGAGAGATTATACAGCTATTTTAAATACTACTTATAATCATTTTTGTATTTTGTATTTTTTTGTATTTTGTATTTTGTATTTTTTTCTGACTATTCCCTTAGGGCAAATTCCTGGAGAATTGCAGTTTTAAGGAGCTTATTTTTAGAAGCTTTTGAGATATATATATACATACATCATATGTATATGATATATATATAATATACAGGATAACGTACAATGTCTATGATATCTATATATATATCTTCTTCAGAAAAATATATATATATTCTTCAGAAAAAGAACGTATCAACGATTTCACCCATAATGATGGAAGACTGTATATCCCTGTGCTTTTCCCACAAAATCACAACTTCCACCAATTCTTTCTATAGTTGATAATTTCGTAACTGAAAACTGGTGGCAAGGATAGAGTTTTCAATATTAGTAGGCAAGCTTTCTAAATTCCTTCCCTTTTCTCTGTTTGTTTTGAAACAAGACAAACTGACCCCATCTCGAATCCTACTAACGATCCCAAGCAATCCAGTATCAGGAGAAAGCTGTGCCAAGAACC
This sequence comes from Canis lupus baileyi, assembly GCF_048164855.1. Classification (NCBI taxonomy): domain Eukaryota; kingdom Metazoa; phylum Chordata; class Mammalia; order Carnivora; family Canidae; genus Canis; species Canis lupus. The sequence continues at coordinate 5,826,004 of NC_132845.1, forward strand.
TCTCTTCTGAATTTCAGGAATGTAGGGAGCCTGGAAGGGCAGAGGAAAGGTCTATCCCAAGTTCCCAGTGACCTTGAACACCATGCATTTGATCTGATCACTCTGCGTGGAGCCAGTGACCTTCCCAGCAAGTCCCCGTGACAAACTTCACCAGTAACACCGTCTACCTAGGCGGTGCAGACGCTCCTGCGTTACCCCCGGCGTGGACTCATGGCCCACGCAAACCCGGGACTGATTACAAACTCCAGCTGCAGGGAGCTAAAGTCTACCCTCCACACAGCACAGAATAGTGTACAATCGTCTTTCTAAAACTTTCAGGTCATGTCATTTGTAGGCTCAGACCTTTCCAGCAGTTTCCTAGCTCAGAATAAAATCCTCTCTGTGGCCTACAGGTTCTCCCCCTCGGCCTCATCTTCCACCACTTTCTGGTTCCGCTGCTCTTTGCTGCTCACACTGGCCTCCTTTCCAGATCCTTCACTCAGCAACTAAGCATCCGGTGTAGAGTCCTTGCATTTGCTCTTTCTCCCGCTTCCTGCACTCTTCCTTCAGAAGGCAGTGGCTTCAGGTCTCTGTTCAAACGTCCCCTCATCCGACAGGCCATCCCTAAAACACCACCCCTGCCTCAAACCATGACTCTGTCCTCTTACCCCGATTTATTTTTCTCCTACACTTAATCTGGAATACCCCATCCCCTGTTTATTTTTCACTTGTTAGGCCCATCTCTCCCTAGAACGCAGACTCCCACACAGGCAGGGGCTTCATGATGTTCACCCTCGGTACCAGGTCGCATAAAGCAGATAACCAGAAACTATTTCTTGGCAGAAATCACTACATGCTTTCACGATTCATCCAGAAATTATATTCGGACTGCCACTCACAACACGTGATGGTCTGGTTCTCCCATCAGGGCCATCTGACTTGCCTGCCTGGCGATCAAACCGCCTAGGACTTGAGCCGCTACGTCACTTAGCTTTCTATGACCTGGCCAAGCGCTCTGACGTCTTCTCCTTCACATATACACGATGTCTGCTCTCATAGACATTGTACGTTATCCCGTATATTAATAATACTCTGTTCTTAATGTTTTATTTATATTCATAATGCATAAATTACATTAACTTCACATATTAGTCTCCCTAAATTGTTCCACTATTAGAGCTTAAAGCAAAGATCGTGTCACAGGGCGTTAAGACGGCTTAAACGGAAAATAACAGAAAAATAAACGCATTACAATCACACCATGTATGCCCTATCATACTGAACTCCCTCCCAAGGACACGGTCCCACTGCAGCCGGCAATTATAATCTACTTTATCCGCTTCACTGCGTACATCACATCTTTTGTATCAATGCACCTGATGTGACAGTGGACTGGACAAAGCCCAAATAAGTGAGACTTATTATAAAATACAAGGAAGATATCACCTTATCAATCTGAAAGGTACAAAGGTATTGAATACAGAACTTTACTCCTTTATCCACTGCTATGATCTTAAGTGAAAACAATTCAGATGAAGTTGCATTAGTTTGGACGCTACGAAATATCATTAACGAAGTGTAATTTTCCGGCCCACAGACCTATTCCTAACATAATCACAGTTCAGAATTCAGCACCGGACAGATACGAGAGATAATCTTCTACACATTATCTCAGCCCCCATTTTGACCTACGATTCTAATCAGAGATCTAAGTAAAATAATACACATTTCACTCTTTACCGTGCCTGCTGACCTAATTTACATAAGCTGTGTTTTGCAGCAGGGTCACCTACATGACCTTCACTTCACTTTGGTTCCGTCCCTCTCTCCCTTTGAGCCACGTAGCTGAAGACTCAATTAAGAAAGAGGAACTAGCCATAACCTCTTTGCTTGGAATCAGACAAGTCAAGACCTGGTTTAATTGATCTAAAATTTTCTTAGAAACATTTATTCATATAAAGGCTTTGAGACTACTTATGACTTCTCTTAATCTATTATTTTAAGTATTTACAAATTTGTTCTTACAGTTCCTTGAATATACTTAAAAAATCAGCACTCAGGAGTTTTAATCTGTGTAGTATTAATCCTTCTACATCAACCTGAACATTTTACATGTTTTTTAAAAATCTGTTGTTTTATTTTCCACTGTACTTTTTTTAAGATTTTATTTATTTATTCATCAGAGACACAGAGAGGCAGAGACCCAGGCAGAGGGAGAAGCAGGCTCCCTGCAGGGAGCCCGACGTGGGACTCGATCCTGGGTCTCCAGGATCACACCTGAGTCCAAGGCAGACGCTCAACCACTGAGCCCCCTGGGTGCCCCTCCACTGTACTTTATTCCCTCTGCCTCTGGGCCTCCATCCATAACCCAGAAGTTTTGTTCTTTTGTAGAAGATGAGTCATAGAACAAATCTATGAGTTCTTGCACAGAAAGCAACATATTTTTAAGAAAATTTGCAAAGTTCTAAAATAGAGCAATAGCAATACTAAAGCAATACAGTGGAATACTAAGTACAGTAAATGAGAATAGAGTACAGTTGACAGGAAAAGGTATTGGAAGCTACAGAAATAAGTGAAAGAAAGGCAAGTTGTAAAACAAAATGTATCATGTTTCCATCTGTCTATAAAAATAATATATATGTATATGTAATATAGGAATACATTTATACAAGTGTGCAGAGAGAAATTTTTCTGGAATCGAGCCTAAAAAATATTCTCCTCAGTTGTGATGATGCTGTTGTGTGGGGAAGAGTAGAGGTGGGGCAAGGAAGACTAGCTTTCTTTTCATTCTCTCTGTTCTGTATTGTTTAAACTTTTCAACCAATCCTTCGTAAGAAAAAAAAATTATCTGAAGCCTTAAAACGTGATCTAGAAATTATACTCTTTGGAACTTAGCCTAAGAAAATAATTATAGATTTTAAATTACCTTAGGTAATAGGATAACAGAGTACTATTAGTAATAGTGAAAATAGGGGAAATATAAATATCAATAATAGGGGAATGGTTCCATTATAAGAAAACCACAGAATGCGAACAACACACAGACATCGAACTTATTTATAAAGAGTACATAAGAACATAAAAATGCTTATGGTATAACAATGAGAATAAAAAGCAGGACACAACATTCTATAAAAAATAGGATAACCTAACTTTTGTAAACACTAAGTATAGAAATAAAAAACCTGACCAAATGTTGAAGGTGATTTTTGTGTGTGGGCTAAATCTGTGGGGAATTTTTTAAAAATCTACTCTTCTTTAGTTTCTGACTCCTATTTCATGTTATGTTGTAAGCTGTTAAAGAAACATAAACATGGGCAGCCTGGGTGGCTCAGTGGTTTAGCTCCGCCTTCAGCCCAGGGCCTGATCCTGGAGACCCAGGATCGAGTCCCACGTCGTGCTCCCTGCATGGAGCCTGCTTCTCCCTCTGCCTGTGTCTCTGCCCCTCTTTCTCTGTGCCTCTCAGGAATAAATAAATAAAATCTTAAAAAAAAAAAAAAAAAGAAGCAAACACTCACTAAGAGACCTGGTACATTTATTAAAGCTTAAGAAAGATTAAAAAGTCACAAACCTTGCCTTCTAGTGTTGAACTTGCCTTAATAAAAAGATAACAGAATGCTTTAGAATTATAGATGTTATCAAGTCAAGAACATAGACGTCCCGTAATATAGAAGAAAAATGATAAACTTACGCACTTTTTATTTCACACATCCAGAGAAAACCACCTCACTGTCTCCCAAGCGGCAGGATCCTAGTCCAATGCTTCTACTGTTCCATCCGTCACCTAAATACAGCCTACGTCACATGCATCTTACTTCACAAAAAGATGTCTATGTCACAAGTCCAGGTAAACAATCTAGTTTTCTGATGTGGAAGTAAAAGAAATGATAATGTCACTGTTACAACTGAACTTTAACATCTCTACCTTTTTTGAGCAGCAGCTTGCCAAATCGTACAAATTCCCTATATTGTACATGTATGTTCCAGAACCAAACAATAAGATCCAGGATCAAAGATTTGAATCAGGGACATCTGGGTGGCTCAGTGGTTGACCGTCTGCCCTTGGCTCAAGGCGTGACTCCGGGGTCCTGGGATCGGGTCCCACATCGGGCTCCCTGCATGGAGCCCACTTCTCCCTCTGCCTGTGTCTCTGCCTCTCTCTCTGTGTCTCTTATGAATAAATAAATCTTTAAAAAAAAAAGACTTGATTTATTTTATAAACGGATTTCTAATATATTTTAACAAGAAACTTAACTCATGTATGGAAAAATCATTTGGACAAATCTCAGAGGTCTTTAATCCCAGAGCAGAAGTTGGCAAACTTTTTCTATTACGGGTCAGATAGTGAATTCTCAGGGCTTTGTGAGCTACAAGGTCTCTGCTGCAAACACTCAACTCTGCCCTTGCAAGACAAAAGCGATCATTAATATAATATGTAAACAAATGAGCATGGCTCTGTTCCAGTAAAACTTTATTTCCTGACACTGAAATTTGAATTTAATTTGTTCACATCACCACATATTATTCTTTTGATTTGAAAGAATTAATAAGATAGATAAACCATTAGCCAGCCTTATTAAAAAGAATAGAGAGAAGACTCAAACTGATTTTTCAAATCATTAAAAAAAAAATTAAAAACAACAAATTTCAAAAACATTCTTAGGTCACAGGCAAGGAGGAAGAAGGAGGAGGGGAAGAAGAAAGAAGAAGAAGAAGAAGGAAGAAGAAGAAGAAGAAGAAGAAGAAGAGGAAGAAAAGAAGAAGAAAAGAAGAAGAAGAAGAAGGAAAGAAGAAGAAAAGAAGAAGAAGAAAAAGAAAGAAGAAAAAGAAAGAAGAAAGAAAGAAAGAAAGAAAAGAAAGAAAGAAAGAAAGAAAGAAAGAAAGAAAGAAAGAAAGAAAGAAAGAAGGAAAAGAAAGAATGAAAGAAAGAAAAAGGAAGGAAGGAAGAAAAGGAGGCAGGCCAGATTGTGCCAGTGGTTCAAAGTTTGTCAAAGTGTGCGCTCCAGCTTTTAAGATCCTAAAAAAAAAAATAAAGTTAGAGACATTAAAAGTATTCCTAAGTTTTAAAACAAATGATTTTAGAATATCAAATTGTGAAAACAGATTTTTATCTTGGAATCAAGAATGCCCACCGTATCGGCAGGGGAGACCAATGAGAGAGAACAGGGAAAGGACACGAGTTACAGGGTACAGGATGCTATGTGAGAGCCCAATGTCTGGCAGGCATGGCTGTCCACAGGGCACAACACGGTCCTTTAACTGTCCCCCTAAAGTTGAGAAACGCATCAGACCTTCCACTCGCCTAAGGTCCTGCAACCTGATGCTTGCAGGACACTCTTCATCTGCCCGTGTCAATAGGAACTGTCCTGCATACTCACCCAGGGACCACTGGGTCAGGGGGTCACTCAGTTTCAGAGAAGAACTCAAAGTCAAGTTGGGAGTTTTCTATGAAACTGTCATATTTTTATCTAAATTTAAATTCCCATTGCCCAGATACAATAGAAAATCTTTAAAGACTGGCGCCGCCCTGCTCGAATTCAAATCCTACGGATGCTTCTCATGAGCTATATAATCTCGACGACTTACGGAACCTCTCTGAGCCACAATTTTGTTGCCTGTGAAAAAAAGACATGATAATGATAGAGCCTAACTCAGGGGATCTGGGGCTCATGTAAGGAGTTGATGAGTTACTTATGCAAGTGTTTCAAACTGGCACATTGTAGGCGGCTACCCATGTTAGCTATGTAGGCACGTGTGTGTGTGTGTGTGTGTGTGTGTGTGTGTACAGAAGTGTGTATAAAGCTAAGAACAATTACTATTTCTAGTATCAATAACCTCTAAAAAGCCACACATACCCTTGCCTTCAGACACATATTGGGTTTTATTTGATTCTTGAGATTGAATGACCACAAGAAGGAATTTACAGAAAATTGGAAACCAGCTATGTAAGATTTATCAAGTAACTTTTAAAATGCAATAGAAGGAAAAACAGCAAGCTGAAAGTACATGTATGATTATGTGACGAAGAGAGAAATAAAAAATTTGAATGCCTCTGGCATTATCACAACAGTATTTCCCAAGCTTTGGCAGAAATGCAAGGACCAAAATCAGCTTCCATGCATGGGAACAATGGCAGGTCAACTCAATGGCCATACTTACCATCTTTTTCCACCCTATGGGGACCTGCCTTTTTGTCCTTCACCTTAGCAGTGCTTCCTTCCCAAAGCTTACTTTGATCCTTTTCTTCTTCTTCCTTGGAAACATGTTCCTTGGACTTCTCAGATAAGCCCTCTGCAATCACTGGGGTCCCTTCCTCCGGTTCTTCTTCAAGAACATTCTCCAAGCGTTCCTCTATTGGCAAAGGCTTGGTGGCTACATCTGCTGTTATTATTTCTTGATCTTCAATTTCAACTTCTAAGTAATCCTCCGTCGGAAGGTGGGATTTTCCTGCCTCATCATTTTCACTCAACTCCTGAGAAGAGGAACTTCTGGCACTTTTGTCTGGGCTATTTTCAGAGTGGGCTTCCCCATCCCCAAGTGCAGATTCATCTTCACTGCAGCTAGAACATGGGTGACTTCTGGAGGAGGAGGAGGAAACAGTTTTTACATCTAAAAAATAAAAAATGATGACATCATTGTTTTCCCATAAAGCAACTGGTTTGATTGTGGGAGGTATGTTAGCAATAATCACACTTAAAAGTTTTCATATCGGTTAATAGGTTCGATGCCCTTTTCACATCCATTGCACATAACTGTCCAGATAAAGAAAACCCTATGTAATCTGTGAGTCTCTAGAAGTTTTCAATAGGAAGTCACTTTTAACTAAAAACCAGCTGTATTTGTTTATTGATTTTTTAAAAGCCATTTTATTGGAAAACCTTCATCTCTTATTGTAGAAGAAACAGGATACTCTTACTTGTTCAGTGAGAGTAATATTTCATTTTCATCTTGGGTAGCCACAGTCTTCTCTGTGCATACAATTTAAATTTTTATCCACTGTAACACCAACCATACCCAGCTAGCAAGGTGTACTAGAAAAATCGATGCACTTGCATAACATCTTGACACTTTAAAGATATTTTTGAGGTGATGTTTGTTGAGTGTGTGTATGTGTGTGTGTGAAGGAGGACATGTTGTCTTATTTCGGGTTCCCCCAAAACAGACACGGAGGTCAGGATTCATGTGCAAGGAAGGTATTAAGGGTCTGCTCCAGGAGAAACTCTCACAACTGTGGGGGAAGCAGGGCAAGGAAAGGAATAAATCAATGAAGGGAGCTCCTTCAAGCAACACCTCGACCTCAGTCTGATCCCACAGGGACCTCTGAGGTCTGAATGATAGTAGGGTTTTTCCTCCCTCAAGGAAGGAGTGGGGCTTTCATACTCTGCTCCAGTCAGACACAGTGACCGGCCCCCCCAGGGTAGGCCAACACCTCTTGGTGCCTGGGGACGAAGCAGCTCTGTAGCCCAGGGCTGCCCTCAAGAAGGCAGGCGGAGCTGGAGCTGGGAGGTGGACACATGGCATCATACAAGGGCTTCTAGAAGACGGCGTGCCCCGCTGATGGGAGGCCACAGATCTGCAGACTAGAAGCCTAAGCCTACCCCAGCCCAAAATGGTTTGGTACTTACCACCCAAAAGCCCTTTCAAAAACCTCCAAGAGAGCAACATCCAGGCCGAATTTCTGGAAGGAAGATGCGTGGCCTGAAAACCACAGCATAGATGTGAGCCCCAGAGATACGAACCTGCTTTGGAGCTTTCTAACCAATAGATAGTTTTTTTTTATGGAATATAGTTTCAGAGAAAACATCCCACACCTAAACACTGCCTCGTTTTCTTGTTTTCTCTTCTCTGTGTGCCCCTTACTCTTTTCTCGGTTTCTTTGATTCCTTTTATTTCTGGCGGGAGCAGCTTGATACAGACTTTCAGGGAAGAAATACCTTTTCCTCTTATCCTTTTCCTTCATGCCCTCCAGCCCAAATGACTCTCCATGACAGGGCTTAGAATTTTAAGAAGAGTCACAGAGACTTATCAGAGTTTCCGCAAAGATTTGAGAGATGCTACACAGCAGTAAAAAACAAAAAAACAAAACAAACAAACAAAAAACAAAACAAAAAAAACAACTCTAAAAGGCCTTTAAGCAACAGAACCCCTTAAGTGCAATTCCATTTGTTTTTATCTCCCAACTACCTTGGCAGGCACCAGATGCCCACTGTTTCTAAAAGGAACACACACTTTAAGTACTCATTCTTTATCTCCATTTTATAAAATCTCAATAGACTGTCTCTCACCGGGAACACAGCAGATCAAGGACAGTTGTTCTCTATCTTATTTGTGTCACTTCAGAAACTTTAGTGACTATGAGCTCACCCTGTCTTAAGCATCTCATAATCATTTAAAGAAAAACAACTCCTACTTGCTAGTTGTCCAAGCAATGGCTCTCATTAACTGCACAGTTAGCTAGAACGCATTATCATACTTGTTCCGCACTTCCAAAAATTTTCATATCTACCATCTTTAATGTTGATATAATGACTCACTTTTGGCTCTGAGAGTTGTTCACACACTAAAAAAAAAAAAAAAAAATGAGTTTTCCTCTACCTTTCTTTCATAGCGTCTATTAATTGCGTTATTTTATTTCAAAAGGCTGAAACACGCTCTGGTTCATTTTGATTCAGGCCCTTAGAGAAGAAAGATCAGAAGAATGAATGGCCTTCAAGAGGCAAGGGTACCTGACCTCCCATATAAACTCATTTCAGTTTTCCAATTTCTAACTTCGCTGTACAATTTAGTTTCCTTCTCATTTCTTTCTCTCATTTTCATGCAGACACTGGGGCAAGACTTTGCCTACAAATAAAAGCTCAAAATGTTCCAGGGCCATGGAATGGGATTTTCGACACTAATTTTATTTATTGTCTTAGAAACGAAGCAAGTTTTTAGATAGAAGTTTTGTCTAAAAGAGCATTTTATATAAAAGAAATTGGAGGGCACATATGTAATTTTTGTCTGTTTTTAGGAGGGAAAAAGCTATATTAAAGGCATTGTTGGTAGGCAACTCTGGCTCCCACCCAATTCTGTTTTTCTCTCCAGGGCTCCCTGCAGGTATCGAAGCTTAAGGAATCTGCTCTTGGTCTTTATGGTAAAGGAATGATGTGCACTCATTGGTGTGGTGCCATGATTCCATGCCCTAAGCGGGACCTCTGACTTTCCGCCCTGCACATTCGATGAGGCTCCAAACCCTTAACTGTCTTCTCTTTCCTTGTCACCTCCTCCTTTTGCACGACTACTGTTTCACACAACAGGAGACTGAGAGAAATTAATACGTTCTCTGTAAGATAAAACTAGGTGTTTCAATCATGACTCAGCTATTTAATAGCTTTGACTTTGGCTATTCCGCTTAACCTCTCTAGCCTATTCTCTTGACTATAAAATGAGGCTGATTCTCTCTGTAAGTCATTGACACAAAATTAGCATAATCAAATCAAATAATGGTTTCTTTATGAATTCTAGTCTTTCCCCCTCCATGAAATCATACTTGATAAGTGTGGTCTAATACATTTCTTTCTTGTGATTTCCCCCTGCACACTATATGAAGAATCGTAATGCAGTGACATTTTGCTGAGGAAAAAAGAAAAAGATAAATATAAAAAGGTGTTTCCGCATACACCTACTTGTACCAAACAATGAGGTAAGCACTTTACAAACATCTCATATAATCCCATGGAATAGCTATCTTCTTTTTCTAGATCTAGAAAATAAGGGGGGACACCTGGGTGGCTCAGGTGATTAAGTGTCCACCTCTTGGTTTTTGGTTCAGGTCATGATCTCAGGATCGTGAGATTGAGCCCCGTGACAGGCTCATGGCAGAATCGACTTGGGATTCTCTATCTCTCTCCATCTGCCCCTCCCCCTGCTCACATTTACTTGCATGCTCTAACATAAATTAATTAATTACATTAAGTTTAAAAAGAAAGCAAAGTGCAGAGAAGTTAAATAATACCAAATGTCCATTAGCTATAAAGCACCAAGTTTTGTAAGACTTTTTTTTTTTTTTTGGTAATGACCTATTATAGTAAAACCAAGACCACTCTACTTGCCAGAAGGCCTTCAAACAGAGAGCACCTGCTGTCATGGATTTACCATTTCTCCTCTTAACTAACTTTGCGCTGTTACCACCCCAAGGTGACAAATGGAAGATAGTTCTCTCAAAACACCAGAACTCATGGAATTCAGCCTCGCTCCCCTTTTATATCCCTTATGGTCATTCTCCATTTCAGCATCTATGTATATCTCCGGAATCTCTACTGCTTATACTACCCGCCTGGCCAAGTTGCTACACACCTGGCCAAGGGTGCCAACCACTCACACATCCATAGTCAACACCACATTCAGGAGGAATTCTGCTCCCTTCTCTCATAACTGAGGTTCTAAGTTGTTCTCCACCTTTCTACCCACGTCCATAGGTCTGTTCATTAAATGCACACTGAGCACCTCCTCTCTGTGAGGCTATGTGCTAGGTTTTAAGGACACAGTAGAGGAAAAGGCAGGCCAGGCCCTACTTCCACAGAGATGATACACTCTAGCCAGACACCCCCTCCTTCTGCATGAGCACAGTAGATCATCTGTACGTGTCCACTCAGATGTTTGTTCCCTCTCCTTCCAGTGTCCAAGGAGAGCCCTCTCAGGAGCTGCTGTCATGCCCTTACTGCAATCAGTAGCCATATTGTCTGTTTTGAACCAATTATAAGTCCTGACCTTAGTTTTCTATCATTTCCTCACTCTCTAGCACAGAACATGATTTTACTATAGTTTAAATTCTCCATTTTCTCCCTTAGGGTCCTGATTTTAGCTGCTTTGTTTTGGATTCATGACCTTGAAGCCTCGTGGACACTTTAAGTTCACACACTCAGTACAAGTATGTAAATTCAGTGAAACATGACTAGCTTTCACCCCAATAACTACCACTCATCCCAACCCAGTGGATCCAATACTCTTCTGAACTCTAACACAAACTGCTTCTCTCTCCCATTCTTTAGTCTCAGGGTTCACAGCAAAATCTGTGCAGATGCTGCTCCTATTGTCTTCGAATTGGCCATGACACATGAATTCACACATCCTACTGTTATTCATATTAATAGTTCTATCTTGATTATACTCACGAACTCATCAAAATCTGTTTATACTTTATATTAGATACAGTGGCTTAGTCAATATTTTCATGTATGTCTAATAAATTTTCTAACAATATTTCATATATTGTCTAATGATGCCTAATTAGACAAGTACTTCATACTCATAAATATTATATAATCAATGTATGCTTAATGAAAATAGAAGTAGAAATCATTAAATTCCAGCTATAAACAGTAACTAGTTATTTGCCTTAAGGGGGAGCATATGTCCTCACACTGATAATTCATGACTCAATTCATCAATGAGACTAATACACATATCTTTTTGTAAGAATAAACATGTACAGGTAAATGCAGCTCTAGCGGGAAGAAATGAAAAAAACTGAGAAAAGCTTAAAAATTCCTCCATATGTACCTTTAATTACACTTTTTTAAACATTAAAATGAATACTTAAAATTCCGGGAATATAACCAAATTCTGTGTCATACTGTGCTGCCTAAGTCCTTTTACATTTATCCTTTAAGATTAAGATTTTAGGGGTGCCTGGGTTGCTCAATGGGTTAAGCATTTGCCTTCAGCTCAGGTCATGATTCCGGGGTCCTGAGATCGAGCCCCACATTGGGCTCTCTGCTCAGTGCAGAGCCTGCTTCTCCCCTTGCGTCTGCAGCAACCCCTGCTTGTGCTCTCTCTCTCTCTCTCTCTCTGTCAAATAAATAAATAAAATCTTTCAAAAAAACCTTAATAAAGATTTTATTGGGTGTCTCAATAATGCCTTTGTTGTGTACAAGGCAGATTCAAAACTGTACAGAAATACCTCATAGGAAGGTATTTTATTTGGACTGAAAGATGATCCTGTATTTAAATATTCACCTGAAAGCCATGACTTCCTACTTCGACAATCAAAATGTGAATATGGATTGAGGAATCCTTACCATTCAGAAAAATTAGTTTGACTAATCATGAAAAAAAAAATCACACATACAGACTGACCTGAAGGCCGTCTACAGTCTTCCCCTAATCCTCTCTGTCCAAGCAGCAGCAGGTTATACTCAAGTCCACACAGTGTGGCTTCACAGCATCTATAATTTCAGGACGGAAGGGGCAGCCTTCCTTCACAAGCTTCTCTTCAATAGGCCAAGAAATGAAGAGTGAGATTCTTGAAGTCAATAAGTCAAGTAAATAGAGTATTTTTTGTGACTCTGGAATTTTAAGTCTTAAGGCCTATTCCTTCAACAGACTGGAAAATAGCACAAATGAAATATTATCTTTCTTCCTTGAAAAAGCATTTGCTTTCATTCTTCTATTCTATTCTTTGCAATTCTGGGAAGAGATTCTCTCTCAACTCTTTCTCATAAGAAGCTATTGATTCTTTATCTCTTACTCATAAGCATTATCACCCAAACTGTCCATAAAAGTATAAAAGTATATTCTCAGCGACATGACATTTTTTCCCCCTCAACCTTCTAACATTCATCTATGACAATATATTTTCAACTGGTGAATTAGCGCCTGGGGTTGCCAACACAAATGCAGAGAAAAGGAAGCTGTCATTCTTTTTAAACGATGGAAAGTCTCACGCATCATCCCTAAACCTGGATGCTCTCCTAGTGGTTCTTGGTCTCAAGCACTCATCACTCATGGGCTGCTCAGCACAGAGCATTCATCAAGGCGGGCCCACGCAATTGTTAGCTGGCAGTTTAAATGGGGCCGACTTGTCACCAGAGTGACAGCCTGGGCAATTGTTTGCCCTCTGGGAACAGGTGCAGGCAGGTTCAAATGAAACACATCCAAATACTAACAGCAAGATTCTTAATCATGTCAATAAAAAGGATGAACTGGTGTCTCAGATTCAGTGGTCACAATATGCCTCTTACACTTTTGAAGATGAAATGCAGTCTGGCTTTGTAATAGAGTGTTCCAAGGAATCTATTGTGTCATTATCATTTTTAATACATGCTACTTTGTTTGCTGGGTGAAATCTCTAATTCAGATACTCCACATGCTAAAAGGAATGTTTCTGAATAACACAGAGCCAGGTTATCAAAATCAAAGGATGGGAAATAAAAGAGCTGGGAGGTAGAGGAAAGAAACAGTAATATGCAATGAGATTTTATCTCAAAATAATGGCAAAGTTTTTAATGTAAATACCAAAAATGCAAAAGAGCTCTTAAAAAGGATAGCTTAATAATATCATTATTGAAACAACAAAATGAAAGTTGGCAAATTTAACTTTTGGCTCTAAAATTTCCCACTTGTGGGCTCGATTTTATATGTTCTGGTAGCTTTCATTACATATCTCTTCAAAAATATTATGTATCCTGTGCCTAATAATGCAGGTAACTGTGTACAATATTTTCCAATAAAATTCCAAAAGCATATACTGTAAATGTAACTAGATATCATGACTAACAAAAGCACCTTTGTATCCTTGGTGTTAAAAAAAAAATCAAGTAATTGCATAATATTTACAAAATATCTTTTAGGAAATCACCTCTGTGAGGAATAACAAATACAACATACAGTCTTAGCTTTCATAGCGTAACAATTGCATGCTATTAACTTGTGTGATTAATTTGAGGGGTAAAGTTTAACATATAAAACTCTAAGAGAATAATGAATTACTGAATGATAAGAGTTTCTTTAAATAAAGAGCCCAGTGAAAACTGCCAAGGTAGGAGAGTCTTGGAAGAGGAAGGGCCTCAGCTGGAATGGAGCTAAAGGCCCCAGAGAGGACAGGGAGGTCCATCCGGGGAGGAGAAGGGTCAATATCAGTAAAGGAGAAAATGTCCATTTTAATCTCCGCTGCTCAAAAACAAAACAAAAAGCAGAGGCCAGACAAGAAGATGAGGAGGCTGAAGATAAGTGCCTCTAAAATGTATAGTCTTAAGGAAGCAGAATCCTTTTAGTGGGGGAATTTGTTTTACTTTTAGGTAAATAGGTATCTTCTCATTTGGAAAAATGTTCTAGTGTTTCTCCAAAATCCAGGCTCTGACGCTGGGTGATGTTTATGTCTTGGCTCCTCTGCTTTCTGGCTGCATGCGTTACTTAATCCCACCATATCCAAGTTTATTCATTTGTAAAATGGAGATAAAAGGAAAAAGCACTTGCTTTTTAAGATTGTGTGAGAGAAATCAGATAATTCATGTAAATATTTAGCACAGTGCTTAGTACAGAGTCTTAATAAGCAATACCCTTTGGATGCCTTTCCAAACATAGGATTCCAATTATTTATATGCAAGCAGTTTTCAGTGTTAAAGCTTACCTATCTCTGTTGGCTAGTCAATAATTATAGGTCTAAGTGATTAAAGCTTTCCCTCCAAGGATGATCCAAGTACTGACTACATCCCTTTCTGTTTGAACATAAAAAATTATTCTGTTTTAGAAAAAAATCCATCTAATCCCCCAAAAACACGATGATTATGCAGCACAAAACTAATCCCAGATGACCAAATAGTAAAAGAATGTACTACTGAATCTTCATGAAATCAACACTTGTTAATTCCCCACCATTTCTTTCATTAAAGAAATGAAAAATTGAGTTCCCTGTGTTTTGAGCCAGTTCTATTTACATGCAAACACATGTTCTATTCTTTTCCAGGCTCAAGTCACTCATATAATTTCTTTATAATTTGATTCATGTGGTGTCACTTTTCCATAGAATTCTTTAACTTTCTCTATGTCATATAGGAATATCAACTTCAATTCAATATTCACATTCAAATTGAGAACAAAAGCTTATATATTAGGCATGCCTGGAAATATAAAATGTAAGTTTTAAGAGAAATTACAGAAAGGGTCTAGTTTAAGACTTTATAAAAAATATTTCAATGCCTAGTCATCAATCTTGAGTAGATCTCCCAACTATAATAAAAGTGACAGCAAATCTTATTTTCAAGTTTACTAATAGCAAGCATCACTCTAAATTTTCACATTGTGCTTCACTCTTTGCTCTGCCTGTCAGGAAACTCAGGATTAAATTTTTAGTTCAAGCTTAGTGATGGTCCCTAGTCAAATTATTTCCTCTTTTACTCTAATTTCTATATTTTATTGCCTTGTATGTGTGTGCATGCAATTTTAGAATAGTTTTGCTTTAAATTCTTTCTTGAAGATTGGAACTAAATATTTCCTCTTGTGATTATTTGGTTACTGAATTTACTCTTATTTTATATTATCCCAATATACCTCCTTGAATTCTAAATTTTGAAATTTTATAGAGAAAAAATGTTGATAGGTGGAAAGACTGGAAGAAATGGATAGCAATTCAAAAAGTCATCATAATATAGCTTCCTTCTCTAGCCCAAATCAAACTACAAGGACATACATATACTTAAATATGACAGGATTATTGTTATAACTAGTAAATGCCCTCAATATACCAGGCACAATCTCTGTTTAATGAAGAATCACATAGCCTTGGCCAAACCCTTTTGTGGGACAAAGGAAGAAATTGGTTCCTTTGACTGAACATTATTTCAGGAAACTAAGGTCTTTAACAAAGTCTTAAAATATCTGAGATATGCCTCAGATGATAAGGGTTTCTTTCTCTACCTGAAAACTTTTCTGTATTTTTCCCATGAACATTCAGAGTCCTCTTAGGCTCGAAGACTGTGAAGGGCCTCCTTTGCCAAGAGAGAGAATCCACCCATGAAACTAAGACGCCAATATTCTGTATTCAAAGTGATCTTAGGGCAAGAATCTTCAACTTTCCTTTTAGCAGAATGGGAGCTAGTTTTCGTTTTTCCAAAATGTTGCACACGCATGTGTGTGTGTGTGTGTGTGCATGTAAGAGGGGATGATTTGGGATTTAACAAAAAGGAAGTAACTTTCTAAATAAACAGAAGACATGTCACTACAAGCTCTACCTGATCCTTGTTGAAAAAAAAAAATCCCAGCAAACTAAGGAAAGAGAGGACTAAGGACTGACTCTCTAAATTGGGTATCTTTGGAAGACTGATCAGCATCCTCTGGTTAGAGAACGAGTCTCTAAACATTCCCTTTAAAGAAGATCATCTCATTAAATATAAAGAAAAGAAAAGTAGTGAGCACGCTGGCTGGCTGAACAGCCCACGTCACATGATAAGAGAAACAACCTGCCTTGTTTATCTTCCTCCAGGTCATTGTCAGAGCATCCGTCACCTTCATCTTTCACATTGTCATCGGCATCTGCTGCCTTCTGCAATGAGGTGTCACTCTCCTTTTCTGGGTCTAAATGATCTTTTTCATCGTCTGAGGGTGACTTTGAGATCCCATTCATTTGATCATCAGCCTGTCCTTCTTCATTAGCTTTCTCATCTAGTTTCTCCTCATCTACTTCAAAATCTTCTTCATATTCTGAAAGAAAAAAAAATCACGCCTATGAAAAGGAAAATAGAATCCCTGATACTTAACCCATTTTACTTGAATGAGAACTTTGACTCCACTACCCTCTCTTCTCTGGGCCTTTCTTCGCTTCTTTTTCACACAATTAGTGAACATGGAAAACTAACAGCAAATGATCAAAGATTGCAATCAGTTACATACACAAGAGAAAAAAAAAAAGAAATAAAGCTCCAAATGGCAAGCCCTAAACCTAATGAAAGTTCACTTACGAATGGACATCATCATCTACAATAACCAAAATGGACAAGAGAAGAACTTGATAGAAAACAATAAATTAGAAATAAATTAAAAATGAAGAGAACAGGATTATAATAATGAAAGTTAATTTGGAGACCCAGTGAGGTCATATTTCATATGAAGAATGTTCAAAATATTTGGATATCAAGTTAATGAATAGTGAAGTGGAAAAATTCAATTAATCAAGTCCAAAGGCCCTGAGAAGTAACACTGTGAATAGCACATTCTTTGAGAACCAAATGGACATCAAGAAAAGGCATTATGAGGAATTCTATACCTAGACCAAAAGCCAAATCATATGCATTATTCATCCCAACAGTCAATGAAATAATTATGTTCCAAGGATAAAATATTCTTAAAAAATAGAACATTCCTGTCACAGCCACTAATTTGCTGCATTCCCTACAGAGGTGCAACAAATCTGTAGCAGAAAAAGGAAATTGTCACATCAGATAAACTCCAGCTGTCCCTTGTGGTTATAATTTTTCACCTTTCATATTTAATTGTTCCCCTTTTCCTCCACCAAAACCTAAAAATCTTGAAATGACAACATGCCAAGGATAGAGAGCAAAAGGATTTCATGCAGAACCAATTAAGCAAATAAACAATTATCTTTAAAATAAAAAATTACAGGGAAAATAAGACTTTTCCAATTTTGTGTGTTTTAGTTATTAGATATTCTGGCTTCCTTTCCAGTGGTGGGGGCCTCTCAGGTAATTACTTGAGAGCTATCCATCCAGCTGCAATGAAAGAAACTTAATTTAGAAATGCATGCCCTGTGCATATGAAGAAAGCTCTGTTAATTCAGAGATTGTATGAGGGAGATGTAAGGGGGAAAGTGAAATCAGAAACTGTAACGAAGAAAGGCAAACAAAGAATTCATCACAAGAAGGTTTTCGTTAAAGAGATTTAATATGGGGAACATGAAATGTGAATTACTATCTGCAAAACAAAATCACAGATAAGAAAGAAGATGAAAAAGTTTGGTTTGTGTTGTATGAAACAAAAAGGAAATACTAATAAAAGCAAATATTTCGATCCAAATAGTTCATGTCAAAAATAGGATAGTTCCTCACTTGGCCCAGTCAGCTGTCAATCAATGCCCTTTTTGAGAATCTTTAATGTGGAAGGGGGTAAAATTGCAAGATAAGAGACTCTTCAATAACACAAGCCTTGCCATCAAGGAATCTCCAATTTTTTGTGGAGGAAATAAGATGCAAGTACACAAGAGATACTGTGCTTATCATAGTTTTAATACATGATCCTCAGTAATGCTAGTTTCATCACTATTGGGCTTGATTGCTATAGATTTTTATATAGGACTCATGATGAATTATGTGAAATAGTGTCAAGTGAGTGGGATGGAATAAAAAGAAAGGCAGAAAGTCACTTGGAGATTGTGGAAGACTTCCTAAAAGGAAGAGTTTAGGTTAGCCACAGAACACACGTGCATAGCCCACCCCCCACACACACACACACCCATAAACACATGCATCTATCACTTTACAGATATTTGCTACTGGTCACAGGATAAGCAGGTGCCAAACAGAACATGAGGGAATTGCTATAATTCCATCAATAGTGTCACATAGTGGTGACATATGAGGGTTTTAGAGGCAGCCCATCACGTTTCCAAGTCCAAGGGAAAACATTTGTTAGCTCTGTGACCTTAGACAATTTGCTCGATGTCTTTATAGTTCAGTTTCTTCATCCGTGACACAGTAGTTCCTGCCTCACAAAGCAGCGGTGAGTATGAACACAATAATCCCTGGAGCACGCTTAGTACCGTGTCGTGGATGGTATGTGTCTAAGAATTATTAGGGATTAGTAGTAAATCGGAGGTGGAAGGAGTTGGCCATCGACCAGGAGAAATACACTCTAATGGAGGTACCTGATTAAAAGTGGAGAAGTACAAGTGTCCGCAATGAGGACACGATTACAGTTATGTTCTCAAAGCAGAGCATAAAATTGAAGGAACATGTAGTGAACCATAAGAACAGTTAGTTCCCACATCCCATTGTGCAGGAGCTTCTGTGTTTTCTCTCCACGTATGAGATTCAAGGCTGCCCTGGCTGTGCTCTACCCACCACTGTCATCACATCTAAGTGTCATCCCTCCGTTAACCACGGGCGCTCAATTAGCATGAGAGCTCAGAGCCACCTCCTTTGTGTTCCCTACTCGTGTTCTCAAAATGAATGAATTGGCAGCCTGCTTTCTGGATTCCTTTTCATAATTTCTTCTGTTTCTCCCATCTCATCTTCCTCCTTCCAGAGAATTTAATTAGCTTGTTGTTTACCATCCCCATTAACGAGGAAGTGAGTCAACACGGGGTCAACATCAATCCAGCTGCAACCCTCTCCCACTGACTTCCACTCAAGTTTCCTGCTGCCCTTACCATCAATGGATGCTCTGCAGAGAGCCGAAGCCTTGCTGCTGCTGTTTCTTCTTCTTCTTCTCTCTCTCTCTCTCTCTCTTTTTTTTTAAGGACAAATCCATTAACTAGCCAACACAGAAGAAAGCTTTTGGGAAAAGCTATACTATACGCATAAAGTACACTACTCATAGCACTGGCTTTGTTGGTGCAAGAAAAAAAAAAAGAAAAATACAAAAGCTTCTCCTAAACGTGGCTTTAGTAAAGCTACACATCCTGAAGTTAACACACATAAGAACACATCCAATTTGTTGATCTCTGTGCTATTGCTATTGCCATAGATAGTTTTAAATTCTTGGTATAAGGTAATAAAGACCGGAAGGGATCACAAAGAGAGAGAAACAGGGTCAAAGGGTCACAAGTGAAATCTTTTTTTAAGAGGATCCCATTCTCTCAGTGATAAAGTCCAGTGCTATAAGAGCTCTGTAATTTTTCTCTTGGATTTCGGAAACCCTTGGGCAGCAGCAAGATGAGATGAGGAGGGACCTGGGGTATGCCCCTTTCTTGGGGCCAGTTTTTTCACAGGTCACCCCAGCCCACAGCTTCTCTAATCCCTACACCGTATCCTTGCTGTAAGAGGGACAGGAAGGCAGCTCCGCCTTTCTGACTTTGGACATACCCCCCACAAACAGGCAACATCAAGGGTATCTTGTACAGAGTGAGAGGTTGTAGAGTGTAGGAAAGTCTGGGTCTCAGAATTAGACAAGCCTGGGTACTGGAGGGGGGCTGAGTATGCCGGCCCCGAATACACCACGGTGGCATGAGGATTATTTCGAGCTGAAGGCAACTGAGCAGTAGAAGATACAAGATGAGCTCTCTGCTCTCCCCTATTTTCCTGAAAGCAGGCCATGAACTTGTGAAGGTGTCTCCCCTGCCCTCTCTACCAGGGTGGACAGAAGTTAGCCACAGGGGATAACTCTACACACTCACCAGCCCAGAAAAAACACCATCGGAACAAGCATAACGAGCCTCACTGAAATGAGCCCTCCTCCAGCGGGAGTTTCACCAGAGACCCGCCTTCTCCGAATGTGCTGCCCTGGAAGCTCAGAGCTTTTCCTTTGTCTTACCACTTTCCTACAAATGTGTTGTTCTTTGGTTAAGAGACCGCATAAGCCCAAGTTCTAACCATCCCCTTGAGTTACTCAGCGCTCCTGCTGTGAATGCATGATGCACATGCTAACGCGGTTGTTTTCCCCCCATTTTAATCTCTTTTGTCAGTCTCATTTACAAGACCAGCCAAGGAACCTAAAGAGGCCCAGGAAAACGTTTCCCTCTCCCACACTGGGAATCCTACTTCTGCCCCTTCCTATCTGGATGTCTGAGCCCCAGTTTCCTATCCCGTATGATGCACGGAGTATAACATCTACCACAGTGAATGTTATGGGTGAAATGAAATAGTGTGTGGGGGGCACCTGGTTGGCTCAGTCCGTTGAGCATCTGACTCTTGGTTTTGGCTCAGGTCACGATCTCAGGGTGGTGGGATCGAACCCCGCGTGGGGCTTTCATTATTGTTATTATCACTATATATGAGTATGTATGTGTGTGGAGACTGACAGGAAGGGAGGAAGGAAGGAAGGAAGGAAGGAAGGAAGGAAGGAAGGAAGGAAGGAGGGAGGGAGGGAGGGAGGGAGGGAGGGAGGGAGGGAGGGAGGGAGGGAGGGAGGGAGGGAGGGAGGGAGGGAACAGGAAAGGAGAAAAGAATAACAAGGAAGGCAGACAGGCTCCAGGACCCCGCACTACGTCCACTGTTTTCAGCTGTGGAATACTCATTGCTATATAAGCACATTGTGCCTACCTGATGCCAAAGCATCAATTTCACCAAAGTGAATACATTCAAATACTTAAAAAAAAAAATTCTATTTAATCAAGCTGGTCTCTTCTGCAGAAGCAACCAGAGTTTCTGGCTCCCACAGACGTAAACTCCTCTTTCCCTCCTGCCCCTCCAAGCACCTGCACGTCTTCCGAGTTAGGCCTGCCCTCCTCTGAGGCAGGGGACACAGGCCTCCTCACGAAATAGTGGAAGAGGGCGGTCAGGGACTCCTCCCCTGTGACAGAGCTGCCTGAAGCCCCAAACCGGGTGACTTCCAGTAGATGTTGCCCATGTTGATAAGGGCATTTCAAAGACCGAAGCAAAACCACACCAGCAACAACCAAAGGACTCCGTGTTATCCATTACCGTATTTAAATATATTTTCCTGGGCATCTTCCCAAACATCTTGTCCTGGTTTTCCGTCAAGTTCCATTTCTTCTACAGCTGTTCTCACGTCTCTGATCGTTGGTTTTTCTTCTTGAGCTGAAAAAATGACTGAAGCCGTTTTGTTCCCCTCCACCTCTTTCCTTCTCGGTATCATGTACCCTCTCTCCTTCCTCAGTTTCCCCTCACCCTTCTTCAGTTCTTCTCTTTTCTCAATACTCATTTCTTTCCTAGGTTTTGGTGAAGTTGTATTTTTGTCAAGGCCCATGGCAATAATGCACCTATGAAAAATATAAACATAAGGTGCTTGTTAACCTTTATATATAACACAGTAGAACCTCAAAGCTTTTTAAATTACTTCTTATTCCAGTAAGGAACGTTATAAGAAATATTTTTATTATAATACATAGAGTTAATTAGAAAAAACTCTTTTCTCATTCATACCAAAACCTTATAAATGAACACAATTATTAACAATTTTAGGGATCCCTGGGTGGCGCAGCGGTTTGGCGCCTGCCTTTGGCCCAGGGCGCGATCCTGGAGACCCGGGATCAAATCCCACGTCGGGCTCCCGGTGCATGGAGCCTGCTTCTCCCTCTGCCTGTGTCTCTGCCTCTCTCTCTCTCTCTCTCTCTCTCTCTGTATGACTATCATAAATAAATAAAAAAATAATTAAAAAAAAACAATTTTACCCACAATAATAAATAAGAAAACAACAACTAAGAACGGTTGTCTCAAACTAAAACTTGCACCTTCAAAGCATGTTTTTGGCCTTATTACAGATTCCAATAAACATATCATTCAAGCCCTTAAATGAGAATTATGTGATAAAAGAACATTCAGGTATATAAACAGGGAAGCCGAGATCAAAATAATCAGAAGACGAGAGATGCCACTGAGTCTTTGATAATTTGTTATTCCAACAACACAACAACAGAAGACTTATATACAAGGTTGACTCTAAATAAACATGATTGATTTTTTAAGAAACATATACAGTCAAATGTTGTTGTGCCCTTTAAATAAACACCTCGGGAACCTGCACGCGTATTTTAATAGAACTGTCATCATTGTTTTTAGAATGGCCTTTTGAAGCCTGTACAACAATCTTCTGGTGACTTTTCCTGGCAATAAGCTTTTGTTCTTTGGAGATGGCAATAATTTGTAGAGGTCATAAAGTCATTCAAAGTCAAATCTGGTGAAACAAGCAGATGATCCAAATGTATCAAGACGTGAAAAAATATTTTAAAAATCAGTTGGAACAAAAATAACATGAATAAATTCTTCTATAGCTTTTTTTCCCTATCTCTGAATATTGAAATAAGAGTTCCAATTATGATAATACAGACATTAGTAAAAATATGATTATGATAATAGTAAGATTATTGAGCATTCCCTCTGTGCCAAGCTCTTCGCTGGCTACTCTATATACATTATCTTACAGGATTCATTACCCTACCCAGGACGAGAAATTAAGAGCTATCATCACAGCTTGACAAATGAAGAAACTGAGGCTGACAGGCCTCCATGACTCGCCCAAGTTCACCAGGCAGGTCAGGGAGGGAGCTGGATCCTGGCTCAGGAATGCTAGACTCCATCACCTCACAATGAGGTACAAAGATATTGTTAGATGACAGGTGTAGCCCTCCTAGACGGACACCCCCACAGACAGACGTGACAGGGAAAGTGCTCACACTCTTCACCAGAAACTAACACAATATGGAGCAGTTTGCACCAACGCTTAGAGACAACACTCGACCTGAGAAAGGTGCCTGGCAGTTGTCAGCGTCCACCAGCCTCCTCTTCTAGAACTACCTGTGTCCCTTCCCTACAGGTCACAGGACTTAGTGGGAAATTGAATCAATAGAGCACACAGGTGAAGACGGATCCAAATGCAGTCAAGACATGTCAGTCCAGGAAGAAGAGAAATAATATGTAAAGTTTGAAAACCGCCTCAGCGTGAATCAGATTCAATGGCAATTTTTCAAACTATAGATTTCAGTGAATTTCAGCCATCCTCAGTCTAGAAATAGCATAGGAATCAATTCTCCCAGCTTATGAGAACTTAGTTATATCACTTATCTTTTCAGTATGTCCCCATAAAATAAAGCTAAAAGGATTTGCACTCAACGTAACTATCAGGCTGTAAAAAATGAGATAATAAGAATACACTTACCTCCCCCATATTAAGAATGATAAATGTTTCTTGCCTGTAATGATGATGTACTTAGCACACTGCTTTCCTTGGAATAAAGGTGTCATGAATCTTCACAGAATATGATTACTGGTATTGCCTTCTATTCAAGCTGCTCTTAGCTTATCAATGGCAACACCAAATCCAACGATCTGGGGCTTCTGATATGCTGTTACTTTGAGTTTATGTTGTGACTGTGGAGAGGCTTTGATGCCTCCCTACTGCATGCACAGACTTTTTATGGCCCATCTGCTTAAGGGAATTGGACGAACAAAGTGAGCAACATCTGTGCTCTCCTCGTCACTGACTACCTATTTGACTTCTGAGTATAATTTGAGGTGTTGATTCTGATTGCTAAGGCTTAACGCAGTCTGTGTTCTACTTGGTGAGGCAACTCTTTCTCCTTCCAACTGAAAAATAACTACCTTGTCTCTTCAGTTTCCACGACTGAGGGATGGGTACAACCGGGGACCCTCCATACTTAGAAGTGACCACTGTTGAGTCTTTCTTGTCTTCCAAAGACCTTAAACAGGTAGTTCCTAATAATTTTTAAGACTAGAACTCCTGCTTGCTATTTTAAATAATTCCCTCCTCATAACGAAAGTTCCAGAGCCAGTATTTTGTGAATTAATTGATTGCTTTTTTAACAGATCAGGGCATTAATGGGCACCCCTTAAAATAATTAAATGTATTATTGTGGATGTGACCCCCTCTAAAATGGTTATATAATATTATAAGTGAATTATATTATATTTTATAAATATTTACTTTATATTTATATTATATAAATAAAATCTTTGAAAAAGAATAACAGGCCTAACAGGCTTTATTCTTTAATATGACAACTGCTTTGTTATTGTTATTTGAAAAGATCAAATAAAGAAGCCAGAGGGAATCGAGTGAAATCAGATAAAGAAAACTGTACATAGATTAATAAGTGTTAAATAGGAAAGGAGATGTCATCAATTAGATTTTACTACTGATTACTAAATCTCCACAGAAAGTGTTTACAACCAAACATTTACAGTGTGGATTTATAGAGCAACTCAAAGAATGCAATGTGTTTGTGCATGCGTGACTGTATATAGGCTCATTAGCTTTCTTGGGAGTCAAACAGAAATGTCTAAAATTACTTGCCCACAAATATGGAGAAAGCATATTTGAGTTAGAACAGGAAAGCAGCCTCTGGTGGGTCCTAAGTACACCTGGGCACTCCTCCTATATTCTAGACCATTCATTCACTGTCCATTCACTTGCTGGATGACTCTTTCACACCTTTTCTCTCCCCTAAAACCTCCAATCCCTTCTTCCGTAAGCCTTAACTTCAGCTGATAAATTCTTTTTTGACTGAAAATACAGAAAGCATCAGCGGAGAACTTCCAGTTGATCCCAACACATCCATCTGACACGTATTAATTGGTTTACTTGTTATTTTCCTTTCCCCCATTAGAATGGGCTCCACGAAGGCAGGAACTTTGGTTGGTTGACTCCTATTTTCTAGCTTAGGCATTTATCAATTCTCCGTGAGTACTTTCAGGAAAAAAAAATTAAAGAAAGCTTGCAAGCAAGTGTCCTAATTTCAAACAGAATGGCCAGTATGAAAGCTGATAAATAACACTCAAAATTGACCCTTTATCATGCATTTCATTATGCCTGAGATTAAAACTAGGGGCATGAGAATGATAACTGGGCCACATCGTAGTGCAAACATGACCTGCAATGCACAACCATATAAGGCAGATGCTTGGCACATGCTTTGGGACTCCCCAAACCAGTTCCTAAAAAGAATGAGACTAAAACACCCCCTCTCCTTTACTTCAGAAACAGAACTGAAAGGAGTATGAGGAAAGGGGGAGAGAAGGAAGCAGAATTTGGCATAGCACTAGCTTTTATCCCCATTATATCCTATATCTGGAAATCAAATTTATATCTAATAATATCAAACACAACACACTGGGTTATAAGAAGTAACCTTTTCCGTAGACATTTCAGGCTCATCTACACTGATAGCTCTGTTAACAAACTGTGCTGAGACATGCATCAGTAGAAGCAGAAAAAGAAAAACATAGCAAAAGTTGCCCTCTACCAAAGGACATTTGTTTCCATACTTGTAGCAAGGAGATGATCTTTCCACGCACACAAACCCAAAGTAGCCTCGTTTGCCTCCAAGTCTGGAACCTTTTCGATGCTTATATTCACAGCAGGAGCTTAACCTGTTCACTTGCATCCCATTCAGGAAAAAGGTGAGACTGAAGGGGAAACCATGGTGCCTTTTGGAAATAAACTGAAAGGTCTCTGGAATTAGAAAAGTAAATATATCAGTGAAAGCGAATCTCTTTGGACTAATAGGTTCAAAATCATATTTTTTCTATTAGATTAAGTATAATACTATGCTCTAGATCAGCTTTTTAACTTGAGGACAATTTTAATCATAAAACACACACTAATACTTTTGTTTATAATAAACATTCCAAAGCATTTTAAAATTCTGATTTGAAATAAAATAATAATATTATATGAGCTCTTACTGTGGCCAGCCATTATGCCCTACAATCTTGGTGTGTTATTTCTTAACAACCACACGAAGTGAGACTATTATCATCACTAGTTTCTATATGCAGAAATTAAAGTGTAGGGGAACTCAGTAATTTACCCAAGATCATACAATAAGTAGGAGAGTTTGTGTTGTAGTCCAAATCTCTCTCTAGGGTCTATCTTACTATTCATGTACTGATAAATTATATGACAAAAGCCTACTGTGAGCTCAGGAATGTTTTAAAATAAATTTGTATTTTTTGCTATGACTTCAAACAGCCTAACACATATATGGGTGAGGAAGAACTATCCCATCTCAAATCCATTCTCAAATCTGCCTGGATTTGGTTCCTCTTTTGGTTCCCCCAGCCACCTAAAAGTCCCACCAGTAAATTAAGAACCACTATTTATAATTCATAAGTTATAATCATTCCAGGTCTTTATAATGCTCTTTGAAAAGGTCTTACCCTAGAGATCCCAAATTCTAGATCTAAGGAAACTCTATTCTACAGAACAACTCAGAAACCTGCTTTTCGTGACACTTGTAATGTTACTTCCTACAAAAGACATCTCCCTGGACTCTTCGTTTTCACTGATGATGGAGTGGATAATTTCATCTCTCTGCTATGTACACCTTTCTTGTGGTTGCTGTTATTACCACAGTTTAAAAATATGGCTATACCAGTGCCTCTCAAACTTCAGTTTGTGTCAGGATTCCCTGAAAGGCCAACACAAATTGCTGGGCTTCACTCCAGAGTTTCTAATTCAGTAGGGCCCAAGAATTTGCATTTCTATTAAGTTGCCAGGTGATGCTTGAGCTTCTGGTCCAGGGAGCACATTTTGAGAACCCTGTTACAGATGCCTGCTGCCTTGCATATTTGTGAAATCCGTGAGAACTGGAACTGTTTTACTTATCTTTGTTTTCCCAGGACAATGGCATAGGAAGCCCCCAATAAATAATTAAGAAATTATTATTTTAACCTGTTTCATAGTCACCTAGAATCTGCCCTTAAAAACTATCTAACTCAGTTGCAACTTATACTAAAGAACAGAATTACACAATTCCATCATTTATACCTTAGTATTTGTGACATAAAATCAAGCATACAAGGGAAGAGAAAATTGAAAAGTTAGCATCTGGGGAAACTAAGATACAACAGATTTAAAAATCTGCTTGCCTTAATGATATATGGACTCCTAAGTATTGACTTAGGAGTTTGCTTTCTTTTCAGAAACTTGAACAGGACATTTATGTCATAGGATCTATTCTGCTGCAACATCACACCCTATAACTATCCAAGGTCCTGGCCTGGGAAGAGGGGACAGACAGGGAAACGCTGAAAACCTGCACAGGAGGTGAGCTTCTAGGTGTGACTGCCCTTCCATCATGTACCCATATGGCCAGAGAGCATAGCCACCATTATTCCACTTTTTTCTCTTTCTTTTAGATTTCCTGAACAAGAATTAACAGCCTCTGCTTTTAACCCCTTGTTATTTCTTTTTTAATTTTATGTTTTAAAATTTAGTGACATTTTCCAACCCTGATTTAATGGTGTGTGCATGGAATAATGGAAAGAATACAGACCGGAAGTTAGAAGACTTGGGTCCCTGTCCTAGTTCTTCACTTATAAGTTGAGTGTCCTTGGTAGGTCATTGAACTACTGCATTTCAGAATTCTCATCTATAAAATGAGGATGGCCGTGGAAGTGGGTGAAGGAATTAGGTTGAGGGAGCGATCTGGTCTAGCCACTTCACAGAGTGGCTAGCCTTAAAGATTACATAATGTACAATGTTAGAAGGCATTCTATGCTATTTGCAAAACATAGTTATTCATTGTTGACTGGCAGTGGCTCACACTGTTTTAGGCACTAAAGAGGAACTAAAACACTGAAAAAAAAAAAAAATACGGTCTCCTGCTTCAAGAAGTTGTCATTTAGCAGGAGAGATAAAAATAATGTGCCAGATTTCTGGAGTGAGGTCACCAAATCCTCTCCCCTTAAAATTTCGTCTCTAAAAATGGACCAAAGACTTAAAACAAACTGAGCAGCAGTTACTCATCAAAAATTACTGAACTTTTTATACAAACAGAGGGAATCTGAGGCAATCTTGCCTGGGGCTCTTCCCACTCCCTCCCCCCAGCCACCATCTCATCACCAGAATTCTAACAGGGTAGGGCAGGCCATAAATGACCAGCAGCTTCCCAGTCAGTGGGGGCTGACTTCATTTGGAGCAGGAAAACAAAAACAACAAAAATCTTGCCCAGTGGCATTACCAGTAATAAGTAGCAGCAATCCTAGAGGCAGGCTAACATGGAAGGTCAGAGATTCTGCTTGCTGAGACTGTAGTTCTAATTAGGGCAAGCAGTAGGCTAGTGGACTAGCCAGAAATTTAACAGGGAGACACAGGCCAAAATGCAATTATAGACACATTCGATAAGCGCTCAACACACCCTTGGCTAATGGGAAAGGGCACGGATTGGAGTAGGCCCGACATATCCACACATCCCTGGCCAACCAGGAGCTTGCACCCACGAACAAAGAAAACACAAGAAAGTCTGGTGGAAAATAAAAGTTCAAGCCGACCTGAAAACTGTCTGAACTTTGAATCTACTCCTGAACCCATTACAGTGGGTTGAATGTTGCCCTCTAAGAATCCAGGACCACTGGGCAGCCCTGGGTGGCTAAGCAGTTTAGCACTGCCTTCAGCGCAGGGCGTGATCCTGGAGACCCAGGATCGAGTCCCATGTCGGGGTCCCTGCATGGAGACTGCTTCTCCCTCTGCCTGTGTCTCTGCCTCTTTCTCTGTCTCTGTGTCTCTCATGAATAAATAAATAAAATCTTAAAAAAAAAAAAAAAAAAAAGAATCCATGACCACCCAGAATTTCAGAAGGCGACCTTATTTGGAAATAGGGTCTCTGCAGATATAAGTAGTGAAGGATGGAGATGAAGTCATCCTGGATTTGTCCTGTCAAACGAATTTAATGACTGACATCCTTATAAGAGGAGGACAGGACACACACAGAGACACAAGAGAAGAATGACCTGTGAGGATAGAGGACACAGAGATGGGAGTGATGGGTATAAGCCAGGGATTGCCAAGGATTGCTGGGAATCACCAGAAGTTGATAGCGGCAAAGGAAGATGCTTCCGTTGAGCTATTAGATGGAGGATGGCCTTGCTAATACCTGATTTTAGATGTCTGGCCTCCACAGCTGTGGGAGCATTAAATTTCTGTTGTCTTAGGCCACCAGTTCTGGGGATTTGTTACATTCGCTCCAGGAAACTAATATACCCACAAGCAGATCCACAGACACAAGGTAGAGGCTGTACTTTATTGAAAGCCTTTTGACTTTGCACTGGTTCAAAGTCTTTGAATACAACCTGTGACAAATCACCAGATAATCAATAAACTGTGAAAACACAGAGACAACCCTAGGAGGCCAGTCTTCCAAATAAAAACAGATAAAATCTGAGTAGAGACATTATGCTGGCTGTCTATCGGGGAGAGGGGGCATGGATTTCACGGATTTCAGAGACGTTACCAAACGAACATAACAAAAATATTGAGAACAATAACCTTCAAGAGGGGAAAGTCAGAATCTAGAATCCACAGTTGCTGTAATACATGATCGAAAATGTCCACTTTTGAACGATAACAAAAAAAAGTCAAAAGATGTGTATGTAAGAAGCAGAAAAGCATGACCACACTCAGGGGGAAAACAAAAGCCATCAAATCCACTCCTAGGAATCTGCTCAGGAGAAATGGCCAGCTGTCTCCATAAAAACTTGTATCTGTATATTCATAACAGCATGATTTATATAGTCCCAAATTAGAAATAGCACAAATGTGCATGTAGTAGGATATAGTCAGTGGCATAAGAAGAGAGCAACTATTGATAAATCTATGAATAGATGACTCTCAGAAACATCAGGCTAAGAGAAAGAAGCAAGACACAAATGCTGCCTATTGTATGATTTCATTTATATGAAATGTCCAGAAAAGGCCTATCATCTGTAGAGACTGGAAGCAGATCAGTGGCTGCCTGAGGCTACAAAGAGGGAGGATTCTTTGCCAATGGGCACAAGGGAACTTTCTGAAGTGATAGAGATATTCTGAAACCGGTTTGTGATAATGGCTGCACAACCCCACAAAATGCTTAAAAATCAGTGCATTGTACACTCACAATGGATGAACTTTATGGAATATGAGTTACACCTCAATGAGCTATTTTTAGAAACTAAAAACTCAATATATAAAACAAGTCAAAGAAAAAAAATAAAAAAAAAACAGTCACTTTAAGTCACAGTGTAATGAAATGCTTCAGTTTTCAGGGGAGACCAAGAGCCACAGCTAGGGAGAGAGGGATAAAACAGTAGACGTTGTCGTCAGAGAAAGCTGCATAGCCTCAATCTGAATCTTAAAAGATGGTTAAAATTTGAATTTAAAATCCTTTGTCCTACTGCAGACAAAGGAAGAGCGCTCCAAAAGACAAGATAATAGCACACGGGGGTGGGGAAACAGTGAGGCAGCTGGTTTGTGAGGGAGTAATGAGGAATGCACAAATTGGTACAAAGGATCAGGTTATGAAAATACCAGGAAATGGGGGAGAAAAGAAAGGGATTATTAGGAGGGTCAGGGGAAAAAATAAAAAGTTACTTTGCTCTCTGTATCCCTATGAACCCAGGAGGCCAAAGTTTGCTTTGTTGGGAAAGATGAACATGGTAAATAAAAACACCTTGAACAACTGTACTCTTCACATGCAGCAGAAATACTCGGTGACTTCACAGGTGTGCATAATAAATAATCAATATGTGGCTTGATGTCTAAAATCAAACTGTAAGACATCGATGAATCAGTATGGGAATAAAAGATGCACTTGCTACGTTCCTAAATAATTAATTTTATTGTTATTTCCCATCCAAAAGCAAGACAAATTAACGAACGCCACATTTTTAATTAGTTTATTACTCCAGGCAGAAGGCTAAACGTCTTGTCTTTTTGTTTTGTTTTGTTTTGTTTTAGCAGAACTCTTCTAAAAACCTATTCACATTTCACTGAATCATGCACAACTCTGGTTTGTAAAATGGGCCGATTCTTCTCAGTCCCGCTAAATTGCCAAGATCGCTGAACCGCAAGTCAACTCTGAGTCACCCAACTTTTTAATTGTGAACAATTACTTTCCTGGCAATCAAAAGGCAAGCTGAGGCAAAATTATCGCGTGTATAGGATGCAATTCTTTAAGCCCCCATTCCATCATGTTGGTCAAGCCCGTCCAGTGACATAACAAAAGTCAGTCCCAGGATCAATCCGTATGCAAGGCAACGCGTGGTAGCCAAGTAACACTCTCCCTTACTCTTGGGTTTTGCATTGTTAGCACAGGGTATGTGTGTCTCCCCAAAAACCTTTCAGCCGGCTAAGCCTTGTTCTTGGTTCCTTTGTATGCACCACGTTTGCCAGCAGGCACATGGAACAACTGCACTGTCTTGAATGAAGTGTGACCCAAGACCCAGGAAAAGGATTGTCGACTACAGTAAGTTCAGCAGTTCTTCTAAATCAATAGTTGAAAGTTACACTTTCAAAAATTAAATGTATCTACGCCACTATCATTAGGGGTCTCAGACCTCTCATGGTTTGAAAAATGTAGGAAACCATTTGCCACTAAGAAACGCTACCTGAGCGAAGGTCCTGCACCTGCTCAGAGGTCCAGGATCTGCTCTCGCCCCGGCCCCGAGCTGCACGTGTGACCTTAGGAAGCCACCCTACCTCCGGACTTGCCTCATTTTCCTCGTCTATGAAAAGGAAGGAATGAACTCTCAAATGCTATGACAATAAATTACATTTTGGCCAGGTACGTAGAATGGGGAAAACCAGTTTCTGGCACTATTGAGCATTATTTTTTATAAATAAGTTTTATAAATCTTTATAAAGTAAAAGTTAAAACGAACATTCAAGTGTTTACTCTTAAGTTGGAAAGGTTTAAATGTTTAATCCCTAAACCTGTCTAGTTTCTTTTAAAATTAAGTCACTGTTTATGAGTGATGAGGGAAACTGAAAAGCCAAAAGTAGCAATCCGATTCTTGCCCCCAACTCCTAAGACTCCCTAAACTTCTATCAAGCTTGCCCAAATGTAAGTATTTCTTTTACTTAGTGAAAATGCAATTACTTTCTAAACAGAGTTTCTTAAACAAGGAAATAACAGATATAATCCCATAACAACTTGTCCTTTCAATTGCTATTCCGCACAACGAAATATTGATGAAAACCACTTCGGTACAATATGTGAAACCCTATATTGGATATAAAAATTATCTCATGCTAAGAAAACTGGATTTATGATCAAATGAAAGCAGAAATGCACTAAAATCCATCTAGCCAAATTCTACGCCAAGTTATTTAGGTGTGATTCACCCTGAAGTTTATTGGATTTGTGATTTTATCTCAACATTTTTCTAAAGAACAAATTGCCAATCTGGTATTTTTCCCTTAGAATAATGTATGATATAATTCACTATGGCAGGCCAAATAGTTAACTTGTAATTTGGGGGACAGTTTATTCCTGCAACATTTTAATGATCATATATCTCTATCCCCAAATTAATCTGTTACCGGGTTAAATCACTCCAAATTCTTTCTTCCACAATCTGCAAGAGTAATTGCTGCTTCGGTTTCAATCATGGAGCAGTAAATCTAGATTTACTTTGAGGCAGCTGGTTTATAAGTCCCTGGATATGCATAATTTCATAGAGTGATTGAAGTCATTTTGATATGATATCAACGACAGCTTATCTATAGCATCAACTGCAAGCAACTTAAAAAAAAATCACATTTTATGTGTACCTTTTTCAAGTAGTTTGCCTTTGTAGACACAAAGGTTTTCCCCTCCACAGTGCTGTTGATAAACTTTTATTTCATCCCGGAAGTCGGGGTGATCATGAGACAGGTGCACATTTTTCCCCAGATAGATCATTGTAATAGCTGCATTACTATGCGGTGGTGTTTTATGAATCTTTCTTGATTCCTACAATAAACAAAAAGAAGCCAGCTTATTAATTAATTACCTTCTAATTGGAGGGTAATGATACTGTCATGGGGGAGTGGAAAAGGCTCCTTTTAGGTACCTAGCAACAAAACCTTGATAAAACGTCAGTCTTTGCAGTGTACAGAAAGTCAAGCTCGTTACCAAATAAATCTCTAATAATGATGTTGCATTTTGCCTTTGTGTTTTTATTGTCACTGCCAGGGGTCTGGACAAAGGTTTTCACTTTTTATTTTACTCGGGTGTGTGTTTTACATACAACAAAACTATCAGTGGCACTAAGAAAACTGCTCTCCGTTCTTGTAGCTGGTTCTCAAATAAAAATTCAAATCGAATGAATTAAATGCTGGTGACATAATTTTGTTCTGATTTGAACTGATTTTGTGATTTAGCAACTGTTTTTGTAATCGAGTGCTTTATCCTCACGCTTGAGCACTGACGGTGTATCCTTCCCTAATCTTAACTCTGCGTGAAAGGGGAATGGCCCACGTTGGATTCCTTCTAGGGTCACTCTGAGGATTAGAGATGGAGGTTAGATGCCTAAGATCTTCAGTTTTACAGGCAGCAGTCATTCAGTGAAAAACCAACAATAATTATTATTTTCCTATCAAACGGTAAACCCAACAACAACGACACCCTGTACTCTGGTGTTCACAAACTTATTTATACAATAAACAATACACTGATACGCCAGAGATGGACAGAAGTGTCCTAGGCCTCGCCTCCTTGTTTATAGTCTGAAGTCGTTTCCCAATAGTGAACGAGCAAAGTGTTTGTCTAACCTCTGAGAGGAAATTGAGGAGAGAAGTAGGAAAAGGAAGAAGAGGAGGCAGAGAAATAGCGGGGGGCTGGCTGAGAGACTTCAGAGGGCCTAATAAGAATACTGTCAGCGCGAGAATTATACAGGGGCCAGGCAAGACTTTTAATCTACTTCACTTTTCTAAAAATCAATTTTCAGCTAAATGAAAAATGTGAAGAGACCAACTTTCGGTGAATTCAAAGCAATTATTTGAGTTGGATTTCATTGAATTACGGATGCCTTGGAAACATGCATTTTTTTTTTAAACTGCAACAAAAATTTCTGAAGGAACTACTAAAATATTCCCATCTCCAAACCCATCCCCTTCCACTTCAGAGGACTTTTTTTTTTTTTTTCTCCTCATTGAATTCCATTTCTCTGTAGCAAAAACCAGAGGCAGTAAATCTGATTAAATGAAATCCCGCAAATGACAGTCTGAAAAGTGTAAACGGGGAAGGAAGTCCAAGATTTAAAATTTAAGTAAATTGTCCCGCCTCGGGCCAGGAGACCTCCCAAACAGAGAGGCAATCAACAAAAAATATTTCAGTAGCCATGAAGGTAAACCAGCAACCTGGGTAATTCTTTGCAGATTAGAGACCTCTCCCTGAGTCACAGGCCCGGCTCCAAGTTGCAAGGTCACATCTCGCTTGCAGGTGCCGGGCGGCCAGGGCACTGTGACGGGCATCCGTGCAGCCCAGCCACAGCCACAGCCACCAGCCTGCGGCAATCCGGCTCCACGCTCCCTCTAGAACATTTAATGATATGATGGATTAAAAAGCGCATCTCCCTTTGGCTGAGCAGTACTTTCCATGGAAAGTGGCCTGGATTCCGAGGTAGCCCCGGGAGCTTGTGGGAGGTAAGCCCTGCGTAAACGCAAGGGAATCGTGCGATCGGGGTGGAGGAACGGCCTGCCTCATCCGTACAAGATGAGAAAGTAGAAAAGTGGAAATGCTTAAAAGTAAAAGAAAGGAAATGACAGCTCTTCATCTTTTCATTTACTCACCTTTTTTTTTTTTTTTTTTTCTCTGCTAAAGTGTGTTCCTGACAGCAACATCTCTTTTTCTCCTGGGTCTAGTTACTTCATTTTTCTTAAAAATATTCCCCAATTATTGCCACCAGGTAACCTTTTCTGGATTCTAACAGGAGGCCCGAGTGACAGCTCGTGATTAAATACGTGTGCTAGGAGCTGAACAATTATTTCTTTCAGTTGACTGAACCGCCTCTCTACTCACCATCCTCCAAGGTTAGAAGGACCCA
Organism: Canis lupus baileyi; assembly: GCF_048164855.1. Classification (NCBI taxonomy): domain Eukaryota; kingdom Metazoa; phylum Chordata; class Mammalia; order Carnivora; family Canidae; genus Canis; species Canis lupus. Next base: position 5,861,172 of record NC_132845.1, read on the forward strand.
GACTGATGAGACTTCAGCAAGCCTTCTCGGCCCTCTCTGCCGGCCAACAGCGAGTACCAAACCCTTCCATGGAAACCCAGTTCCATTTCAGGACCCGGAGCAGGGCCGCATGCCCCTGCAAGACTAAGGCTTAGCTTTCTCACTTTCTGCACCACTGACCACTTTCCTTCTCATTTCTTTTCTGCTACCTCAGGCAAGTTCCATCTGAGCCGACAACTAAATGGCAAGCTCGTTGAGGGGTTGACCAGTCAGCTCTCACATAGTGCCAACAAGTAGCATTCAATTAATACACTAGATTTTCGTTGGGATCTTTTACCTGCGCTCAGGCCTGAGTCAGGGCGGGGATTTAGGAGACCCTGAAGGTGCCAAAGGGCCTGCTCTCGCTGATTAGTGTTGGGCGGCAAGTCCCCTTCGGCCACTTAGGCCAAGCCCTGATGAACTCCGGGCATCGTGGAGTCTTACCTAGGTCCCTGCAATAAGTCTCTACTTAAGTCGGGTGGCCACAGAATTTATCATCCAAACTGGGAGACATGGTGAAAGAGGTATTATTAATAATTATACTAGAAAAAAAACCCACAAATTTCAACTCTTCCAGGCAAGCTGGGATGTATAGTCACCCTACTAGCTGGTCTCCCCACTTCCAGACTGGTATCTCTCAAAATGTCTTGCGTCCTGCATATCAGTGAACTATTATTATCACTGAATAGATCATGTGACGCTCCTGCTCAGAGTCTCCAATGATTCCCAGTATCCATGGGACAAGTTCAGACATTCCTCACGTACCAAAAAAATGTCTTCTATTTTCAACTCCTCCTGTGTCTCAACTGTTTGCAATATCTATTGACACATTTAAAGGTCCAGCAGCTGCCCTAGTTGTAGAGGCCCGAACACTACCCACGTGTTTGTCATCTCCAGGCCCCGAGGACTCTGTGAGTCACGTGGCCTTGACACTATGCCCTTGTGTTCCACTCTCAGTAGATAAGGACAATATCTTACTGATCTTTGTGCCCCCGGTGTCTGGCCAGTGCTGACACCTAGCAAGGGCCTAATAAACATCGATCTGACGGGACGCAGACGTGGAACACTTAGGGATTCCACATCCTGTCCTTTGCTGAGACAAAAGCTACAGTAAGTCAACCCTGCCCTCAACCAGAAGCTTTCTGCATTTCTAGGAACTTGACAGGTACCACAACATGGAAACCCACTCAGTGTCTTCTGAAACACCTCTGACAAAGACTGATTAAAAGCAGGCAGTCCCCGAGTTGACTCTGATTCGGGCCTTTGGAGGAAAAGATTCCAAAGTGAGCCAGAGGAAGAGTGCTCCCGGGTTCGCATCCTAAGGCTTCAGGAAGCAGCTGGTGGTAATAGAAACTTCTCACTACACTCGTTTGGTTCCTCTCTCTCTCTTATTTTTCATACTAGTTTTTCCTTGTTCTCTCCTCCTCCCTCCTTTGCTTTTCCTATGCTTCCTGCTTTCACTCTCCTCTTGCCTATTCCTCTCACCACTGTGTAACTTGTGTCTCATGCGTATTCCTCACATGCCCCCAATGCCTCCACCCTCCTGGAGGTATCGGAGCTCCAGGTTGTGAGGATGCTGAGTCGAGCCTTCCCTTCCTCATCTCCCTCAGTAGAATAAATGCGGCAAGTCTGCTGAGAGGCACTATCCAGCCTATATCTAAAAAATCCAGCTGCATCCTGCTCCTGGTAAGAAGGCCTGAAAAGCTTATGAGGTCTGCCCTTAAACTCCCAACGGCTGCAGACCCCCAGAAGCATCTTTGGTTTCTTCTCCCTTCTATTGTTTAATTCTGCAATGCCAGCTGCTAAGATATCTTGACTGTGGAATTGACTTCTAAACCGTTTTTAAAGTCCTTTCTAAAAAAAAATAAAAAAAAAAATAAAAAAAATAAATAAAGTCCTTTCTAGTAATGTAATTGCCAAACTGCAATGTTAATTTTAAGCAAAAACACTGTGTAAAGGAAAGTTCCTGAAATAAATCAAGCCTATATAAGATATGTTGAATTATCCTATATTAAAATCATGCTGATGCTTTCCGTTTTCATTCTCAAATCTGAGTCTACTGGTGAGGAAAACCAAGAGTAAGAAAAATACCAAGATAATGCATTGACTAAAATGGAACTTAAAAAAATATATATGGTTTTAAAATTAAGACAAACAAAAGAAATGTGCAATCTCTCTAGCAAAGCTAATTTGTTGGCTTTATTTGTTGTGGAAGAAAAGGGATCTATGTCTGAAGGGTATAATTTATTTCCATTATGTTTACATAAGCTGAATAGTATAATTTAAAGTTTAGGGTTTTTTTTGTATGTCTAATAAAATAATACCTGTTTAGGAACACAGTACTAATAAATGCTTGATTAAATATAAGTAAAATCAAATGCCTGCCCTCCACAAGCTTCATAATCTGAGAGTAGAAGGAACAAATTATAAAAAAACATGAGTATTGATACTAAGCAGAATATAGTAAGGGGCCTAAGAGAAGTAACAAAATCCTTGTGAAGAGAGGAAGGGATGGGATCCTGTTACAATGTAGAGAAATCAGTACAGAAATCCCCTCTTATGGGGACTGGGAAATGTGGGTCCGATAACATCCTTCTTCTATTTCAGGCATTTACCAGCAATTCATAGAAAAAGAACATCTCTGCATCGAGGAAACACCTGACTGATGGCAATTAATATCTTAGTCAAAGGTTGGAGAGAAAAAGGCTTGTAGATAAATTTCATAAACTTTGAGGATTATGAACGCAGGCTCTAAGCGTCAGTCTGCCAAGCGGGTGTACCGAGTCTGTCCCTAATGAGTTATGTGACCTTCGCCAGCTTATTGAATCTTATTTGACTCAGTTTCCTCATCTTTCATACGGAGAAATTATCTTATCTCTTTCTTGAGTTTCCTTTGTGTATTGAATGAGAAAATGCACATAAAACACTGAGCAAAACTCCCAGCACATACTGAAGTTCCATTACATAGAAGGTAGGATCATTGTTGTACATCGAATATAAGCATTTTACCACAGTAAAAGCTAACAAAGGTCATCAAATAAGAGAAAAACCCATATGGATGACTTAAAAGCGAGTGAACATCCTGCCAAAAGTAATAACAGAAAAAAGCACGGATCAGAGGTGGGGCAGTGGTGGACCAAAGAGCCAGGGAGTGGTTCGGTTTGGCTTGGATGGGACTGGAAAGCTGGAGAGGAGTCAAAATCTGAAAGTCCTTGAATGCCAGTGTCAAAGCACGTCTCTTTATTCTGATGCTTTGACATCTGGGGCCTTACTGACCCTGGGGAGTCCGGTTCCTAGAGATGGTACATGACTTGCCTGGGAGAGTGCTTCTCGTGGACAAACTAACCAGCTGGGAGCTCACATCCACCCTCCCCCTACCTCAGCTATCTGGCTCTTAAACTCTGGGCCAATATTCCCCCAAAACCTGCCAAGGTTATTCATACTGTTGAATCCTGAGCCTGCTTACCCTGTGTTTCCTGTTCCTTCTCTCAGACACCACAACAAATACTCTTGCCCATGTTTCTCTCCTACTCCCCAAGTCTCCTGGCCAATCCTGGTGCTGCCTTGTGGTCCCGGGTGACACGTGTGATGGGTCATTTTACCTATCGACCTAGCTGGGCCACAAGGCCCAAATATGTGGTCCAACATTATTCTGGGTAGAACCCTGACTAATATACATGGCATGGCCCCTCCTTTGGGGAACTGTAAGTGACAAACTGTCTTCTCGGTGTTAGTCATCTCTTGATGTATGGGTCTCAACATATCTGAATAATAATAATGAAACCTATACTTCAAAACAACCAGTCAAGGGCATCTGGGAGACTCAGTTGGTTAAGTGGCTGCCTTCAGCTCAGGTCATGATCCCAGGGTCCTGGGATAGAGCCCCATGTTGGGCTCCCTGCTCAGTAGGGAGTCTGCTTCTCCCGCTGCCCCTCCTCCTCTCATGCTCACTCTCTCTCCATCCCTGTAAAATAACTAAATAAAATCTTTAAAAATAAAAGAAATTTTTTAAAAAAATAAAATAATTAGGCAGAAAAATAGAGCTACTTTCATTCGGAAAGAAGCTGGTGAAGGTCGTAAGCAGGGGAGGAGCATGTTGGGAGCCATTCTTTCAAGTTTCATTTAATTTTATTATGTACAACCTGTCAACACCGAGATGGACTTTGTTTGTTCTTGTTTCCCCTTCCTGCCTTTGACCCTTGCTCCCTGATTCTGTCTGCTAACTTCCTACTCCTCTCTCAAAGCCCTTTTCAAAATGCCCCCTTCTCTCCGAAGGCCTCTTCAATCTCCTCAAAGCTAGCATCTCCTTCCTCTGCGTTCTCCTCGTGCTTTATTTATACCACTCTGATTGTACTCACCACAATGTGTCATGGCTAATTGTAGATATTTCTGTCTCCCCTGCTAAACTGCAATCCTTCTGCAAATAAGGATTTGGCTTTACTCATCTTGGTAACCTCAGCACCTAGCACAGTGCTGGTCATAATCAATCAAAACTAAATTGAGCTATTTGTTGATTTAGAGGCAGAACATAAACACGTAGATGAGTGCAACAGCCCTGTGAAGAGTTAGGTAGCCAGCCCCCAACCCAGGAAGCTAGCACTGAGAATGGAAAAGGATTATCAGACACATGAGCCACTGTCCAGGTGCTTGAGCTGTGCAGTATGAGACAGCAGCCACTTCACCCACTTGGCTGTGAGGCATTTGAAAGGCTCATCTGAACGAGATGTTCCATAAACACAAAATGCTTACTGAATTTCAAAGATGTAGTATGAAAAAAAAATTGTACAATTCTCGTTAAAACTCATACTGATTACATGTTGAGATGATAATAGGTTGAATATACTTGATTAAACAAAGTATGTTAATAAAATTACTTTCACATGTTTTTTTTAGCCTTTTGGAGACAAGTTATTAGAAAATTAAAATTGCCTATGTGACTTGCATTATATTTCTATTGGGCATCTCTGATCTGGAGGACTTAGCAATTAACCCATAATGCGGACAGAATAAGGAAGTCTGGATTTTGAGCCCAAATTATTGTAGAAAAGGTGGTGATTCGTGAGATGGAAGGTAACTGAATGGAGAAGCTGGCTTAACCATGTCAAATTCGTAGGGCAATAGAACCTCCCAACCAGGCACCAGTGACTGCACAGAGCTCACGGGAGGTCTTGGAGGTGAGAAGGGGGCCTTGATCGGATATAGAGAAAGCCCAGACTGGTTCATGCCTGGAAAAGCTCTCTGCCCTTGATTTCACAAAACATATATTTTAAAAAAATACTTTGCTTTTTAAAATTAAAAGCCATAATGATTGAGTAGGTTCTTATTTGAAAGGCTATATTTTCACATTTATAAACGCTATTTATGGGACCATTCACATTTTAATAGGCTGCTATGTAGAGTAGGTGACCAGCAATACTGTGGGAGGACAGAAAAATCTGGAGATGTGTGAGGGACATCTCCGAGCACAATCTAACTAGTCTCATGGATTCCATAAAAGCAGTATAAAAGCTCTGCCATCCTGGAACAAAAGGAAACCAAGCAACAGGGCACAGTAGCAACTTGCTGGGCTTTCAGATCTACTACACCTTGTCATTTGGCACCATGGATCACCCTCTCGAGACACAGAACACAGAAGCCAGGGACTGTGTTCTACACATTCATAGAGGAACAGGCGGTGGGTCACCAGCAAGCCTTATTTCTTTGCCTTTTCCCTCTTCTTTTTTTTTTTCTTTCCTTTTAAGAGTATTTAGAGGATGATTTGAGGGCAGCAGTCATAAAATGAGTGAATTTCATGTGTAATTTACTCATGATAGCCACCTGTCCTTAAATAAATCTTTCCTGGATTGAAATAAAATAAATCAAATTACTAAAGGAAAAGTGCAAGACCTGCCCCACTGTGCTAATTCTATTCTATACCTAAGGATCCAGGAGCTAGTGACAACTCCAAGAGACATCTAGAAAGCTACTGAAGTCATGCAGCAAGATGACTACATCCTGAATACAAAAGCAAGTGTCAAGGTCTAAGCCTATGGTGATGGCTAATAAAGATGAGGAAGCGTCAGAGGGGAGCAAGATGAGAAGTAAAGGGAGATGGCAAAGAAGCATGAAAGTTGAATGGTGTGGAAGGCAAGGAAGGGAAGTTTCAAAAAAGAGGCAATAATAGCCTAAAATTCTACTATCAACGAAAAATCATGGTAAGTAGAAAATACAAAGTAAGACCTAAGAAGTAAGTAGTCTAATACCAAACAGATAAGTCTAAATACACTACTAAATAAAATAAATGTAACTGGACTAAACATTCGTTAAAGAAATAGACAGTCTCAGGTCAAAATACTTGCAAAGCATCCATATGCCACATAACTACATTTAAAGGCTAAAGCTTAAAAAAATAAAAATAAAAAAATTAAAATAAAAATAAAGGCTAAAGCTTAAATTTTAAGATATTCAAAGGCTGGAAGTAAAAGGAATATATATACACCATATGTAATATATGTCATTAAATACTATATATTAAATACTAATCTAAATAAATAAATAGAGGATCCCTGGGTGGCTCAATGGTTTGGCGCCTGCCTTTGGCCCAGGGCATGATCCTGGAGTCCCAGGATCAAGTCCTGCATCGGGCTCCCAGCATGGAGCCTGCTTCTCCCTCCTCCTGTGTCTCTGCCCCGCCCCCCATGTCTATCATAAATAAATAAATAAATAAGTAAATAAATAAATAAATAAATAAATATTTTTAAAAATAAATAAATAAACAAATAAATACTGTGAGACAAAGGAGATTTTTTAAAGCCAAAAGAAATATGATAAAGATCATTTTCTTAATCATAAAGAATCACTTCACCAGTAAGATGGAGTAATTCGAAATCTGAGAGCTTATAACCAGGTAGTCTCAACACTTACAAAGCAGAATGTGACATAATTACAAGAAAAAACGGACAGATCTACGATTACAGAAAATGAATAATCCCTAGACCTCAGGAACTGAGCAAGGAGATAAACAAGAATGCTAAGCATGTGGAAACAGGAATGACATAATTAACGTTTCTTATCTATTGGGCATTTATAGAACTCTACTCCCAACATTTAGAGACTCATTTTCTCTACAAAAACCTAACATATTATATTACCCCACAAAGAAGTCTCCACAGATACCAAAGAACCAAAACTCTTAGAGAGCACAGAGCTTTTTTAAAAAGTAACATTCGGTGAACAAAAAGGAACTTCTTAGAATTTAAAAAAGGTACCAGAGGAAAAAACTCAGCAGGATGTGCGGAAGATAACCCCGAAGAAGCATCCAGCAAGTAGAACAAGAAAGACAAAGAAATAGAAAATAGGAGAGAAATGATAAGACTATGAGAGCATGAGGGTGGGAGCTCCATCAATCTCCAAAAAAGGGGATTCCAAATAGAGAAAACACATGTTTGGAAACAAAGCAAAACAAAACCAGAGACCAAGTCGAGCTGAAAGCCTGTGACTCGGCGGACGGCCGTGCTAAGGCCCCGGGGCCGCCGGGCTGCCTGCCCGCACTGGCCGAGCTGCGAACCTCGAGCTCGTGGGCTCTGGAAGCCCAGTCCCCGGACCACATCCCTGCTGGGCATCCCGGGGCCACCCTGGGCCTCGCTGGGCCCCGACTGGGTGCCCCATGTCCCCAGGAAACCCTCGTGACCTGCCCTCTCCGACTTCTCAGAAGAGCCTCTTCAAACTGCTGAGGAACCAAACTCAGACTCTGACCCAAAGGGTCCGTTCAGCTTCTTGGTCCTGCAGATCCTGTTCTTTCATCACAGTGCCGGGGTCAAGCTGAATTTCTGAAGTTTTGGGGTACATAAATGATAGAGCTTCCCAGAAAACCAGGACTCGGTTAACAGAAGTCAGCAGGCTGGTCGCTCCGGGAAGAAGCGAGACATGTGACGGGGCAGGAAACGAGGGTTCAGGGTGGCCAGCAGGGCTCTAGGGCCTTAGGGCACAGCCACGTGGACGTGGTGTCTCCTGGGTTATTGTTATTGAACTTGCACATGTAGATTGTTTTTTACTTTTATTTTTTTATTTGAGAGAGAGAGCGTGAGCGGTGGGGAGGGGCAGGGAGAGAGGGACAAGCAGACTCCCGGCTGAGCGGGGAGCCCGACGTGGGGCTCCAACCCAGGACCCTGGGATCATGACCTGAGCCATAGGCAGACGCCTAACTGAGCCCCCCAGGTGCGCCCCCCACCCCCGCACATATAGATTTAATAGGTTTTCATGGCTTAGGAGCTATCCAAACCTTTAAAAAAACAAAACAAAAAAAAAGCCTGACTGGGTTGAGTTTATCCCAGTGTATATACTTGGACACCAGAAAATCCAGCGCGGCGAGCAAGCGAGTATGATGAGCAACTCCCTGGTTTTGCTAGGGGGAGGCCACATCCTTCCAGGGCACGCCTATGGGGCAGTGGAGGGAGACCGGTGCCACGTCGAGCTCCGAGGCCAGTGAGCAGGTACAGCAGGTCGGATCGTCGCTCCCCACCTGGAGCACCCCTCCTTCTCCAGGGCTCACGCCTGGGCAGCGGAATTCAAGGAGAACTGACCTGTTTGGGGGCTCAGTGGGCTCCTAGAAACATCCCACGGCTCTGTCGCCCCTGAAGGCAACCAACCCCAGGAAGGGGCCTCTCCTCCAGTCTGGGGGGCCCAGCACCAGGGGACGACGTGACCTAGAGGTCAGCCTTGCTCCTCCCTTTTGCAGCCAGTGCCCCAGATGAGACTCCATCCCTTTGGGACTTGCAGCCCAGCAAGCCCCCCTGGAGGCGTTCCAGTGCACCCCCCGCGCTCGCAGGAGGCCTGGACCTTCCCCTCTCCCCAAGGGGCTGGGACAGAAGTGCGACATTTGGTCTGCGCCCATCTGAAAAGAGGATGATGTCCAGGTTGTGTGAGGCCACCGCCAAGGTCAGGAGCCTGGCACCGGGGTCCAGGGACGCGGCCGGCGAGGGAGGGCGAGGGCACCACTGCCCCCCGGCCCGGCCTCGCCAGGTGCAGGGCTGCGCTGAGGCCGGACAGACGCCGGGCGAGCCTTGGACAGCTCGCCAGCAGGAGAGGAAAGGGGAAGGGGTAAGGGAGAAACGGCTGAGAGGGAGGATGCAGGAGTACAGAAATCCCCTATACGATTTTAAATAAAAACTGCTAAAATGAAAGGAAGAAAAGGCAAGCAAGCGAGCAAGCGAGCTCCGCCACTGTAATCTGAGTTGGTTAGACTAAAGCGACAGTCAACCAGGCTTCAGGAGACCTGGAGGTGGGAGAAGGGACGGGAGAATCCTAACCAGAGAGGAGAATGACGGGCGGGGGGTGGGGGGGGAATCAAGGACACAGGGCACAAGTGGGCCTCGGAAACCATAAGAAAGAAAGAAAACTGGTGGAAATGGAATTGAAAGGAGAGGATTTGAGCACAATGAAGACAGGTCCAGTTTTTTGAGGTCCTTGAGGAGGACAGCTGGGGGGCCCAGATCCAGATGGGAGTGAGGGGGGCTGAGAAGAGCCAGCAGGCAGTCTGCACCCCCGGTTCCCCGTCAGTGAAATGCAGACCTCGCCACCCACTAATTATCGCACAAGTTACACATAGTTACGCTTAGTTGTATATTTACACGATAAAAGTAAGAGACCTTTTGCCTTCGTACTAGCCTGTATCTCTATAAAGTCTAACTGGCCTTAGGACTATTTTTTTTTTATCAGTATTTTGAGAAAATAAGTACCACGAGCTACAATAGTCTCAAAAGAACACTGAGCGAAAATATCTTCTAAATATCATACCATAACTTTGCAAAAATCGTTTTAAAAAGAAGCTTTGGTAAGATATTTCATATGGCATACTATGTACACTTATGTCCCTGAATTTTCACAAATTAAATGTTAAAGTACATGTGATTGAACGGGCAAATTGGAGGAAATAAATAATTTAGAAATGGGCCCAGTACAAACTAATTTTGACCACAAGATTTACTGGATTTTTTTTTTAAATTAATTGTGCTAAATTAGTTACTGACCTGAGCTACTCAAATATTTGATTTCAGGTTCATCCAAGCTTACAATTACATTTCTAAAATTATTAAATGTATTTTTGCGAGGCATTTTGCATTTGGTTTCCCTAGATTCGTTCGTACTGCACATCTAGAAATTTAATAGCTCGATGTAATCTATGCTAAATTAATAAAAGAAAACTTGATTCCACATTTACCCTGGTAAAGAGAGGATCTAAGCCATTCGGAGCAGTGGTTGGACGAAATCTTCTCCTTCTCCACGATTCAAGTCTATTTTCCCTTGTGATTTTTCCACTGGGGGGAGGAGGTGGAGGAGGAATAGGCATCATGTAATTGTTAATGTTTGGAAGTTGAGAGCGATTCACTCCCTGTGCATTGTCCATGGAGTTCTTGAACTTCATCGCTGCCTTCTTGCCCTGTAATCACATTTCAGGACATAACCACCAGTAAAACAGAAGCAGTGACCAAGGTGACCCGAAATTAAAGACAAGACGGTATGATTTACGTTGCACGTAAATACAACTGACATTGATAGGCAGACTCAAAACACTTCATTTTTTTATTGAAAAATGCATTTTGTAACATCCATAGAAAGTTACATTTCCATGACTCTCTAACCTCATTTAAGTATATTTTTAAGCCAAATATACAGTGATTGCATTTTTATAGTACTTTGGGATTTTTCCTCAATAATCCATCATATCTATGGAGCCTGGTACAATTAAACAATTTAAAATCGAGGAGTTGGCAAGTATCGTACTTTGAGGTTGGGTTGGATAGTCCATTTAGGTGTTAATACTTTTTTTCATATTGATTTCACCTATCCAGGGGTTATAATATTCCCTGATAATATAATATCAAGGAACCAAATGTAGACTCTGACCCAAAGACACTATTTAGCTTATTTTCTCCTAGAAATCCAACTTGTGGGAATAAATTCTACCAAAATAACTGCACAATACATTGATGTAAATGTGTAAAAGAAACACACACACACACACACACACACAACAAATTTAGCTGAAACATCAAGTCCATCAATAGGAGAACATTTAACTAAAATTTTCTTTGTCTTTGTAATAGATTCTCACCAGGCTCCAACAAGAATTGTATGAATCTATTCATCCTGACATCAAAAGGTCTATGTAATGTGATCCCACATTTCTTTTAAATGCATTTGTATGTGGATTTTGATAAAATCAGGGAGGATAGGAAGACAGTAAATTGAGGGTTACATTTGAGGACTTGGATTATTGGGAGATATCATTTTCTATCTCATATATCTTTGTATTATTTGAAAAAAAATGTATCTTTATATTAATCCAAAGGTAAAGATTACCAAAGGTGTAATCAATAATTATATCACATTTTTCAAATATATTTGAGTCTTTGAATTTTCATAAATTGGCCATTTTTGTGCATCTGAGGTACTTTTCAAACTTGAAGGCATCTTTGATCACTATTACCTATTTTATACCAATTTTTTTTTCAGCCAATTTAGTCTTTGAGATACTTAGATATAGTGAAATTTAGTGTTAAGAAAGGGGAGTCAGTGCTCGCTTTGGCAGCACATATACTAAAAAAAGAAAGGGGAGTCATTCTCCAAACATTTCTCACTACTAAATAAGTAAAAGCAGGATAAATAAAGGCATGAATAGTCCATATTTTGATGGAAAACAACACTTTTTTGAACAGAAACGGATTTAAATAGATATTCACCAATGAATTTGGAATTGTTAAAATAGGTGATATTGAAGGTGCTATTTATGTTCTCATTTTTCTTTTCTTACATTTTCTATGTTTTTCTGTGATGATGTACATTGATATTATAATAACAAATATAAATCAAGTGGAAATAATAAGGACAATAAATTCAATGAATCCAGAACTTTGGGGACTTGGTATTTTTTAAAATGATTATTTCTAAGTAGTAATTGGTCCATTGTATGCTTTATTTGGAAATGGTTTAATAATTTTTTTTTTTAAATTAGCATGCCATTCCTTACCTTGCTTCTTTAGCCCACAGTGTCTTGGACATCTTTCCATGCTGGTAAAAATAAGTTTACCTTATTTTTTTGTTTAACATACTTTAATAAACTATAATGTTTTTAAACAACATCCTATTAAATTTTAGGTGTGTTCAATCGTTCACTATTACAAATATTATAATACAGAGTATTCTTGAATCTATTCCTTTTCACATATTTCTAAAATAAATTCCTATATGTAAAAATGCTTGAGCATGGTCATTTAAAACATTGATAGATATTCCCACATTGCCTTCACAAATAGTTTTATCAATTTCTATGCCATCAATAATGTGTGAGAAACTCTCCTTGTAAGGATAATCATTTTCAATCAAGTCATGATTTTTACTCAGTTGCATCTTAACCACCCTATTTTTGACCCAATTGCTTTTGCCTAAATCGAAGACCCTCACTCCTGATACTTAGAAACTTGCTTATATCTGTTGTCCCTTCAAACCATTCCCAGGTGTATAACTTTTACTGTTTTAAGAAAGCAGCAAGAATTTAGTGGGTACTCACTGCATACTCAGTAATCATGAAGACTACTAGTCTTTAGCAATTTCTTGTCTGATTTGATATTAAATCATCTTCATCATCGATGCCATGGAAAGAAATTACACATCTTCTGGCAGTTTAGTTTGCCTATGTACATATAAGCTTCAATAAGTTAGAGACTTTTGTCTGCCTTGATCATTGATAAATCACTAATGCCTAGAGCAGTATCTTGTCCATACTAAGTGCCCAATAAATATTTACTGAATGAAAAGTGTAACTTTAACTAGTTTAAATTAACATGGAATTGATCTTGTCAGCCTGAGTAAGCTACTCTTAAGTGCCTATCCCTCAGTCACTCATATCCCAAAACTTGAAAACAGGAAAATAAAAGACCCTATGCAGATTTAACTAATAAATCCATCCAATGGCTCAGAGCAGAATGGGAAAATAAGCTGAAGGAAAAAAAAAAATCCCTCCTTAGCCTGCAGAACTTGAATATTACTTGATTGGTAGTATTTACATATCTAATAGGAAAAAGCATCTATCAAAGCAGAGGAGCTTAGAAAAAAATCTATAATCACCTTGGCAAATGTGCAAAGTACCCATCCAAGTACTATCTAGGGGAGAGAAAATCTCACTCATTGGACTTCAAATATTTCCAGTCCTAATGGCAAAATTATCCCTGGAAGATACATAGGGTTTTAGCCAAAGATCTTTGAGTCTTCTGGTACCTTTGGCAAGCCATTCCCAAGATGAGATAGGTACATCAAGCCATTTTAACCTGATTCCATTCCCCTATATGCCCTCATTCTGATTCCATGCTCACTAGGCAACCTTCTCATTGTGATCTGGCTTCTCATGTAGGTCGGTCTACAGAGGGATAATGTACTGCTTCTACAGCTTTGATTAGTTGATATCTGGTGAATTAATGGCCCCTGATTATGAGTTGGCTGATGATTTTGGTTTACCATCTGGATCAAAACAAGCCTGTACCGTGTCATTTTCATTAACTTGAGACAATCTTTCAGGACCTGACTGTTCCTGTACACTGGGTGAAACGGGGAAATCTCTAGGCTTTCAATATGGACACCAGATCCTAGCGTGTCCGCCTAATTGACTTATGACCCCACAAGCTTCTTCCTGACCCTAAGCACATGTCCCTAAACAAAGCGCTACCACTCTTGGCTTAATTTTTCCTGCTTTCTAGGAAGCTACTACTAAATTAAGGTTTGTGAAAAGTGCTTCATAAACTGAAAAGCATATTAAGTGGATAAAATATTACTTTTAGGGCTATATTTATATTCTTATTATAAAACAATCATTTATTTGCCTGGATTAATTTCTTAGTATCAAGATTATCTATCCATCAGCTCTAGATTAAAAAAAATACCTTAATTTCAAAAACAAAGAAAAAAATATCAATTTCATATGTCTTACGTTTCCTAATAAGAAATGGAACTAAATTCACCCATGTGAATACAGTGACAATTATACTCCTGACACGGGTTCTTTCTTACGCTGGTAAACATTTCTTCTTCATCTTTGAAATACAACAATAACCCTCCCTTATTACTTAATGTCCTAATTATTCCTGCCTGTTTAAGCAACTCCTATTTTATGTTTACCATGACCTCCTCTATTAAAATAATTTAAAATTACCAGGGACACAACCTTGAAAAGGAAGCAACGTCAAGCTTCTATGTGTGATTGATTCACCATTTCTTAAAGACGGACGTTCTTTTTCTTCTATATCCAACCTTCTCCAGAGTCAAACTTGAAGCAATTTCATACACTGATGGTAAAGTAAGTCAGCATGCAAATGCAAGCCTATTCTTGGAAAGTTTCATTTTCTAGGTTTCATGCATTTAAAATTTAGAATCAGTCAACACTGGGTCTATTCTGATAGAAGTCGTGTCTAGCTATAAAGAGTTTCTCTTTGTATGACCATTCAAATTAATGAAAGATAATCTATATTATTACAAATCTATTCCTTACTCATTCTGCTTAATTGCACAGAAATTATAGGCCTTCCAGTTTAAGGAAGATATAATTAAACAGAAGTACATAGTAAATGCTTAGTAAGTGCACAGTACAAATTTCACTGAGTAGATTAATTGAATCTTGCGTCTGAAAACCTGTGATAATCTAATATTCTAATAAAGAATACAAAGATATTTCTTGAAAAAGTAACATTTACCCCAATGGGAAATGGAGCTTCATTTTCCAGCAATGAGGTTTTCGATCTGGTCCCCGGAGTTATCTTTGGAACAGTTCCTAGGGCAGGATTACTGGGAAGAGGCTTTAATCGAATTGGAAGCTGCATATTTCCTGGGGCAGTGTATGGTCGAGGGGCTGTCTAGACAATTAAGGAAAAAAATTCCGTTTAAATTAGTATCTTGACATGTTTCCAGAACCAATTAATAACCCAACAAATTGCCTAGAGTAATTAATGGTGCCTTTTTACTGAACAGATTAAACTTTAATTATGTCCTTCCATTATACATAGCCTTATGACCCAAAGTATTTGTTAAAACATATGGCGTGGAAGTCCTCTACATAACTAAATGCCACAATTATAGAGTATCCTAGACAAAGGAGATGTTCTCTGTTAGGTCCCTGCATTTTACCCACTTTGTAAACTTGCTGACAATACCTAATACATTCAGTGCATAAAATGGCTTTGCTCAATTAAATGGTACCTTGAATAATGTTTCTATTTTAGAGATCTAAAGGGATATGATTGGAATGGACTCATTTCCGTTTAAATGTTTTCAACACAAACTACTGCAAGTCCTTTACATCTCCAGAATGGTGCTGAAATAAAAGCAGACAATATGATTCAAAAAGAGGAAAGGCGGATGCTTAACTATAATGCATTATCATTTATTCAACTTCTCTCTTAAAACACCAGGAAAGTAAAAATTTAAAAACAGTCACTGGCAACTGGAAAACACTGTGTGAAAATGGAGATTGTTCCATTTGCTCCTCTTCTCTGCCTTCTCTGCTCTGCTCTGCCCTCCGGGGGTCATTGCTTTATGGAATCCAGAGATTCCAGTTGAACTTAGCCAATGAAAGGCCCTGGCAAGAGATCAGAAGATAAGAGGCAAGAGGCTGGGGTCTTCATTCTCCTGGACCCTTCCCACCCAGGTTGGGATGGGCCAGCTGGGTCCCTCCCCCGAGTCCGCTGCTCCACTCAGGCAGTCCTCTCCTCGCTTGTAAGCACTGCCTGCTGGTGCTGGTACCCAGTCCTTCCCTCTCCCTCTCCTCCCTCTGGGGCCTAGGCGCTGAGTTTCCCAGGGTGCTGACCCCAACATGCTTAACATCCCCAGTTGGTTTTCCTTAACCCTGCTGGCATCTTTGTAAATAGTTTCTTTATTAAACTCTTCCTAATTACCCTATTTGTGTGAGCCATCTGTTTCCTGCTGAGACCCTGACTGATGCATTTTCTAATCAAGAATGTACTGCAGAGAATACCAAAAGTACCAGTATGGAGCATTAGGAATGCCGTTGGTGGCACGGATAGGACACTGTGAGTTTAGTATAAAGACCAGCGATGTCTCAAGAAGAAAAAGCAAAGCTTTTGGCCCTGTTGTTCGATCACAACAAAAAAAGTTGGAGACCTGTTAAGGATAATACATGTACAGTTGGGTAAGAGGGTGAGACGGACGGTATACAAACGACTCATGAATAAGGCTTAATGAACTGACTCAAGAACAGTGAAGAACAAATGTTCAACTCTGGAAAAGTAGTGTGCAAATCCATAAAAGAATGATAGGGCAGCTCCAACCACCAGAAATTGGGCTCGGTGCTAGCTTGCCAAGCACGTCATGTGCTGTTAAATGTCTGATTTTGTTAGGTCAACATTCACTGGGTTCCAACTATAGGCACTGGGGACATTAAAAAGTAACTTTTAACTTAGTGGCAACGCAAGACGACTAGTGCCAGATACACCCCACAGATACGGTGACAGAGACAACAGCGTATCTGAGACCCAACAGAACTTAGAACTGAATGTTACTTGGAATAAACCAATGAGATGAGGAAAATTCAGGTTTCCACAGAAGCATTTTATCCAGATGTATAAGCAAGAGAAGAAAACGGACGAGCAGGGAAGAAGGATGATAAATCTGAACATCCAGGTAGGTAGAAAGCCAGGTATGAGACAGACATGGGAAGGGCAGCAAAAATACTATTCCCCAATATCTGCTTTTCTTTCTTCACCAGTAACAGAATTTTTATCAGGGAACAGGGCATCATAAAAAAGACTGTATTTCCCAGCGTCTCTTGGAGCTCTGTATAATATATGCCTCCGTTTCGGCCAATAAGATGTGAGTGGAAGTGATGCATGAAACCTCCAGATCGTGGCTTTAGAAGACGTGTACTGCCACGTGTCCTTTACCCCCTTCCCTGAAATACCCGCATAGTGGACTGCCTGCCACCTTGGCTTACGTAAATGAAGACAACACGGCACGTTTGGCAGATCAAGGACACACCAGAAGTCTGAGCTTTTGATGACTGCATAGAGTAGAGATGAGCACATCTGCTTGGGTTCGCGTAACACGTTGGGGTGGGGAGAGCATCCTTCGGTTTAAGTCATTGTCATTTTGGGTCTCTGCGCACAAGCCTATTTCATGCCCAATAGAGAAAGCCAAGTGGATTGAGCGAGGCTACATTTGATTTAAAGAAACAGGACACAAGGCTCTATGAGCCCAAAGGTTAAATGTCTTAAAACCCACAAAGATAACTCAAAGTGGGGGTTTCCGAACGAGGGACTCAGATCGCCCAAAAGAATTCTTTTGAACTCCATAAAGCAAATATGCCTAAGACTCTCTCCTGTCAAATAATTCAACGGAACACACATACATTGAAAATCTAATGAAGGAATTCAAGAAATCAGGTTACTAGAAACTAGAGTATGATCTATTGGCTTCTGTGCTCTAAATTTTATTTCCCACATTTGCATACAGATATCATTCAGTTAGATGAATGTGGCAGTCAAATGTTCAACTGATTACATTTATCTCTAAAAACAAATTTGCACCATTCAACTAACAGCTGTGAGCTCCAAACTGTTGTAGTTCACATCAGAAGCCACCTTAAATTTGCTATATTTTAAACGGCTCGTAATATATTTTCTTGGAATAAATATGGCACCGTAGCTTAGCATCTTCAAAACTGTGCCAGAATGTGAAGCGGAATCGACTACCTGGTGATTACCCAGCTCAGCTGAGCATTTCTAATTCTTAGTAGACGATCTCTGGGGGTGAATTTTCCGAGCTTGTACAGGATTAGTTGAATGGCCTTCCACCGTTTTAACGGGAATGGTGCAGCTAAATGCCTACATGCTACTCTGAAGGCTTAGGTTCAATTAGTGACCAAGTGCAATAACTATTCAATCCCGGATGCTCTCTTTCTATATTCAAAAAAGTTAAAAGAAAAATTGATGGCAATATCCCAAGAGGATTATCATCTCCCTCTCAGTGGCCCGTGGAGGTCAGGAGTCAAATTGAAAGGATATGTATCCAGGTTGGGAGAACGAAGAGGAAGATTTGAATTTCTGTGAAATGGGAACTCCAATTCCAAGAGCATAATAGGCATCCCTTACGGTGCGGAAGCACCAGAGGGGGTGACCAAGTGAAGAATCGTGGCTTCCCAGATAGAAAGGCTTCTGAAGTGCTGGTGTCAGTGTTTCCTGTAATTTTTAAATTACTTTTCTCGCTCCTGCCACATTAAGATCTCCTGGATGTATCATAAACTACTTATTGAGGGTGTTCAGCTGGAAAATTGAAAAGAAAGCCTTTCAAGGGTTTTTCCTCTCTGAAACAGGTGGGAAGATAGAAAACAGCACTTGATTGTTTCTTTTGTTTCAACCAGGTTAAGCTTCTGAGCGCCTAGTGAATTTGCCATCCAAGAAAAGAATTATTTGTGTACGTATACATTTAAATGCAGCTTGGAAATATGGTAACAACAAAGGGAAAGGTGTTGCTTTTTCAGGACTTGAGCTGTTCATCGGGAGATGTCAAGACATATTTACCTTTGAAAGATGTCAGAGCTTAACACTATACGAGGTGAACCTACTTCAACAATCTGTGAAAGCTTTGTAATTTCTCTATAAATATTGTGCAAGCCCCAAAAATGTTCATGCTAACAAGGACACGTATTAGGCCACACAAAGCAGGAATAAAGATGTAATAATCAAGCAATCCATTTATGACTTAAACCATCAACCTCCGGCAAATATCCTGCAAACCTTTTCCCGTACGTCTATTGCTTCAAGCTACCTCGCCTTCCTTCAAACAAATCCCATCTCTGGATGGTAAATGAATCGAACTGGAATGCGATGTCGGCGTGCGATTTCTTTAAACAGAATCTCTGTACTTTTAACTGTGTTTGTGTTAGAGTATGCACACATGCTTTCGATAAAAGAAACACAAATATAAGTGTCTGGCCCAATATGCTATACAGTGTGACTGAGTTTTCGTGACAGATAAGGTGAGAGGTGGGGGGAGAGCCAGGTAAACTCCAGAGGTCAGAAAACACAAAACATGCATGGAACAACGAGTGATTTGATCTTGCAGAGTTGAGGGTGCTAAAGGGTGATCATGAGAGGAAAAACTGGTTGGTTAAACTGACAACATACGGCGTAGGGTCTTAAAATGTCAGATGAAAGAGTCTAGGTCTTCCTAAAAATGTCACAGAGCCAGTTGGGGTAAGTGACAAGTAATCTGCACTTTAAGGAAACTCCTCTAGCAGGAGCAAGCAAAAGGGACTTGCCAGGGGCCACACTGACTGAAAGTGGAACGTTCAGTAACGACAGTTGACCAGCTCCAAGCCCACGTCGTCATGCAGCAGGATTCAGAATTACACGGACAAGGACTCAGAATTCTTTCTGGGAGGAATGAGAAATTACATACTGATTAGTGGGAATGTTACAGGACAGAGTGTTTAATACGACTCACCAGTGTTACTGGACTGGAATGTCCTTCGTCAACCACAACACCGTGGCCACGGTTAGTCTTCGGGCCCGCCGGGGGGTGGGGAGACAGGACCGGCATGGTATCTTCTATAGCCCATCTTGCGGGTTCCCCCTGGAATCAGAAAGTGATTTAACCAATTGCTGCATAATCAGTCATCGAGGGTAGGTTCCTGCCTGGCAGGTCAGGAGATGCTCTATCGCTGGAGAAGTCCTCTCGCTACCTTCAAGTGTTCCTCCCGAGGCCTAGCAGGACAGTCAGAAAAAGTTTGCAGAGCTGGGGCCCGGGTGTGGTATTGAGAGGAAGCAACTGCAGTCCGCGCCTTGGAAACGGAGCTGTTCTCAGGCAGACAGCACAGGTGCACCGTATCCTGAGTTAGAGACCCTCTCCGTTAACCGGCTTTAAGCAGGTCGCGACAAGAAGCACGATGCTCCTCCCAGCTCTGATCAGGAAAGGCTACCAGAAACTTACTCTTCTACCTTAAAAAAAAATTAATAATTAAATCATGCCCCAAGCCAAAGGGTTGCCCATTTTATCAAAGGAACCTAAAACCATAGGCCTTTCAACCAAATGCGGCTCTAAAGCGAGAAGTGTTACAAACAAACATCCTGCAGGGAGTAACCGGAGTGCGTCTGGGGAACTCCTGCCGGTGCTGGCATCGGGGTGCAACCCCCCCGCCCCCCGCCCCCCCCCGGTGTTGGCATCTGTTCGCCGCGCCTTCTGGAGAGGATTTTTCTCCATCAGCACTTCAGCAGTAAGTAATGAATCTGTGACTCGGTCCTTGATGTGGGGCGACATGGGCAAAGTTGCATTAACCACAAATCCCTACAGGCCGACTTTTCTGATCTGGAAAAACTGACCTCTCTGCTGTGATTTAACGACACTTTTGTCACAAGATTATCTCTGGGCCAGGATGAAACCGACGGATGTGAGGCCACCAGGCAAGAGGGAAAAAGTACCGCCTTCCATGGCAGGTGGTTCTCGGGGAGCTTAACAAATATTCCTCAGTTTGCACCATGTGTCGGGGGCCCCATATTTGTAATATGACGCGGAGGATGAAGAATCATCTCTGAATCTGAATTGCCGGAGAAAGTGAATACAACCGCCAGCCTACAGGGAACCTCTCAGACTTGCTTAATTGAGTCTCTCGTCTCCCGATGCAAATGTATAGGTTTCATAAGTTCACTTCAAAGGAGGGATATCGAATACAAAAATAAAAAAAAATTTTTTTAAACACCTTGCACAGAGTCTCTAAATCTTATGCTTCTGTTTGCCCAGGTAGATCTCTCCTACCATAAATTCAAGGGTCGTGTTCGCATGGAAATGTGCCATTGGATAATTCTTATAATGTCATCTTCCATCCCACTGGCAACATCCCCATCTATCGTCAGCGTTTAAGACACAAAACAAAAATCCTTTGGCCTCTGTCACATATCAATCGAGAAGAGACAAAAGCAAAATTGTAAACTTGAAAAGAATGGTCCCATGTCTCCGTTGATAGGTTTCTACCTTCTAAAATTTATTTTGCAGAACAAGCTCCTACTTTGCCATGATCTTCTGAGTGATGGTGGCCGATGTACAGTCCTGGTGAAACCATCACCTGACTTCAGCTACGGGTTATTCAAAAGTAGAGCGCCTCGAAAAGCTTCAATGAAAGCATCATCAACTTTTTTTTTTAAGATTTTATTTATTTATTCATGAGAGACACGGAGAGAGAGGCAGAGACACAGGCAGAGGGAGAAGCAGGCTTCCTGCGAGGAGCCCGATGCGGGACTCAAACCCGGGACCCCGGGGTCATGCCCTGAGCTGAACGCAGATGTTCCACCGCTGAGCCCGCCAACCCCAGGAGCCCCGGCACCACTGACTTTTAAAATCATAAAATATTATTAAGTAAAAGAGAATTACGTAGCTCCTTACCTTAAATCTCTGAATTCGCTCCTTCCTAGCTAGGATCTCCAATTTCTTTTTGATCTCAAGCTGGTGATAACGCTAAGCATACAGGAAAGAATGGAGGAAAAAATCACGTCAACTATAACAAAGATTTTTTTAGAGGGAAATAATCCCAGCAACTGACTATGTTCCCACTTACTCCCCCTTGTCACCGAGTGGAGGAGTCACCTGCGTAAGTGTGCAAGCGGGGATATAAATTGGTGCACCTCTTTGGAAAGCCGACTCCTAACCCAAAGCAGTGAAAAGTGCCCCTACCCTTTGACCAGAAAGAACATTTCACTTCTGCACCTAAGAAGAAATCGGAATTAAAAGAAAACACATCTGCGTTATGCGCAGCGATGCTACCTGAGAGGACTGCGGTCTTCAAAGCAAAAATTCAGAAGCAATATAAACCTTGTCGAGGATGGTTAACTTTGGGGCACGGCCATATAGAGGAAATAGAATATAATCCTTCAAGTAAGATTCATAAAGATTTTGTTTTAAGGAAAAAAATGGAAGATGCATGTAATACACGAAAAATGTAAAATTTGGAATTTGCACAGAAATACAAAAAAATTGATCAACCTCCGTGCTGTGTGGCTGTCCCCGCGCCAGGAAGGCATGTCCTGTGGGTCATCTCTTCGCGAACAATGCTGACTGCTGAGTGGTCTCATTCTCCCGGCCGGGAAACTGAGGCAGAGGGCCATGAACTTGGGCCAGGTCACACATGTAGTCAGTGGTTGGAGCTGCCTTCTGAAGCTCACTCCGCTGCACCCCGACTTCCTGTTTGTCTGTTGGCTTTTTATTTATTTACTTACTTATTTTTCACAAAACCGTGTCCTTTTCACAACACTGCATGTTTTTATTAACGTATAAATATGAACAGAGACTAAAGGGAAATGTGAGTACGACAACTCTGAAGAGAAAGGACTTATATGTGGTTCTGTTCTCCCCTTTTTGTTTTTTACTTTCTCCTGTTTGCCTAATCTTCTGTAATATCTTAATTATATAATTTAAAGGTAAATTTCATATGAAAATAATGGGCTTACAATCCTCTGAAACCATTCAGACACAACCGGGGGCACCGTAAAGGGGTTTTTATATGTGTTCTTGATCCCTTCCTGCTGCCTCTGGGACCTTGCCGACCCCATCTTTTTTGTCTTTTTGTTTGGTTGGGTTTTAAAGATTTTATTTATTTATTTATTTATTTATTTATTTATTTATTTATTTATTTGAGAGAGAGAAAGAGAGAGCGAGGGAGGGAGGGAGAGAAAGGGAGAGAGAGATTGAACAGAGAACATGAGGAGGGGAAGGAAGAGGCAGAGGCAGAGGAAGAAGCAGAGACCCCAGAGCAGGGAGCCTGACCTGGGCCCCATCCCAGGACCCAGGGGCTCTGACCTGAGCAAAGGCAGGGGCTTAACCCACTGAGACCCCAGGTGCCCCACAATATCACAAACCTTCTACAGGCACCTACCTCTATTCTCTGCACCCTCCTTCCCTTACTCTAGGTCACCAGGACTCTGCACTCTCCTTCCCTTTCCCTGGGTCACCAGGCCTCTGCGCCCTCCTTCCCTTTCTCTAGGTCACCAGGACTCTGCACCCTCCTTCCCTTACTCTAGGTCACCAGGACTCTGCACTCTCCTTCCCTTTCCCTAGGTCACCAGGCCTCTACGCCCTCCTTCCCTTTCTCTAGGTCACCAGGACTCTGCACTCTCCTTCCCTTTCCCTAGGTCACCAGGACTCTACACCCTCCTTCCCTTCCCCTAGGTCACCAGGACTCTGCGCCCTCCTTCCCTTACCCTAGGTCACCAGGCCTCTGCGCCCTCCTTCCCTTCCCCTAGGTCACCAGGCCTCTGCAACCTCCTTCCCTTACCCTGGGTCACCAGGCCTCTGCGCCCTACTTCCCTTTCCCTGGGTCACCAGGCCTCTGCGCCCTCCTTCCCTTTCCCTAGGTCACCAGGCCTCTGCAACCTCATTCCCTTACCCTGGGTCACCAGGCCTCTGAGCCCTACTTCCCTTTCCCTGGGTCACCAGGGCTCTGTGCCCTCCTTCCCTTTCTCTAGGTCACCAGACCTCTGCAACCTCCTTCCTTTTCTCTAGGTCACCAGGCCTCTGAGCCCTCCTATGCTTTCCCTAGGTCACCAGGCCTCTGCACCCTCCTTCCCATTCCCTAGGTCACCAGGCCTTTGCACCCTCCTTCCCTTACCTTGGATCACCAGGCTCCTTGCCCTTCTTCCTTTTCCTAGGTCACCAGGTTCCTCGCCCTCCTTCCCTTACCCTAAGTCACCAGGCTTCTATCTCCCCATTATTTCCCACTCCCCGGGGCGTCCCTGTTCTCAAGCACCCCAGGACCTACCTGCATCTCCACCGCCCTGCACTGCTCTAGCCCCCACCTTGGCTCCCAGAAATATCTGGGAGGTGGCTGACATTTCCAGCATCCCTGGCCCACTGCTTGCCCCCATCACCTTCCTTGGTTCCCCGTAGTGCCCCAGGATTGCCCCAACAGCCCCCCAGCAGTGCCCCCCACATCCCTCCAGCACTCCCCTTCTGGTCTGCAGTGGCTCCTTCCACCCAGGCCCTGGTCACTGAGTCAGTGCCCCCCCAGTCCCCCAGGGGTGCCCAGCAGTCCCCTCCCCTGGACGGCCCTCCGACGCTGCCCTCCCACCTCCAGTCTCTCCAGCCGTGGTCCAGAGCCCACACTGCCCCTGTGCGCTCCCAGCTCCCCACCGAGCAGAGCCAACCCGAGGGCCTCACAGCCCAGTCCTGCCCGAGCTCCAGCCTCAGTGGCTCCCCGCCCAGGGCACGTCCTTTCCTCTCTCACCTCGCCTGCCCCCCTCTTTCCAGCCCTTTCTCAGGCCTCCGGGCGATGCCTGGGCCTTCAGGCCCTGTGCACACAGCAGGACCTGGGCTCAGCCTCCCCATCTCAGCATCGCCTCCCTGCCCAGCTCAGTCTGCTTTTCCTCCCCTTGGAGCGTGTGATCACTTTCCACGGTAGAATTTTGCTTCGATTTTTGCTTTTTGGGGGGCGGGGAGGGGTCTCTGATTTTCTGTTTCTGTATCTCACAGCTACAGCCCGGATCTTCATGCTGGTACCTGGTAAGCCCACAATTAAGGACAGATGTTTGTCATATGCACAAATGCGTGAATATTAATGTAACATTAGTAAACAGCATGGGCAGGAGCCAAATGTCAGATAAATGTGACAATTTAGAGACAGCTGTTTCATCTGTTAATTATATTAATAAATTACATATCATATTATATAAAATATTATATATTGCACATGAACACTTGCCCAAGGTATCTGCTCCAAACTTTAAGAACCCATGAAGACTCTTAAGTAACAACATACTTACTACTTATGATGTGTCAGTTGCAGGAAAGTCTGGAAAACCAAACTTCAAGGATCAAAGCTAATACAGAAACTTGGTTCCCAACTGGTTAAATTTGAAATTCGGTATAAATTAATCTGCTGCACTATTTTTTTAGCACCAGTGGCCGAATTCCAACTAAGACTTTTATAAGCAAGCGCATCGAGGACCGTAACATAAACGATGATCCCACATAACTCATGCCCACGATATAAAACATAAAATGAATTCCTAAAATTAACAGATCATATATGTCATATTGGAACGCAGGACTTGCTCAATATAAGGGTAGCATAATAAAACATATTTTCAGCGGCACTACCCTTAGTGGCGGTTTACTGGCGATTCCACAGTTGTTCATAAACGTTTACTACACTCACAGGTCATTGGTTTTACCAGCCAAGTTTTCTGATTTACTGCTGTACGGCCAGGCCAAGAAGTGACATGCTTTTCCACGGAGATGAAAATGGTGTTGATGCTGGAAACTCTAAGTTCCATGGAGCAAGCCTAAAATAATTTATCGAGTTAGCTAGATATCCTACTAAAAATGCCATGTCAGACTTGGAAAAAAAAAAAAAAAAGTTGTTGATGCCTGGTTTATGAATCTATGCTGACCAACGCGGCCTAAAGTAGGAGGGACAGCAGATGTTTCGATGCCTCTTCCCTGAATTTTAGCATACGGCTCAGCTTCAGAGCCTTAAAAGAATAACAAATCTGAAATAATTCATGGCAGCAGAATTACTGATATTTAAACAGATGTCACTTTTTTTTTTTTTAGCAAATGGAAATTGAGGTACAGATGGTGAGAGCTGGTATGTTTTAGAGTAGCCATTATGGATTAAAAATCTACATTTGTTAAATTAAATATCACAAAATATATAACGATGTCCATATTTTTCCCTAACTGAAATGGAGCAGAGCTTACTTCATTCGGTCTCCTGGCTCCCCGCTACCCAGAGGGATGTAGGGTATTTCTCAGGGCACCTGGTTCCATTCCTTTTTGACTAAATCCAGGAGGAATGCCTGTGCTTCTGGGTTCAGAAACATGGTGAACATGTTTAGAAAATACCCAGAAAGAAAGAAAGAAAGAAAGAAAGAAAGAAAGAAAGAAAGAAAGAAAGAAAGAAGGAAGGAAGGAAGGAAGGAAGGAAGGAAGGAAGGAAGGAAGGAAAAGAAAGAAAGAAAGAGAAAGAAAGAAAGAAAGAAAGAAAGAAAGAAGAAAGAAAGAAAGAAAGAAAGAAAGAAAGAAAGAAAGAAAGAAAGAAAGAAAGAAAGAAAGAAAGAAAAAGAAAATATCCATCATAAGGAGAATGTAGCTACTTTACCTCCATGTCCAGAACCTTATGGAAGATAGCCTGAGCTAGGCACTCCCGGATGTATTTCTGGTGATCCCTCTTCATGATATTGAGTCTGTATTCTTTTTCAGAAAGCACTCTCCCACTTCTCGTGATCTGTCAGGAATAAATGAAACACACATGGAAACACAAGGCAGAAAATGGGTTGTTTGTCACCAAAAAGGGAGAGACAATGAGCAAGAGCGACAGAGGCGGTGTCTTCTAAGCCTAAGAGATTACACCACGATGGTTGGTCAACTTTCACGTTTAATGACTATTTCATAAGGAAGAAAATAATCGGTCTCTACACCCATCAGCGAGAAAACACCCCCAGGTGGTCCCCTTGACGTTTCAAACAAGGTTGTCATGAGAGTCACAACGTCTCCTTGACGGAACCCAGGTGTTCCTTTCTTTTCTTTTTCTGAACACATTTGGGAAGAGGAGGTGGGGAGCTTCCTTGGAACAGTGAACCACGGCCGTGATGGCAGGGCTGATGATCTCACGGGAAATAACATCGAAGGGCAAGACATGTAAGCTACGGAGAGGTTCTCCTCAGTTTAAGAATCATTGGTTTCGGGGATCCCTGGGTGGCGCAGTGGTTTGGCACCTGTCTTTGGCCCAGGGCGCAATCCTGGAGACCCAGGATCGAATCCCACGTCGGGCTCCCGGTGCATGGAGCCTGCTTCTCCCTCTGCCTATGTCTCTGCCTCTCTCTCTCCCTCTCCGTGTGACTATCATAAATAAATAAAAATTTTAAAAAAAATTTTTTATAAAAGAAAAATAATAATTGGCTTCATTACTTGATTTTCACACTGCTGTCTCTCCTTCCACTCTCCAACCCAGAATGTAATTTAATTTGTTGTGATTCAGATGTTTCTCAGATTACACAGTGCTGCGGGTATCAGACCTTCCAGATGGATTTCAGTTGGCCTCCCTGAAAATGCCAGGAATGGTAGTTTCTGTGTTTCTTTCTTTTTTTTTCTTTTTTTTCTTTAATTTACTTGTTTTTCCTTTCTTTTACTCCTTCTTCAGGGCATATTTGTTGTATTTTTTCTGTAGCTTCTGTAAACAGAGGGTGTTATCCTTTCTGGATTGTTCATCTCCTTCCTTTCCACTTAATTATGCCCTGCTCTTTCAGGTCTAATCCAAGCCCCCATATTTCTTAATTTTGAGAACTTGTTGTATAACACTATTGTGGCAACGTATCCCTTGTGTTGCAAGGGATTGGATACTGATGATCTTTTTTAAATCTTTTACATATCTTTTTTTTTTTTTCCAATGGAAGGAAAGGATATGGTTCCAGAAAGTGTTTCCAATCACAGATAACTCAGTTACAGTCTTTGGAATGTATTGTCCATGGGATATCCTGCCATTTGTTTCCAACTGAGAAAAAAATGTTGAGAACATCCCGTATTGTGGCCCCCTCGCCGGTTAACAGGTATCATTGTCCTCGCCCCTCTGGGAGATCTGGTCTCCCCAACTTAGTTCTTTTTTTTTTTTAAAGATTTTATTTATTTATTCATAAGAGACACACAGAGAAAGAGGCAGAGACACAGGCAGAGGGAGAAGCAGGCTCCACGCAGGGAGCCTGATGTGGGACTTGATCCCAGGTCTCCGGGATCACGCCCTGGGCTGAAGGCAGTGCTAAACCGCTGAGCCACCCGGGCTGCCCCCCAACTTAGTTCTTAAATTCAAGTTCTTAAGCTTGAACTTGCATCAGACTCAGAACACAAGTTGAAAAAGAGATTGGTGGGCCTCAACCCAGCAGCTTCTGACTCAGTAGCTCTGGGCTGGGGCTCTAAAATTTGCATTTTCTAACCAGTTCCCAAATGATGCTGAACGCTGCAGAGTCAGGGACTGTATCTGAACCACTGTTCTAGAGAAATCTTCCTTCTGTGAGTCGTCACGCACATAACCAACGTTCAAAAATGCTTGTTCATGATGTTGGTAAGTAAATACAAAGTCCTTCCCGTTTATGCACAAAGCTCGCAGATTGTTACCCAAAGAAATAATGTTAACAGTAACCACAAAAATTGCAATAAGCGTTGATAAACACATCTCTTATTGCCACCACAATCCTGAGGGCTGGGTGGCATTGTCTTCACTTAACAACTGAGGGAGCTGGAGCTGAGAAAGTGAAGTCCATGAATTGCTCAAGATTCTGTGACCTGTAAACATGGCAGAGCCAGGTTTCAGCCAGGTGTGTCTGAAAACCAAGCCCCAGAGGACAAAAAGCAAGCTCTCTGGAGATCCCCCAGCCAGAGGGCCCCCCACGTCAACAACCAACAACCCTTAGCAACGCAATGCATATCCTGTGGATGCCATGGCAACAACAGTTAAGGAAATCCACTGTGCTTTAAGAAGGTAAACAGCTAAAATCATTACTCACACTTTGTATAACCACACCCTTTTCTTTCAGTGGAAAACTATAGTCTTTTTTTAAAGGTTTTCACTTTAAATACATCTAGAGGCACGGAAATTCTGTGCAAATGATAGTTTTAGAGCTAAGGAAACACACTAATGTTATCAATAAACTATCCAGGAAATGAAACAGGCTTTTAAAATTCAAGGGGGAAATTCTGAACTGTTCATGTCTTCCACACCATATTCTGTGATTATTAAAAATAATATTTTTTTCCCGAAGACAGTGAAGTCTTCTCTCTACGCTTAAATCCCTAACAGTTCCTGGCTCATACGATGTGTTCAATGACTATGTGTTGAATAAATGAATGAATAAACAAACAAGTAAAATATGCTTTTGGGAGCTCCTACGGTGTTTTTCTCAATAATTTATAAGTAGCCTTAGCGGTCATTGTGACCTCTCTTCCTGTCTTTTGAGACACAGCTTCAGAAAGATAAATCAGAGCTCTGGCAAAGAAGTAATTTTTTTTTAAATGAGGGCGGTGGAGGGGGGGGATGTCGCTGATTAGCTCAAAAAGAAAAACCAGAGAAGGGAGAGAGGGCTAGAGGATTTAAGGAAACAAGAGGGCAGGTAGGAAATAAACCCAATCTTACCAGCCCCGATCTTAAGAGATGCCGTCTTATCCGTGTGTTGTTAAAATATCCAGTCAGGTGTTTATCGGTAAGACTATTATATGCTGCAAGTAATCTGGAAGAGAAAAGTGAAGCCATTAAGGTTTTATGAAGTGTCGCCTGATAGCCAGGGTGGCTCTAGACGTTCCCATCCCCAAACCACCGCTCAACCCAACCATTCACTCCTCGAGACACCCAGTCCTTCAGGTGCATGTTCAATAAACAGGTATCGAGCACTTATTGTTTTCCAGGTCTTGTGATAAGAACCGGGAGACAGTCCTGACGTGGTGTATTTTGCAGACAGGCATGGAAATCAGACACGAACAACTCGACTGGGGGTGAAAAATCCAACAAAGAAACATGCAAAACTCTTGGGGACACAGAGAAGGAGAGTACAAGCCCCGTGGTCAGGAAAGTCTTCAAAGAGGAAGCCTCGTGGAGAATGTGGAGCTCCTTCAGAGGACTCTTCAGCCTCCTGCTTCACCCTAAATCCTTACACCCACTGCCTCCACAAACTCTTTCGCGTCTTCAGGACACGACCACGGGCCCTCTACTGCCAAGGCCTCTCTCTGACCTGTTAGCTAGTGGATCTAAGACCCGAGATTCACAGTCATCTCGTCTCCCCGCAAACATTCCCCAGTGCCAACTGGGTGTGCTGTGTTCCCTTCCACTCCACCCCCTACAGCCTTCAGTCACATTACAGATCACACGAGACTGGAGGGCCAGGATCTTGGGTGACCCTCGGTATCCCTGTGCAATTATTCACTGTAGACCCAAATACTGCTGTGTTCAATAGGGGCACATGCAGTTTCACCTGGGACTTCCCCTTATAGGTATCAACTTCTAAGTTTAAGATCGCAGCTTTGAAGTCTTCACGTCCACATACATCCGTATCTCCAGACAATTTCATAAATTCCACATCCAGAACTCCCCATCTTCCCTCCCCTCCAAAAATTCATAGATTACTTTTGATTTTTAGGGTCTTTTAAGAGTCAAAAGAAACCAAATTGGTTCTTGGATGACAGGTTATCCCGTGGTAGGTGGTCCATCTGAGTCTATAGATCAAAGTTGGAAGCGTTTTTTTTTTTAAGTTTTAACTTGGCCTCTCCACTGAGGGTATTACCTTACAAAAGCATATGCACATGCATTTACATGTATATATACATGTAGGCACATGTGTTCATCCATATACATAAATGTGAGTGTATTTACATACCTATGTATATACATAGAGAGGGAGAGGGAGAGATGAAGACAGAGAGACAGACAGGGAGAGAGAAGGACGCAAAGAGGGAGGACACACAAGCCTAAACACGGCCCTAAAATAAGGCTGTCTCAAAAAAAAAAAAAAAAAAAAAAGAAATGTATATACCCTATTACTTGCAACAAAGATTTATACTCTGAAAAAAAAAAAACCACAAAGATTTATAGTCTGTACATATTACGAGCAGTTGATCCTTAACTTATTTGGAGCCCAGAGCAGGGACTCATATTATACAGTAAAGTAAATGTCATTAGTGACAATTTTACTTGGCTGCCTTAATTACACGGAGATAGTACTGGTGACCTTTTCCTGTCTCTTTTCTCCTTAACGCCCATCTTCGGAAAGTTATATGCTGTCAAATGGTAAGGAAAGTTTAATTCTGGCCACAAAAGACACTGAAAGCAGTTACAAAGCCCAGAAGCGAAGATGCCACAGGAGGGTTGCCGACACATGAACAACTGTAGAAACCATTATTTCTCTGGGTTTATGTAAAAAGACAACCCGAGGGCTTCAGCAATGCACATACGGAACCAGCCCCAGATAATGCTTTGAAACCATCTTTTAAATGAACTGTCTTGGTGTCCTATAGTTCATCAAAGGTTTCCTGTCTCCAAAAGGTCAACACTGTATCCCTTACCCTTTCTGAATCTCAGAATATCTTTTCAGCAACTCATTTCAGAAAGGTGAGCAGGTGTCTCTCGGTCCTAACAATCATGATTCCACAGTTCACAGATTCTTAAGATAAATCATTAGACAGGTATCATATATAGTCTTTTGTCTGTGTTTCAGGCTCAGGTTTAAAAAAAAAAAAAAAAAACCCAATAGTTTCGGAATAGCTGTGAGGGCTAAAACCCTGATTAAATGAAATAGGGTCAAAAAGTTAGGATAACGTAAACTTTAACTTCCCCACTGACTGAAAATAATGTCCCTCTTTCAATTCAGAATTTGGAACTTTTTCAATATTTAGGTGCAGAGAATAAGGCTTAGGCAGCTTTGGCACCGGCTCGTCCTAATTCTGCTCTCTCAGGCTCCTACTAAGCGGGTGTGTCCCTGACCCCCTCCCGTCTTACCGAAAGGTCCAGGGGAGTTGAAACCTTTGACCACGTCAGCTTTCTCACCTTTCCCCATTTAGGAAAGGCCGAAAGTCCCTGGTGGGGATGCCATTTGTGAAGCAACTCTTTCCATGGCCATCATACACAACCGGCCTTGGAGGAGAAGCTGAAAAATAATGACTAGGGGGGGTCCACCTGGGGTCAGTCATTTCTTGCTCAGCAAGTGCCTATTTTTTTTTGTTTTTTAGTTGAAACTTTAACAGGCTGATAATAAGAAATTGCACCGGAGTAAATGATACACAGATTCAGTAAAACAGTTATTATGGCCTGAGTGTTCGTCTCCCCCTAAAATCCGTGTGTTCACATCCTAACCCCTGGTGTGATGGCATTGGGGCGGGGGGTGGGGGGGTCGGGAGGCGATAGGGTTGGGGTAGAGCCCTCAGGAACAGATCCGGGCCCTTGGGAAAGGAAACCCAGAGAGCTCCCTCGGCCCTTTCACCGCTTTTCACTGCCCCCAACACACGCGCCCCTTTCCTGTCTTTCCTGCACGCAGCAGAGCCCTGGGCCCGAGGGCGTCCGCCCACCTGAGCGGGATGATTGTGTTGGCCACCGTGTTGCACCTGGAGCTCCCCACGCCCCCTGGGACTCACCGTCTGCTTCTCTGGTCAAAGCTGGACTTCGGCCCACTCTCATCCTGGCCCCTCCACCCTCCCCGGCTGCCGTCCAGAGGGCCACCGATTGCACTGGTCACAGCGATCACCAGGCCGCGGTGACCACAGCGCTCGAAGGCCATGACGCTCGCACCAAGTCCCAGCACCGAATGCCGAGACAGGCCTAACTCGGTGGCTTCTTTATCCGATGGACAAGACTGCTCACCTACCCCTGCTCTCTGGGTGGAGAACCACCCGCACTGTCTGGCTCAATGCACCGGGGAAGACGGTGCCCCAGGAAACAGGGCAACCCTGTCCCTAGATGGGCCCCGTTTCCCCCACTAAGATACACACATTCCCGCGGTGCGTAGGGATTAGAGGAGCAGGTTGTTGAGTTGCTGAGGGTGCTGCCTTCCCAGCTGCAGTCCTCAGCGCTCACCCCTCGAACCCCTGCCCTCCACCGTGTAGGATGTGTAAATGGGGCCCTGAGGAGCAAAGTCAGTGATTCCTATCCATCTCTCCACCTGCCCCAAAGAGAATGTACCCCATAAAAACCCCATCTGGAAAGACAAGCACTCTAATATTATTAATTCCAACATTTATTGCCACTGACTATTTTCAGGGCATTCCGTTAGATCCTGGGGATCTAGAGATGGTGTGGACACCGCACCCACGGAGTTCCCAATCTAGTGGGGGAAGTATGCGTGGATACACACAGTGTGCGTGCGCGTGTGTATGTGCGTGCGTGTGTGGGGTGGGGGGCATCCTTATTTCTTCCTGTGTCAGAGGCTGATTCCCTCACAAAGAAATAATGAGTGCTTAAGTGCCGCCAGGTCAGACAATGTGCCCTAAGCTGGGCAAGAACTATAGTATCCCCATCCCATTAGCAGATTACACAGCCCCTCCTCACGCAGAGTCTCATTTGATTTCTTTTAGGTCCAGGAATGAAAGCTATTATAGATCTTCCATCTTCCTAAAATGGAAAAGCTCTAAAACAAGATTATCACTTACTGTGAGTCAGTCATTGGAAAGCCTGATGTAGGTAACCCTTCTTGTGATCACAGGGATAGAAGAATTCCCTCTGGCCTTAGCACTCTTGAACCTAACCCCCCTCCCAGCACTGCCTGTTCCCACACTGTCCCCAGTGGGGTAGTGTCCCACTACCCTTGGTGGGAGAGACAGAGGGAGCGGTTAAGACCCCAGCTCCACTGCAATCCTGGCTTCACCGTTGCTGGCTCCATGCCTGGGAGCAAGTGACTTAACTGCCTCGAGTGTCCTCCGTTCCACAAAACACTAGAACATGAACACGACTCAGCCAAGTTCTTTGCCACTTTATAATAAAGGCAGCTTTTCCTCAAATTTCCAATAACATGTTTCTCATTTCTGTCTCGGACCTCATTGGAATGACCTTCACCAGCCACATTTCTAACCAACAATAATACGTGATTATTTATGTGTTCTCTAAGAAGGAAGCCCTCTCTCCAGCTCCCTTTTCTTTTTGAGCTCTCACCAGAATCACAAGAAAATCCCTTCACAAGAAAATATCTGCAAGCCATATGTCTGATATGGGGTTAATATCCAAAATATACAAGGAACTCATACAGCTCAATAGCAAACAATAATAATAATAACACTAATCTAATTAAAAATGAGCAGAAGACCTAAATAGACATTTTTTTCCAAAAATAAAATTATGCAAATGGCCAACAGGTATGTGAAGGGATATCCAACTGATCATCAGGGTAATAGAAATCAAAACCACAATGAGGTATCACCTCACCTGTGTTAGGATGGTTATTCTCAAAAAGAGGGGCCCCTTGTGCGCTCCTGGTGGTACGGTAAGTTGGTACAACCACTATGGAAACAGTATGGGGGTTTCTCAAAAAATTAAAAATAGAATTCCCGTAGGATCCAGCAATCCCACTTCTGGAAATATATCCAAAAGAAGTGAAGTTCATGATCTTGAAGAGTTATCTGCACCCCCATGTTCACTGCAACATTATTCATAATAGCCAAGCCCTGGAAGCCATCTGAGTGTCCATCAATGGATAAATGGATAAAGAAAATGTGGTGACTATACATACAATGGGATATTATTCAGCATTAAAAAAAGGGAAATCCTGCCATTTGCAATAACATGGACGGATCTTAGAGCATTCTACTAAGGTAATGAAATACGTCAGAGAAAGACAAATACCGTGCAATCTCACTTGTATGGAGATTTTTATTTAAATGAACTAACAGAAATACTGAGTGATGGTTGCCAGGAGAGAAATGAAGAGATGTTGGTGAGAGGGTACAAATTTCCAGTTACAAGATGAGTTAGTTCCTGGGGATCTAATGTACAGCACGGTGACTGCAGTTAACAATGTATTGTATACTTGGAGGTTGCCAAAAATTAGATCTTTAAAAAAGTAATTATGCGAGGTGATGAATGTGTTAAGGAGCCTTGTTGTGGCAATCATTTTGCAATAGACACATACATCAAATCATCATGTGGTCCACCTTAACCTTTCACGATGTTATATATCAATGACAGCTCAGCAAAGCTGGAAAAAAAAAAAAAAAAGCTTTTGCATCACACAACTTTTCCAGTCACCACCCCATCACCAGTTCCAAACCTGCTTCCACATTTTCAGGCATTTGTCACAGCAGCATTCCACTTCTTGGTGCCCATTCCTATCTTAGTCTGCGCAGGCTCTGTAAAACGGACTGGGTGGCTTAAACATAGGGAATTGCTTCTCACAGTTCTGGGCCTGGAAGTCTGAGGTCAACGTGCCAGCAGGTCAGGCCCTGGGCGAGGCCCTCTTCCTGGTGACAAACAGCCACCTTCCCGGTATTCTTACATGGCACAGAACAAGCTCCTTTTCGTCTCTTTTTTTCCGGGCACTGATTCCATCATGAGGGCTTCATCCCCAATCCCGTCTCTCCCTAAAGCACCAGCTCCAAATATCATCTCACTGGGGATTGTGGTCTCAGCGTATGAATTTGGGGAGGCCACGAGCATGTAGTCTCTGACAGAAGGCATAATTGTCCTCATTTTGTGAATGAGAAAAAGCCTTAGTTTAAGTCACTAAAGATCACCTAACCTAAAACTGGTTCCTGATAAGATGTGCCAAATCACAGTGAAACACCGCTCACCCAGGCTTGCAAAGGTGGGGACCAAGATGACAGAAAGATAACCGTGAAGTATTCACAGAAAAGTGTAATTCCATAAAACCTCCAGCACAGAAACAGAAAACTTTTAAAGGAAAATTCTTAGGGACAAAATTAACAAATATATAACTTTCATTTGTAATTAGCCATATCCTTAGCATAAAAAAAATTCTGAAATCTTTAAATTATCTTATTCTCCGATATAGATTTCTGCAACCCGCTACGTGATACAGAGTTCCCTAGCAAACTTGTTCAGAAAGAATATAAAGAATAATTTTGACCCCACCAGTTTTATTTAGATCACATTGTGACTTTGCCTATCTGAATTAATGAAGCTTGTACTCGTTTACTATTGCTGCTGTACCAAAGGGCCACACATTAGCAGCTTAAACAACACAGATTTGTTATCTTATGCTTCTGGAGGTCAGAAGTTCACAGTGGGTCTCATTAGACTAACTTCAAAGTGTCATCAGGGCTGTACTCCTTCTGGAGACTCTAAGAAAAGATCTTTTCCACATTCTAGAGGCTCTTCTCATTTTCTTTTAAGGTCAGCTGATTGGCAACCTTAATTCCATGTGCAAACTTAATTTCCCCTTGCTATTAAAATTAACTCATTCACATGTTTTGAAGACTGAGACCTAGATGGACTTCTTTGAGGGGTCATCATTCTGCCCATCACGAGGCTCTTCCTATATGCCAGATGCCAGGGAGCAGAGACACTGGGTGCTGAATGTCATGGCAATAATATATATTGTCCAATGACCATGATCAATCATGCCAGTGATCCTCACTTTCAAAAAGGACACTTCCCAGATGGAGGGAGGCAGTTCTTGGCACCACACCAGGATGTACAAAATAAATTGGATCTGCCAAATGTGAGCACTAAGACAAAAGAACAAGAGGTCCAGGAAGGCACCAATATTCAAACAATAGATTTTTCTCATAAGGATAACCATAGAGAGAAAACTTCTTTAGGTAAATACAACATGTAAAAAGACCGATTAGCCCATTGGATATAAATGGACTCATGTCAAACATCAATTAATGTCACTTAACGTATTTCATTAAATGCAAATAATGATTACATGAAACACTAAGAAAGAGGAAAATTTTGCCAATTGCACTCTAGCAAGCCACAGGTGTGGGCACAAATTATTTCGGCAATGTTAAAATGTGAAAAAAAGAATCATCTTCATATTGATGTAATAGGTTACTATGCATGCTTAATTACCACACATATGTAGTTAAATCTGGGGAAGCGGAGAAAGAGGATATACACAAGAATATGGCAGGGTCCCCATCATTAAAACCCTCAACATGAGGTTAGAGAGAAGGATTTTACACATAAGACAATTAGAAAGCATATAAAACTATATTTTAAAAGTAATAACTGTGGAGTGCTGGAGTTGACTCATACTGGCCCTAATGAGATAAGTGTTGAAATTTTCAGGAGTTTTTTTTTTTTTTTTCATTTTTTTTTTCAGGAGTTTTGCAAGCCATTGATAGCTGGAAATTGGCCATCATGGGAATATTTACACTATAAAAATTAACAAATACTATAAATCAGGGCTCTTTTTCTTTCTGAAAAGCCAGTTTACCAGCACACCACTAACTAAATTTCAAAAGTAAGTGGCAAGATATATCACAGGAGCTATCAAATAAAATGATTGGTTGTAGGAGTCAACATATAGAAGTATGCCTTACACAGTTTCATCCAGAAATTCATCTTCCATATGCAGTATTTGACCAAAGGGGCTCATATACCCGTTCGACCATTTCCTATCCTCAACAAAAAGAACATGAGGACCCTAGCAAACACATTGACATTTTCGGCAGCATTTCAATCAAGAGATTTTATGCAAGATATCTCTTTACATTGCCACAAATGGAAAGGTTCAACTCACCTACCAATCTGGAAAAACTGATTACATCATTTTATGCTCAACAAAATCAAATGAGACTTAGGTGAATGAGCACAGTTTTATTACTAAAGATGAAGAGCCTAATCGAGAGGTGCTTTGCATTTCAGAGGTCACTAAATCTGTAATTTGCAGAGTTTGATAGTGTTCAAGGAGAGCCCACATCAAGCCTCCAGTGCCACGGCAGGCTTCTAGCAATGACAACCAGATAAAATGTTTCTGCAACTCACTTATCAAGTCCTTGCATTGGGAAAGCAAGTTAAATACATAGTGTGGTATCGATATTGTGGTTTGACTGCCATTGTGTCAACAATTCACAAGCAATGGAGCTCCACCTCCTGACCCAAATGCCTTTCCCCCTGCCCATCAACAGGATCTGTAAAAATCCACAGAACTTCAGCTCTATGAGGAAACTCATCACACTCAAGCCAAACCAACCAAGACTAAGATTTTGAATCTCAGCAAGATTCATAGCAAAGAGGTCAATACAATCTAAACGGGAACAACTTCCCCAAATAAAATAACTGAAAGTTTAAAAATAAATTAATTAATTAATTAAAAACCTGAAAGCAGCACCAGTAACCAGAAAAATAAAGGAAAAAAAAAAAAAACTATGTGGCTTCCCATCACTGAAAACCGCATGTCTGTCATTTAAGCCTGAGAAAACTTAAGGAATACGTGACTAGACACCTTAACTCTTAACAGGTGCAATGATTTTCCTGCAGTTATTTAAGGCAAATAAATCTATATCAAATACTCCAGCCCAAAGTAAATTTGATGAGATTAAAAAAGGATGAGATTTGGGGCTAGAAGGCTTGAGGTCAAATTCTAATGCCACCCCTTACAAGATGCATGACCCTGGTGAATTCAATTTTCTCTTTGCAATTATCACCACGAAGCCAAGCGCTGTGACTGCTTCCTGAAGTGGATGATCTAAGTGTGCTGGTCTGGAAATGTATTTACCTGGAGCTACGGGATTATAGAAATGACCACATGAGGTCTAGTCAACTCTCTCATTTTATATTCAGGACACTGAGGTTATAAAAGTAGGCATAGCTCTTCAGTAAACTCAGATCAAAGGACTCACACAGAAGATGCCCGAATATCACAGGAATCCCCATAGAATTGCACTTGTCCCTTTCCGAGGGCCCTTGTCTCCCTACCTTGCACCAGAATTTCCTTCATCATGTTTGACCACTCCCTCTTGATTCGTATAGGCTGCACCGTGGCGCCGTGTCTACAGTAAGCACCCCGCCAATAGTCGTCGAATGAATGAATAAATCAGTTATTGGAAACAAAATATATGGGTCTAATTCTTTGAAAGATATCCTAAAAAAAAAAAAAAAAAAAAAATTCCGTGTGTAAGGATCCTCACCTCTTCTTTGCTGCAGGATAATAACCGAAAGTAGTTTATGCCAAAAGAGGTTCAAAAGCATGCTTTACATATTTCGGCTTCTTTAAAATTGAGAAAGCTCAGTGTGGATGATCATGCTGACAATGTTAGTTTTGTTGTTTTGTTTTTGTCAAATAAATGTTTTTGCAGCGTGCTACAAAACTGCATTGAAAGAAAAATTCCTAGGGAGGAAGGGAAAAAAAAACAAAAACAAAAACCTTTTGAGGAAACTTGAAGAAAGGCCGACACAGAAGAGTAATTGACATAAGGGTCAATTATTTTGCAACCCTTTACAAGAAAATTCTTTGCCAACTAAAATTAGACCATGAGTCTCTGCCGCCTGCCACTTTATAGAGGGTGATTGAGCTAATATTATATAAATGATTTTATATTACATTCTTCATTCTTTTTATTTGTATCCAAACCTGCCAGATCTCAGCAATTATGCTAAATATTGATTTACAATTTCTCTCAGCTTATTCCAACGATGCAGACAGATGAAAACCATAATACTATTTTATTTATAGCCTTAATATGATGGTTTGAAGTGACGAGTAAAAACAAAACTAGTCTCCAACTGTGCCAACTGCTGGCGGGATAGTTTTGCAATGTTCACAGATGAGGCAATAGGAAAACAGCGCATGGGAAGTCAGTAGGCCTGGGACTCTCCGAGGGTGGACAGGTCCCAAAAGAAGAGGTTTGAGCCTCTAAGCTCTTCTCTGGACACTTCAAAATTTCAATTCTCTGATCAGAAAAAAAAAATTGTGGCCCCCTTAAAGAAATAGTCATTAATAGAAAAATAGTACGTAAACCAAGGGAGATAAGGGGGGCTATTTGGAGGAAAGGTGGCAGGAGGGAAAGTTCTAGAAACCAATAATTTTCATCACCAGTATTTATGGATCCCTTAACGTTTTTGTAGTGCACACAGAAAACACTCTATGCACTATAGATTTTAATTCTCAAAACACCCGACAAAGTACTATCATCCACCGTCTTCACAGAAGCGTAAACTAAGGTACGGAGTGCTTGGATAAGTGGCTCACAACCAGCCAAAGGCAGATCCGCAGTTCAAAACCAGGGACTGTTCTGTTCTAACCGCTAAGCTGAACTGTGTCCTACAAGGCACACTCAACAGTCCCGAAGAGCTGGGCCTAGAGAAGAGAAAGCATACGGGGATCAGAAGTGACCGGTTGACCTGTGAGCGTGGCTAAGCAGGGAGGATCATCTCAAATGATGAGTGAAAGTACAGGGAGGACAGTTTGGCTTAATAAAAGGCAAAACTGTCTACAAGTCAAAGGGGTGACATGGGAGGTGGCAAGCCCCACGAGCCTGGGACTGGTCGGTTTTGTAACAACAGTGGAGGGTTTTAAGCAGGGAAACAGCAAGACTCAGATTATCCTACCACCAGAATGCTCCTGCTGTGTCTCGAGGAGGCAGAGGAGGGTGGTTGAGAGTTTCACGTCTCAAGTAGAGTTTCCTGAGCTTGAATCCGAACTATTTAACTATCTCGGCTACTATCTGAACTATCTCCAGGAGATTAGCAACAAGGGCCAAGGTACTTAAATTCCCTGGACCTTGTATCTTCCTCTGAACTTGGGAATAAAAAGAATAGTGCTCCTTTAGAAAGTCACTTGGAGCATCACAGGAGTCAATACTAAAAAATTAGCCAATTACCTACCACATAGTAAACGCTCGATGAATTTGGAGGTTACCATTGAGTTGAGGTACTTTAAGAATTAGATGCGAAAGACTGAAGGATGTGTTAACTAACCTATCATTTCAAAATTCATCCATCTATAAAACCATCCCGTTGTACACTTTACACTTACACCGTGTTATTTGTCAAGTACATCTTAACAAAGCTGGAAAAATCAGAAAAAAACAAACAAACCAAAAAGACTTAAGCAGCATATGCTTTGCCCAAAGATCAAAATGAACACACAATAGCTGCCACTCACTGAGTCTCTAATATGTGCCAATATTCCTGCAAGGGCGGTATTTATTAGCCCCGGTTTTTGAAAGAGGAAAAGTGAGACCCAGAGAAATTAACTTTCCTAAGCCTGCATAAGGCACAGCTGAGATTCAAAGCTATGTCTCTCTGAACCCAAACCCATTCCTCTTTCTACTACCGCATCCTTTCCTCATATTTTTTTTAAATGAAACAGTGATTTTCTTTGTGGAATACCTTTTTTGTTTGCATGTGGAAGAACACAAAAAATAAGATGATTTTCACACAGCTCCAATCTTCCAGAGACTTCAAGCCCTTGTTTGTGCCCCCTTTGAAATTCTCTAGCCTTCTGTTGAGCTCCCCTGCTGCCTGAAATAGGACTTCAGGATCTGGTTCTTGCCCCATGCCCCTCCATTTGCCCCTGAAACTTCAGGCTCTCCTTTTTTTATTTTTTTATTTTTTGGTGTTTTTTGATTCCGTGGGCCAATCTCCTCACGAGCGGAACCTCAATACTCCTCTACATAGACTGCAGCCTCAGGTCAGCCTCACTCACTCCCTAAGCCCACTTGCCATTCTGGAAGATTCCAGCCTAGGCCAAAGCTCTAAGTCTCAAGTTTGACTGAGAGGAAAGAAAAATTTATAGGAAAGAAGAATTTAACAGTGATAACCTTATGTAAATCCCTATGAATTATGGTGAAACTATCATTTGCTGGTAGTTTGAGAGATTCCAAAGTACTGATTTCAAGGGGAAGAAATATTCAGACTCGCTTTTAAAAGATGAACAGAAATAAATCTGAAATTAATTTGACTCAGTATAAAAGGCAAAGATCTCCCAATTAAAAAAAAATGATAAAAAAAACCAAAAAACCAAAATCAAAAACAAAGACCCTAGTATGTACATTTAGTTGTTGGACCTGAGGTTCCAAAAATGAGCAAGAGACAGTAAGTGGAACCTAAGAGCAGCACCAAATTTGAAGTATCGACTTCTCAGGCCAGGCCAGCTTTCACTTGGTTTTATGGCATCCTCGCATGCTCCTAAGAGTCAGCTAAACGGACAAGTGACGTTGTCTCCTCTCACTTATTCGAAGTCATAGGGCTACGATTGCCCAAGCAATGACAACTACAACGATAATTCGGGTTTCCCCGCTAACCAAAAGCAGACTGTTCTATGAAATCTTTCATGAACCAAAATGCCATAAGGAAGCAATTACCATTGATTTACATGAAAACATTTCTGCATATTCCCAGACCCAAGAAATAACCCCCCTTAAGCTTTTCTAATACCTTAGGACGCATCTTGCTAACAAATGAGCAAAAGAAACCAATCTAAAGCACAGGTCCAAGCACAGTTCAAAGCCGTGGTGGCTGAGGGGAAGAGCTTGGCGCAGCCACTCTTGCGGCTCAGCATCTGCGGGGCCTCCCTAAAGGCTCTCCGCAAACACACGCTCCAGGCTGGTCTTGCTTTTCTCCTTGTTTTATAAAAGCAAAGATCTTCAGACTTCTTTCCACTGGCAAAACCAGGTCTTAGTAAAATAGGTCCTTAGTAAAAGCAAAGTGGCTTAATGCAAACTTGTGATAATCGGGGGATACGTGTACTATGTACTCACAGAGTACTTGTTACCTACCCTCTTTAAAGGTTTCCTGATATTTTATGCATCTCTGTTTATATTTTATGCATGCATCCAAAACTCTTTCCCAAAACTGATCTCTCCAGAGTGCCTTGTCCAATTAACCCAACTCTACATCTAGCTCAGGACTTGGGTGTGCAAGTTCTCCTACAGAAATTCAGGCTTGTTCACGTACATTAGTACCGACCTCAGTGTTACCAGGCACTGAGTTAGCAGGTTTAACACTTACCATGTGGCAGGCCCTGTGCTAAATGTTTTAGAGGATTGCATTTAGTGCCCACAACAACAACCTACACAACAGACATATTTTGCACATGGGTGAAAAATAAAAAAACAGAATCAGACAGATTATACAGAATTCGTGGAGGGCCTCACACCAGCTGTATGGCAAATCTGAACTCAAACCATCTAAGCCTAAAGCTAGGCAGCTAACCACTGGAGTACCATGCTTTGGGGCACTGAGGGGTGGTACCAGAAGCTATTCCCGAACGCTTCCTTCTCCCTTGTCTGTCTCCCACTGACGTTGTGAAGGTCAACACACTCTTTCTCACACTCCCTTGCAGGTAGGCATGCCCATGGATCCAGTTCTGGCCAATGAGATATCGAAGGAAAGTGCTGGAATGTTCTTGATCTAAAAATCTTCTGAGCCATCTTTTTCCTTCCTGTTTTGGATGCTTTCATAAAAAAAAATTTATAATGACTAGACCTAGTGTAATCACCTGGCTACCATTAAGGAAAAGACCAAGAAAATTGTACAGGCAAGGACCCAAGTCCTGATAATCCAAAAAGAAAAAAAATAGAATCGCCTACCACCAGACTACTGGTGAAATAAGTAATAAATGTTGTTGTGGTTTAAGGCACTATTCACTTGGCTTTCTGTTACCTGCCGTATTCAACTGATAAGATACTTATTCTTAACTGATAAAATTACCCTGCTGCCCTTGCAGAGCAAAACTCAGTGATATTCAATGACTTCTGAAACCTTTAAAAAGAAAAACTGTTTAGGTTTTCTTCAAGAACTTAGATGAATTACTGGAACACATAAGTGCTTAATATGATAGCTTAGTAACCAGCACTCCACACTCAGTACTGAGTACTCCACACTCAGTAAATATTAATTGAATGAATGAACAAATATGCTCTTGAAACTGATCATAAATGATCAATAACATACGAGACCTGTGTCAGTAATTATGGAGCTAAGGGCAGGGCACAGTCCTGATGTCCTCGGAGGACCAAAATACCTCGTAGAGAGGTATGGTCTCTACCCTCAAAATGTTTGTAGTTACAAGAGAAATATGAAGACAACTGGAATGCTATGAGGGAATTGCCTTCTTAGTATGATCTTAAAAACAGTACTGTCTTAGAAACAGCCTTTCAAACAATATAGCTTTGCCAGCAGAGCTTTAAAAGTAGGATAATACATAGGAAAATGGAGAAAAAAGAAAATGACCAAAAATCTATGCTCATCAATGGAAGCATTTCAAGCAATCCTTATTTTTTTTTCTTTTCTTTTTTGCTCAAAGCAGAAATTTTTCAAAATACAGATAAGGAAGAAAATTAAAAAACAACTTGGATCCCTAGTACCCAGAGATCTGAGATCCGAAGTCTATTAATCTAATTTACAGCAGATTATTTTTATTTGAATCTAAACAACAGAAACAATGTTATTATAAATATCTTGGAGCAAGCTATGAAGAGAAACAACTTCTTAATATGAGAGCCACATAATA
The DNA here is from genome assembly GCF_048164855.1 of Canis lupus baileyi. Classification (NCBI taxonomy): domain Eukaryota; kingdom Metazoa; phylum Chordata; class Mammalia; order Carnivora; family Canidae; genus Canis; species Canis lupus. The sequence goes on from NC_132845.1 coordinate 5,905,097, forward strand.
TTCACAAATATAAAATATTACAATCCATGGCATATAGAGAATGTCAGATTAACTGCTACTATAAAACACTATGATTCAATTCAATTTAAAATCCTTAGTTTTTAATGCTGTTTCATAACTACTATGTGCAATTTATATTGTCTGTTTAGTTCCCTGCTGTTTTTTCCCTTGTTTCAATATTTTGCCCTAAGAATTTTCATTAATTTATAAATGTTTATTACTATTACACGAAAATAATAACAGTCACAGAAAAATGGATCACCAGCTTAAAATGTTCAATTTTCTATCCCATCCAGTGTAAGATACTGAGAGGTAGGGAGTAATTTGATTACGAATCAGACTAAAAAGAAAAGTTCAATACTTATCAGTAGAAACCATTGACTTATTATCTTAATTACTTCTCCTCACTAGTGCTTTAATCATATTTTCTGTTTGCTTTGAGTTTTATCTTCCTTTTCAACTTTTGGCTTCCAATCTCCACTCTTCATGAGCCTCATATTGTTAAATCATTTCTTTTCAATAACTACATTTCTCACAGAGGCCATCTTTAGCTTTTGCAGGACCAAGTAATAAAGAGCCTCAGCAGGGACAAACGGGTTGTATTAGTGTGGTGGGGCTGCCATAATGAAGTATCACAGAATGGGGGGTGGGGGGTAGGTGGGGCTTAAACAACAGAAATGTATTGTCTCGTGGTTCAGACTAGAAGTCCAAGATCAAGGTGTCAACAGAGTTGGCCTCTTCTGAAAGCCACGAGGGAAAGATCTGTTCCAGGCCTTCCTCTTTAGCTTACAGATGGCCATCTTTTCCATCACATGGTCTTCTTTCTGTGTGTGTGTCTGTGCCTGAAGCTCCTCGTCTTATAAGGACATCAGTCATCTTAGATTAATGACCCCACTGACCTCCATGAACCATAATTACCTCTTTAAGACCATATCTCAAAATACAGTCACAGCTGAGGCGCTGGGAGTTAGCACTTCAACGTAGGAATTCGGGTGGAGGTACAATTCAGCCCAAAACACAAGCATAGCCCAAAAGATGACCAACTGAAATATATAACATAGATTTAGATATGAACAAAAAAAAGCCACGCTTTGATTCCGATTATCTGTGTTGGCAAACAGAAAAGGATCATTGATGATCCATCCAAAAGGGGAACAGATACCTGCTGGATCCCACTACATCCGTGTAGGTGGTTTGGATGGATGTGGAGAGGATAATGAAGCTCTCCAAAGGGAACCCCCAGAGCACTGGGCGGAAGAAATTTCACTTCACAGCGATCTGCCCATAGACCAAAAAAAGAGTTAACCATACGTAAAAGACCAGAAGACAAGAAGAGTGAAGGGCAGAGGGAAACCCTCAAGAGAATGGAAAGTTATTAAGGAAGCCTGACCCATACATCTACACTTTGAAATGTTCATTTTTAAAGTATGTGTCTTGAGGCTCACCATAAAAACCAATGCTTTGATAACAACTCTCAAAAAGCTTCTAATCCTAATATTGACAGAATTTCAGTAAGGCATGATTTTTCAGCCACATCTACTAAACTCATAACATCTTTTCCTCTTTTTCTCTGGAAAGACATTAATCCAGAAAGGCAAGCTCTCAGGTAAATTACTTTAATCCAGATATATTTTCGGATATAACAATCTGCAGCAATGATGTTGTCAGTGAAAGATGTGTTCCCTACTTGGAACTTCTGGAAGATAGAGAGTTATTTAGAGCTTCTAGTTAGTTAAAAAAAAAAAAAAAAAAAAAAGCCCAAATAGCTTCTGATCAGTTAGAAACCAGAGGTATACTGGAATCCTATCTAACATTTGGGTTGACATTTTCAGTCAGCATAAGATGCAAATATATGGTCAAAAATATCCTTAAAAATCATGAGCTTAACCCACAAAGTACAATACTCATGGTTGTGTATATGCCGCAGTACTCAGTAATTCTTTGTATGCATAAATTTCAGAACCATGGAGGTAGGCCAAAGCAAGGTACTAAGACAAAAATCAAAATGCAGCGTTTATACACTCAAATAAGTCGCCTCTGAGGGCATTGCCCAAGTCTTACTCAATGCAATCAGGAACAGTAGTTGATCACCCAAACCAAAAATTAATTTAATGAGGCAACTATATATAAATACATTTACTTTTAGTAGCTAATTGGAACCGAAAGCATAAATGTCTGTCAGTTCACAATATTTATTTTAGTTTGTAGTGCCAAGGGTTTTACTTTGACTATGGCTCCATTGATTGTCCTCTTTGCTTATCCTTTTGAAAAATATAAATCATATTCATAATAAATTATTTGGGATTTCAAGTTTAGGGAAAGGTGATAAAGATACTTACAGATCAATATAAATATTGAATCCTAGAGTTTATTTTATTTTTTTTACAAATTTTACCCCCACCTAATTTAACCATTTATTTTAAACCCATGGACATTTATAAAATCATTCCAAAGCCTACACTATTTTCAACTATTTGTGAGGGAAATTGAGTAAGTCATTGGCAGGAAAGATCTAATAATTCAATCTGTATACTACTTCTCTTGGTCTGTAGCAATATTATTAATTAAAGTCAAAAAGATGATTTCAGTACTATCTTCCAGAATCTAAAATTTTCATTGAAAATTGGTATCTCTGGAAACTTTAAGTCTTGAAAATACATAAACACCTAGGCCCAGATTATTTGAGGCCGATCTGAATTTTAAAAATTGGGTCACAGAAGTTCCATTTTCTCATCTCCCCAAAAAACTTTTTGTAGTTATTAATAATCAAAATAAGTTGGGGAAGGCTCCACGGTCCCCAGTTGGAAATATCTTTCTTCAGTAGAAATTACGAGAAAGGAAATGGGATGCTTCAGTAGACTGCACCTGACAGTACCCTGTTCTCTACACCAGAAGTGTACATACTGGGATACGCGCATTTCTTGGATACCTAGAGACTTACAACCCGGGCAAGGATAGCTTCTATTCCCGGGGAAGAGGAATTAATTTCTATACCCTATAGTTTCTTCTGTGCTCTCCTAACAAAAAAATGCACCTCCAAGTCATATCGATCCCCCCTCCTTTCCCTTTTATATTCATCTTTCTATTTTTACAAAAGAAAGGCATACCTCCCACCACCCGGTGTCTGATTGGGGTGCATTGAACTTAGAAAAATATCTGAAAAATAAAGGGACAATTTGAAGTATTGCAGGGTTGTTAATACAACTCAACTTTCTTGAGTGGGCAACTAATATGATTGCAAGTAATGTCCAATCCTTTGCTTTCAACACAATTGAAGGATCACATTTGAAAGATCACTGAAAACATTTCTTGTCAATAGATCGCTATGTGATTTTGGCATATAATTCTGAAGGTATTCAAAGAAGTGAGTGATGTTCTTTCAGCAAATCCCCGTCCAATCCCATCTGTGTACATGAACAGGTTTGTTCAGCAAAGGGATAAGGGAAGACATCCCATCTATAACAAAAAGAGCAGACTCCATAACAGATGATCAGAGAAGAAGTCAAGATAAAGGGACATATTCAATTCACTCGTTTAACCAGAAATGACTTACTCTTGAAGTTAAATTGTTAATATGAAATAGGGGGGGGTGAATAGAAACTACCCAATTTGAATTCAAATATTTAATGATGTCAAGTCTGATTTTCGGTGTGACACAGATACTTTCGGTGGTGGGAGTGAGGAGTCAGCAACGAATAAACTGGAATGTCACTACAACCATATGAAGCACTACGCTTCGCTAGGAAGCCAGAGACACCACAATAAATCTAGTTAACATTCATCACCACACGTAGTTCCAGATTTTGTGTGAGTGTGTATAAGACCTTTAAAAGATCTACTCTTTGAGCAACTTCCAATTAAAAAAAAAAAATCAACAGTATTATTAGCTCTAGCCACCACACTGTGCATTACATCACCATGATTTATTTATCAACTGCAAGCTGGTACCTTTTGCCTCCCTTCACTCACTTCACCACCACCCTCCCCCGACCCTGGCCCCTGTCTCTGGCAGCCACCAATATGTTCTGTTCTCTGTATCTATTAGTTCATTTGTTGTTGTTGTTTTAGATTCCACATATGGGTGAAATCATACAGTATCTGTGTTGATCATTTAGCGGTAGGTACAAATATTGAATTATTATGTCGGACACCTGAAACTAATGTTATATGTTAATTATATCATAATCTTTAAAAACTCCCTGTTGGACCAAACAAACAAATAAAAGGGTGAAGGGCCACAGGCACTCCAGTTGTAAATGGCATGGTGGGTTTATGATTTTTTTTTGTCACTTTTGGATATATATAAATTAACAATTCTAAAAATTAACAATTCTACTCATAGCAGTTTTCACCTTGCCTTTGATGAAGAAGAACTGAGTTACCAGGGAGAACTAGGGATGTGCTGATTCTTTCTAACCCACACTCCAGTATATAGACAGTCCCCAGCGTACAAGGGTTTGGCTTGTGATTTTTTTTTTCACTTTATGAGGGTACGAAAGCAATATGCACCCAAGAGAAAAGCATTTTGAATTCTGGATTCTGATCCTGTCCCGGGCTAGTGATATGTGATATGACACCCTCTGGTGATGCTGAGCCTGGTAGCTCCCTGTCCGCCAAACAGTCCCCAGGATGAACAACTGACACCCCTGAACCATTCCGTATGTAGCCAGATAACCATTCTGGTGTTCCCTCTTGGTACAGCGTTCGGAGGATTACATGAGCTATTTGCCACTTTATGATACGACAGGCTCTGTGTGAGATGATTTTGCCCTAATATATGAGCTAATGTAAGTGCTCTGAGCACATTGAAGGCAGGCAAGGCCAAGCTACGATGTACAGTAGGTGAGGTGTGTTAAATGCATTCTGGCCTTGGGTTTGTTGGATCGTAACCCCGTCGTAAGTCGAGGTAGATCTGTGCCCTGTCACCACACAAACCCTCGTTCACATTAAAAACATATACATTAGTAAGCCTACATTAAAAAAAAAAAAAAGACAGAAAGCGTGCCTAAACCTTGGAACAATCTTTCCAAACACACATCTTCTGCATTTTTATCTCGTCGTAAGCCACACGGCTCCCCAGTCTTCCAATTCCTCAAAGCAAATTCACAGACGAGTGTGACTATCTCTACTGAGAGCCACGCTTATCTTTCATGCAGGGAGTCAACTTCCCATGGATCCAGGGACGATCCTTTGAAGGAGTCGGAAGAGCCGTATCATCTTATCCTCATGCATGCATGACCGAGGGGTGTACAACTCGGGGACCAGCACGCGACCCACAAAAACCCACAGACGTGCACGCACACAAATAGCAACCCGCAGTGAGGTGTAGCAAACCCGAGGGACTATCAGCCGAAATTTTCCACTCTAAAACAATTCCATTAGAGAGGGCAGTGCCAGCAGCCGTATTTTATAGTTGACTTCCCCCAAATTACAATGCAGCTCAGATTCAAAGACTTTATTATAATCTTTGGCAGAAGTTTTTAAGACCATTTTTATTTACTCCAAACTCTCTCCGAACTAAGTCAGCACAGGCCCTTTGCAAATTTTACATCAAGTGTTTCATGCTGTAATTAAGTGAGCGGCGCAACTCAAAGGAAGCACCAAGGGAAAGCATCGGGGCGTCACTTATTGATCGGTGGAATTTTAGGGATTTGGACTTTCTGTTTCATTGTACGACTACACTTCATTACCATTTATCCTTAAAATGTAATAAGTACAAACCGCTTCAGCAATGATGGAAAAGCTCTCTCAGCTTTAATGAAACCTTTTATTTGCTACTGAAACTTTTATTATTTCCAAATGGTGGCATAGGCAAGAAAAATAATCACTACTTAGGTTGACAAAAGAACTTGAGCAATTTGAATAATTTTGTTCTTGGGTGAATTCTAAGGCATTTAGAGCCGTTGTCTTTTGTGTTTATTGTTCTCATTTACTCCCGATGAACTAAAAACAAAACAAAAAAAATGTACACATGAACACACTATTACCAAATAATTTTCTGGTGATATATCAAAATACTAGATAGTTAGGAATCACTGGTCAGATGTTGATCTGATCTAGATAAGAATTTCTATATATCTGGGCGGGGGGTGGGGGTGACTGGGTGATGGGCACTGAGGGGGGCACTTGATAGGATGAGCACTGGGTGTTATGCTATATGTTGGCAAATTGAACTCCAATAAAAAATAAATAAATAAATAAATAATAAAATTAAATTTAAAAAAAAAGACTGTCTATATATCTAGGGCTCCGATACACCTCAGCCATCGGCCATGAGAGGCAATGCAGAGGAATTGCTCAGTGCACAGGCTCTGAAACTGGACCGCCTGGTTTTGCTTTCCAGCCCTGACACTCCCCTTACTTAGAAATTTCCAGACCTCAGTTTCCTTCCCGGTGAGAATGAGGGGAACTAGAATCTGCCTTATGAAATGGGTGGGAAAACTCAATGAGGAACTTCATGTAAAACATTACTCTAAAGCCTGGCGCATGGTAAACACTTGTTCGGCTCATGGTAACAAATGTTCAGCTCTAAAACCGCTTCCCTACGTGAAAACATCCCCCTCTAGACTGGATGCGGTGTCAGAAAATACCATCCATTCAACAAACACTTACTGAGCTTTACTTTATGCAGAACATTGTCCCTAGGTAAAGGGGGCACAAAGATTAGTAAGACATGGGGCCTCCTCTCCAGGAGCTTACAGTTTCAGTGCAACATTAGTGCTGCCACCTTAGTATGCTTCTTTTTTTAATTTTTTTCCTTAGTATCTTTCTTGAAGAGTACCATGAAGCATATTCTTGCAAATTGAACACCAATAAAAAATAAATTTATTATATATAAAAAAAAGCATACTCTTTCCCTAGGTCATCAATGTTCCTCTTTTTTTTTTTTTTTTTTTTGCATGTGCTTGGAACTAATGGAGCTTTGGAAAAATTTCACTCCAGTTTCTGAAATCTTAATCATGCACAATTTAATAAGCAGCTACAGGTTTTCCCACATTTTAAAATGGATGATTAAATGGTCTAATAAGATTCTAACTTAGCCAAAAACTTGAAAAACATAGGAAGACAACCATGACTGACGCATTCATTTTCCCGAATGTGGACACGCTGCAAAAAACAGCAGCTGCAGGGAAATAGTGCCATTCACAACCCACACGACCCAGGGCTAACTAAAACTGCACAGGAGTTGGGCATCAAAGCAGCAAAGTACCCAAGCCAAAGTCAATTTGGGATAAAATGAGAGGAAGCTTGTTGAGTCAGAGCTACATTGCTTTCCAGAAAAAAAAAAAAGAAAAAAGAAAAGAAAAAAAAGTTGCAGAATGGACTTCCAACATGGCACCTTGCATACCTTTCGTTTTTCAAACATTTTGTTTATGTCACTACACTCAGAGAGAATTCATTAAAAAATAAAATCTTTAAGTTCGACCGTCAATCCCCAAACCCAGCGACTAATGTGGTATTTTTCAGACGTCACAGACTCCAAATGATCTTAAATATGTTGTCCTCGGCTAATTCGCCGCTCTTGAAAATGTGCAATAAATCCAATTAAAAAGGAAAACATTTTCAAATTAGTTGCAAGATCAACTAGGATATTATCTCCTTACTAGATGTATCATAATAATAAAAAAAAAACATCTAATAAGCATCACATTGTTTAATTCGGGAGGAAATTGGATAGTCTCCGTTCCAACAAAAGGACCAAGGCCTTTTTTTCTTAATTTTTATTTTTTTTAACAGCATCCAAGAATGACTGTGTTAACTTTCTAGAAGAGATTGTATAATTGCCAAATACATCTTCTGGGGAGTCACCGTGCCCAGAGCAACCGGAGATCGTGTGTAAACACAGGAGGACACAATTCCTTCCTTCGCTCCTTCCTCCCCAGCATCCTACCCGGGGGGAGGGAGGGGGGACACGCTTGTAAAGATCCCCGCGACCCTGAACTAAGGGGCACCCGTCACAGTAGAAAGCTCCCCGGGCATCCAATCGACTCACACCTCGTTTCTATGCAAAAGGCCCCCGCGAGGATTTCGCCCTCAGCCCCCAGTCTGCAAAGGGATGCGCATTTGGGGCGACCCCTACTTCTGCATCGCCCCGCCAGCGTCCGCCTCCCTCGTGCACGCCTGGCTCCGCGGCCTTTGATTTCAATCCTTCCAGAGGGAGACGTCAGGAGGCGACCCGAAGCCGAAGCCGGGAGAGGGAGGGCGGAGGTAGGAGCCCGGGCTTGCTGCGCCCGCTGCGCCCCGGAGCCGCCGTACGGGCCCCCCGCCCCGCGCGCTCCCCCGGGCCCCCCGGGACCCCCGGCGCCCCCTTCTCCGCAGGGCTGAGGCAGGGCGGGGTCGGGGGGCGCAGCGGAGGCACTTACCCAGCGGGGGGAGGGTGGCTCATTTTCGCAGGATCCCTGCGGGCCCCGCGGCGGGCGCAGGCGCAGGTGCAGGTGCAGGTGCAGGTGCGCGGCCGGAGCGCGCTGGGGCGGCGGGGTCGGAGCCAGCCCCGGGACCCCGGGCCCCCCGCCCCGCCCCGCCCCGCCCCGCCGCTGCCCCGGGAGGGAGGCGCCCAGGGAAGGCGAGGCCCAAGCGCGGCGGCCGGCGCCGAGGCCGCTCCTTCCAGCCCCTCTGGGCCCTGAGGTGGGAGGAGACGCGCGCCCCGCTCGTTGCCCCGGGCGCGGGTTCCCAGGCACCTGCCAGCTGAAAACACCACGCGCGCGCACACGCGCAGACACGCGCACACACGCGCGCACACACACACGCACACACATGCACGCACACGCGCGCGCGCACACACACCTGCACGCACACGCGCGCGTAAACACGCACACATATGCACACGCGCACACATGCACACACGCGCAGACACATGCATACGCGTGCACACATGCACACGCGCGCACACAGATACACATGCACACACGCACACGCACGCACACGCGCACATACATGCACACACGCGCGCGCACATGCACACACATGCCCGCACGCACACATGAGCGCATACACACGCACACACATACACATGCACACGTGCACAAACACATGCACGCGCACGCACACACATGCACACGCGTGCAGACACGCACACACACGCGTGCACACACATACACATGCAGACGCGCGCACACACACGCGCACGCACACACGTGCACACACCCATGCACACACACACACACCACTGGGTAGGCTGCTGTGCCTCCTGCCAGGCCCTGGGGAAGGAAGGGCCGGGGCAGGGTAAGAGGATCCAGAGCTGCTCCGCGGCCAGGCGCGGTTTGCAGGTACAGAAGGGCCCCCGGATGGCAAGGTCAAGGGAAAGAGACCGGTCTTTCTCAATCTTTTGGGGTTCGATTTGGATTCTGGTCTCGAGGCCTGGCCACCGGGTCATTTCCTCGGGGGAAAGTCTCCACCCTTGACCCCACAGAGGGCCCCAGCCCCCGCAGGCAGCGCCCAGAGCCCTGAGGTTCCCAGGGCCAGGGCCGGGGGCTGCCGTCTCTCAGCGACTGCAAGGCTCGTGTTTAAATCCAAACCATGTTTTTTGTTGTTGTTGTTTTGTTTTTTTTAGCCAACTTCCCCCTGACTACTGAGTCAGCCACGAAGAACACAGAAGACAACAACACACTTGTGTTCATTGTGGATGTCCAGGCCAATCAGCACCAGACCAAAGAGGCTGTGGAGAAGCTCCTGGAGGTTGTGGCCAAGGTCTACACCTCGGTCAGGCCTGATGGAGAGAAGAAAGCATATGTTCCACTGGCTCCTGACCATGATGCTTAGGATGTTGCCAACAAACTTGGGACCATCTAAACTGAGTCCAGCTGGCTATAAATCCAAATATAAATATTTTCACCATAAAAAAAATGAATCCAGCCTGTGGAAGGCAGGGCTTAGGTGCAGCAGCCTGGATTCACATGGGAGGGCCTCGGTGTGGAGGAAGCTTAAGGCACTGGACTTAGATGACCTACCCCCAGTCCTGTTTTGCTTTGTCAGGCTCTTTGTTGCTTGACCTACCTCTGGCCTCAGGTTCGCCCTGTGCACATGGCAGGTTGGACACGGCCGTGGTGGCTGAGCCCTCCACGGATCTCCATTCTGGCTCCGACACTGACAGGTGGGGTGGGCTTCGCTCACTGGTGCATTCCGCTTTCCCACCATCATACAGACCCACCGAGCATGTCAGAGTCCACTTTCCTTCACATGATGCTCAGGTTCCCTCATCACTGGACCCCTGAATCCTTCATGAGCCCCACAGTGACCGTTTTCTCCATGTCTGCTACCCTAAACTCTAGAAAAACCGAATCTCTCACTATCACATGGACGGGAGCACACTTCTTTCCTTGACCACTTGACTGTTCGTCTTTCAACACGTAGCTTGCACACCACCTCCCCTGGTGTCCCCAGGTGTGTTGATGACTTCCACCTCTGCAGCCCACTCTCCCTGGACTTACAGGTGGGGTGGCTGTCTTTCCTACTTGAACGTGAGCTCCTCTATTTCATGTGGTACATGGATTTTATTTCTCTGTCTTCTCAGAAGCAAAGAGCCATTCCACAAACATTTGATGTATAAGTGAAGGAAACAGCCTCTTAAAATCTCTTCAAAAACCAGGATTCAAATCCAAGTCTGATCCTAAAGCCCCCAAGTATTTTTTTTTTAACAGTGACAACATTCCTTCCCCCATGATTCCTGGGAGTTGTCGCAAGAGTCCTATTTCCTCCACTATCAGAGTTTTCTGACCTGAAAGATCAGAGCTATCCCAGCAGGGGGAAAATAGAGTTCTAGTTCAATAGCTTAGATCCTGAGACTGAGGACTCAAGGCTGCTTTGAGGACCAAGGCTAGAGCTAGAGAAAAGAAGAGGTTGTCAAAGAAAAGACCTGTGCGATGTGAAAGTGGCATCTGATGCTTCAACAAGGAAGATCTAGAGATCTCTAATCACCGTGCAGCCACAAATGGGACTTGAGCCAGTTCGGCCCCACAGATGTCTACTCCCACCGCCTGTGGCCCCCATTTGATGACGTCCTGAAAGCTCCCTGCTACTACATTTCACCTGGATAAAAATTGGCCAGGAGGGAGGGGGTGCTAGAGAAAGACATTAAAATTTGCCCAAGTGGGCTAACCCCTACGGATGCTGTAAATAATATAATCTTATACAGGTACTAGTTGTTACATATTAATTCACTTGTGCAAATAGAAAATGGAATCCGCTCACTGGTGGAATGAGAAAGGAAATTAAAATATACTATGTAGATACTCAGGATTCTGTAGAAAAGAATCCCTGGCACTCAGCAGACAGCAAGGTACCCTTGGCAACATGTATTAATTCATAAATGGGGTTTGAGTTCTCCACCCCTGTGAGCTGCACAATTTCACATCCCTGATGAAAACTGCAAGGAAGCTACTAATTTTCACTTCAGAAAATGCTCACTGTGAAAATGTATTGGGAATTTAGCCAGAAAGAATTTTTATGTTAATTTCTAGTGTGGAGATAGGGAAAGGGGAAAAAAAGGAAAGAAAAAAAAAAAAAAAACATCCTAAATTAAACTGTTCCAGAGACCAAATAGTCACTGGAGTCATTTTCATTTTCTCGCAGGAAAACAAGTCCCCAGATGTTCCCAGTAGTACCGTAAATTTATAAAAAAGATTTTTGTTTTGTAGAAAGACCTATGGAGTTGGGGCTTGGGGCCAGGAGACAAGTGGATCTCCACTTTGGTTTAGCAGGAGCTAGGCTTAGGAATCACAGATTTAAACTCCCAGTGACCGTCTCCTGGGTAAGGGCTGGGAAATCTATGGCCTAAGGGCCAAGTCCAGCCCCCTGCCTGTTTCTGTACAGGCCACAAGCTACCAAGAGCTACTGCGTTTGCCAATGATCTGAAAAAAATGAAAAGAATAATAATATTATATGATACATGAACATTGCACAAAATTCACATTTCCATATCCTTAAATAAAGTCTTCTTGGAACACAGCCACATCCGTTTGTTTATGAATCATCTATGACCACTTTGGTGCCACGAAGACAGGACTGAGTGGCTACAGCAGTGAACTCATGGCCCACAAAACTGAAAGTATTTACTATCTGGCCCATTATAGCAAAAGTATGCTGACTCCCGGCCTATATTATTACTGCAACCAGAAAGATAATTTACCTTCATGGACTTTGAGAGCAGATACCACATCTTTCACCATTTTATCCCGAGCACCTGTCACAGCGTAAGTGCTCAATAAGCAAATGAAGGAATGAACAAATGGTTGGGAGGAACCCATCTTCCCACGGGTTTATCTTTCTCCCACAACTAAAGGTGAAGTCATCCAGGCTTCCTCCCAGAGATGACAAACATGCATGGTGATCTGATGTCACCCAGGGCTACTCTCTTTTATCAACACCATATGGAACTGGAGTAAGCAATGCAAGCATTTCATCAGGGCGCAACTGTGCAGATGGCTAAGTTTATAAGCGAGCTCCCTGGTAACTTCCAGCCTCCAACGTTAGCTCAGGTCACTCAAAGCCATAGCACTGAGAAGCTGGAGAATGAAGAGCACGTGTATAAGGATTTAACGTCAACCCCAAACGGTTTCCCAGCCTTCCCAAATAAGATTCCCTAATTAGCCTAAATCCAGTGAGACATTTAGTGAAGCTAGGTATAGGAAAGGCTGAGAGGGCGTGTACAACAAATAGAATGACAGACTTACAGGGATATCACTAATTCGGAGTTCTGAGTAACCCAGATAGGCAAGATGTTTCCAGATCCTTCTATCCCTATGTGTGAGTTGATTGAACCTGCAGACAGATCAGTTGAATCGCAGTGAATGAACTTACTTGGTGGCCACGGGAAATCAATGGTATTTACTACACCCGAGGACTCAAAGATGACCCGAACTCCTCTCTGCCCTCGAGCTTGAAGGCTACTGGCTCGATAGCCTTGCAGACAAGGAATGACGAAGAGCTAAGTGCCGTGATGGAAGTCTGCAGAAGGTGCAATAATGGTGCCATGTGACTAATGCCCCTGTCCTATCTTCATCCCCACCACTTCCAGCCACCTACCCATGTTTTCTGATGCTGACCATCACTTCTCAACAATCACTCTATTATTCCCTCTAGCCTTGATGTACTGATTCTTCTCACCACCCTCTCCCGGGTATTCAATACCAGGAGAAGGAAGAGATTGGCCATGATGGAGGGGAAGAGAAGGAAAAGAGAGAAACATAAAGGCTTTGGGGGAGGCATAACCACTAAGAAATCTGCAAGAAAAATAAAGGATATTCATTATTTCTATTGTTTTGAAGTAATTATATTGCTGATAAATACATTTTCCATCCCTACCCCAAAACGTTTGTCTAAGGAAGTCAGAGAAACTCATGGAGGAGGAAGGTCTCACGATGAGCCTTAAAAGCTGCGTAGGAGTTGGCCGGGTTGTTGGGGCCCGGGGAGAAGAGGCATGTCTTCCCCAAGCTAACATCTCCCCACGTAAGCTTCTCATGCCAACAGTAGACTCAATCAGCGTCCGTAGACCCTGTTCTCATTTCTGTAGCCCGAACATTAACGGAGGTTGTGATCTGGAGTAGAAAAAGGGAAGAGGAGAAAAAGGAGGAAAGGTAGGAAGGTAAAGGCTTCATCAAGGAAACGGGATTTGAACAGGGATGGAGCGTGTCAAGCCGCAGCTGCGGGGCCACCTCCCCTTCTAATGTGCATTGTCTTTAGGGATCACGCCACATGTCCAGATACACAGTAATGTCTGCATGCATGTCTTACTCTCCTCCACCCCCAAACTAAGTTCTGCTCTCTCTTTCGGTGCCCACCAAATTGCCATGGGTTTTGGAAACATTTAATACCCATCTTTTGAATTAATCATATCAAAAGTGTAATCCGTATTTTCCCAGAGACTCCAGTTGGAGGAAAGGATGGGAAGAAGGTGACATAACGAGAGTCATAATGATTTCCCTGGCTCTGGCTCCACCCACGCATGAGTGAATTTGTCGGATATTAAGGAGCTCACCATGTCTCTGACTGTCCACCATTAGCCAAAAATGCATTTGAAACCACAAGCATGAAACTAGGGGAGAGGAACCGAGCAGAGCCATCCCCATGGCCCGAAGCAATGGAAGACCAGGTTTGCTTACTTGATTCAATGCTTCCGAAGCAGCTACCGTGGCTGACACCACTGCTTGGAGGACGCAGAACTCCACTTAGGCTCCACGTAGCCTAGGATCCCAGAATATCCACTGACTATTCTCAGGCTCTACACTCAGTGCTTCACTCCTCGAATCCTCACAACCGTAAGGCAGGTGGCATTTTAATCCCTGTTTTACAGATGAGAAGGCTGAGGCTCAGAGAAGTTCAATACCAGCTTGTAAGTGTCCCAGCTGGGATTTAGATCCCATTCTCCGTGCCTCCAGAACCCGCACTCTTAAAACACTTTTCGCAATTCCTTCCCATGTCCCAGAGGCAAGGAAGCACGACCACACAACGGGGAGGGTAATAACCATCAGGTCACTGATCCTGAAGGAAAACCATTCTCAGTTGCACCAACTGTTCTCTTCCCAACTTTCTCCAAGAGCAGTGACTCAATAAAGTGGTGCAAAGAAACTGAAGAGCAGGAATTTCGCTTATTACCGCACATCTGTTTTCTGACAGAAGAAAAAGAACATTCCACGTCTTCTAGCCCTTCAGAGCATCCATCTTTAAAGAAACTTTACAGCCTCATTTGGTTTAAATGACAATGGACTTGGCTGTTCTGCCAAAGCGGAATAGCCCCGGTCTTCCAGGATGCAGGCATCACAAACTGCTGACTGAATGACCTTGTTCTCCTCTTCCCCACAGCTAGAGGGAGAGGGGGATCTGTAACCCCTTGCATGTGATCCTATAAACAAAACTGCACTTCTTAAACTCAGGTTAGTACATTCATGGCTTTGAGCAGAAGACTGGGATTGTTCACATGGGAGGTAGGTGCTGGCCAAGCTCATCGAACAAACCATCTGAACTACAGTAACTGTTTTAAAATCAAAATATAGCTTTATTACTTATAAATTCATACTGTACCTCAGATTAAGAAAGTGTTATCAGTAAGGGTCCTGAAGAAATAGCAACTAGATAAAGATTTTTTTTTGTAATTAATGTATTAGTTTCATGTTAATAAGCACCCTAAAGGAGTATGTGTATGCTTCACTAATACTCGCTCAAGCCAACGCTTTCTCCCTAAAAACACACGAGTTAAAATAAGTTTGATCGTCATCAGAGTGATCACAAATTCTGAATCGATGAGGGTTTCCTATTGTGACAAAAGAAATGAAAGTATGGATGATGCTTCAAAGAACATGCAAACAGGATTTTGGGGTGGGAGTCAGAGACAAGAGACTATCCACTGGTCACCTGCAGGAAAACGTGAGCCCAAGTTCCACCACACTGGAAACAGAAGCACAAAATGTCATGGCCTTGTCCCTCCGATGTGTTCTAGTGTCACACCCAACAACTGAGCTATTCCCTTGGTCGTAAGCCAAAGCGTAGGGGAAGGGGAAGCAAAGTTATTAACCCTGGGGTCTTCTCTGATGTAGAGAAGCATTAGCAAGCAGGCACAGGAAGTCAAGAGGAGACTATGCAGCTTTCCTGACTTAAAGGTGAAAAAATTACAAAGGAAGAGGCAAAATCTTAAATGGAAAGTACTTACTCAGCTCCAGTTGTCTGTAATCACAAAAAGTAGAAAACTCATAAATCCCCTTCATTTTGCTCGGCGATCATGCCCTTGCACTTGGACTTGAGTCATCACACCTAGGTGATATGGTAAATTGTGAAAATTTTCTTTAGATGTACCGGTATGGCCATGTTACACAGAACTGGTTGAAGAAGAGGTAAGAGGTTCTGGCTTCCCTGTTTTGTCCATATTTAAGTCGGGGATCCGGGTTTGAATTGGAACTCCGTCACCGTGAAGGTGCTCTCCTGTTCACCAATGTCCACGTCAGGAGACCGGGCAGGCTTGCATGTCTCCATCGTCTTGAAGTGAGGCAAGGCCATCAGACTTGTGCTGGTGAATGAAACGTGGGTGAAGAACAGTGTGTCACCTCTGGGTAGAGCATTTTAAGCTCTTGTGATGGATTCTCGTCTTTCTTCCCCTGGGCCCAGCAATCAGCAACCTTCTAGATGACAGCACTTGCCTCAGCCTGTCCTCTAAAGTGAGGGCAGCATGGAGCAGGGCTCCCCCACCCTCCCATCCCCACATAGACAGGAACGCAGATGAGGAACAAAACCACCAAGATCTGGGTTGTTGGTCATCCCAGCAAAGCCGGCCTATAAAGCTATACAGTAGTTACGTGACTTTGGGAAAGCTACTGAGAGTTGCTCTCTCAGTTTTATCCTCAGAAAATGAGGGAGGCTTGGTATATAGTAAGCATTGAGAATATGGTAGCTTGTTCACCCTCATAATAATCTACGCTTCAATAACCACCTACACTGTGCCAGCCATTATCTTCTCTGTACATACATCCTTTCTCGCCCTCAAACCAATCCTATAAGTTAGGTGTTAGTGATCTTTTTATAAATGGTGAAACCAAGCCTCGAAGAGGTTTACTAGCTCCATGAATGTCAACCAACCTGTAAGTGGAACCAGATCTCTCTGATCCAGAGCTCTTGCTTCCTCCTCTAAAAGTAGTTATTTCACCTCAAAATAAGGGAAAACTTAGTTACAGCATATTAGTAATTAAGATAAACATCTTAGATTTAGAGAAACAAATAAAGGATTAAATTATTTAGAGTTTAAAAATAATTCTGTTCAATATACATAACATCTTTCCTACTAAGGGATTTGGTTTTGGTGATCCCAGCTAAAGCCACCCCTGGCGATTCCTAATCTGGGGTTTCCAACTTCTAAGATTTTATTAAGGTAATAATATGGGTTTGTAAGCTAGTCTCAGGATTTCCATGGGTCAAGAAGAAACACATGTATTATTAAAAAATTATTTTTTTCCTTTTTTATCAGAATTTATAATGGGTCATCTCATTGTGGCACATCTGTATATTGGCACAATGTACAAGGTGCTTTGGTCCATTTATGATGATTTACAAGGGCCACTAAGGATGCTTATGAATTGATGAGAAAAAAAAAAAGCGGAGAGATCTAAAAAATGTTATGGTGCTAAAGCCATGAACTGAAATCTTTAGATAATTTGGGAAAATAATTTCAAATAAAATATTTTGTATCTATGACATTAATAAACTGCATTTTATATAGATTTGCGAATCTGTCTCAATAAATATTTCATTCAGTATGAAATTTAAAAAAAAATTGTACAAGGAACTCTTGGTTATATAAAAGTTGTTAAATGCTACTGTATCCTAAATCTTGAATTTTGGCCAGCACAAGCCTAAATGAAACTTTTTCTCTCTCTGAAACGAAGCTCCTAATAACCCAGGTTATCCTCTACAGTCCAAAGAGGTAATGGGAAGCAGCGCAGCAGAAACACAATTGCCTCTTTAGTTAATTCAATAAAAGGAAGACTGATGAATGAAATAAAAGTGGCCAAATTAAAGCAATTTTGTCACTTTGGGGGACATAGGACACCTCGAATTTTGGGGAAGATATATGTCAGATTAATTAGCAAGAGATTTTAGTAGAAAATGTGAGTCAAAGTGAATGAGAAGCATCAAAAATGGCATTCTGTGGGCATTCCTCCCTCTACCTCCCTCTGCTGGAAATCAGCCGATCATTTTCAGACCAAGTTAAAGGCACTTAGTTTGTCCTCAGAGCAAGCACAGTGGTCAAGGGTGTTTCAAAGAGACCTTTTGTTCAGATTTCTGGAGGACAGTAACAGTCCTTGTCATGAAAGAAAATAAGAAACTCTTACAGCCACAGCAATAATGACAATTTTTTTAATTAATTAATTAATTTATTAATTTATTTATTTATTTATTTTTAAGATTTTATTTATTTATTCATGAGAGACACAGAGAGAGGCAGAGACACAGGCAGAGGGAGAAGCAGGCTCCATGCAGGGAGCCGGACGTGGGACTCGATGACAGGACTCAGGGATCACGACCTGAGCTAAAGGCAGATGCTAAACCACTGAGCCACAGTGTCCTTTTTTTTTTTTAAGATTTTAAGTAATGACAATTTTAATAGTTACTGGATGCATGCCATGTGCCAAGCTCCGTGCTAAAATACTTTGAGTGTCATGTCTCATACTCAAATATCATTATTTCCCCCCTTTTACAGAAAAAATTTCTGAAAAGCAAAGGATTGAAGTAATTTGCCCAGTCACCTGCTTGTTAAGTGGCGACACCTTCTCAGCAATGGCTCTCAGCCCCTGTGTTACACTGTCCCCTGCAGGATGTCTGGAAATGACACAAACGGAGGGTGTCCGCATGAGGGCAGAAGGGAACCATTTATGGAGTACTTCCAACGTGCCAACAATACATGCACGTTGCTTCGTTAAATTCTCATAATTCTTTTTTTTTCCAGTCAATGAAAGGGAAAAATTCTCATAATTCTGAGGGGAAGGTGAGGAGGTTCCATTATCCTCATAGCAAAGATAGAAAATTGAGGCCCAAAGAGACTAATGGGTGGGCCAACAAAGAAGACAATGAAATACCAACAAGGTGTTCTAGACCCACGTTGAATGATCTGCCTCCATAGCAAGCTGGTTCCAATTTAACCTCAAAAAATTATTTGCACATATAAAACATCAGGATAGCCAACTGAATTACAGTCTGTGTGAGAAATACCTGGATGGTTGCATGGAAACTCAATATACGGCAATTTTGTGATCACTGTGATCTCAAAACTAAAATGATCAATGCGATACTGGTTGACATTCTCAGATGTGCAAGTTCCTCTATATTTTGCATTGATGTGCTCACATCTGGAGCACTGAGCCTCCCTGAGTCATAGCTCAAGGGGTGTATATCATTCACTGTATTTTTCAAAATCAGAAGTGAGGTCAAAGCCCTCTGAGGCGTGCTCTGAAAGCCTTTCTCATTTGTGTTAAGGTACGGGGAGAGCATTCCCTCCTGTCGGTGACAGGTAGGTGTGGGCACGGGGAGAAATCAACACACTTACAGCTCTGTACGATGAAATCCTCACCACTGGCTCCTTCCTTCTTGCAATGAATTTTCTTTCTTATACCCTGGTCATAAGTCACAGACTAACACATATGTGTGTGTCCAGCCCTTCCCTCTGGGAACATCTAGGACTTCCGTGCAGAGTCACTCAGGGCCCCGCGGAACTCCAGGGTATAATGCTCACGTAGACCATGACATGAACGAAGCCCCTGGATACCCCTTGGTAGCCCTACTAACACGTATTGTTTTATTCTCTGCCTGTGAAACCTCTACTGAAACTAAGATAGAAATAGCCTGTTTCACCCACTCCTGGGTATTACAGTCACATTGCAAAATAAAAGAGTTACATTTAAAAATGCAATGATCAGGAAACAACAGGTATTGGCGAGGATGTGGAGAAAGGGGAACCCTCCTACACGGTTGGGGGGAATGCACACTGGGGCAGCCACTCTGGAGAACAGTATGGGGGTCCCTCAAAAAGTGAAAAATAAAACTACCCTACAACCCAGCAATTGCGCTCCCAAGTATTTACCCCAGGGATTAAAAAAAATACGGATTCAAAGGGGCGAAATGCACCCCAATGCTTATAGCAGCGTTATCAACAACAGCCAAATTATGGAAAGAATCCAAGTGTCCATCAACTGATGAATGGGTAAAGAAGATGTGGTGTACGTACCCAATGGAATATTACTCAACAAAAAGATGGAATTTTGCCATTTGCAACAACATGGATGGAGCTACAGTGTGTTATGCTAAGCGAAATGAGTCTGTCTCAGAGAAAGACAAATACCACATGATTTCACTCATATGTGGGTTTTAAGAAACAAAACAGGTGAGCATAGGGGAAAGAAAAACAAGCAAGAGAGGGAGGCAAACCGTAAGTCAGACATCTAACTGTAGAGAACAAACTGAGGTTTACTGGATGGTGGGGGGGTGGGGACGGGCTAAATGGGTGACGGGTAGTAAGGAGAGCACTTGTGACGAGCATCAGGTATTGCGTATAAGTGACGAATCACTACATTCTACTCCTGAAATTAATATTATTACACTGTATGTTAATTAACCAGAGTTTAGGTAAAAACCTGAAACATTAAGAAAAATAAGAAAGCTCAAATATTTGCAGAAGGTAAGAGAAAAAAATAAAATAAAAATGCAATGATCAAGCTTAAGTTTATTTAAATGGGGGATACCCTCGGAGTCACTTTATAAGAGGAAACCATTGAAATAACTGGTGACATCTAAGTTAAGCATGACAGGGGGGTGGAAAGTATCAGCACCATCAAACGTCTAAAACAGCCTGAGAAATAAATAAAAATCTTAAAAAAAAAAAAAAAAAAAAGGGCAGTCCCTGTGGCACAGCGGTTTGGCGCTGCCTGCAGCCTGGGGTGTGATCCTGGAGGCCCGGCCTTGCCTTCTGGAAACGCCTTCTGGGACTTTTTTTTTTTTTTTTTTTTTCCAAAAAAGCTAAAAAGCCAGACTGTTTGGGGTGGAATTTTCTGAGTTTTTAGGACATTATCAGGCTGAACAAAAATTATCTGTGGTTGGAGATCTGCCCACTGGCTTCTAACTCGGGGCTGCAGGAAGGCCGGTCCTTCCCAGGGGGGTGCTGGGGGGCCCGTGCCCCCAAGTCCGTGTCCACGAGAGCCTGCAGACACCTGCAACTGGAGATGAAGGAGGTGCAGACCACTCTGGGGTGGGAAGGTCTGAGGGAGCCTGGAGGGCGGCCCCCCGACGTGAGATCGCTGGGCAGGGCCTCAAGGATGACCTGCTGCCCCTCGCCGTCCTGCTGGAGGCCCTGAGTGTTCCTTTGTCGACACCCTAACGGCCCGGGAAGGCCCCTGGGCCCGCAGGCAAGCCTGGCCCCTGTAGAAGGCACTAGAATTCTCCCGAAGGGTAGACCCAGATTCTCAAAGCCGAAGGGGAAGATCATTCGGAAAGGGAGAGCATTCATAGAAAGGGGGTTCAGCAGAGCTGCAGCTGGAGAGAACGCGGGGGGACCCTCCTGAATGCTGTCCTTCTCTGGAGGCCACATCCCGTCACGTTGGCCCGGAGGGGTCTCGGCCTTTCCCTGACCAAGGTGCAGGCCGAGAGCAGCCCTGTGCTCAGAGGCAACCCCGACCCCCCTGGCACGCCCGCCAGTTTTGGTAAAAGTTTGGTTTAGCCCAGCGCGCGGGGAGCCCCGAAACAAGGGACAGGCGCGGCCCGACCGGCTGGCTGAGCGGGGAGCGGTGTCCCCCAAGAGGAAAGGGACAAAGCGCAGCGCTGGGGATGCGCGTGGGGTGTGGCGGTGACGGGGCTCGACAGCAGCGTGATCCACGACCGCGGCGCTTCCCACGGCACAGGCCGAGCCCAGGGCAGGCCGCCTCGTCCTCCTCGGAGCCACAGGCAGCGCCGGGGACACTGTCCTTACCTACTTAGCCAAAGCCCGACACCCTCTGAGCCTCAGAGATCCATGGACGGGGAGGCCGGCCCAGGCCAGGTGGCAGGTGGGTGACAGGCAGGTCACCGGCAGGCCCCGCGCCACCCGGCTGTCGCCGAGCGAGGATGGTCAGTGACGCCCAAGGCCTGTGGACACCTGGGTGAGGCCTTGTGGCCAGTCCTCTCCGGAGCGCGTTGGTGTCAGCAGATGGCAGGCCCCCACCCGCCTGGGGCAGGCCACCCCCGACTGGTGCTACCCGGGCCTCTACGCCTCCCTGGGGCAGGCCGGCCCTGACAGGTGCCACTTGGGCCTCCACCCTCCCTGGGACAGGCAGGCCCCGATGGGTGCCACGTGGGCCTCCACCCACCCTAGGGCAGGCCACCCCTGACACGTGCCATGTGGGCCCACCCTGTGCTGGGGACAGGCCACCCCCGATGGGTGCCACATGAGCCTCCACCCGCCCTGGGGCAGGCCACCCCCGACGGGTGCCACCCGGGCCTCCAGCCGACCTGACGGGTGCCACCCGGGCCTCCACCCCGCCCTGGGGCAGGCCGCCCTGACAGGTGCCACGCCGGAGCACGGGAGGGCACACACCGGAGGGTGCGCACCCAGTCGCCACGCCGTTTCCCAGTCGGGCCCCCGTGCAGCCTGACAATGAGGCCGGGCGAAGCCGAGCTGACGGTGCCAGCTGCTCCAGGCAAACCGGGCAAGCGACCTCGGAGCTCCGCAGTGGCCCAGTGCCCGTGCCCCTGCAGTCCGCGACCTGGGGACAGGTCCTCCGCTTTGCTTCTCTGTGGTTCTCCGAGGCCCCCCACGCGGCTCAGTATCTGAACAAGAAGCAACAACCTGTATTAATAAATCCAGCTTATTTGGGGGAAGCTGACAGGCGGGATTTGGGGAGACAAAGCGTCCGGTTGCAGATAAAGGCCCAAGTGCGGGAGGCCCGCGGCCCAGGCTCCTCCGTGGAACGCCAGGTGGAGGTCAGCCCACCGCCTCCCCGAACAGCGGTCACGTCGCTCCGCGGAAAACATCGAGCAGCAACAGTGGCAAACGCGTCAAGGAGTGGAGCTACTAATCAGCCGGCGACGCAATATTTGCCCTGCCTTTTTAGTAACCGGCAATAGTTTCAGTTCAACAGCCATGGAAATAATGAAATTTTGCAGAAGGGCGCAAGAAAATCCACGGGAGTTCTAATCCATTGCACAGACTGCTAATATTCGAACAGCGTCTGTGTGATACTGATCCAAATTTCTACAATTTTTTTTTTTGGATGAAAGTTGAATGTCTTGAATTATCTGGTTTCTTTTAGCAGCAAATGCCGCAAATATGACCTACAGGAAGAAAAAGGACAAATAAAAAGATCAACTTGAGAACGTATCCTGCTGTTAGGGTTCGCTCTCTGTGCCTTAAGCTGAGTAAGATCTTGGAATTTCCTCACTCCTCCATTGTTTTATTTTATTTTATTTTATTTTATTTTATTTTATTTTATTTTATTTTATTTTACTATTTCTTTTTCACCCGGGGCCACATGACGTTCATTAGAATAATAACCCTCTTGACTCCAGTGGGTACATGGGAGAAAACATATCTTGCCTGTCCCAATCCAATTATTTCTGGAATGGAAATCACCAACTACTAAACGAGTTATAATTCTGTTCATGTGTTGAAACCGATAACCTCAGACAGAGAGATTGCTAATATCGTCAGGCATAAGAACTGACCTTAATTTATTTGGTAGACGGTTATTGAGAACACAGCCAGGGCAAGGGGATTCCTGCCGTCTCAAAGTGGGGTCTTCCCAAACCGGTTTGACCCTTTTCAGGAAAAACAGCCTCATCTCTTCACCCCGTAAGGTCTCAAAGGCAGAGGTAGTCTTGTTCTGGTGGCAAATACTCTTCTACATCTTTTCCCTCCAAAAGGAAGCTTCACCCGGCGTCTACTGGTTGCCAACACACCCAGAGCTCCCCTAGAAGAACTCATTCAACTCCGCGCCGTCGCAAGGCATCTAGAAGCTGAGACCCACCAGTTCTGAGGAAGCCCACCCCTTGCGAAGATCCTTCAGGGTTAGGGACGGGTACCTACAACCATGCTGCCCGTTCTCTAGGGGGTGTTTATTGGAACCCGGTGGCAGGCCCAGGAAAGAAAGGGGACACGGGTAGGCGGGGGCCGTGGCTGCAGTTCATTGACTGGGGGAGAGTCTGGCCCCACTGGATGGAATCCGAGGTGTGCTTTCATTTTTTTTTTTAAGATTTTATGTATTTGGGGATCCCTGGGTGGCTCGGTTTAGCACCTGCCTTTGGCCCAGGGCGTGATCCTGGAGACCCGGGATCGAGTCCCACATCGGGCTCCCTGCATGGAGCCTGCATCTCCCTCCTCCTGTGTCTCTGCCTCTCTCTATATCTATGTCTATCATAAATAAATAAATAAATAAATAAATAAATAAATAAATAAATAAATAAATCTAAAAAAAAAAGATTTTATGTATTTATTCATGAGAGACACAGGCAGAGGGAGAAGCAGGCTCCCCGGGGGGACCCAGATGTGGGACTCGATCCTGGGCCTCCAGGATCATGCCCTGAGCCGCCCAGGCGTCCCCAGAGGCGTGACTTGGTGTCGAGTCCCGCGCTCACCTGCCCCGGCGAGATGCTCAATACTTGTCCCCCCACTTCCCTCCTGCGAGACCACTTTATGTGAATGTAGCATTTTAATCTGTTTACACGCGTCCTCTTATTTGGTGCTCATGACGCTGGAGATAAGCTCTATCTTCTGTTTGGCGACACGGATGGCCTGACAGGTCAGGTCTACGCGGCCCTAGGTCCCACGGCCAGCGCGTTTTAGGATCCGTAACCTTCTGACTTGGAAGGCCTTCTCACCTTGGCGACCGTGTGACTCCAAGGGCGCTCGCCCCCCGCTAGCGCTCTGAGCACCTGGCCACTCTCTGGCTTGAAGCTCTCTTCACTGTGTCCTCGCACCCTCAAGGTGCTGATCTTCCCTCTTCCGCTTGCTTCCCCTTCGTGGCTGATGTTCACCGAGCCATGGGCAAGGGTTCCCCACGCAGCACCTCGAGCTCTTCCAAGTCAAAGAAACCCGGCAAACAAGGCGCCTTCCATTCTGGGCCTCAGTTTCCCTTTCAGCACTTCTCAAATACCAAACACAATTTGCATTTTGCTAGAGGTGGAAAGGATCCATGGTGTAGCCGAAGCTGTGATGGGGCCCTCACCCTGCTGGGGTGTGGACTTCGTGCTTCGCATTTTTCCTGTGTTCTTCACTTGATGCCCTAGCTTGAATTTTTACCTAGAATTTCATTCTAATCATTATATATATATAATATATGTGGAGATATATATATATATATAAATATATTAGAGACTTCCTTTTTTACTTTGGCAATTTCAGTTGGAACGCTGGGCTTAGAAAAAAAAATGTTCACGGAAAAACTGAAGGTTAAATCAGTTTTATTCTGTAAACAGTGCCTAAATTATCATCTCCTTCCCATAACAACCCAATTAATACGTTAGAGCGAAGCTGGAAAAGCCAAAACCGGTGCTGAAAACGTAGAGTTAGTGTGACACCGTCTGGTGAGGAACATACTGCATTTCATCAACAGCAGCAAAACCTAATTCAGACGAGGGTCCCCCAGAGAGCTTTTATTCCAACAAATCCACCTTTAGTGAGTACCTGGTGTTGTCTCAGGCCCTGGGGCGACGGACAGGGGACTGAATGAGTCATACACCCAACCATCTAACCACCCCTTGGGGAAGAAAGATCTCTTATCTACACACCTATCCTTGATGACAATCAAGGATGTCAGCTCTTACAGTTAGGCTGGGTGTTCCTAAGGTGCTATGGGGACGGGGCACCTGGGGGGCCCAGGGGTTGAGCGTCTGCCTTGGGCTCAGGGCGTGACCCTGGATTCCCGGAATCAAGCCCCACATGGGGCTCCCTGCATGGAGCCTGCTTCTCCCTCTGCCTGTGTCTCTGCCTCTCTTTCGGTGTCTCTCATGAATAAATAAATAAAATATTTTTTAAAAAAACCCAAAAACACACAAGATGCTAGGGGGGCCCGCAGAGCCATGGGCCGCATAGATCAAGGACAGCCTCACAGAGGCGGTGACCCCGAAGTCTTGAAGGATGAGCCGTTTTCGTGAGGCGACAAGGTAGGAGGTGGGCATGCAGTGGGGAAAGTGTCAGCCAGGGGAACGGGGGCAGCACGCGGGCAAGGCTGAGAGGCTGGCAGTATGTGTGCACCGACCAGAAGTTATTTCAGGCTCCCGGGGAAGACAGAGCATGGGCATGGGGAGAGCTGTGGCTAAGACCAGACAAGGGCCTCAACCCCAAAGGCTCTGGAAGCTTAGGTTAAGAAGCGTGGGTTCCACGATCCAGGCTGCGGGGACCCCCTGGAGATGTCAGCACGACAGGGAGAGGATCAGATTTTCCCACTAGAGCAGTCAGCCTGGCTCCAGGGAGGAGGGTGGGAGGACGACTAGTTCCTGTGCTGGCCAGGTAGGAAGCTGTTAACATTGAAGAGAGGCTGACCTGGGCTGGGAAGGCGGGTGGGGTGGGGAGGGGGGTGCACAGTGCTTTGGGAAGGGGCATCGGCCGCCAGCCGTGTGAGAGAACGTTGACATGCAGGCTCTGAGAAAAAAAGAAGGATTATGGGTTTATGCTTATATAGCCCCAAATGAAAGGGATATTTCTTTTCCTTAAACAAAGAGAGAAAGCCCCACCTTTTAATGCAGATGTCTTCCTTCTCTTTGTGTGTGGTCTTCGGAAAGAGTTAAAATATTTCTCATCATATGAGAGGATAATTGCTCCACAATCCAAGCATGCAATTTTACAAACTAAATTTGGAGACTTTCAAAAAAATATTGATCGCACCTGAAAACATTTAATGAATGCAATTTGGAAACAAGGGCCCAGAGACACCAATTTGAATCAACAGTGCTTAAATACTCCCATAAAAAAAAAAAAAAAAGACCCACCCAGGGCCTTGGGAAATTTGAAATAAAACTATAATGTGTTTTCAAAGGAAGGTTTGAAATTTTTAGGTGAACAGCTATAATTATAAATTGAAATTAAATATAATGCAAAGGAGGCCACGACTTCCCTTGCTGTCAGAACAAATCTAAGGAATACTTTGTGTCCTGGGATGCCTGGGTGGCTTCCTTGTTAGGTGTCAGCCTTCAGCTCAGGTCATGATCCCCAGGTCCCGGGATCCAGCCCCACATGAGGCTCGCTGCTCACGGGGAGCCTGCTTCTCCCTCTCTTCCCGGCTCGTGCTCTCTCACTCTCTCTCCCTCAAATAAATAAATAAAATCTTTTCTTTTTTAATAAAAAAGCATCCCTTGTGTCCACCGAGTATCAGACAAGGGCATACGCTTATTCCCTACATAAACCACTTTCTGCTTACGTAGCAGAGGTTTTTACCTCCGTATCCAAATGCTAATGGATACATTTTTTTTTTTTTCATCTAACTCAGATTTCAAATCTAAACATTTCCACTGATCTGAAAGGCTCCCTGTGACCCTGCTGGTGTTATCTTCTGTTACCCTCCCACCCCCTCACTCCACCCTGGTCGGAGCACCTCGGCCCTCCCGAAATGCACCACAGATGTTCCTCAGGGCTTCTGCACCTGCTATTCCTTCTGCCTGGAAAGCTCTGTGTCCAGCTCTCTATCTGCACAGCTGACCTCCTCCTTTCCCTTAGGTCCCTCATGCGAACATCACCTTCATCGGAAGCTTCCCCTGACCACACCACCTAAAGCAGCCCCTGCTCTCAACATTCTCTTGCCCTTTACTCCTCATGACTTCTCCGTGTGGCTCTTACCATCCCTCGACACCCCATGTACTTCACCTGTTGGTTTATCATTGCCTCTCTCCACCCAAATCCAAATGCTACGAAGCCACAGCCGCTGATGTATAACTCAGGGTAGAGAACAGTGCCTGGTTCAGAGCAGGGGCTTAACAAATATGTCGAATGAATGATGTTTATTTGAAGAATTTATTAAGTTTTTAGTCCGATGGGCGAGCTAGAGGTTTTCCATCAATTTACCAACCACCTGCTATGTGGCAGGTACTGTTCTCTACCTTTCATGAGACAAAAGACCACCCGTGGATCCCTGGATAAACAGAGCCGTGGGAGTCAGACAAGTCGTCGGTTGATAAATATTGTCAATTATTACTACGAAAAAGCCGGAAAAAAAAAACAAACCAGATAACTGCAATCCATGTGCTCAACATATATTTATTGAGTGCCTAATGGAAGAGAGCTAAGTTTCTTTGCAGGCTTTTTTGGTGCCAACATTGTATGAAGGCATAGAAAGGTGCATCTAATAGATTTTTTATAGAACAACCAATAAGATAACTAGTATCCCTGACTGAGAACCATGAAACTTGAAACTCCTAAAGGCCCAAGGTTGCCACACTAGGGAAAGATGAAGGCTAGACCACGTCTGGGTTTGTCTCACTCCGTAGTGGTTGTTCTGCTAAAGGAACCAAGAGAAAAACATCTAACCTATTAGTGGGGTCAGAAGAGCCTTCCAAGGTACTTGCATCCAAGCAATGTGCTAGAATTGGGCAAGAGGGCAGGGGAGGGCGTGCTGAGCTGGGTGGACAACACGTGTGGAGGATCGCGACATCGCACTTCCCATAGAGAAAGAAACTTCTGGGCCTTTGTTTTCACTAATAAAGTAGGTTAAAATTTTGGCTTTCAGAATTACCGAAATACAACAATACAACACACACACGCTCCCCATTATACACAATAGCAAAATCAATTTAATATGTGATGTAACTCAATCCTGCAATGCAAATAATGAGCATGAAGGAATAATATCAACACAAGATTGAGGGAGATCTAGTATTCCAGATTTTAACAAAAGGGATGTGATTGCCTATAAACGACATTTTCCATTTATAGCATATAATTAAATAACTTATGTGGCAATTAAATTACATGCCAATTAAATAGAATTGCAAGCTTTAATAAAACAAGTTAAAAACAAGTGGAAGTTATTGCTGAAGCACATCAATTGCCTTTTTCCTATCAAGTTGAATTGACATTTAAAAATTAATACTTACCTGTGTTAGGCACTTTGTATATTTAGAATATAAGTTTAAGAATTAGGCTGTCCAAGGTTTTCAAGCTAAAATTAAATAAGGTTAAGAGGTCTGGATGCTTGTTTCATTCAAATAAAATAATAAAGGAAAGTAAATGTTTTAATGGATCGATTTTACTTTTATTTTCTTTAAAAAAAAAATCCCTTTTCTTTTTTTTTCCCTCTCTTCATCATCCAAAGTGAGATTTTCTTTGAAGCAAGATGGCAAGTACCCAGAGCTGAGCTTTGACAGTATATAAAGCCAACTTTTTTGTACTTGATCCAAATGTTAAATCTGCAATTTACAGTTAATGTACCAATATGTTTACATATCTCTGTGGGTTCTTCTGCAATACAGTTTAAACTTCATATATATACATATATACATAATATGCACTATATATACGTGTGTGTGTGTGTGTGTAATACTCGGGATACAGCATTATTTGTAATAACACGATAAACAAGTATTATTTCCAGGAGATGTGCTTCCCCCTTGTCTGTGGTTGCCCAGGGTTGTGTTGCATACCTGGGACTTCATATGCTTCAAAGCGTTTAGATAAACACTGGCCAGGATGACTGGGAGCTAAATACACACCCACACACACGTAGGCACATATAAATATATACATATATATGATCTCAAGGATGGAAAAGCCTGCACACAGAGCACTTGAACCTCCTTTGTACCTATCCGGAGCAAAAAATATCAATAGTGTACTAAACCTAACTGAGGCTATTACTTCTTTTTAAATATATTTTATTTATTTATTCATGAGAGACCCAGAGAGAGAGAGGCAGAGCCACAGGCAGAGGGAGAAGCAGGCTCCCTGCAGGGAGCCCGACGCGGGACTTGATCCCAGGACCCCGGGGTCACGCCCTGAGCTGAACACAGATGCTTAACCACTGGGCCCCCAGGCGTCCCCTATCTTAGGCTATTACAGTTGGTTGTTTGAAGCACCCTTTTCCCCTCCTCCTGTCTTTTTTATTCCCACTTTCCAATCTACTCGGGAAAATGGGAAAATTGCCATGGATCAATTTAAAATATTTTATTTCCTAAAAGCCCTTTTCTTTAGGGCCTGTGGTAGGGTGCAGAGCGCTTCCCCTTTGACAAGGGACAGGCAGTTCCCCGGATCCCGTCAAAAAAGTCGTGTAAAAGAGAAATTGTCATAAAAGGGATGCTCTGCTTTCCAGGTCCTTGCTGTGTCTTCATCTAGGCGAGGCAGAGCCAAAGTAGACAGGTAAAGAACAGGAAAAAAAAAAAGTTGTCTTTATGGGAAAAATTGAAAAAGCTTAAAATATATATATCTATATATTCACAACAAATGTAAATGGTGCGACAGGGAGACAAAGGCAGAGCAGCTGACCCGCTGTCGCTCCCCAGAGGCTTCGACCGGGCCTGGGCCGCCTGCTGGCAGCTTTGGATTCCTCACCTCCAGCAGCTTAAATTCTATTTAGGGCAAAAAAGGTCCGATCAGGTGGTGCGACTGCTCAGTGCCCGCGGGCAGCAGTGTCCCCGAGCTCGGCCGCCCTGTCGCGGCGTCGCGGCCACCTGCCACCTGCTCTCATCACCGCGCGGCGGCCCCCACGTACCTTGCGGGGGGAGAGGCCTCGCCCGCCTCCTGCTGCTTCCCACGGGGACACGGAAGCAGCGTGGTGTCTTCCACCAGCCCCTTGGCCTCTCGGCGTGTCCGGAGCAGGGACGACAGGCCAGGCGGCCGTGGCTCGCAGGACCGCGGGCAGAAGGTTCTGGGCTCGGAGGGCAAGCGACAGGAGGCGCTCGGCAGCAGGTGCCACATCTGACCGGCCACACCGGGGGACGGAGTGAGGAGGCGACAGTGAGCTGGGGGGCGGGAGGCTCGGGGAGCGACTCGGGCCAGGAAAGCAGATGGGGCCACGCGACAGCAAGGACAGACCTTCGGCTAGTTGGGTGGGACCAGTGTCCAGGCCCCGACGTCGCTGGCCACGTGCCTGGGGCCGGGGGGGCAGCCGGCCTCACGGTGCTGAGACAGTAAGGTGGCACACGGGCGCGGGACACGGTCGTCACCGCCAGCCTGGTCCCGTCAGGGCGGGGAGGCTACTCTGGCAGGTGTGACTGCAGAGCTTGGAGGGCGCCTTCGTCTCCAGTAGGCACCGAGCCGGGCTCTGCACCCACGTTTCCTGCCCCCTGGCTCCTGCCCCCAGCTCCTGCTCCCCCCGGCTCCTGCCCCCAGCTCCTGCCCCCTCAGCTCCTGCCTCCCAGCTCCTGCCCCCTGGCTCCTGCCCCACCCCGGCTCCTGCCCCGGGCCTGGGCTCCGTCCCGGCCCCGCACCCCCAGCCCACAGCCACTTCCCAGTGGCCTGCGGCTGACCCGGGGCACAGCGCTGGCCAAGGCCCGGGGGTCGGGCCGGGGCCGCACACATCCTCGGCAGAAGGCAAGGTACATTCCAGAAGTCAGTGCATGGTTCAGGTTCATTAGCCGAGTCGCTAACCATCTGCCCTCCCACCCTGCGGCACCGAGACAGCCCTAGGACAGGGGCAGTCCCCGCGGAGAACCGCGCAGGCCGGGGACGTGCGGCAGTGCCAGGTGGCCGGTGCGCCCCGCGTACCCGTGCTCTTCTAAAGGGACGGCAGTGGCCCTGAGCAGGTGGCAAGCGTTCAGGTCCATCCTAGGAGCCGGGAGGAGGGGAGCGGCTTTCAGTGCCCCACAGCCTCCAGGCCTGAAGGCTCAGCTGCGGGCCCCTGTCCCCACGCCCTCACCCGGTGCCAAAGGCTCCCCGGCCGCCCAGCGGGCTCCTCTGTCCCCACCCAATGGCTTGTCCCTCTCCGCCAGCCTGTGAGGCTTTTCAAACCAATCGCATTCCCCGGGGGCACCGGGGGCTCCCCTGCCCGCCTGTTACTGCAGGGCCTGACCCCCCAAGGCCCTCTTGGGTCGACTGGGCTCCCAGGTGCAGCCCCCCATGCGGCCCTGCACGGCTCTCAGCGCCCTCCTCCCTGGGCCCTGGGGGGTGACTAAGAACTCCTGCCCCCTCCTGTGATGAGCTTGGGGGCTGCATGTTTGGCATCTCACACTATTTGGGGTGGGGGATCCCCCCTTCATCAACGAGGTGCAAAGGGGGGGAGCCGCACAGTCGTGGTCATCGAGTCCTGAAGGACGAGCATGTGGGTAGGGGGGGACGTGGAGAGAAGCCCGGTGCAGGACAGATGCCGAAGGGCCGGGTGGGTTCAAGGAAGGCCGAGCGGGCCGGCAGGATGGGGGTGCGGGGGGGCCAGGGAGGCAGGGCCCTGGGGAAAAGCTGGGCAGTTTGTGGGGGTTCTGATTTTGTTTCCTGAGCACACAGTTATGGGATTTTAATCCGAGATTTCACAAAGGTCGCTCTGGCACTTTGTGGCCACTGGAGCCCGGGACGGCAAGAGGAGGCTGAGCCACCGCCGGGGCCTGGGCCCGAGGCGGGGTGTGTGGGCGCCGAGGCCAGAAGGCAGAGGGCAGAGGGGGGCGCGGGCGGGCCTGCTGGGCCTGGGCAGCCGGGAACAAGCTGTCCCCACGCACCCAGCGCGGGCAGGGGTCGACTCCGGACACGCCGATTCCGACCGGTTAGTGCAACACCCGAGCCCCGTGTCCACGGGGGCCTCAGAGCAGGCCGGGGAGCAAGGGGGGGCACACGGGGTACAGTGATGCCGGTCGGGGTAGTGTAGCGAGGGAAGGCCGCAGAGCAAGGCGAGCCAGCGTGTACAACGGTGAGTGAAGGAGAGAGTCTACGCGGGCAGCTGAGACGGGAGCAGGGGTGTCAGGACGGTGGTCTAGAAGTCAGGATAGGAAGGAGTGTGAGGTGTTCATGCGTCCGGGGACATGACGAAGCCCCAGGATTTGGGGAAGACTTGAGAGGGCGAAGTTCCTGAAGAGGCCAGAGCAATGGGATTCAGGGAAACGAATGCTTCGTAAGCAGGGTGGTCGCCGCGTTCAACGAACCAGGGGATGGAGACAAAGGAGGCAAAGGCATTTCCAAGTGCAAATAGCTTAGTGCTTTCTTCGTCGTGAAATAAAAATTCCAGAGAAATGGGTCAATCGGAGGACAAACATTATATGGTCTCATTCATTTGGGGGATATAAAACATAGTGAAAGGGAATAAAGGGGAAAGGAGAAAAAATGAGTGGGAAATATCAGAAAGGGAGACAGACCATGAGAGACTCCTAACTCTGGGAAACGAACTAGGGGTGGGGGAAGGGGAGGAGGGTGGGGGATGGGGTGAGGGGGGCACTTGACAGGATGAGCACTGGGTGTTATTCTGTATGTTGGCAAATTGAACACCAATAAAAAATAAATTTATTGTAAAAATAAAAAAATTTAAAACATTAAATTAAAAAAAATTCCAGAGAAATTGCCTATTGCTGGGGGGAGTAAAACGGGAAAACAACACCCCTCACTTAGTTCCCCAGCGGGCTACCCATAAGCAGGCAAAGGGTTCTTCATTTGCGTGGAAATGTAGTTTGATAGACATAAAAAAAGGAACATAATCTGAGAAGCACTTAGAAGCTACAGCGATAGGTCTATAAACAAGACTATGTGAAACCAGCTAATAAACTCAAACCTACTTTAGGATAAAAGAAACTGCAAGACACGTAAAAAACCCAAATTACATGGATACACTGAGAAAGAGAATGTTAATTCCTAAGCAAAATAATATTTCACCAAATAATACGTGGCTACAATTTTGCTAAAATGCATCTGTCACACCTCCTACAAGTGCCTTTGATTACAAGCGATGCTTACAGTTGGATTTCAAACGTGATGCTGCAACCAAAATAAATATCCAAGACACAACGGATAAGCCCAAGTTCATCCAGGGTTTTTTATTAACTGTAAGTTAAATCTGAAAGTTCAAGTGTACACACAAAGTTCTTCCAAGAACAGATTATTTCTCACCATCTGAAGAGTCTACATTTTTAAGACAAAAATGGAGTATTTTCTGAGGACAATTTTATGATTTCAAAAACATGGGGATCCCTGGGTGGCGCAGCAGTTTAGCGCCTGCCTTTGGCCCAGGGCGCGATCCTGGAGACCCGGGATCGAATCCCACATCGGGCTCCCTGCATGGAGCCTGCTTCTCCCTCTGCCTGTGTCTCTGCCTCTCTCTCTCTCTCTCTCTCTCTGTGACTATTATAAATAAATAAACAAAACAAAAAACAAAAAACCAAAAATACGCATGAGGCAAATCATTACAATCCACTTAATACAAATTGAACACACACCCTGCAATAATGTTTTACAGAGCATGTCATAAGAATAAATCATAAATCACCAACACAGATAACATTAATTCTGAATATGCTGACATACAGCTGCGGAAGATTCAAAATAAGACATATATATGTACTCTGAAACTTCGTAAGTCATGTATTTTGATGTTTGATATTAATATACTCTTTAGATCCTAATATTTATTATTTAGGGAAGCAGTTCTTTTAAATAGAATTTTGTGGGACGCCTGTGTGGCTCAGTGGTTGAGCGTCTGCCTTCAGCTCAGGGCGTGATCCCGGGGTCCTGGGATGGAGTCCTTCATCGGGCTCCCTGCAGGGAGCCTGCTTCTCCCTCTGCCTGTGTCTCTGCCTCTCTCTCTGAGTCTCTCATGAATAAATTTTTAAAATCTTAAAAAAAAAAAAAGAATTTTGCTGCTGATTTGTTAGAAATAACTTTGGCTAAAAAAAAAATTTGAAAATGTTGAAAAAATGAAAGTATGAGGAGGGTATCTTGATGACTCTACTACTACATCAAAACCTTCTGCTAGGGATCCCTGGGTGGCTCAGTTGTTTAGCGTCTGCCTTTGGCCCAGGGCATGATCCTGGAGACCCGGGATCGAGTCCCACGTAGGGCTCCCTGCATGGAACCTGCCTCTCTCTCTCTCTGTGTCTCTCATGAATAAATAAATAAATAAATAAAATCTTAAAAAGAAAAAAAAAACCTGCTAAGTAGCTAAGGGGCATCTCTTGAAATGCATAGGTAAACCCAATGAAATAGAACCGTAATTATACATATTTTGTATCTTCTTTTTAAACTAAATATTCTTAATTCTGTTCCCGGCACATCTTCCCACGTTAGCAGCTACATATCTCCACGATCGTTCTAACAGCTACATCATATTGCACTGTACAAATATATCAGCTGTTTAATCTCTTAATTGATGAAAATCTGGGTCATTTCCAGTATTTTACTATGACGAGCTAGGCCGCAGTGAACACGATCTCGACACACGCCTCCACAGACACGTCCAGCTCGTTAGGATAAATTCCTGTAGTGGAATTTGTGAGTCAAAGGAGAGCCATATTTTACACTTAAAGACACTGTCTATTCTCCAGAACAGAAGCAACTGTATGCTCCCAACAATAGTCCCCGAGTGCCCATTTCCTGTATCACTAATGAGGTGAACGACCCTTTCGCCGAGTTTGCCTGCCGTCTGCATCTATTCTTGTATGGATTATCAATTCATTTCCATGTCTCTTGTGGGGGGTGTTCCCCCATTTACTAGTTAGTTTGAAGAACATTCTTTTTTAAAGAAACTTGATTTTTGTTACCACAGATCTTTCTCTGCTTTTTCTATTTTGCTCTTTCTTTGATAGTTTGGGTTTCTGAGCAATGATATAAGGGGCTACTCACCTC
This sequence comes from Canis lupus baileyi, assembly GCF_048164855.1. Lineage (NCBI taxonomy): Eukaryota > Metazoa > Chordata > Mammalia > Carnivora > Canidae > Canis > Canis lupus. The sequence goes on from NC_132845.1 coordinate 5,940,270, forward strand.
TCAAGACTATCAAAAGGTATTCATACGTCAGATTTTTGTTTTATACAATTTTGTGATTTTCAAAATTTTGAACTATCTCAAAGTCTATTGATGTTATATGTGAAGGAAGATGCTACTTTTTTATTATCTTTTCCCAAATGGGTAGCCAAGTCTCTCTCTCTCTCTCTCTTTTTTAAGATTTTATTTATTTATTCATGAGACACACAGAGAGAGGCAGAGACACAGGCAGAGGGAGAAGCAGGCCCCATGCAGGGAGCCTGATGTGGGACTCGATCCTGGGACCCCGAGGTCACGCCCTGGGCTGAAGGCAGACACTCAACCACTGAGCCACCGGGCGCCCGGTAGCCAGGTCTCTTAATAACTTTTCTCCCCACTCAAAAGCCATATTTATCACCCCCCAAAGTGAGAAACATTTCTAGACTGTCTTGTTCCACTGAACTTGGACTAATATTTTAGCAATTCTACCTTGGGAAAAAAAATTTTGTAACTGTTGAGACTTCTTCCCACCTTTTCTTTGTTCCCCTTTCTGAATTGTCTGGCTATTTGCCCGTTTTTTTTTGTTTTTTTTTTTTCCCACAAAAGAAGATTTAGAAACATTTTTTCAAGTTTCTAAAAAGCCCTATTGAGATTTTGATATGAATTACTTTTTGAATTTCCAGAGTATGAGGGGAAAATCTGTACGTGAACCTGACCAAGGTATCTTTTGAGTATTATGTCCCCTGGGAGTTCTGCAATTCTTTTTGAGGATCCTGTATGTTTCCTGTAAATTCGGTCACTTATATTTCACTACTTTTTAAGTTGGTAATAGTACTTCTATTGTGAATAGATCATTCTTCCATTTTGTTTTCTAACTGATCAACAGGTTTATATTAATCTTTGTATATTTGTTGTGCAATTAGCTACCTTTCTGAACTTAGTAGTCTTTCCATTTGTTCTCTTGCATTCTCTGGGTCTTGCACTGGAGATGATTCTTGTGTACGCTCCCTTCCAAGATCTGTGTGACTTTAAAAATTTTTAAAGGGGATCCCTGGGTGGCACAGCGGTTTGGCGCCTGCCTTTGGCCCAGGGCGCGATCCTGGAGACCCGGAATCAAATCCCACGTCAGGCTCCCGGTGCATGGAGCCTGCTTCTCCCTCTGCCTGTGTCTCTGCCTCTCTCTCTCTATCATAAATAAATAAAAATTTTAAAAAAATGAAAAAGAATAAAATAAAAAATTTTAAAGGATATGTCTTATTACTAGTAATTTCCATTAATTTAGTACAGACCCAATAAAAACTATCAGTAAATAAACTCAGCTCTTTGGGTTAGTTCAGGAAATCTCAAGTCTTCTTTTTCTGTTTTCTTTGGGATGGCACACGTATAATTCAATTTTTTTTTCTTTTTCTTTCTTTTGTTTACTATATCTTGATTTTTTCTCATCTTTTTCTTTTCTTTTTTTTTTTTGAGTGATCAAATTTACCCATATGACCTATGAAGTTTTCAGTTGTGTCACTTGTGCTGATTTGTTCCTCCTACAGGAATTTGATTTTGGGGTTTCCTTTTATTTTTTTCGTATTTCAGGATACTCCTTTTGATTTCTTCTCTTTTTCTCAATTTACTCCTTCTTTAGGGCTAATTAAGATGAAAGTAATAATTTAAACACTTGTTTGTGCAAGCCAGAGCACTACGTACTCCACAGACTTTAACTCACTTACTTCCTACGAATGCTTGAGGTAGATACCAGTCCCACATTATGTGTGAGGAAATGGAAACTCCGGATGACGAGGTAATTTACCCAGGACTCTACTCTGGTCAGGAGGAGAGCCAGGACTTAAAGCCAGGTCTTCTACCCCTCAACCCATTCTTTTACCAACCCTACAAGAGGGTTTCACATACCCTCGGGCCTCCTCCCTGTTCAAAGAGGAGTCCAGTTCCTTTCGAATCTGTATCTGGAATGAGGTGGCCTCCTCAGCGCCTGTGTCCATTCCAGTGCCTGCTGGACTAAGGTGGGAGCACCCTCTGCTCCACTTCTCAGCTGATTTACCATTGCTATAGTCGGACCAATGTTCCTTGTACAAGTGCTATACACTCTCCAGTATTTGCTACAATCTAGGGATCCCCCACTCTCCATCCAACCATCCATCCTCTATCTATTTGCAAAACTTCTTTGTGGTGACTGGTATATCCAGGGGTGCAAAGTTCCCCTCACTCCTGAATCTGTAGTTGTACCAAAAATTCAAATTTGTAGTTTCTATAATGCCGGTGTAGAGAAAGGGGCTGAGGAATGCTGTTTGGGGGGGGGGGGGGAGGGGGTTGGGCACAGATCTCAATTCTAGCTGCAGCTCCAATGATGTCCGGGCAACATGGACTTGGTTTTCCAGGTGGTGTAGCTTCTGTGCCCTGAGTTAGGGATTGAGTTGGCTTTTTCGTAACTTCTATCCAGCTAGTTTGGATCAGTGAATAAAAGGATGGACTCTAGAGCTAATGTAAATTCCCAGAGGATTTCAGCACCGGGTTTCCTCTTTGGTTTGTAGTACTGTTACAATCTTCGTGGGTGTTTATGCATGAAGCTCAGGAAGGATAAGCAGGGATTGCCAACCTCTGGCATGTGTAACACATTTAACAAGGATTTGATCACACAGTAGGTTTGGAATTTAGACTCACTTTTTTTTAAGATTTTATTTGAGAGACAGAGTGAGCAAGTGAGAGAAAAATAAGAGACAGACAGCACAAGCCAGAAGAAGAGGGAGACAGAGAGGGAGTAGACTCCCCACTGAGCATGGAGCCTGATGTGGGGCTCTACCCCAGGACCCTGGGATCATGACCTGAGCCAAAGGCAGACATTTAACTGACTGAGCCCCCCAGGCGCCCCTTGGACTCATTCTTAAAAGAGCACATGTGGGCTGTCACCATCAATGCCTCAGTCTGACTCTAGACCAAAGTATATCTGGATTCCTTTTTTTAAAATTTTTTTAAGATTGTTTTTTTTATTTATTCATGAGAGACACAAAGAGAGAGAGAGAGAGAGAGAGAGAGGCAGAGACACAGGCAGAGGGAGAAGCAGGCTCCATGCAGGGAGCCCGACGTGGGACTCGATCCTGGGACTCCAGGATCATGCTCTGGGGCAAAGGCAGATGCTCAACCTCTAAGCCACCCAGGCGCCCCTAGATTCCTTTTCATGATATAACATTTCTGGGCTCTTTTCATGGATGTAGGAAGTTCCCAAAATATGAGCTATTCCTAAAGCCCTATGATTTAGTCCAATTAGCCTAAGACAATTTTCAAATGATTTATTTTTTAAAAAATTCATTATACTAAAAAACGGTACTGTTGCAAAAGAACTAAGGTTTCAGCTGAGGTGTTTTCCTGTCTGTGAGATGTGGCTGAGGAGGCAGAGAGAGCCAGGTCAAAGCGACCCAGTAGGTTTTGCTATTCTTGAGCGATATCTTGCATAAAAAAAAAACTCTTGACACTGAGAACTGTGGAAGCCCCTTGGCACACACAGAATTCTCACTTCCGTAAAGTTAAGGACATTATAAAATGTCACCCCCCCCATTTTTTTTCCCTTTTCAGAAGTATGCAAGTTATTTTGTACTTCAATAGCCAAAACTACTCTGGATGGAGACAGCTAACAAATGCATCAAAAATATTGAATGTGTAATTGGAAATCCCAAGCTACAGTAAGGGCCCCTCATCCGTGTTCCTATGTCACCTTCTTGTGATGATTGGTTTTATTTTTTTAATTTTTTTTTAATTTATTTATGATAGCCACAGAGAGAAAGAGAGAGAGAGAGAGAGAGAGAGAGAGAGAGAGGCAGAGACACAGGCAGAGGGAGAAGCAGGCTCCATGCACCGGGAGCCCGATGTGGGATTCGATCCCGGTTCTCCAGGATCACGCCCTGGGCCAAAGGCAGGCGCCAAACTGCTGCACCACCCAGGGATCCCGATGATTGGTTTTATATATCAACATAATGTCACCACATTTTGTTTACGTGTTTACAAAACGTCACTGGGTGATTTTAGGTAGATTATCCTCAGTAATGCAAGTGGGCCTCAATGGGTTGAAAGCCTTCAGAATGGAAACTGAGGTTTCCTAGAGAAGAATTCTGCAATATAAAAACCCTGCTGGCCCACCCTATAGATCCAGGCTTATCAGCCCCCATAACTGTATGAGAAAATGCCTTAAATCTCTTTATACATACGTGTGTGTGTGTTTGTACATATATGAGGCTATGCTCATATAAAGAAAAACAAGAACAAAAATAACAAACTATTTCCTTGTATATAACATTGATTGACAGCAAGATTTCTAAATAATCCTCCCTTTATTTAGTTTAGATAAAGACTTCCAGCACAGGACTCTTAGAAATTAACCATTAGGAACCATGTAAAAGAGATGTAAGGCACGTACCATATAATGACCAAATAGCAGCTTTAATTTTTCTACAGAATTTACTGCAAGTTACCACAAAATGAAAACAAAAGCAGGTTACTCTAAATGTGTTGAATTTGTTTAGTAATTTAAATAAAAACATATGACCCCCATTACACAGATAATTCTAAATCTACTCTGAAAAACAAATCAAGAAATATCTATCGGGAGATGACATACCTATCCTAGCATACCAAAAATTAGGTTGTTCTCTTCACAGAATATATGGAGAATGAGTAACTATCAACACAGTGAATGTTTTAATATTTGGGGGAATATTGGAAACCTATTTGTTAAAAAACAAATTTCTCTGGACATTGTTTATCTCGTCCTTATAGATCCAGATGAGATTAGTTTAGAAAAACAGTCTTCTTGAGTCTAGAAAATCTTCAGTCCAGGACAGTTCTGGGCTAATCAAAGAATCTTTACAAACAGGCTTGGAAATCACATAGTCTTATTTTAAATTAGCTTGCTTAGCCAAAGGTATGGAATTAACGATCAAGTACCAGGATTTTCTGTTAAAGCACCCAATGCCAAATCACTACTGACTGACATTCTACTTCCTACCATGATGAGTCTGATTAGAGGTAGATGGGAGGCATAAAGAATATGGTGAACTATAAAATAAATTGTGCTCCAATGCCCAGATCTCTAAAGATAAATCTTGTTTTTTTTAATATAAGAAATTCACTAAATCAAATGAATGCTGATTAGAGCAAAGGTAGTGTAAGTAAAACTGGGGGCAGGAGACCTCTAATTGCATTGGAAGTATATGAAAGAATGAATCATTCTAAGAGAAGAATCATTTTCCCAATAGCCCCACTGCTGTGGATGATATTTTCGTGAGCCTGGACCACCTTCTCCAGTGAATACTGAGGACCTATCACAGGTTTCAACCAACCGATTTCCATTCCAGCTTGAAGGGCCATTGCAAATTTCCTAAATTCCTCCTAAGTGGAAGAAAAAGGTCTTTTTGTTGAACATGTAAATTAATTTTCAGAAACATTAAATTTTTCAGATTCTAGGAGTTAAAACATAAACAGTTCCTTGCAAATATGTGGCTTTTGTCACTTATCCAGAACTACAGAAAAAGTAGTTTTCTACAGAGTAACCATAAGTTCAATTTGTCTGAGGCAGTGTCTGTTTACAAAAAAAGTACTGTCCTGAAATAATTAGTAATACTATCTCCTTTCTCTCTCAAGAGTGTCTTGACTCGAAAACAAAACAAAACAAAAGGGACACCCGGGTGGCTCAGCGGTTGAGTGTCTGCCTTCAGCTTAGGGCCTGATCCCAGATTCCCAGGATCGAGTCCCGCATTGGGCTCCCTGCATGGAGCCTGCTTCTCCCTCTGCCTGTGTCTCTCATGAATAAATAGAATCTTAAAAAAAAAAAAAAAAAAGAGTAGTTTGACTTGGAAAATAAATTACATCCTCACCCACGTTATCGTGTAGTGACTAATCCTTAACGTACCCATCCACTCAGATACCTTAAGTTTAACATCTACTTAAACTTTCCATCTGCCCGACTAGGCAAATTGTCTCCATGTTTCAGTTACCGAAATCAGACTCACTTCCTACCTTAGTTGATGAATAAAGAGCAGTTCCAATTATACTGGTTTCCTTTGGGATGGTGTCCCGTGGGTTTATTTCAATAGGACCTCTGCTGCCAACAACCTATTACGAAAAACAACTTGTCTATGGTGAAAAATTATTGCAAAATAGTGTTAAATTATGGTAAAGCCTCAAAGTGGTAGAAAGAAACCAAAATACTTACTATTACTCGTCCTCCATACGACAGAAGATCCAAATCATTACTCAGATTTACATTAGCTAGCATTTCAATGATCACATCAATGCCTTTTTCACCAACAGATTTCTATGTAATAAAAAAAAAAATGCGGAGTGAAGTAAGAAAACAAGGAAGAATCTGGTAAATAGTTATCATGGTCCCATATATTACAGAAACGTGTTTCAAAAGACATAAAATGCTACATTTTTAAGACGAATCATACACATTTTTAAGTGATCTAATTATATAGTGATGATGTAATTCCAAGGTACCAGTCACAACACCTAAAGTGTTGATGAAGATTCATACTAAACAAATTTCAAGTGCTTCGACTCGACTATAAAATATTTTTTCCTTGGTTGAAATTTTTCTGTCTTCAGAATGTATTTTCACAGAGAAGCCAACAACAAATCCCAAAAAGGCTTCTACTTTTGTTAAGACTCAAAAAACAAAAGAAGCAAATCATTGGCTGCTTGGTGTTGCAGCATTTTTTGGTGCGCACTCAATTTCGTCCCAAGGGGTCCCCACTCAGCGTGGTGTACTTCTTCTGGGTTTTCAGAGACGTTGGTTTGCAACATCCAAAACTGGCTCTTAAATAAGGTACACATATCTACCTGCTTGCTACCTGTTATATTTTATGACAAAATGAATACCTGGGTCAGGCATTGTGAAGTACTGGGTGGACACGGGGACTCCAAACAAAACTAGGGAGGAGGAGGAGGGGAACAGCGCAGTCACAGCTGCGGGATGGGCTAATGTGGCGGTTAGAGGTCAGAGGAATTAGACTATAGGTTATAGGGAAAGACGGGGCTCTAACTCTGATCACCTGTAAGGAGCAGAGGAAGCTCCAGAGAGATGAGGACCTGGGCTCTGAGGAATGAACGGGAGATCCTTAAGCAAAAAGGAAGGAGGAGAAACAACCAGAAGTTACTCTGGAGGCAGAGTCGCTAGGGCAGAAGAAACAGAAAAGGGAAGAGTGAGGGGCGGAGAGTCCAAGTGGAGATTGGGGCTGAGGCTCCATCTGGGAAGGCAGGGGGTGGGGAAGAGGAAGAGCGGTGAGGCAGCTGGTGTGGCCTGGGAGCGTGCAGCTAATGCTCTGCTAAAGGACAGACTTCTGGGGGGCAGGTGCTCGTTAATTAATTTTTGATGCTTTAGATGCGGGAGGTGCAGCAGGGAACGGGAGACAAAAATTCCTATCCTCATGCAGCTCCCATTTTAGTTATTGCTGAAGGCTTTTTTTTTTTTCTTTTAAAGGAAACCCGGGAACTCTGGGGACTGAGTAGAAGGGGTGTCACGTCGGTTATAAAGGGCAGCCAAAGCTGGAGAAGACGACGATTAAATAAGCCACAGCAGGGAAGGGAGCAAAAAGGGAGATGTAAGCGAACGGCATGTCAGAGAGGACAGTGACACAGGGAGGTGTCCTGACGGGAAAGAGGAGAATGGGGATTTAAGGACAGGAGTAAAAAAAAAAAAAAAAAAAAAAAAAAAAGATGCAGGGGGGTCTCGGTGAGCAGATGCGACATTGGCAGGCTGATGGCATGAAGGAGGGGAACTCGGGCCACAGATGGTGCTGGGAACCAGCAGGATGTGGGCACGGACAGGAGTCATGGGCATAGAGGAGACCCATCAGGAGGGCGGTCCAGCACCGGGGAAGGTTGGAGACTAAGGGGGAAAGGCTAAGGGATGGCAACATCCAAGTAACACCAGGAGGAAGGGGCCTGAAAATGCAGTGAGGGAGGTAGGAAGAGAACCAGCTTCCAGGAGATGTGGTCAGGGTCAGTGGCTGCCAAGAAATCACCCGGGCCGAAGGCTAAGCCCAAAGCAGCAGATGGGCCCCTAGGGGCTCACGGGTGGCTGCTGACGAGCAAGATGCCGTGGGAGGCGGTGGGAGGCGAGGAGGTAAGAGTAGGTACTACTGCTTTTTCAACAAGCGTGGTAGCAGAGGGGGTGGAGGGTTTGACAAAAGGGGAAGGGAAAGATCTGGGGAAATGAGAGAGACGGAAGCGGGAGGAACCAGTAGGAGAGAAAGAAGCCACAAGACCTCAGGGTCTCAGAGTGAGATTTCTGCAAAACAAAAACATGTATTTTTTTAAAAGATTTTATTTATTTGTTCATGAGAGACAGAGAGAGAGAGAGAGAGAGAAAGGAGGCAGAGGGAGAAGCAGGCTCCATGCAGGGAGCCCGACGTGGAACTGGATCCCGGGTCTCCAGGGTCAGGCCCTGGGCTGAAGGCGGCACTAAACCGCTGAGCCACCAGGGCTGCCCCAGAAACATATTCTTAAAATAAGTGGCCATTTCTGACCGTGGTAAATAAATACTCTTGGATGATGGCCTCAGGAGAGAATATTCGATGGATTTTAGGTTTCCTAGGCCTGTACAGAGTAGCTTTACTCAGTTTTTTGACAAGATGGTTTAGTGGTAATAAACTCTCACTCGCATTTTCCTCAATTTGTAATGATCAGTACCTGGAAAATTCTAAGTCTTTCTCAACATAAGCAAGTAAGGTTTAGCAAAGTAATCAGAGTTTGGTGAGTTGTTACTACAGTACAAACGGAGAACTTCAAAACCTGCTCGAATTTGTTTGAAGATGGGATGGAATATATGCAACAACTAACTAAAGCCGACCTCACCCTCCGGGTAAGGTAATGATTATCTCTCCACGGCATCCAATTAACAAATAAACTTTGTTCCCTACACTAGACAGATCCAGCTTGTAATCTGTAGATACCTCAACCTTCGATCTGAAAGGTTACACCAACAGAAATTATATTAAGAAAACCTCGTGGTTGGGGCCCCTGGGTGGCTCAGTGGTTGAGCATCTGCCTTGGGCTCAGGGCATGATCCCAGGGTCCCGGGATCGAGTCCCACATCGGACTCCCCGCAGGGAGCCTGCTTCTCCTTCTGCCTGTGTCTCTGCTTCTCTGTGTGTCTCATGAACAAATAAAACCTTAAAAAAAAAAAAAAAAGAAAGAAAGAAAAGAAAAGAAAGAAAAGAAAAGAAAAGAAAAGAAATAAAGAAAAAGAAAAGAAAAGAAAAGAAAAGAAAAGGAAAGAAAAGAAAGAAAAGAAAAGAAAAGAAAAGAAAAGAAAAGAAAAGGAAAGAAAAGAAAAGAAAAGAAAAGAAAAGAAAAGAAAAGAAAAGAAAAGAAAAGAAAAGAAAAGAAAGAAAAGAAAAGAAAAGAAAAGAAAAGCCTCATGGTTGCCAGAGGCAGGGAGTGGGAAACGGGTAAAATGGGTCAGTGTGGTCAAAATGTACAAATTTCCAGTTATAAAAAAAAAAAAAAATAAGTCACAGGGATGTAAAGTACAGCAGGGCAGCCACAGTTAATAATACTGTGTCACAGATCTAAAAGTTGCTAAGAGTAGATCTTGAAAGTTCTCATCAGAAGAAGAAAAAGGTTTTGTAACTGTATGGTGACGGATGTTGAGGAGACTCACTGTGCTGATTATTTCACAATATCTACAAATATCAAAAAGGAAGGGGTGCCTGGCTGGTGCAGTTAAGTGTCTGACTCTTGACTGCAGCTCAAGTCATGATCTCAGGGTCATGAGATCAAGCCCCATGTGAGTGTCCCTGTCCCTCTCCCTCTGCTCCTCCCCCCATCACCTCTGCCACACTCACTCTGTCCCTAAAATAAATAAATAGGTCTTGAATATTTAAAAAAAAAAAGAAGAAGACGCCCAGGGCTCTAAATATAAATCTGTGACTTTACTTAAAGTGTGACTACATTAAAAAGTACCAATTGTTATAGTCTAGATTCTATGTGATAAGACAAATCAGAGTGAAGGCTCGGAAATTAGGCATCTCTTTTTTTTTTAATCTGTTAAAACTGTAAAACACATATAGGCATAAAAAGAGAGAAAAAAAAGAAAGAAGCAAACAACGTTAAGAGAGTGGTTGGTAAGAAAAAAAGAATTTACCAAAAAAAAGTAAGTCTCCCAAGAAATAAAATCTACTTCTATAAAATTGTGGAATAATTTTACCTTGATTTTATCAATATAATTAAGTTCTCTGTGATTAAACACTTCATGGGCTCCATTCTGCAAGACAATGTTTTGTCCTTCCTCGGTACCAGCCGTACCTAAAACTTTTAGGCCGTAAGCCCTGGCAATCTGGCACGCTGCTATTCCAACCTGAAAACCAAAATATAAAACCGTAGTTTTAGATTCTTTGCATCCTTCCAAGTATTTATTAAATGTAGGTAATACACTTAAGGTTCTCCTGGGTCCTACCCTATCCTTAAGGAATTTCAAGTCTAAATCAAGAAATAAGAACAACAATAGCTAACTTTTATTGAGCATTTATAATGTACCAGGTGCCACACCACACACTTTCCATGCATTGCTTTATTTTATCCTCACAGTGAGCCTATAACATAGATATTATTATTGTCCATATTCCAGAGATGAGAAAACTGAGGCTGATAAAAATATAAGTTGCCGAGGTCACAGAGATGGGAACGGGGCCAGATCACACAGGGCTGGATCAATTCGGTCTGTAGAGCTTGAGCTTTTAACCACTGTATCAAAATGTTTACTTAGCATCGGCTTTGTGCAGAAGGTGAGGGGTTTAAGGATAATCAAAACTCACTGAGTTCATACTTCAACTGTACACATAAAATACTAAATAACAAATGTGACTCCATTTAAGTGGGAGAGATAGGTATACGAGCAAACTAATTTATCCATCCATATGATGACCATTTATTGAGTGTTTATTATGTGCTAGACGTGGTACTTCACATAAGAAAATGCTACTCTGAGAAAAGAGAAAAATAATAAACACACAAACAAATAAATGAGTAAAGTAAATTCAGAAAATAAAAAGCGCTAGGAACAAACCCAGCCTATTGGGTTACAAGGAGACAGGGAGAGGGGCTGGTTCGGTCATCGGGAAAGGCCATAGAGGAGACCGCGTGAAGAGAGGGACAAGCCACGCGAAGATCTCGAAGGCCTGGTGGAGAACGTTGTAGGCAGAATGGTCAGGGCTCACCTGGTGACATGGGAATGACCCTGGGGCACTAAAGGACAGAAAGACGGTCACCGTGGCTCTCGGCAGGGCTCTCGGCAGACGGTGCCAGATGCAGGCAGAGGGGCACCCGGGGCCTTGCAGGTAAAGGCTTTGGATTGTATTTAAGGGCTCTTCAGAACGGTGAGAGAGCTTCAGCAGGAGGGTCATACGATCCAATTTAGGCTTTAAGAAGAACACTAATTAGATGGGGGACAAAAATGGGAGGCAATGGGAGTAGGAGGGGCCTTCAACGTAGACTGAATGTGAGAGGCGAGCAGAGAAAAATCAAGGATGTCTCCCGGGTCTCTGGCCAGGGTAAGTGGGTCGATGAACAGGGCTGCAGATTGGAGGGTCGAGCTTGTGAGAGTATCAAGAATTTACTTTGAACGGGCTGGGCTGTATCTGCTCACTTAGGATGTGCAGTGATTAGGCGACTCTGCATATGGCCTTGGGAGAGTCCAGGGGTGGAAATATAAATTTGAGACTCAGTTCATGGATGGTATTTAAAGCCACGGGTTGGATGAGGTCACTACATGAACGTGCTTAGGATAAGGGAGGAAGAAAAGTATATGAGGGGCATAGACAGGAGCGCGTATTTGAATCGCCGACACCAGGGATCGGTGTTCGGTGAACGGGCCTGCAAGTGGCGCACACGCGCAGGGCAGGGCAGGGCTCCTCTCCAGCTCGGCGCTACCGACATCTGGGGCTGCGCGACTCTATGTTGTGGGGCTGCCCTGTGCTTTGGAGGATGCTCGGCGGCAAGTCTGCTCCCTACCCCTCACCCAGACACAAGCAGAAACGTCCCCAGACGCTGCCCCAGGGGCTCAAGGGGGAGAGGGGGGACGCCAGAGCACCCCTCACTGGCAACCAGTGATTCAGGAGGGAAACTCGGTTCGGACCGGGCATGAGAGAAAAGAACCGAAGCGAAAACTATGATGAAAAACGGACTAAAACTGCAACAGAATCACAGACTCCCAGGCCTGAAATAGACTTTAAAGACTGTACAGCATGTGCGAGCCACGAGCCTGAACTCCGTTGGGTTTTGGCAGGGATTTGTTGGATTTAACCAAAACAAACAAACAGATGCAGGGAGCTCACGGTCTCATGACTCAGAGGGACGTTCAATTCCGTGGAATGCAATATACTGTGGACTTCCTGATTTTTGCTACTTTAAATTAAAAACAAAAACAAAAACAAGAAACAGGCCTCTAATAAAATGATACCCGAAGACTTAATGTAAACATACCTCCTTCTAAAAAAGTAAAAATAAAATAAAATAAAATAAAAATAAATAAATCTATCTCCTTCTGCTCCACTTTAAAGAGGCATTTAATAGCTATTTTGAAGGTGCTGTTTATGCTGTTCTTGTCAACAATTACACCAGCCACAGTACTTCGGATTATATATCATTACGCGTCAATCGTTTTTCTTCTATTGACTCTGCCGATACTAAAATGGGGCGCTCCCCACCAGCATATCTGGGTAACAGCTGTGTTCATAAATTCCACCCCATTTCAAATACACAACATAATCCCAAAGGAACTTGAATTAAATGAGGACAGAAAGTACAAACAGAAGCAAGACAAAACCCAGTACTATTTCCCTCTGGTAGGGCAGGGAGGATCAGAAGCGCTGCTCACACCAGGCTGCCAGCCTATCCCTGCCAGCCAAGGATTTAACAAACTCAGCCAGCTCAGAGAACAGTGTGGATTTTGCCTTAAAAAAAAAAAAAAAAAAAAAATCATGGTGAAGTGACTGGGCTTTTTACGAGAGGGTAAATGGAATAAAAGGAGATTTTCTTTAGATTCTCCTCTCCCCTTCCTACTGAAACCTCTCCTTTTTATACAGAGCACCAGGGTAGCTCTCTGGAAGCCAAAACAATTTCAATAAATGCATGTTGGACAGATCCTCCTGTAGTTCTGGGTTACACTTAATTTAACCCCAAAATAGCCTCTTTGGTGAAGCTAAGCAATGGGAGTTTTGGACGAGGTATATCTGGCATGTTTTCTCAAGCCCCCCAAAAGACAATCTTAGGCTTTTTAGTAAAAACTCTGATTTGTGAGATGGAGGCTAAGCGTGGAAGCTTGTGCTTCATCTATTTCCTGTAACGGAAACACAATGGGGTGAACGCTCTGTGTTACCTGGCCACCTGGCCACCGTTAGAGGTAAATTCGCATTTTCAGGGTGCCACTCCTCATTCCAGGAACAATGTGCCCTTTAACAGGTGACTTCTTCCAACGACTGTGGCATCACGATGCTCTGCAAGGGTTAACCGGCTCCCTCAAGGTGAGCCATCTCGCCCCAGGGCCTGTATTTTAAGAATGTTGAAATCTCATCTCCAAAATTTCTAAAGCCTCTACACGCAGGATAGAGGTCATGTGGATTTCTTGTTAAATTCCAACCTCAGAGCTCTAACTCTTCCTCTAAGCTCCTCGGAGGCAGAGTGACAGCCGGTTTCTTGAAGAAGCTTCTGACAGCCCTGTGTTGGGTTATTTCACTGAAGGGCTTATTTTAAAGTTCCCAGTCCTCTCCCACCCCAGCCCCCCCAGCCCCCATGCCTCACATTAGCATTTTAAGCCATGGGTTGTGGTGTTAAGGACACAGCTGTACACTGTGCATTCCACGAATGTCATCAAAGCGCAGCAGGCCAGCCGTGGAAGGGGGTAGAAGGGGCTGAGAATTCACAGTGTGGCTTTGCAGTGCTGTCTGGGGCAACACAGGTAAAGCTCTAATGAGCCTTAGTTTCCTTATCTAAGGGAATATGGAATCACGTTAACTTTAAGAAACTGTTTAAAATTCCAAATAAATATTCTGACAACATATGCTACTTGAAGGCGAAAACAAAGCCAGTTTATTTTGGTCCACACCCAACACAGGTGGAAAACGTAATACATACATTTTTAATGGGGTCATCTGTTGAATCTATTAACCAAAAAATGCTAGACCAATGACAAGGAATTAGCTTCAGAAGACAGCATTTAAAGAAGCTTTACTACAGAAGGGAATATATGTACCGACTATGAATATTGACTGTATTTCTTCATTTGGCTTTTAAAAATGACTTAAATATACCGTGAAACCCACAAACACGAGCTCATTTAAACGTACCCTTAAAAACGACAACGACAAAAAAAAAAATACTTACTCCTCCACTAGCCCCATGAACCAGAACACTTTCTCCGGCTTTCGCGCGGGCGCTGCAAAAGAAGGCAGGGTTCATCGCCTTACTTTGAAGCTAATGAAGCTCAGGTGTTTTGTCATTCTCGAGGAAACTCCTACCCCCCTGGTTCGGCCATCACGTCCCCAAACAGGAAATGCACTCTGCTTTACAGCCCAAAATACTCTCCAAGATTCACAGGGTCAAACGAGGGTTCTTGCAGAAGAAAACATTAAATTCACTTGTTCATTCAACAAATGTTTAACAGGAACCTACTGGGTGCCGGGCACCGTGAGGGCTGCTGGTGGCCCATCACGATGCTACCTTCCTTCTGGAAGGCTACAGTCTTTGGAGGGATGTGGGGTGAGAGAGCTCAAGCTAGAGGACCGGAGTCTCATGCATTCCCACAGAAAGGGTCTCAAAACAGGCTTATTGTCACCCCGTCTTTATTCTGTGACCCAGGGTGATGCCCAATGGAAACACAGAAGTTAGATGATGGAAGAAAACCTTTTTCCTTGGAACATGAGGCTGCGCAGCCTCTAAGCCCACATTTCAGAGAGCAGTGCTAAATCAGCAAGTGGTAAGAAATACGGTAAATCCTGTCACAGAGGTTTCCATGTCACACCAAGAAATGTCTAGATCCTCTGGAGAAACGACATCTTCTTTTGGCTTCTGGTTCATCCACTACTTATCCGTTGTACCGAAAATAAGGCACGTGCAGCAGGTGCAGCAGGATAGACGGGAGATGCCTTCTGAGTCCAGACGGACAAGTGCTAACGTCACAGGCCAGCAGGTGTTCTGTGATCCAGAGCTGACTCTCAGGGAGGATCTCTCACTCCCCAGAACAACAGGGGAGGCCACGCTGCACAGACATTATGTTCAGTCTGGGAGTAGGCACCCAATGTGACCCAGAGTCCTGCTCAAGGCGGAGCGCCGACAGCTGACAAATGGCAATTACGAGCAGTAAACGGAGCTCCTGCCTACATTCTTGCTTAGAGATAAGGGGACTGAGGGCAGGGAGTTAAATGGAGAGTCTGAAATGATAAACTAAGGTAACTATTACCAAAACTCTTTGGCGTTTTAAACAGTAAAATATAAATGTGAGGGAACAGGATTACTAACATCATTCTATGGGATTTGACCTACTTTCCCCAATGATGTTGCATTTAAAAATCTTACCAACGACCCCTCCAACGCAGAGTGCATTCTCCTAAACCACTGGGCCGGGGTGGGTGGGGCGTAAACAAGCGAGCTAACCTTCCCCAGGATCCCACTGCTATGATCCTTCTACTCTTGCACAGTCATCGTGACACTTCATTTTATGTGTCGACTTGGGCATGGGGCCAGATAGCTGGTTAAACATTATTCTGGATGAATCTGTGAAGGGCCTTATCCAATTGGCTGGAGGCCTTAAAAGAACCAAAACTGACTTTTGGAATAAGAATGGATTCAGCTAGATGACCTTTGAACTTGAACCGCAACTCTTTCCTGACCTACAACAGCCAGCTTCCCTCTCAGGCTTTAAACTCCCCAAGCCTCCACATCCAAGAACTCTCTCTCTCTCTCTCTCTGTGCGTCTATGTAAATAATACGTACATATGCACGCACACAGTCTGCTGTTCTGTTCCCCTGGGCGGCCCCAATTAATACAGCCACGTCCCCCAGGGGCTCGCGGCAGGGGCTCAAGCCTTGGCCTGGCCTTCCGCGCTGCTGTGGCTGAAGCCACTGAGGGTTTTCTCTCCCACCCCAAGGCCAGCCCTAATCTAAAAGATTTCAATACTCCCTGGGAAGGAAACCTTGAGCCCAATTCCTGAACTCTCCACTGTAGCCCCTCTCTCCCAAGGCTGAACCTGGTAACCAGCCCCGACCACCCTACTTGAGAAGTATCGGACCCTAATACCTCCTGCTATGGCAGTGATCTCCTGTCCCGATCCTGTAAGCCTACATTCTCTCAAAAACTCTCTTCAACCTCCCAGAGATTGCGGCCTCTGGATGACTCAGATTCTGCCCACGTGTTGCTCCTGGCTTTGTTGCATCACTAGCCAGGGGGACCCTGCGTAGGTGGCCCCAACTCCTCTCTCTTCCTCTCTTGTGTTCTCATTTCCTTCTAGTCCATTCTGCTGCTAATTCTCCAGCCCTGGATTAATGTTAAAAACTAACTTCCTTGATAATCTATCCAAATGGCTAAAAACTATAAAAAAGAAAAAAAACTAAAACTAAAAACTATAAAAAAGGAAAAAAAAAATCAAGTCACCATGCATCTTGGTGCCACTTCAGTTCTGATTCTCAGAAGATCACTTGGCCTCCTATTTAATTATGAAAAGTGAGGCGATCCCACGAGTTCCTCAGCAGTCCACCTCCCTACCCACAAACCCTTCCACGACTATACCACCTTTACCTCTCCTAGGGTTAGCAGATGAGCTGGCCCTTTGATACCAGAGGCCAATCTCTCCACACATGTCCTAAGTCCTTTCCATCCAGCCACCTGACACTCCACCATCTCTCCCAAACCTTCCATCGCTTCCTCTCTGCTGGATCTTTTCTCAGCCATAAACATGTTCAACTCCCGTCCAGCCTTCTGTCCCCACACTCTCAGGTACCCTTCTCCTCTCCCCTCCCTGACCACCTCCATTCCAGGGACCAAATTCTACCTCCTTGCTCAGCGGCTCAATCAAGCTTCTGTCCCACCACGCTACTGAAAGTGACCTGACTCAAGTCACCAATCACCTCTCAACGGCTAGGCCCGACTGTTTGTTTGTTTGTTTTTCCCAAACACACCACATTGCTGCATCTGACAGCTAGCTTCCTCTCTTGGTAGCAACACCAACTACCACCCCTAACACTACCCACACCGCCGGAGTACTGACTCCGCGCCGGACTCTGTACTAAGCTTCACAGGTATTACCTCCCTGAGTTCTCACCACACCCCTAGGAGGTAGGTGCTACTAGTATTCACGTTTTTCTAACCAGTAAACTGCAGCTGAGACAGGGAAGTAACTGGACCACAGTCGTACAGCTGGTAGAAGAGAGCAGGGTAAGCCGAGTCTTCCTGTCTTCAAAGACCATGAACTTAACAGGTGTTTAACAGACACCGTGACCTCTCGACTTCCTTGGCCTTGACATGTGGCCTCTTAGCACTCTGTGCCCACCCTGACTATACCCCTACATGCTGATGTTCTCTAGCGTTCTATCTTCACTCCACTGTCTTCACTCCCTGGAGACTTCCAGTCACTTCCATCTTGTCAACTCCCACCCACAGGCTGATAGCCCCGTGTTGACATCTTTAGCCTTCAGGCTTCAGATTCATTCACCCAACAGGTTGCTGGTCTTCTCTATCACGATGCCTATCTTGCTTTCCATGCCTAAACTGGACTAAGTTTCCCTGTGAAACTTCTTCCTTCTTCTCTTTGTCACAGTTAAACATAATCCAAACGAAAGAGCTAAAAGTATCCCTAAGTTCGTCTGCTCTCTCAGTCACCAAATAGACCTGATTTTACCCTCTAAGAGTTGTCTTTTCCCTTCCATCTTTTCTACCATGACCCTTGCTCTGGCCCCTGAGTATTTTGCCTAAAGGATACTCAAATAAGACCCTCCCATCTCTTTCTCCATTCCTGCCATCAAATCCATCCTTCACACAGCTGGTAGGTGATCTTAATGAAACACTCATATAACAGTATCACTCTTCTGAATAAAACATTTCACGACCCCTAATCCCTGAAGGAACAGTGCGCGAGCTCTATCATCTTGCTTTTTACAACCTGAAACCTACCTATTTCGTGTGACAGCTAACAGTTGTTCAAAGATTACTATACTCCAACCTAATTCTGTGCCACTCTTTGCCTTGAAATCTTCTATCCAACAAAACCAGATTGCTATAACTCTCCTTAAATATCATGATTTTTTTTCCCCTGACACCAGGATATTCCCATTGCCTAGAATTTCCTCTCCCCTCCAACGTATCCTTCCTTAAGATAACTCCCTGACTGAACTATAGATTCTCAGAGGGGCACCTGGCTGGCTCAGTTGGTGGAGCATGTGACTTTTGATTTTGGAGTTGTGAAGGAGCCCCATGTTGGGTGTAGAGATTACTTAAAAATAAAATGTTAAAAAAATATATATATATAGAGATGATAGATAGATAGATAGATAGATAGATAGATAGATAGATACAGATATATGGATTCTCAGATCCCAGCCGTGGTAGCTGACCAGTGGGTCTAAGGTAGGGCCCTACACTGTATTTCTAAATTGCAGCAATTAGTTTCTAGGGCTGGGTAATAAGATTTCTGAACCATGACTTTAAAATAATCCAAGCCTTACATCTTGGCAGGAAGCCCTATCCCATCACCACTGTTACATCCCTTATGATCCCATAAACCCCTATGCACATCCATACCACTGCACTTTCCACGTTATACATCAATATTATTACTCTTATGTCTCTCTTTTACTAGACTGTCAGCATCTTAAAGACAAAGACGGCGTTTTGCTCTTCTTTGTATCCCCAGTGATTAAAATAATTTCCCAAATTAGCACAGTTTCTACTCCATAAATGCTTAATGGTAACTAAATGGTAACCAAATATGAGAGATGGATACGTGGACGAGAGGTAGGAAGGCACGTAATACTGGCTGTGTACCCGACCGTGTGTGTCATTACCTGTGGAGCAGAGCTCGGTATGCAGTAAAATACGGGATGCCGATGGCAGCTCCTTGTTTCAAGTCCAGTTTCTCCGGCAGTATGTACACAGTGTGATCTGAAGCAAGGGCATACTCAGCATAGCCCCCAGAGATGGTGGCGGTAGTGAAAACTCTGTCACCTTTCTGGGGAAAGCAATAAATTAATAAATACACCAGGGATTAAAAAGGATGTCAAATGGGTATAATCCTTTTATAATGCAACTTTTATAACAACAAATAAGTATGTATTGTTTACTAGGTTGGAGGGTCTTATCGAAATAACTTCAGAATACTGAACATTTTTAAATGTTTTAGTAAGGGAAACCAAAAAGAAAACTTAAGGGAAATAGGGGGGAGAAAAAAGGAAAGAGAACCTCCAGAATGGTATAATGAGGAAACCATGGGGAGCTCACTGCACAAGACACTGTATCAGGTGTCTGACAAGTACTACCTAATTTGATCTTCTCCAGAGCCGATGAGATAAGTACTTTTCTTATCACCACTTTGGATTAATTCCACTATACACATGAGGAGATTGGGGGACAAAGAAGTTCAATAATTTGCTCAGATGAAGCAGTTAGTAAGCAGCAGTTAATACAATCATTTTTTTTCTCCGAAATACTAGGAAAAAGAAACAAGTAAGATGTAAGGTTTCCTCCAAACACCAAATACCTGTCCTAAGTCCTTTCCATAGGTGCTTCACCCCTGCATTTGTTCCCTCATTTTTTAAGCATACACCAAGAGCAGGAAACTATGCCCAGGTCCTGACAGCAAGATGAGCCAGGACAGGCCTCCTCCCTTGTTACGGTACAAGAAACACAGCAAACTCTCAGCAAACTCTGCTGGGCCCTTGCTATTGAAAAGGCAAGTGAAAGTGAAGGTGAGGTAAGGTGCTACACAAGCATTCACACCTGCCCAGTATGACCTGCACACTAGGGATGTCAGACCATCTACTACAAACACCTGCCCAAGCTCTTCAATAAATAAATAAATAAATAAAAAATAAACATTCCTTGGAATAAGCGAAACACTAAGGCAGTAACTCTCAGTCTACTTAAATTTGTCCTATAAAAAAAAGAAACAAAGAAAAAAGATTTAAAAGGCACCCAGCAGTCAAAGACAAGCATCACTGCTTACCAGTGCCACTTGCAAATGGTCAAATATGACCATGTTATGATTAGTCCTGTTTTTAGGGCTTAAAAAGATGTCGCACAGATTGTAATATAATTCAAACGTGTTCTAAGAATTCACTATGGAAAGCAGTACTTGGGAGTTCTGGGATAGATAATCAATAACAAAACATCTTCCGCCATCGAAAGAACCTTAAAGTCTAGGAAGAGAGAAAAGGATAGGAATAACTACAATGCAAGCAAACACGATGAACCCACAAAGGCAAGTGCCAAAAAGAGAAAGGAATTGTTTCTAAGTTGAAGGAATCAAAAATAGCTTCGTTGAGGTGCTAAAATTTAAGGAAGGTCTTGGAGAATCCAACAAGATTTTGAAAACTAGGACTGAGATGAGTTTTGATGAGTGAGGAACACTCAAAATAAGTAAAGGAACGGTGGCAGGAATAAATGCTGAGAAAGTGCTAGCATTTGTGCCCAATGAGTAAGTAGTCCAATGCATGGAAGGTAATCGTTACAGAGGTACAAAGAAAAGGAACCAAGGCCGGGGATCCCCTGGGTGGCTCAGCAGTTGAGCATCTGCCTTGGGCCCAGGGCATGATCCTGGAGACCCGGGATCAAGTCCCACATCAGGCTCCCTGCATGGAGCCTGCTTCTCCCTCTGCCTGTGTCTCTGCCTCTCTCTCTCTCTCTCTCTCTGTGTCTCTCATAAAGAAAATCTTAAAAAAAAAAAAAAAAAAAGGAACCAAGGCCAGAGGGTAAAAGTCCCCGCACCTATGTTCATAAATTTCATTTTAATTCTGCCAAGCAGAAGAACCAATGTGAGCAAAGCCAGAGAAGAGGAAGCAAGCATGGGGCGCGTGGGAAAGGACAGCTTTACCAACATACCGACCGAAAAGCGAGGAGGAATGGAGCCGAGAATGGAAGGATGGCGGGAAGAGCAGGAACAGAAGCACTCGGCGACCCTGACATCTACGGGGAACTAAGGCAGGCATTAGACTGTAGGACCACCACGACATTTTAGAAAACACCCCTTGTGGACCCAGCATAGATTCGGGGAGGAAGGAGGGCAGGTGTTAAGGATCCACTACAGACCTCCAGGTAAGGACCTCACGGAGTAACCTGCCCTGGGCACGGACCGAGGAGAGGGAAACCCATTCTAGCTAGGGAAAGTTGCAGGTGGGGGGACTGAAGCCACAGGAGTCCCAGGGACAGTCGCACCAGGGAGGAGCAGAACTGATGTGACAAGAGATGAGCTCGGTTTTAGACGCACTGAGTAAGAGGGGACCGGGGTTGGATGGGTGGCTCCAGGGCTCTCCCAGGACTTTCGCTGATGATGCCAACGGTGCACAGCAGCACGGTCCAGGAGGGTGGCCGCAGAAACGGGCCTACTCGGCCTCTGACGGGTCACTGGTGTGACTGGGGAACCGACTTTCTTTATTTTGCTTTAGGTTCACATGAATCTTAAATCGGCACGTGGTGAGCGGCTACCTTGCTGGATAGCATGGGTCCACGGCCTCGTAGAAAATTCGAGGTCAAAGGAGGGACGGAGAACCGGAGAACAGTGGGCAACACTAGAACCTGAGGAGCCTCCCAAGAAGAAGATGCTTGAGAAACAACACCCGGGAGGAAGTGGGGAAGAGGATGGGAGAAAATGATGTCATAGAAGCCGAAGGAAAAAAAAAATTAAGAAAAAGTAAGTGGCTGAAAGTGTCAAATGTCACCAAGAAGTCAAGAGAGATAATGACATAAAAGGGCCCATTAACTCCAGCAATAGAGGCCATTAGTGACATGAGCAAGCAGCGCTTCGGGGGGGCGCAGGGGGCAGAAGCCAGGCGCCTGCGAGCAGTGCGAAGCTGCAGGAATCGGCCTCCTGGGCAGAGGCCACGGTAATCTTCTCTGTCTCAGTCCAATTTTGGTAAATGTGCTGCCAAAGTTGAGCAGGTCAAGGAATTATGAGGAAAGATGCGAGAACATGAATATACTATCTATGTTTTAGATTTCTTTTGGCGTACAAAGAACAAAAGCCCCGATCAGAACACGTGCATGGACTCACGCCCCTCGATCTGAGTCCAGGCTCTAAAAATGTACAGTTGACCTTGCATTTTTTTCATCTTCTACTTATTATTCAAAAGAATCGGCCCTCCCTTTATCTTGTGAAACTAGATTAATTATAAAACTAGATAATTATAAACAAGGAATTTATAGAAGGAATGAAACATTATGTTGGCTTGTGTATTACTGAGGGTCAGGAAACAGTATAACTTCCTTATTTTATTTTCTTACATTTTTCTGCTACATCCAAAGGACCCCACTTGAATTTCCGTGAGGATGTGAAGATACAGAATTTACACAGTGCTTGTCCCCAGCAATGCAAATAGGGAAGACCTCTAGATAAAAGGCAATCTCTTTTTTGAATAGAGGAGTCCCCCAAGTGGCAGAAATTGTGTAATGGGGCCTTCCATCTTTTTTAAGTTTTTATTTAAATTCCAGTTAGTTAACACGCAGTGCAGTATCGGTTCCAGGTGTACAATGCAGTGATTCGACACTTCTATACAACACCCGGTGTGCATCCCAACGCGGGCACTCCTTCATCTGTAAGGGGGCCTTTTGAAGACTTACATACAGACACATTTTAAAGCTACGTTAAAATATTTTAAGGAAAATATTAAGGCAAAATAGAAACAACTCAAAACGGAATACCTTGAAAGTAGATACATTCTCTCCAATAGCTTCTATTATCCCAGCCACGTCTGAACCCGGCGTGTAGGGTAAGAGTGGTTTTCTTCTGTAAGTACCAGACCGAATATATGTTTCCACGGGGTTTACACCACATGCGTGGACTTTGATCAGAACCTGCAAGGCCAATGTGCTTTTAGTTCACACAGAACACTCAGGCGTTCATCCAGCGTTAGGCCAGGGCTGTACTGATGATGGGAACTGTAAACCCGGAGGGGAAACCCTCACCTTCAAGGGACTCACATCACAGTTTTGCAAACCAACACAGACATAAAAAAGGTAAGACACAAAGGCCTATGGGCTACATAAAACATATTTTGGGAAAACAGTAGTGGAAATACTTGAGAGGACGCGTGGCACAACCTCTCCGTGCTCATCAAACCCTCTTCCTCCCGGGTACGCAGGAAGAACAGAATTTCTTGGCGCCCGCAGTTATGAGCAGCCAAATGACTGAGTTTTGGGCAATGGGATGTGAACAAAAGTGATCAGAGCCACTCTCAGGGCTGTCCCATAAAGATGTCCTGGGCAATCCACCCTGTGCCTCCCTCCCTTTCATAGGAGTGACGTCAGAAGACAGGCATCGAAGGTGGCAGAGCCACATGATGGAGGAAGGCTGGGTTCAGAAATCACCCTGAGAAGTTACGGAATGAGACATACTTTGCTATTGCCGAACCCTTGAGATTTTGAGGTTACATCTACCATAGCTGCTAATTTTACCGTAATTAATACATAATGATTGCTTCTGTTGCAGGAGTAAGAGAAGGCCTTGCAAAGGGAGTGGTATTTGAGGTAGGCACTAAGAGTAGACGTTCTTTCAGAATGGGAGGAAAGGGTAGTTCAGGTAGAAGGAATAGCAGGTGCAAAGACAGAAGAAATAAAAGGGCCTCTTGGGGAAGCCAGATAATGCTGCTTGTTACAGCCCAGTCTACTGAGAAGCAGCAGTAAGAAATGAATCTCTCAAGCTAGGCTATGGCCAAATTGTAAAAACTCTCATAAGGTTCAAGGTTCGCTAAGGAAATGAGACTTGGGAGTCATGGAAGGCACAGTAATAAAAATACATAATCTTTAATGAGAAAGCATATTGTTAAAGTCACCGGGAATGATTAAACTCTTCATTTGAATTCTCTTAAATCATACGTGGAAGGGCATGTATGCAGAAGAGAACGATTTTCCTACTGTGCACAAAATAGAAATCATGAAAGTTTGTAATAGGATAACTTGTTCAAAACTACTTATGACCCCATGCAGAAAAATTCAATTACTGCACTGCACAGATGGTCCTCAACCTCGAAAATTTCCTTATAGCAAGATATTTTTTCCTTTTCATAGATCCACCTCACTGTTATAATTATGCTGTCTTTGTCAGAGCTTGCACGTATCATCAGTGTAAACTTTGTCCTAATTCAGTGTCTCTACGAATTACTGTGAGCCTGCTTCTTTTTTTGAACATTAACCTGATAATAATTATTGCCTGTTTTTATGTAATTATTTCCACCTGATGGTCTTTTGGAATTGGTACCGCAACATCCGACCGGAGTTTCAGCACTTCTGGTCCACCAAATTCAAAAACCCGAATCGCTCTCATCAACTTCCCTGCAGTCGCCATGGTGATCTAGACACCAAGAAAAAAAGAAAAAAAAAAAAAAAAAGATTGTACTGTCATATGGTATCTAGCCTATATCACTCTGTTTTGTTGGTTTTTTTTTTTTTTTCCCCCTGGAGGGGGCAGATCAAAACAATTTTTCAAACAACAATTTAAATCATGAGCTTACACAGATCTCATTTCATGTTTAAGGACCTTTCATCTTACGAATCCTTCAGCTACAAAGCAAAATACTTCGTATTGCTTCCTGTAGGGATTCGGTGCCTTCCACAAGAGAATCAAACATGCAAACAAAAACATCTGGCTAGACATAGCATGATACGGTATCTTAGGCTCCTTTTTTGTGTAAGCTGGTGCTGCCACAGAGCTTAGAAATTTTAGGAGATAATGTTAAGTTTTATTAACATTAGATAAATAGACCTTCTGTTGGGTTATGAAATATTTCAAATATATAGAGAAATATAAATATAAATGAACACATTTACCTGCTTCCCTGCTTTAACAAATCTTAACATTTTGAAAACCTAGAATATTACAGACATAACTGAAGCCTTCTGTACCCATCGCCAGACCCACTTCTGGCCCACCCTTTTAAGAGGTGGTTTTTACCATGAACCCAGTGCTCAACATCCCCAGGCATGATGTCGTATCACTACTCCAGGTATACACACAGGACGTCAACAACATGCCCTATGGTGTTGCATGTTCTCAACTTCATTTAGATTGGATCGTACTGTTCTTAATTCTGCAACACGCTTTTTCCTCTCTACATTAAATTTTTGAGATTGATCAATGGTGAAACACTTAGCTTTATGACGTTCGTTCATTTTAACAAAGGAGGAAACCATTAAGGACTAATGCTTTGGACACAATGTAAGGACACTGCTTTGTATGTGACCTTTTATAAATTATAAGGGTCATTTACAGCTAACCTTTTTGCCCTACCACTGTTATTATTTTTTCTATCACTGTTACTATTGACCTGAACACTTAGAAAAGGTAAAGAACATTTGAATATAAAAATAGCCAATTACGGAAACCTACCATACCTACAGGGATATAATGAAAGGGTTTTGACTCTATCTCCACTATTTTGCATGTGTGTTATCACGATTTCTTGAAACTAGCCACATCAAATATTTAGTTAGGCTCTGTCACCACTCAGAACATCACTGTTAACTTCTGGAATAATAATAATTATTATTTTAAATATCTTATGTATTCATGAGAGACAGAGAGAGAGAGAGAGAGAGGGAGAGAGGCAGAGACACAGGCAGAGGGAGAAGCAGGCTCCATGCAGGGAGCCCTACGTGGGACTCGATCCCAGGGTCTCCAGGATCAGGTCCCTGGGCGGAAGGCAGGCGCTAAACCGCTGAGCCACCGAGGTGTCCCAACTTCTGGAATAATTATATTCATCAAGCATGAGTTGGTGAAAGATGAAAAAGAGTTGCAGAAACTAGGACTTGAAAGAATTCAGACTTTTACTATACGGAAGCTCAACACAGGCTGCTCAGAACAGAGCTCGTGCCAACTATCAATGTCAATCCATGTACACGGGGTAATCGAAAGCATTTTGACCGTGTCACTAGTGGAAAGTTCTTGACAGAAGGAATCGAGAGTTGTATCATTTTAAAACCCTTTAATTTTAAGAGCTGCCGTGTAGTACCTAGCCCAGAGGAGCCCGCAAACTGTCCATCGCTAGAAGGCCGTCAGGCAATGCTGTGTTCTGAACGGCAGACCTCAAACACAAGGGGGCCGAAACAGGTGGAGACCTAAACCTAAGGTCGCCTAGAGCGGCGGGGCGGTCCCTGAGGGGGACACCCGTGCAGCGCGAGGACCCGAGGACCCGAGGAAGCAGCTCGCTCCGTGCCTACCAGCAGTCTCGCCACCGGCTTTCCATCTGGGTCTTCACTCGCGCTGGGTATTTCTCAAGACAAGAAAGTGCAAATACAAAGACAAAGAAACCCAAAACAAAAACAAAAGCAAAAAGCCCACCACCAAGAACAACAAAACAAGGTTGCCCAGCTCAGAGTTTTCCACTCTGGAAATAAGAACATGGCTTTTTTTTTTTTTTTTTTTTTTCCTTTTTGTCGTCAGCGAGCAGTTCTGGAGCAAGCACGGGTTTTGGAATCCGACAGCCTCAGCAGGAGTCCCAGCTCCATGAGTTACCAGGCCCATAGGGCCTCCCTGGGGGCGGGGGGGGGGGGGGGGGGGTGGGGTGGGGTGGGGGTGGGGGGGGGGGCTCGCTGAGCTTCTTCACCTGAAAATGGCTCGCACCCCGCACCCCAAAATGTCCCAGCCCCTCTCCCAGCTCCTGTTCACTGTGCTCTCATTCTTGCACACAGCTACACAAGATCTGTAGCTCCTGTTCCACTTCTCAACTATTTATTTCTTCCTACTATTTCTTTCTTTCATTTCTTGCATCTACCTTTTTACCAACAGACATGATTATTATCCCCAAAGAACTGCAGCAGTAGTAAAAGCAAAACTACCGTGAAATAGGATGTGTCAAAATTATCTAACACATACATTTCCCGCCCCCCACCCCTACATTTTGACATCTGCTAAGCTTCGAGAAAAGAACAAAGGAAGGAGGAAATTCTTCCTTAATACTGGATTTAGAAACCCTGCTGCCTTGCCTAGCAGTACCATCCTGTCCTACTGAGCTTGTAAGGCACACCCTTGACAGCGCTGCCTCCTACTTTGCTCTGTCCATATTATTTCCCATTGAGCCTTTGCCACTATGATCGATCAGGCTCC
This sequence comes from Canis lupus baileyi, assembly GCF_048164855.1. NCBI lineage: Eukaryota > Metazoa > Chordata > Mammalia > Carnivora > Canidae > Canis > Canis lupus. The sequence goes on from NC_132845.1 coordinate 5,967,542, forward strand.
AATCTGCACAAACTGCCTTTGAAAACCCCCTCCACTACCCACAGGATCATTACCTGCTTCGTAATACATAAGGTGCTATGTCAAAGGGAATAATAAAAAGATTAAAATAATACAACACACTAATTATCATCCTTAAACCCCTAATACCCGGTTTCTTCTAAAAAGCACGTTTTTGGATTTTTATTTTTTAAAGATTTTACTTATTTATTCATGAGACGCACACAGAGAGGCAGAGCCACAGGCAGAGGGAGAAGTAGGCTCCCTGCAGGGGGAGCCTGATGCGGGACTCGATCCCAGGACCCCCCGGATCACGCCCTGAGCCGAAGGCAGACGCTCAACCGCTGAGCCACCCAGGTGCCCTAAAAAGCACACTTTTATCTCCACTAGCATAATTATTTTCACGACAGGTAGAAAAGCAACCATTTAATTGTATGTAGAAATGGAAATAAAATCACCATCCATTTTATGGATGAGAAAACATTCCAAGAGGTTAAGAGAATCACCGGGTCGCCCAGAAGCAGAACTAGAACCTAAGCCCTCTATCTTAAACGCTGGTGGGAGATTTTTTTTCCCCCTTAGTGTACAATCCTTTTCCTGTCACCCTTTGAAATGTTGGCATAGAGGACCCTTCGCTTCTTAAAAATATACTTTCTAATGATGATAGTGAGGCAGGCTGTGCTAGAAATACGAAATTCAACTAACCTGCAGGTAGGATCCCCTATTTTATGATTAAGGTCATCTGCTCAGAGTGTGAGATTTTTCACATGCCTCTAAGCTAGGAGGATCCACTAGTGATACCCAGGACATGATTCTATTCGGAAAACTAATCATTTCCTGATCTGTAAAATGGGGCCAGTACTGCCTAGTATAGGATTCTTGTGAAGATGAACTGCAACAGCACAGGGGGGAGCTTCACAGCAAGCCCAGCAGGCAATAAGCTCCATTATTCAGACTAAACCATTTGCATGTCAGCAGGCCCCTCACCTTGCAACTAGGGTTTTTAAATAGATTTTTTCTATTTGTCAGACCTGAACTTTAGATTAGAGGACCTGGTTTTTAAGTTTTGGTTGTACTTTTGCCCTATAAAAAGTTGCCAAGCATACTTTGGAAATCTGGGAAACACAGGACTTACAATTCCTCCTTAAACTGTGATTGTTTCTATGTTCTGTTTCAATCTGTCCGGTTTAACTAAAAACTAAGGGGATGAGGAAAATGTCAGAAATTGTACTTTAGCACAGAATGAAAAAAATCAAGTCACAAAGCCAGAGCAGGGCACTTAGGAGAGAAGAATGTAAGTAAAATTAAATAAGAATTTCTGGCAAGACATGAAAAAATAAGAACTTGGAAAGAGAATCATCGTTACCAAATGTGCTGCCGTTGACCAAGAATGCCTCACTGTTAACCTTTTTTGTTGTTTTTATTAGCCTTAAGCCAGAAATGCAAAACAACAGCAAAAAACAAAACTTAAAAGTAGTCTAAGAAAAGTGTGTTCCCGGCTGTGCGCCCTGGTGAGGTCACTTGTCTGGGGTGGATCTCGGGGCCCACCCGAGAGGGGGTGGCGGGTGGCGAGGAAGGGCTGGGCCGGTGGTTCTAAAGCCCTCCCGGGTCCTGGATGGACGGGGGGGGGGGGGGGGGGGGGGGGGGGGGGAAAGGGCTGGGCCTGCAGCGCCCCAGGAGCCCGGGGGGGCGGGGGGCGGGGCTGGGCGCTGAGCACGCTCGGGGCGCGGGGGCCGCAGTGGGGGCCGCAGAGGGACCCGCACAGTCCGAGGTCCCTGCTCACCGGGGCTCCGCGAACACCCAATGAACACCCAGCGATGCCTTTACGCCCTGTTTTGTGACTTTTTTTTTCCCTTTGAAAATTATTCGGGGCGGGGGAGGAGGGAGTCAAAGAAACTCTCCAAAAATAGGACCGCAGCTCGGAAGGCAGGGGAGCTCGGGAGCCCCGCGGTCGCGGTCGCTGGAGCCCTAGAGGGGAACCCGGGGGAGGGAGACGGGCACTGGGGGGGGGCGGGGGGCTGGGCGCCAGGGGGAGCGGGGTGCGCTCCGAGCTGGGCACTGGCGGGGGCGGGGGGCGGGGGGCTGGGCGCCAGGGGGAGCGGGGTGCGCTCCGAGCTGGGCACTGGGGGGGGGCGGGGGGCTGGGCGCCAGGGGGAGCGGGGTGCGCTCCGAGCTGGGCACTGGGGGGGGGGGGGGCGCGGGGCTAGGCACCAGGGGGAGCGGGGTGCGCTCCGAGCTGGGCACGGGGGGGGGCGGGGGGCTGGGCGCCAGGGGGAGCGGGGTGCGCTCCGAGCTGGGCACTGGGGGGGGGGGGGCGCGGGGCTAGGCACCAGGGGGAGCGGGGTGCGCTCCGAGCTGGGCACTGGGGGGGGGCGCGGGGCTAGGCACCAGGGGGAGCGGGGTGCGCTCCGAGCTGGGCACTGGGGGGGGGGCGGGGGGCTGGGCGCCAGGGGGAGCGGGGTGCGCTCCGACCTGGGCACTGGGGGGGGGGGCGGGGGGCTGGGCGCCAGGGGGAGCGGGGTGCGCTCCGACCTGGGCACTGGGAGGGGGCGCGGGGCTAGGCACCAGGGGGAGCCGGGTGCGCTCCGAGCTGGGCACTGGCGGGGGCGGGGGGCTGGGCGCCAGGGGGAGCGGGGTGCGCTCCGAGCTGGGCACTGGGGGGGGGGGGGCGCGGGGCTGGGCGCCAGGGGGAGCGGGGTGCACCCGGAGCTGAGCACTGGGGGTGGGGGGGGCACGGGGCCCTGCGCCAGGAGGGGGGCCTGGAGCCTGGGGAGCAGGGCGCCTGTGGAAGGGCGCGGGGGACTGGGCAGGGCCTGGCGCCTGGAGGTTGCCGGGGGCCGTGTTTGGGAGGGGGCGCGGGCGCCTGGTGGGGGCGGGCGGGGTGCACTCGGAGCCGGGGACTGGTGGGGCGGGCCGGGGACCTGGGGGGGAGCGGGGTGCGCTCGGAGCGGGGCACCGGGGGAGGGCACCGGGCCATGTGCCAGGAGGGGGCGCGGGAGCCTGGCGGGGCGGGGTGCGCTCGGAGCGGGGCACTGGGGGGGACCTGGAGGGGTCGCGGGGGGGCGGGCGTCTGGGGGTAGCGGGGGGCGCTCGGAGCCGGGCACTGGGGGCGGGCGCTGCCGCGGGGACGGCCGAGCTCGGGGCCGGGCGGCGGGAGCAGGGCGCCTCTCGGAGGAGGCCGGGCTGGGAGGGCCTGGCGGCCGAGTAGCCTGCAGCCCCGCGGGGGCGCCCCCGGCCGGCAGCTGTCGCGGGCTCCGCGGGACACACGCGGGGCGGGCGCGTGACCGCAGCCGCGCTCGGCTGCTCCGGGGACGCGCGCAGGGCTCCCCCGCGGCCTCCACGGACGGGGACGTCCGCGCGGCACTTACCGGCTCCGGGGCGAGCTCCCGCCGCAGGGGGGACGGGCCTGGGTACTTAACCGGCCGGCCCCGCCTCGCCCGCGCCTGCCCCGCCCCCGGGGGCCCGGCGCCGCCCGGGGCGCGCGCCGACGAGGAGGTTTGGGCCTTCCCGGCCGCCGCCGCCGCAACATGGCGGCCCCCAGGGTGCGGCCAGGGCCGCGGTCCGCGCCGAGCCTCCGAGGCCTCCCCGGCACGGATCGCGCTGCAGAATTCGGGAGATGGAAGGCGCAGTGTCTGGGCCGCGCGGACCTCAGCCGGAAGGGCAGCGTGGACGAGGGTGCGGCGGGACTCGTGCAGCTGCTGAACGGGCGCGAGCAGTACTTCACCACCAGCTCCTGCGCCGGGCGCATCGTCCTCCTGGACGGGGTGAGGCCCCGCGTCCCGGCGGCGGCCCCGGGCTGCGCTCCGCGGGGTGCTCCGGGCGCCTAGGGTGCAGCGCAGAGGTGGAGCCGGGCCGGTGCCCTGGGGACCGAACGTGCCCGCCAACCCCGGTGCTGGCTCAGAAGCCGGGGATGGGGCGGCCCCGGCGCCCGACCAGCCCCCGGGGGACGGCGACGCTGCAGTCCAGGGCTTTCGGGGCTGCCCCGCGGGGCGAGGCGCCTTCCTCCGCCGTGGCGCCGCGACCCCCGGACGGCCGCCCCCGGGAGTGGGGCGAGGGGGCTGGGGGCTGGGGGCTGGGGGCTGGGGGCTGGGGGGCCGGAGGCGGGGCTGCGGCCTGGGGCTTGGGGGCGGGGCTGGGGCTAGGGGGCGGGGCCTGGGGCTGGAGGCGGGGCTGCGGCCTGGGGCTAGGGGGCGGGGCCTGGGGGCCGGAGGCGGGGCTGCGGCCTGGGGCTTGGAGGCGGGGCCTGGAGCTTGGGGGCGGGGCCTGGGGGGCTGGAGCTTGGGGGCGGGGCCTGGGAGGTGGGGGCGGGGCCTAGGACTGGGGGCGGGGCCGAGGGCTGGGTGCTGGGCGGGGTCGGGGCCGCGCTGCCCCCAGCGGCCGGCTCGGTTAGTGCGGCGCCCGTCACTTACCTGTGGCTGCTGGGCGCTGGGGTGGGTCTGAGCTGGCGGCCGGGTCCCCAGGGTTTGCAGGGATGCTGCGTGGACCCCGGCTAACTGTGGGACTTCCTGGCTCTGTGGCTTCGGGAGGGTCACCTGAACTCGGCCCCCTCCCTGTTGCGTGAACTCGGGATCGTAGACCATCAGCTTCCTCGGCATTGCCGGGTACCTGGAGGCGCTTGGCGTCCCCTGGCCGTGTCCAGTGCGCTGCAGAAGTCACCTGCGTGTCAGTGTTAGGTCAGATTCAGTGCAGAGCATGAAAACACAGCACGCTCATAAACTCGCGTTCAGATTTAGATCATTTGCTGCCCCCCCCCCCCAGCTTAGCAGGGCCTGTATATATATATATATATATATATTTTTTTTTTTTTAAGATTTATTTATTTATTTATTCATAGAGACACAGAGAGAGAGAGAGGGAGAGGCAGAGACACAGGCAGAGGGAGAAGCAGGCTCCATGCAGAGAACCCGACGTGGGACTCGATCCAGGGTCCCCAGGATCAGGCCCCGGGCTGCAGGCCTGTATATTTTTATATGGCCCCCACTGCATCCTAAGCTGGCACTAGCTGGGCTTGCTCTCTGCCTCCCCCTATTTCTACTGCCTTATTTTACCTGGATTTCTGTAGTGTTTTCCTAAGGCCACTCACCTACCTTCTCTGCCCCAAACTATGCTACATGCTGTTAACAGATTCACCTCCTTAAAGACAACTCTGTGCATGTCACTTACCTGTGCTGAAATCCTTTATTACATCAGAAAATCCAAACCCCTACTCTGATACACCTTCCAACCCTTCTGCTGCTCTCTTATTTCCTACATCTCCATGTTTATCCAATTACCCAAATATTATTTTTTCCTCTTGTATTTAACCTGCCTTTGCCCTTATTCATATTTACTTCTCCTGAAATGTTCCCCGCCCCCCATCTCTGTGTATTTGAGATGTGACTCCCAAAACCCTCTCATGGAAACACAGGCGGACAGGCCCACTTGTCACCACTGCTTCTTCTGAACTGCCTTAGGATTTTTTGAGAACCTCCTTTCATGTTATGTATATTATTTGTCTTCACTTAGCCTTATTTCAGAAAGGATTTGCATCAACTTACTTGAAAAGCAATACAAGAAGAAAAATTGAAAGTGGGAAAATCTGGATAAAGGAAGTATGGATAAGATGAAGCTACAGACAGCATTAGTTCCCAGACAGGCCCTCTAGGTTCTATAAATTTACTAGAAGTGGGTTAGCATCAGATCAGATCAGATCAATGCTCTAACATTTAGAGCAGCCAGCATAAGGTCCAATAAACGTCACAGAGGTCATTCAATGAAAGCAAACCAGTTATTTAGGACCAGCACAGCTCTTCCCCTTTCCAGAGCTAGACAGCCAAATCTCCTGTGAACTCATTGTAAAAAATAGTTACTTTGTAAAAATATAGGGATTTAAGAATAAGCCTGCTCTCCTACATCCTGTTTCCAGCCTCCCTGAGGGTAGGATCTGTTTATCCCGAGTCTAATAGAACTTTACAAATAAACATTTTTTTCAGTTAATAAACAAAAGATATGATGTGAAGGTATTGGCTTCTTGAAGCTTTGACTTTGCAGCCCTAGCTCTGCCCTTTGGGACTCTATATAGTCTGGCCCAGATCCTTTAGAGACTAGAGACATAGGGTGTGAACGCTCACTTGTCAGTAAAAAGTAATAGGTCCTCTGTGGGATTGGGACAGTGCCTTCTTACAAAGGGAATTCCATGGTTTTTTGTTTTTAAATATTGTACAAGCCAAGGGGCACCTGGGTGGCTTATTCAATGGAGCATGTGACTTGATTTTGGATGAGGTCATGATCTTAGGGTCGTGGAGCCTGCTTAAGATTCTCTTTCCATCTCCCTCTGCCCAGTCCACCTCCCTACCCCCATCCCCAGCTCTTGTTGTGCTCTCTCCTCTCTCAATCTCTTTCTCTCTCTCTCTCTCTCTCACACACACACACACACAAATATATATATATATATATATATATATATATATATATATATATACACATATATATACACACATACATATAGTGCAAGCCAAATAAAACAGAGTGCAACTCAGGCCCGCAAGCATACAACCTCTTACAAGAATCTCTTTTCTCCTGACAAAATTACAACCATATTTCAGAAATACTAAAATATGTTTTTTGTTTTGGGTTAACTTTACCCAAAGCCTAGTGAATTGTTCTCAGTAATACTTAAAATTACTACTAATTAATTTAAGAAAGCTTACAATCATGCCAAGCATTGTATTTATTATTTGTATAAATATCACATGATTAAATTACATTTTTTTTATATTTCAGGGTATAAATGGTTTTGAAGTTCAAAAGCAAAACTGCTGCTGGCTACTGGTTACACACAAACCTTGCGTAAAGGATGATGTGGTAAGTTTTTATGTGTAAACAGAAATAAACTTGTAACTCATAACACATTAAATACATTTGAAAAGAATAAGACATTCAAGGTGATTTATGTGGATAATTACAATGACTGAAGATTAGAAAGCCTGAAGAGAATTATTACAGTGTTTTTCTTTATTTATAGGAGATAAAATATAAATATGTATATAAGCATTACTTATTGCTTAAGAAAACACATCCTCTTGGACATAGGGAGTGCATGGATGTTGGACACATATATAAATGGAAGATTTGACTTTCATTTCGACCATTCGATAACTCTGTAACCTGGAACAAATTATACAAGGAGAAAGGAGCTAGGAGAAAGGGATTAGTACTATCTGTATACTGCCAGCATACTGATAGAAATAAATTATGCATTACTTACCTGGATTGCTTCTTGTAAATCTTCCTATCTGTCCTGGGTTATTTAGTTTCAGAAATTAAAATCTTGAAATGAGTTCATGTAAGTCTGTATCATTCAGGCACTTTACCTGTTCAGGTGCTCAAATGTCTTAGGGTACTCACTCACTCTTCATCTCCTTCTGTGGGGACTGGTTCTTTCTGTGTAGTTGCCCTTGTCCTCTTCTGCTGCAGACAGTCTTTGTGGCAGGAAAGATAGCTGCCAGCAGCCCCAGCAGAAAAAGACTTCTTGCTGATAGTCAGATATCATTCCCAGAGGATCCTGAGTCATCCTGCGTGGGTGAGAGGTCTTCCCCCTGAGATCAGTAATTTTTGCCAGTAGAGTGGAATACTGTCCTTCCTCAGACCTAGGCACTTGGCATGTCTGCTATTATGATAGCAGGAGTCATGAGTGATAGGGTCACGATTGGCAGTCCCACCGGAATCAAATGGTGTGAAGAAGAGAGGATACTGCCCAAGGATACGAGGTGGACAGAAATAACAACCGCCTCGTATGAATTCTAACTCAGACATACATATGTCTCAAACTTCAATCTAATAACAAAGCATTTAAACAGAACTTTTATATCATATTCCTTTATTTTTTTTTTTTTAAGTAGGCTTTATGCCCCACATGGGGCTTGAACTCACGACCTTAGGATCGAGAGTCACGTCCTCTAGAGAATGAGCGAGCCCGACGCCCTCAGACCGTATTCCTTAATGAAAATCTGTTATGGAGTTACATAGTAGTTTACTTTTCAAGGTATGGCTGGAAAGAAAGACACAAGAGGTTTATGGGAGAACTAGAAATCAGGTCTTTGAAAAGAATAAGCAGATTAATCAGTTTTTGGAGAACGAGGACTGAGAAAGCAGAGTGAAAAGTTATTGCAGAAAAAGGATGCTGGATGACTCTGAATGTTTCTGAGAAAAACTGAAGTTGCATATGGTAAAGGGTCACCAATGAAAAGGATCGTATATTGGTGTCTGATACCAATATTTTTCATTTGTTTAGATTGCGGCTCTGAAGAAAGCAAATGGCGATGCCATTTTGAAATTTGAACCACTTGTTCTTCATGTGCAGTGTCGACAGTTGCAGGATGCACAGATTCTGGTAAAATTGTATGATTATACTTGAATTTAGTATGTGGGTAGACTTGATTCTAAGCTTTAAATCTACCAAAAAAATAATGTGATATTAGTTTTTTAGTTGACTAGTTTTTTAATTTAATTATAGGTTTGGGGTGACATATGTTTCTGCAATTTGTAGAGCTAACCAGTTTATCTGATTAGCCAGATTATGAGAATTTAACCAATTCATTTTCTTACAGCATTCAGTGGCAATAGATTCTGGTTTCAGGAACTCTGGCATAACCGTGGGAAAGAGAGGAAAGACTATGTTGGTAAGATAACTTTTGACAAAAAACAATTCTTTGGGCATGAAGCGATTCATACTATTGAATAACTTCATTAGACTCCTCTGCTTCTAATCTCTCCCTCCTCAAATCGTCTTGCCATTCCCTTGCTCAGAAATCTTCAGTACCTTACTCTTTCTACAGACAAGAATACGGAGTTCTTAGATTTGCATTTGAGCTCTTATTTTACAGAATCCTCCTCTGCTTACTTTCAGCCTGATTCCTAAATAGTCAAGACTCCATTTAATAAGCACCATGATATAGTGGAAAGAATCATAGGCAGGGGGTCTAAAGTCCTCTACATGGATACTGGCTGCACCACAGCCATGCTGTATGAACTTGGGGAAGCTCCTTAATCCCTCAGGTCTGACTTTCCTTGGCCATATCAGGAGTCCGGCAAACTACTGCACGGGGGCCAAGTCCAGTCCACGGAAGGTCAAATCCCACTACTCTCACTTGGTAAATTACTATCACAGGTTGCTTTTGTGCTACGGTGGTAAAACTGGGCAGTTGTGACAGATAACATATGGCCGCAAAGTCAGAAATATTTACTCTCTATCCTTTTACCAAAAAAGTTTGCCAGCACTGGACTAGATGATCTTTACAGCCCTTTCTAAGCCTCCAGCTGAGTCCTTTCCTGGCCAAGTCAGCGCCTAGTGATTTTGCTCTGTTCTGATCTGTGGTATTTACTATTTGTAATGGTATATGTTCTTTGCTTTTGGCCTATTTCAGGTTTTCTCCGATGCTGGCTCCCTCGACTTTTCCTATTTTCCATTTATTTTTTAACAAATTGCTCATTCCTCGTATAGAGATGGCTTACAAAAGAAGACACCTACAAAAAAGCGTACCTAGATAGAAAGTCAAAGCACACAGTACTGATTTGTGTCCGTCTCCTTCCCCTACACTCCATCTGGTAGCCCAAGCAAGAAAGAACCATTCGTTCGCTTTCCATTCCTTTGCCTTCTACATTCAGTTACACATCCTGTCACATCTGCCTCTAACTTCCTAACGCCCAGCTCCACCTTTCCTCTCCCTCTGTCCCTGCCTCTACTTAAGCCATCATGGTCCCTCCCCTCGGTCTTTACAGTGGTCTTCGACTGGTCTTCAGGCTACCCATCCTCTCCTTCGGTGCCCCTAAGCCAACACTATCTGAATCCCCCTTTTAGAAAAGTCAGGGTCTCCCTATATTTCCCTTGGTATTCAAGGCCTTACCCTAACTATTTTCCATTTACCTTATTCATGCTCATCTCCTGCTAGCATACTTATGCTCCAGCCAGAGAGAAAACTATTAGTTATTTCCCAAATGTATCATGTTCTTTCATGTCTCCATGACTATAGGTAACTCATTTTCTGGCTGGAATGTCCCCTGACCCCATTCTTACATTGCACTTAAAAAAATCCTAACTCAGATGCTATCTTTCCCATAAAGCCGAGGCATGAGTCCCAACTAGTTGTTCCTCTTCCACAGTTCCTTAGCCCCGCATGGGTGTATATATGTACATGTACGTGTCTATCTCTTTCCTGGCGTAGGACCTATGTTGTGATTCTTTGTTCACTTGTTTATTTCCTGTTTTAAAATGTTGGCTCTTAAAGGCAGGGATCATATTATATTTATCTTGTGTCTTCCCACCTCAGTAAAAGTCCACTGAAAGAAGTTGTATCTCTCCTAATAGTTTTCATCGCTGGTTCTTAACCTGTTTGCACTGTTTGGATTTACTTGGAACACATTGACTGTTTCAGGAACAGGTTCACTAAGATGGGCGACCCTAAAGCATGGAGAAAGCAGCCACTTCGTGAGATAGAACAGGCACGGCTTATTCTTACAGCCACACACTCTGCTCAGGCAGCAGTGAGTGGCTCTTCCGCAGCCAGTCCCCTTCGATTTTCCCTTGAAGCTTTTGTTGAGCTTGCATTTATTTCTTCTCTTTAACTAGTGTATTAAAGCTTTCTAGGCTTTAGTGAGACTGAAACTTAAACAGTGATGGGATTTTTCAGAGAAGATCTGCTTCTCTGAAAGACAATGTGTAGAATGACTTTCTTAAGAAATAACTTCATGTGATGGGAAACCCTAATCTTCAGTTCCGCTGTGTTTAGCTAAAGGATATTAAAGCGTCAAATCCTGTAATAGAACCAAACTATGTTTAAACACAGCCCTGACTGGGACTTGTCTGTAGTTATCTTCAGTGTCTCTAGTACATAAGTGATCATATCTAAGTCGTTTGTTCCCTGTAGGCTGTCCGGAGCACCCATGGCTTAGAAGTTCCATTAAGCCATAAGGGAAAACTGATGGTGACCGAGGAATATATCGACTTCCTGTTAAAGATAGCAAATCAAAAGATGGAGGAAAACAAGAAGAGGATTGAAAGGTATAGTAATTGGATATTTCTGTCTTACTCTTATCTATCTAGGTCATCTTTGAAAATATCGATACACGCCATCTTCAGTTTATACTCCCAACTGCTTTTGTATTTGTAGTCTTATCACAGATAATAAAAAAAAGGATCAAAGTAATAGATGAGAGTAGCCCAGACTGTAACGGGTACTACGTGGCGTGTAAAGGGGAAGCGCCGTGGAGGACAGCGGGACAGGACTGCCGGCAGCCGGCCTAAAGGAGAGAAACCTAATCCCTCCGGTAAGAGAGCCCAACGGCGGTGACAGGGACCCGGTGACAGGGACCGTAACCGATCAAGTTGAAGGCAGCCAGGAAGCGGTGCACTCCCCCCTGGATGTGATCCACTGGACAGTATCAAGAATCTCCTTTTGGGGAGAGCAACCTGGTTAATTTTAACGTAATAAATATTTTACATACGCGGCTGGTTCGTATGGATTGGATCTAGAATTGCCGTAATTGTCCCAGGAGGAAGGATTGTGGCTGTCAATTCACATCTCTCTACTTCTCTTCTCCTTTAACTTTACCTCCTCTCACATTACTTTCTTTTCAACTTTTTCATAAAAATAAGAGTTTTTGACATAAAGAAGTGACTATAGTGTTGCCTTTCTTATATGAAAGCGAGGCCAGCAATCTACCATCAGCAAGACGTATGCCCCCGAGTTCTTCGAGGAGTAACGGCCGACGTGTTGTCATTTCCCCTTCTCCCCATCCCCTTGCCTACCTCACAACCAGTCAGTCACTGCCCAAGTAATTCTTAAATCGTTCTCTTCCCATCTGTACTTGTCACACTCTTTATTCCACACCTGCAATAGCCTTGTTACCTGTCTCATAATAGAAGGTTTCTAGCGTGTCTCTGCCTCGCCATACTCTGTATCACCTTCCGAATCCTGTCTGTAAAGTGCAGAGAAATCCTATTATTTAACTTGCCTGCTTAAAATTCTTTAATACCTACTTTTTTTTTTTTTTTTTTTGAGGTAGCTAAGGCTATCAGCGCCAGTGGTAGCAGTATACGATGGTGGGAAGAGGTAGAAATTTGGCTCCAGGAGCAGAACTGAGTTTGACTCCAGCTTCCACCACAACTTACTCAACTCTCTTGATGTCACTTTTCTTCTCTCTAACTTGGGAGATGTACATATCTTAAATAACAACTTTAGCATACATTAAACAGCATCTACCTAATGACCGGCCCTATCCCTGTCACGTCATGGACTCTCAGGGTAGGGTAGCTCTTTTCCTCCTCTATTGGCACATACAGAAAATAAACCTGTGATCACGTCGGTACCACCGTCCGGGCTCTCTTAACGAGGACTTCTCATTTCAGCCACAGAATTCACAAAATTATTCAAGTGACTGTTTCTCAGTTCTTTCAACAATGGTCTACATTTTCCATTCTAGATACATGGGAGAGACATTAACTCATTATATACATTGGATTTCTTAGGGCATGAGAGCTTAATTTTCCAGTAGGAAGGACCCTGGTTGAAAACCGCTGTGGGGTGACCTGGCTACAAGGTGCTTTGAGCAAACATTCTGAATGAAGTGACAATATCCAGTAAGTGCTGAGGAGCACCCAGCCGCTTCACCAGACTACAGAGTCTGAACTACATGTAGGTACTTACAGTAACATTCCACAAGTTGACTACATTTCTTAGACTGTATTCCAGTGAGGCTCTTTGCTAAAATATAGGAAGTAACAAATCAGTTTCTCTGTTTCCTTACTTGAATTTCAACAAGATTATAAATATAGCCCAAGAGCAACTAACTATACACCTGGTGAAGTTAATTGAGCCACGTTCACTAACTATAAAATCAAATTATACTTTAAATCCATTGACTCAAAAATATGTTTTGAGATTATAGTGTGCATGCTGCTATCAAGAGAGCCATGCTCATCATATAAAATCAGGGAAAAATTAAAGAAGGGTAAAAAGTGTCTTAAGATACTGATTAGAAGATTACATGTGAATTCAGAAAGGGGGAACAAATTAGAAAGCTCCCTTGGGAACAGCTGTACTTTCAACCAAATGCAGAAAAAAAGTTACCCTTCTGATGTGGAAAAGTGAAAAAAATAAACATTGGAGGTGATAAGTTCTGCAGTCAGACCTTGAGTACTAAAAATGGGTTCGTCATAGGACCAAAGTTTCACAATTCAAATAACTATGGTAGAATTTTTAAAAGTCAAATCCTGATGAGTCACATTTCAGCAATAAATGATCTACGGGCAGCCTGGGTGGCTCAGGGGTTTAGCGCCACCTTCAGCCCAGGGCGTGATCCTGGAGACCCGGGATCAAGTCCTACGTCGGGCTCCCTGCATGGAGCCTGCTTCTCCCTCTGCCTGTGTCTCTGCCTCTCTCTCTCTCTCTCTTTTTGTCTCTCATGAATAAATAAATAAAATCTTAAAAAAAAAGAAAAGAAATGAAATGATCTAGGAACATAAAAATCAGAGTTAAATGGTAAAATGTTCTTAATATAAAAAAGGTCTTGTTTCTGTAAAACAATTCCCAAGGCCACTTGTTAGTGGGAAGAATAAAATAAATTTATATATAATGATTTCCAGGTAAAAAATACGAAAGTTTGGAGATCTATTTACCAATTATAAGAAGGAGGCTATCTTTGGACCTGTTAATAAGAGATCAGGACTGACTTGGGTCAGATGAAACCACACATTTGACTATGAGCAAAACGAAATTAGCCATGTTCTGTGTTCCTCTCTTCACTAACTTGTAGTAAGAAAATGCTAAGAGTAAAGGGGCTGAATCAGTTGGCATATAATACTGTTGGTAAAGCAAAATGGACAGAAAAAGTTAATGAACCTATTTCCAATGGTTGGTGGGTTTTTATTAAACTCTTCTTATTTTTTATGGTAAAATATATATGACATAAAATTGGCCATTTTAACCATATATTTCAATAGCATTATGTACACTCACATGTAACGCAGCCCCCACCATCGCCACTGTCCATCTTGAGAACCTTTTTGTCATCCAGACTCCCAGCCTCTGGTAACCACTATTCTATTTTCTGTTACTATGAGCTGGTCTGTTCTAGGTCCCTCAGGTAAGTGCAATCATACTGTACTTGCCCTTTCGTGTCAGCGTATTTCACTTGTGTACCATCTTCAGAGTGTATCCATGTTGTAGCAAGTATCACAATTCTTTTTAAGGCTAAATAATACTCCATTGTATCTATATACCACATTTTATTTATCCATTCACTCATCAATGGACATTTGGGATTTCTCCATCTTTAAGTCATTGTGACTAATGCTGCCATGAACATATGTGTACAAATGTCTGAGTCCTGCTTTCCGTTCTTTTGGGCGTATACCCAGAAGTGGAATTGCCAGGTCGTATGGTGGCTGTGTTTAATTCTTTGAAGGACCGCCATGCGGTTTTATATTCCCACCAGCAACGCACAAGGGTCCCCTTTTCTCAGCACCTTTGCCAACACTTGTTTCTTGTGTTTTTTTTTTTTTTTTTTTTTTTTTGAGGATTGCTATCCTGACAGGTGTGAGATGGTATCTCTGTGGTTCTGATTTGTGTTTCCTTGATGGTTCATGACATGGAGCATTTTTTCATACACCTGTGGGGAGGTATATGAAACTATCACTTTGCTGCTTTCCTTCCTGCTTGTGGTAGCTTCCTCCTTAGCTTCCTTCTGGATTCTCCTTATGATTCTGTCTCTTGGTTAATTATTGTTCTCTAAGGTACCGTTCCTTGGCCCATTGCTTCAGCTACATCCCCACATAGCGATAGGTCTTCCAAATCTCTCTCAAGTCCTGAGCCTACATATCCAATAACTTTTTGAACATATCTAATTAGAATACTCATCAGCCTTTCCTGATTAGCTTTCTTGTCCTAGTCTCAACCCTATCTCCATTTCCTTGGTTCAGATTCTTATTGTCAGTATCGTTACAGTTTATATTCCTCAGTGCAAAACAGAAATATGAACCATATTGAATTACATTAATTGTATGTATATCCTTTTTATTCCTACTGCAGTGTGCTCACATTGAAAATAGGACTGACTTCTCCCTGCCACCAACCATACACATTCACGCTTTAAGTGTTTCTTATCCCAAAACCTAACCTAGTGTCCAGCTCATAGTAGAGAACTAGTACATGTTTCTTGAATTAATAATAAACCATAAAGGGACTTAGAAGCTAACCCATTAAGTTGAGTTCCCCAAAGTCATTGACAGTTTCTTATTTCTTATTTATATTTTCTGAGTGGCTAGCATGAGAATAGTGCTTAATAAATGTTCGCTACATTTGGTAACTGACTTTTTCCATCAATAGTGCTACTTGCAAGGCTTCAAAGTAGATTATTCCGGAGGACGTGTAAGATGACTTTGAGATAAGAGCGAGTGGGTGTAGGCTTTTACGCCATAGTCCAGGTGAGAAGGAACAGGAGCTTGAATAGCAAGATGAATGGGACTGATAGTGCAGAATGTAAACCGGACATGGGGACAGCCTAGAAATGGGGGTAGAAAGTAGGAGGGGGCAAGGATAACAGATGTCTGAGACTCCTCGTAGTCACTAGTCTTATTTTTAACAACAGAACTAAAGCAGGTAAAAAATAAGTCACACATTTCCCTATGTATTTAAGATCAAAGAAATAAATGATATAAAACACATAGTTTATTTTTGTACAGTTCCCCCTTGGATATTTAGTCCCCTCATTTTTTCCTCTCCCCTACCTTGCCAGCTTCAGTCCATCGTTGCAATTCAGCCCCAGCATTGGGTTGTTTTCCAAGGAGCATTTCATGATCTCACTTGAAGCAGGGTTCCCCCAGGGGGCGGGCCCCAACTTTGTCTGGTCTTTCTCAGGGCATGCTGAATGTGTCTTTACAGTTCTGCAGCTCCCATTAAATACTGAGCCTGAGGGCACGACCAGGTCTTTTACCTCTCTTTCCACCGCCTGGCACAGGCTCTGTCACATACCTGTTTTTTAATAAAAATGCTAGAGTTTAATCAAGGTAAAATCTAAATACGTATATATGAAAATAGCCTTATTTGTTATTTGTGAATAATGGAAGCCTAAAAGGGTATGCAATTGTGCCTAGATCTCATTATTTTTATGTTCCTATTTCAGAAATCAGAGAAATATCATATATTTTTGCAAGTGGTCCTCTAACTGACCTGAAAAACAAGAATTCATTTTCCTAGGGCTGCTCTAAAAAGTTCTGTCTGGAAGAGAATGAAGTACAAGTTGCCCTGGGGCATGATGCTCTTGACTGCAGAAGTAGAGAAACTGAAGACAATTTGATTTTCTTTGGGGTTGGGGAAGACCATTGCCTGTGCACACCTTTCTTTTTATATTCTGAGTTCTTTTTGTTGCCTGTGAGAGCTGAGAAAATCGCACTTTAAGAATTCATGGAGAGCATGTAATTGCAGAACAAATTTCTGACTTCTTGAGAAAGATAGTTTTGCAAAGAACCTTTTTTTTTTTTTTTTTTTTGCAAAGAACCTTTTAAAAATTCCCATTAAAAAGGACAAGGAAAAAGTATTTGAAGGAATTATTCTTGGCTTTCAGACAACAGGGTCTTTGTTCCATTTTACCAGTTGTTTTTGGGTACCCCAAAGATGTAGCTTTGAACACTTAGGTTCTTTAGTGGAAGATTAAAGTAAGGCACCTATTCCTCTTTAATTACTTTTTTTAATGTGATTGACAAAATACTTTACATGAGCTATTAATTCTCTGTGGTCATAAAAGAGCAATTTAATCTTTAATTTCCTAGGAATAAAGTATAATCCAGAAAAAAGACTTGGTTATCTGAGTCTAAAGTTCAGGGTTGGGAGGGGGACGGTAGGAAATGAAGTTGCACATCACAGATGGCCTCTTATGAGGTCAAATAGGGGCACTTCACAGCATTTGATGGCATGAATTTTTGGACTTAGCTGTTTTGTGTAAGTCATGCTACTGGGTCATTTTGTTGATATTCCAAATAGGCAGTGTGGAAGATGAAAGAAAGCCAGTCATTGACATCACCTGGGATGATGGTAGGACCTGGAGAGAAAGATCATGCCAAGTGTAGGGGTTTCCATGAATGTAAGAGACTGAACAAAATATTGGCAGATGGCATGAGGGGCAGCTAAAGGAGTTCGGTCTGGCGAAGCCTTGGTGAGCCAGCTAAATTCTGACATCTCAACTCTGCGTCAAGTGGGATACAGAAAAATAAGCATCTCCACTTGAGAGGAACGCAGAGCAGATGGTGTCTCTGCGGGGACCAGGTTTCAGTTAAGCGAGGATGGGGCGGTGTGCATTAAATTAAAAGGTTGTTACCACAGAACAGGATCTAAGAAGTCACCAATCAGTATTTTTCAAAACCTTTTGCTGTGCCTCCTACTATTATGTTTATCCTCATACTGTTACTTCCCCCTTGAGATTGATTTATTCACTGAGGAAATGTCTGTTGAGCACCTAGTATCTGCCAAGCACGGTGCTGGGTATCAAGGTATACATGAGTGGTGAGTCCTTGAAATATGGACAGGATATGTTGTGATCAGGTCAGGTGTGCATTAGAATTGTGTGGAATATTTGGAAGCAGATGAATATCTTGGGTTTTTTTTTTAGGGGAGTTTCAGAGTCTTTACAAGTAGAACTTAGCCTGGTTATTGAATTAAAGAAAGAAGAAAATTGGTCCAAACAGCAATCTATTCAGTAGGTGTCAAAAATTCTGTGACACTTTGCCATTATAATAGAATATACGGGCATGATCTCATCATGGCAAGGGAGGTCTCAGCGTCCGGATGACTACACTTGGGGATCTAGGATATGATATCCATACTCACCTTTTTGTTCAGTGGTTATTTATTCACTTACTTTTACCGAGTGTGTCAGCATTGTACTACTTGCTAAGGATATCTTTTTATTTTATTTTATGATAAAAAAATGTTTTCAATAAATACTAAATTTGATAAAACAATGTAAAAGTATAATAATTCTGTAAAAGTAAGTATATGGGTACATGTATAAATACATTAATTCAGAATACATTGATAAATTAGAAAGAATAAAAATACCGAGAGGTTATTTCTAGATAGTTCTGTAGAGGTAGTCCGTATTTGTAACCTCATATTTTTGCTGAATTCTCTAAAGTGAGATTTTATTACGTTTATGATTTTTTATAAAGAAAAATAATTTCTCTATTTTTACCGTTTTGTTTGACTCCTACATCTGGAATAGAAATTGAGAGATAGATTACAGATTGTCAAGAGATGTTTCCAACCCAATTTTCAGCAGTGTTCTCGAAGAACTGAAAACACATCTCCCTAAATGATCATATAAAAGCAAGAAGCATATTATTTCTCCAATTCAGTTTATATTTTAAGATTTATATGAAACACTATCAAATTTATATAATTTATAACCTCTGGATGTATTTCAGTCCTTCTGTTTGAAAACACAGATATGACAGTAGTACTTATCTCTCTGCAGGTTTTACAACTGCCTACAACATGCTTTGGAAAAAGAAACTATTACTAACTCACATGCAAAAGAGAAAATCAAAGACAAAAATAATTCATCATATACTCATAAGAAGAAGAGAAACCCAGAAGCAGCATGTGGCAAATGTATTACTGAAGAAAACGCTAAAGAATGTGAAAATGATGATGACCTAGGAATGAGTGTTACCATCTTCCCTGAAGATTACTAAGATTCAGTCTTGGTAGAATAATGTGTCTAATAGACATTACAGAGCTGCTCTTTATAAGAGTACTTCAGTTTCTTGAGTGTATGAGCCACTCAGAAAACCAAGATTTCTTCTGTCTGTATATTTTAGAGAAATCCTGAACTTTTAAAAATAACTGTATAATATTTGCTCATTAGATACCATCTGCTTTAGTCACATAGAGATTCATTGCAAAAATAAAATGAACTTCTTAATGCCTCTTTTTTAAGTTTCAACTTCTACTTCTGCAAAACAAAATTGTAATACTCTTTCAAGGGAACCTTGACATTGGAAATGTTTGAGTAAAAATCATCACAACACTTAATTTCGTTTTTCACTTTGAAATCTCCAGCCTTTAAAAGGGGATGAGTTTGCTTTTTGTTGCCGTGATGTCCGGTAAGAAGTCCTTCCCTTTTTTTTGACCTTGTGGAGAAAACAACTGATAACGCTTTTTGTTCAGGACAAAATACGTGAACCTTCTTTTCTCGTTATTTCTCACAAACCAGAGCTTGCCACTGGCACAGTCCCTGCCACACAGGTAGGCTTGGGTATTTCACTAAACCTGGTCAGAAATGGTGACTTAAGACCTGGGAATCTTTATAGCATTCTTATATACTTTTTTGCAAAATTTCAAGGACTCAAAAGACTTGGGTTTGAGTTCTTAACGGTTGTATAGAAATTGGGAGGCAGGGGTGGTCCTTGAACAAATCACAGAATTTTCAAGGCCTTCCATTTCCTCTTCAGCATAATAGTTCTGACATCTGCTGTGTTGACATAACAGGAGTGCTGACAGCATCACGTTAAATAAAAATAAGAAAGTTACTAATAGACTTTTGCATATGTGTTACTGTTTCTCATTTTCATTATAAAATGATGCTTTCATACTGTGTTTTCAGAAAATATCAAATAAAAGAGAAATCACTAGTTGATCTCAGAACTAATAAATGCTAAGATAATATTACCAGAATGTCGGGACGCCTGGGTGGCTCAGTGGTTGAGCATCTGCCTTTGGCCCAGGGTGTGATCCCGGAGTCCTGGGATCGAGTCCCACGTCGGGCTCCCTGCATGGAGCCTGCTTCTCCCTCTGCCTGGGTCTCTGCCTCTCTCTCTCGCTTTCTCTCTCTCTCATGAACAAATAAATAAAATCTTAAAAAAAAAAAAATTACCAGAATGTCAAGAAAAAAATTAGACAAGATAGTAAACATTGAGTTGTGATTTGGCATTTCCTAATATTTTCACAATTTATCCAAGTTTTTATGTAGATCATGTTTAAATTGGCCTTGCAGATGCTTGCCCTCTGACACACCATTTCACACTCCCATTTTTCAAATAGACGGACTTCAAAAATATCTTATCTCTAAATAAATTAATCCGGATGATGTCCAAGGAGTTTTAAAGTTACTGAGAGATTTTTCTTCCCTCCCTTTTTTCTATCGCATCCCTGAACTGCTCTCTTTTAGGCCTTTATAATAAGATGCTGTTACTTTTCTAATCTCTATTAGCATCCCCACAACATTTAGGAAGCGTTCCAACACAACCTCCTCTTCCACATTCCAGAAAGAAGGTCCTTTGAGTTCTCAATCCCCTTGCTGCCCTGCAGCATTTGGTGCTGTTAATCACCTTGCGCCCAGGGGCCTCCCAAATGCTTTCTTCTAAATCATTTCCCTGATTATGGCAAATCCTTCTCAGTTCTTTTTCTCTCCAACCTTTTAACAGTTCTCAACATTCACTGCGCTTTAGAATCATCTTTAGAACTTTGGAAAAATACAGAAAGCATCTGAGACTCTCCGGGGAGGGACAGTAAGCATGTGTATTTTCTTTTTTTAAACTACCAAGTTGTTCTCTCGTCGTAAACCAAAGGGCAACAACATGTGGGCACTCCCTTATTTCTGTCTTTGGTTTTCTTGCCTTTCTCTCTTCGCCCCAGCCACCTCACCCACTGCAGCAGCTCTGACCTCTGAGAACAAGAACTCCCACCTCCCGCCGGGCCCTGCCCATCTGCTAAGCTCCAGCTACTACAGGGCTTCTGCAGTTCAGCTGTTACTCTCTAAATTTTCTCTGGTTACATGGTTTCCTGGTTTCTGGGCTAAAGAGGGCTTTTACCAGGACTAGTTTTGGGGGTTGGGTTTTGTTGTTTTGGTTTGGGGTTTTTTGTTTTTTGTTTTTTGTTTTTTTGTCTGAGCCCACTGGGATTTCTGGGTCCTGGCTTTTCCAGTCACCAATCCAGGGTATGTAAGGGCTGAAGAAACCCCAGAGAGCTTACCACTGTGCTGTTGTTTAGGTCCCGGCATGCCTAGCTGGTCCACCTTCCCCTCTTCACCTTTCAGTCTTCTTATGTTTCTGTTATATATAATGTCCAGAGTTTTTAGTTACTCTTAGTAGACGGAATGGGAAAAAGTGTATTTACTCCATCTTCCAGGATTATTAAATCATTGGTAATATCATCTTGTTGGGATATTTTTGGCACCTCTGGAATTTATCCAGACAGCAACCCCTTTATTTAGTGCTGTGTCCCATCTCCCAGCTCATATGCTTTGCTGCTCTTGCTCTAGGTTTCTGGAGCCTCTCTATGAGAAAGAAAAAGCCTGGAAGTCTGTTTGCTATCCACCTCCCACCCTGCCACATACACACCCACTGTCTCATGGCCAATAATGACAAGTGCAGAGCTTCAAAAGGCAACTCTGTTGCCCAGACATGGGATAAACCTGGAGATGCAATTGCCATTTAAGCTCCCAGCAGTGTCAGGCTGAGGCTGGGACTGCACCTGAATCCTATCATGTTTTTCCATTTCCTAACCTGTTTCCCCTGGGAGCACCTGCTTAATAAATCCCTAGCACTAGAACGGTGTCTTCTGCAAGAACCTAACCTAAGACGGGTATTGCCATGACTTTGGATCTATTTTTTTTTTTTAAGTGATGGCATATTGTTTATTGTAAAGAGTTGATGTCTTACTATGTTAGAAATTATGTCATTGGTAGTGATTAAAGTTATGTAAACATGATGCAAATAAACGTATGTTAAGCACATAGTTTTGAAAATTATTTGGGGGGGGAGTATCTGACCAACAATTTTTGAAGATCACTTTTTCAAAAAAATTATTTACTTGAGAGAGAGAGCAAGAGGAGAGGCAGAAGGGGAGGAAGAAGAAAAGAATCTTAGACTCTGCGCTCAGTGCAGAGCCCGACACAGGGCAGGACTCCGTCTCACCACCCTGAGGCTGACCTGAGCTGAAACTAAGAGTCACACGCTTAACCAACTGGGCCACCCAGGCGCCCCAAGGATCGCCTCTATAATACATACCGTTGTAAGAGCCTAGAGGCAGGAATAATTGATTCTAGGTGAGAGAGCACTAGAAATCCAATTCAAGAGGATGCCATTTTGCTTAGGTCTTAAATGTCAAGAATCGAGTTCAGTTGACTGAAAAAAAAATCCAAGAAAAACTCTTGCAGACAGAAAGAAGGTGCAACGTAAGTGAGGCACCAAACAGCATGGTATATTCAGTGATGGTGAATATTCCAGAAAAGCTGAAAGGCAATAATATATGGCATGAAACGAGTCAAGTTGGTTAAAGCCCAAATGTGAAGGGCCTTGCCGTCCACCATGGACACAGACCCGTGTCGCTTAACGTGACTGTGCGTTAGAAATGCCCAGGCTAGCAGTGGCTGGGGGTGGGGGTGGGGGGCGCTTTTTAGAACCCTGACTCCTAGACTTTGCTCGAGATCTTTCAAGCCAGAATCTTCAACATGGAGTCCAGGAATCTATTTTTTAAGCTCCTCCAAGTGATCATGACAAAATCAGCCCAAATCAGCCCAATGCTTTTTTGAATCGACTGGTAACAGACTTAATCCTGAAGGCACTAGAGAGAAATTAAAGGTTTTTTTAAGGAAAAAAAAATAATAACATGATCAGACGTTGCAATGTACCTATGTCACAGATTTCGTGTACATACATTACAGGAGGGTAAGCAGGAGGTTCCAATATATTGATTAAGTCACCGTCCTTATCCTTAGGTCTAGAGCCAGGAGGGATGACAACACGTACAGCTGTGCAATTGGAACTCTGTTCAGCTCCAGGCGGGGACATTCCCCACAGATGACAATACGAATGGCACCCCTTAAAGGTATGCAGTGCACATTCTTATGTACTAACATACACAGCAGTCCCGCCAAAAGGGAATTTGGGCAGGAAAGAAGTCTTATGGTCTCAGAATGTCTGGAACATTTCTTCTAATTTAATGAATAAAATGTGGAAATACCTGCCAGTAGGTAGATGGAAAGAGAAGAGAAACAATAAAAAAATAAGCCCTAGGGATCTCTGGGTGGCGCAGCGGTTTGGCGCCTGCCTTTGGCCCAGGGCGCGATCCTGGAGACCCGGGATCGAATCCCACGTCGGGCTCCCGGTGCATGGAGCCTGCTTCTCCCTCTGCCTGTGTCTCTGCCTCTCTCTCTCTCTGTGTGACTATCATAAATAAATAAAGAAAAAAATATTAAAATAAAATAAGCCCTAAAATAAGAACTGTAGGAAAAGGCAGTGGTGAGGGGGGTGGGCGATAGGGGGTGGGGAGGGGTGATGTGGAATAGGGAGGGGATCCCATGGTGCCTATGCATTCTATTGTTTAAAAGTATTTCTAAAGAACCTATAATCCATTTTGTTTTCATAATCCTTCACTCATTTGAACTGAGCCCGTAGGGACTTATGTGTCCAAAACTTTTTATAAACTGAGTATATGCATGAGAATCAGGAAGAGAAGTGCTGCCTCCTAATCCCTTTATCTAAGGTAACAGAACTTGCCTGCACCTCTTAGATGAGTAGCGGAGGGAACCCAGGTGCCCGCCAATCAGCCCAAAAAGACATCGAATCCCACTCGCTCCTTAGCATAGTGTATTGTTTTATATCCAATTCACAGGCCCGATCAAGAATATGAAGAACCGCAGCAGGGAAATTAGTAAAAATTTAACATGCAAGATAACCTCTTGAGAATCACCGTGTGGTGTGACTTCCTTGTTGTTGATCCAAACGAAATGAAGAGAATGCTTCTCTTCCTCCAGGATGGAGGCAGGCATTTTATTCCTAAGGCCTGGATTCATTTCTCCACGTCGTCTACACGTTGCCTAACTTTTTTGTTCTAAGAGAGAAAAAAAAAAAAAAAAAAAGATTAAGTTAATGAGAAACAGGAAGGGAAATTTTATTTATTTATTTATTTATTTATTTATTTATTTATTTATTTATTTATTTTTGGGAGGGAAATTTAAAAACATGCTTTTGTTTTTGAAATTCTAGGCCAGAGGTCATAAACTAGTGATGTAGATATGGCCAAACAGAGGTGTTTTGGCCTACACAGAATATATTTTTTCCTGATTGAGCCAACATTGTACAACAGGATGAGGTTTTTTTAAGTACGTCTTTAGTTTTTCTTTAAAAATTGGAAGATCTGACTCTCCTGGGCCAGTGACAACACTGAGCAGAGGCAAGTGCTGGCTGCGGTGAGGCTTTCTGCTCTCTGGCTCTCGGACTCCCGGCTGCAATCTTCCCCACTTCAGGGCTTGTCCCTGTGGGCACCAGCATTGGCAGCTCCTGGTTAGAACTTCGGGGGAGAACTAACCTCTACGTGATGTTAGTTAACAATATCACACAATAAGTGACACATCAGAGCAGGACTGGCGATGGAATTGGCAGAGGATAGTGCAAACATGAAGACCAGGAGAGGGGACCCTGTTGAACGTTCAATTATAAAATGGCAACGATAGGGGATCCCCGGGTGGCTCAGTGGTTGAGTGTCTGCCTTTGGCTCAGGTCATGACCTGGGGTCCCCGGATCAAGTCCCACATTGGACTCCCTGCATGGAGCCTGCTTCTCCCTCTGCCTGTGTCTCTGCCTCTCTCTCTCTCTCTCTCTGTCTCTCATGAATAAATAAATAAAGTATTTTTAAAGATAAAAAAATAAAATAAAATGGCAACGTGCAGGATGCTTCCAAACACAGGGCCCCGTGCAGCTGCGCAGGTTGTACACCATGAGGCTGGGGCCCTGGGTTGGAGGCCGGTGCCCCATGTGTCCCTCCCCCCACCCCAGACGGCAGGGCCTCGGGCAGCCGTTTGGGCACATGCATACCACGACTGAATACCCATCACGGATGTTTTGAAAGGCAAGCAAGGGGCTCAGGGGCTAAACTCAGGCAGAGGGAAATGGAGCCTTTTTCAGCGCCCCCTGATTCCAGAGGCAAAGGTGGCAAGGAGCACCATGTTCTGAAAACACAGGCTTTCCCCATTTTGATGGGAGTTGTGCAAGCTCATGGGTGAGGTGTTGAAGAACCCTGAGAAATGGCACCCATCGTCCTTCTGTGGGTGGCCCCTGAACTGCTTGAACTTGGTTGGGCGGTGGCGGGGGTGCGGGGAGTAAATCAACCCTGCCATATAAGGTGTATATAAGGAATATTTGGCTAGGAATTTTGGATTTTAAAAATGGGCTTGACCCTCAAGCCTCTCCTTTCCCTTATCTTCCATGCTGCTCTCAACAGGCAGGTTTCTCTTAGTGCAAAAAAATTTCAACACTCTTAAATGCCTATGTCTTTAACCCCAACAGTTTAATGTATTGGATTTTTATGCATTCGGTTCTTGCGGATAATTTAGCTCTCATCCCTTTTTGTTTTTGCCTTTAAAATGCTTCAGCTTAAACTTTAATTTTAACTCATTGCACATGTATTTACTTATTTTAATTATTACTTTTAGTTTATTTATTTTTGTAAATTTTATTTCTTTGGAGCAGTTTTAGATTTCTAGAAAAATTAAGAAGAGGGCAGCCCAAGTGGCTCCGCGGTTTAGCTCTGCCTTCGGCCCAGGGCGTGATCCTGGAGACCCAGGATCAAATCCCACATCAGGCTCCCTGCATGGAGCCTGCTGCTTCCTCTGCCTGTGTCTCTGTCTCTCTGTCTCGCTCTCTC
Source organism: Canis lupus baileyi (assembly GCF_048164855.1). Lineage (NCBI taxonomy): Eukaryota > Metazoa > Chordata > Mammalia > Carnivora > Canidae > Canis > Canis lupus. The sequence goes on from NC_132845.1 coordinate 5,993,215, forward strand.
ATGAATAAATAAATAAAATATTTTTTAAAAAATTAAGAAAATACAGGGGCGCCTGGGGGGCTCAGTTGGTTAAATGTGCGGCGCTTGGTTTTGGATCAGATGATGATCTCAGGGTCATGAGATCAAGCCCCGCATCAGGCTCTGAGCTCAGTGTGGATTCTGCTTGGATGTTGTTTCCCTCTGGCCCTTCCTTCGCTCATCCCCCTCTCTCTTTCAAATAAATAAATAAATTGTTGAAAAAATAAAAAAGAAGGAAGTACAGAGAGTTCTCCTGCACTTCCCTACCCTCTGCTCCCCGACCTCAGTTTCCATTTGTAACATCTTACATTAGCGAGGTGCTTTCGTTACAGGGGATGCACCAATACGGATGCACTATTATTAACTAAGATCCATCACGGACTCCTCCCCTCATCTCTAGCCTCTCCTTTTGAACTATTAGTCGTATACTGGTCCTTCTTTATCTATCTCTGCTCCATCTCTTTCCAGCCACCCCTCTCCTCCATCTCTTTATGTTCATGCACTGTCTTCTGGGTGTGTCATTTACTCAGATTACCTTTCAGCAAACCCATTCACAGACACTCAGCTGTGTCTCATCTGTCGAGTTGGCCTGCTGAGTCTTACATTTCAAAGACGATGTTTTATCCCTGAAAGTTCTGTTTGGTTCATCTTCACATCAGTAGCAGATTATTTCAAGGTTCCAGAAGTTGAAGTCCCTTTCCCTAACACCTTTTTCCAGATATTTCTGTCAAATATGCCAACACAAACATTTCATACATCTGTATGTCATAGAAATGACCTACTTTCTTTAGCTTTTGCCACAAATGCCCACGATGACGAAAAAGAAACTTCTTCTTCCAAATAGGAGTCTCAGAAGAGGAAAGTGAAATCTTTCTCAATGACCAAATTGCTTCCTGGCCATTCACACACATTATACCAATTGCACAATGGTTACTTAACCAACAGGTGAAGAGAGGCTGACTATGTGTCAGTCATGTAGAGACGAGACAAAGCCCTGCTTGGGCGGACCTTTCTGTCCCATAACACTATTAAAGTCTGTTTGGATTGTGGACAGCATCACATAGGTGCCTGGGGTCTCCCGCACTCCTGAGGTTCCACTCATCAATCCGAGCCCAGCTCAAATGTTGCCTCTTCCCAGAAGCCTTCCTGACGGCCTATTTCAGAAGCAGCACCTTCCACCTCTGGCTTCTTAGCACTTCCCCATGGTGCTTCAGTACGTCTCTGGAATCACACAAAGCATCCATATCAGACAAACTTGGATGACATAAGTGGAAAAGGTGCGTCTCTAAGATGTTTGTATCTCCGAGGCCTTGCCCATCGTGCTTTTCTAACAAGCGCTTTCTAACCTATTTCAGTGTATAAACACGCTGTTATGCGTGAGAGTCCAGAGCATTACCTAATTTATTACTTTACAGACAAATGACAAGTTCCTAAGCAGACCCTATTCCTGTTTGTTTCTTGGAAAAATATTTATATGATTGATAAAAATCAAGGGATGGGGTGACAAAATAAGCTGAGGGGACACTCTGTGCATAACATCGTGCTTTATATCTGACAAGATATCCACATTTCCAGATCCAGCATTCCAAGATTCCAAGATACGGCTCCTGACTGAAGGTCAGAGGTCCTGTCTGTGTTTATAGAAAGCCTTTTGGAAGCTTTTTATTGTGAAATAATTTCAAATATACAGAGAAGCTACGCCAGTATAAAGAACTTCTGGATACACGTTGCCCATATTGACTACTCCATCTCCCTCTGGCTCTCTCTCTTTTTATGCATATGGGTATATACACACATACCCATAAATATAAACAGGTTTTTTTCTGAACCATTCAAGGGTAAGTTGAAGATACCAAGCTTCATTATCCTTAAATACTTCAATGCATATTTCCTTAGGACAAGGACAGTCTCATGTAATCTCAACACAAATATAAAAATCAGGAAATTTGAAACTTATATGACTTAATTATATAACCTACAAGTCCCATTCAAATTTTATCAGTTGTTTCAGTGATATGGTTTTTAGTAATTTGTTTTTCTCACCCAGGAGCCAATTTAGGAACCTAAACTGCATTTAGTTTCTATGTTTCTTTAGACTCTTTTTAAAAATTTTTTTAAAAGAGTTTTATTTACTTATTCATGAGAGAGAGAGAGAGAGAGGCAGAGACACAGGCAGAGGGAGAAGCAGGCTCCCTGTGGGGAGCCGGAGGCAGGACTCGATTCCAGGACCTTGGGGCCACACCCTGAGCCAAAAGCAGACGCTCAACCACTGAGCCACCCAGGTGCCCTGACTTCTGTGCTCTTTTGACAGGTTCCCATCAAGTTTTAAGCATTTCCTTATTATTTTTCATAAGATGTTCCAGATTTTTCGTGTACCACTGCCAGCCATAGAATCAGCTGAAGAGCCCAGTTCCTTGACATTTAGAAATTACATTCTGTATGTTAGGTGTGCTCATGACAGCAAGTTAAAAAAAATGCATATAATTATGGAATAGATTCATCAGTGTATAATAATCAGTTAGTAAGTGATCATTATTCAAAGGCTGAATCTCGTAGTTTACATCATCCGTGAGATGTATTGACAGAAATGACACCTCCAAGTGTCTCCTAGGTTTATCTCCCTGTAATGTAGCAGCAGGAATGCTCATATTAATACACAGAAATGCTGTCTCATATTCTTTTCAATGAACTCCTTTGTTCCTCATTTTTTCGTAACTTAATATCTTCCTCTACCTATTTCCTAGGGTCTGTTAAGACTTAAACAAATGATTTTTAATTCCTTGGGTAAAAAAGCACTGTTCAGAAATCAAGAAGTTCTGGCTAATTTCATTCGACTTAGCGATTGCCAATAAGTCACTCAAACCTCCTGTTCACCTTGGGACCCACGGGCCCTGATGCTGTGAAATGAAGCAAAAGAGACCTCGTGAGGCGCGTGGGTCAGCCAATGTTTCCCACAGCAACAGGCATTGTCGAACTGAAGTTTAATTCATTAGTTCCATGAAGGGGTGGGGAAAGAGAAAGAAACAGGACGCCCAGGAGGCTCGGGGTTGAGCATCTGCCTTGGGCCCAGGGCATGACCCCGGGGTCCTGGGATCGAGTCCCGCATCGGGCTCTCTGCGGGAGCCTGCTTCTCCCTCTGCCTGTGTCTCTGCCTCTCTCTGTGTGTCTCCCATGAATAAATAAATAAATAAAATCTTTTACAAAAAAAAAAAGAAAGAAAGAAAGAAAAGAAAAGAAGAAAAGAAAAGAAAAGAAAGAAAAGAAAAGAAAAAAAGAAAAGAAAAGAAAGAAAAGAAAAGAAAAGAAAGAAAAGAAAAGAAAAGAAAAGGAAAGAAAAGAAAGAAAAGGAAAGAAAAGAAAAGAAAAGAAAAGAAAGAAAAGAAAAGAAAAGAAAAGAAAAGAAAAGGAAAGAAAGAAAAGAAAGAAAAGAAAGAAAAGAAAAAAGAAAAGAAAGAAAAGGAAGAAACAGAGCGCCCAAACACGTTGTCTGGAGCTTTTACAAGCAGCCACCAGATGGCAGGACCTACACACAGTGGACTTGGTGGAGCAGTTCGAGCATCATTTAAAACAAATGGTGAATGTGGGCTTTGGTTTGTTTTCTTCTCTTTATAAAACCAATCCCAGAATATTTTGGTGTTTTTTATTTCTAAGGGAAAAAATGACATAAGAACAAATAACTCTGCGACTTACTCATCTAATAATGAAATCATGTAACTCCAAATGACATCTGGCTTTTTAATACTCAGAAGTTTTTCACCTTTGTTGATTCAATATGCCATTAAATTATATCGTGTCTACGGCATGAAAGGAGAGAGATATTGGGATCAAATTTTACTTCAAAGTTTTAGTCTGCTTGAATCTAAAATCTACATAGAACGGTTAGATCCTCTTCATGACCTTATTTTTCAAACACATGTAAGTAAAATGTATGTGTAAAGAACAATCAACATAATTTTGTACAAATTCAAAAAATGAATCTATATTTTTATATAGGACCCTATACAGGCCTCAAAGAAAATTCCTGTGTCTCTCTGTATATTTGCATTAAGTCTATCCATATCCTACAGAAAAAGGGAATAATCATAATTGCATTTATTTGAATTACAGATTCCCACGTCAAATATTTTTCTTTAGCCTTTTTAATCTTATTATTCCTCATGCGATCGTGTCTATTCTTTATGTGAAATATAAGTTCGACACTAAGCAATTAGTTACAAAATTTAAGTAGACAATCACCAAGTCTATAAATAATCCATTGCTATTGGTTTTAAAAGAATCATTCTAAGATGGACGTTCGTTGATTCCTGATGACTTAGACAACATAGTCTAGATCTTGTACAACTGCTTACAAGTTTTTTTGATCCCTTTTGTTCTGAGGGGCTTTTGTGACACTGGGTTCTCTTTGTGAGTGCATAGGTAAAATGTCAAACAGTGCACTTTCAATTTAGAGTGCAGTAGAGAGGGTTTCAAACTACAGCACAGCTAGGTATTTGGAACTACAGCTGTGGTTTGGTGGTCAAAAGTAGAAATAAGAGAATCTGAAGGTAAACCCAGCGAGGAAGAGTGTTCTTAAGTCAAAGGTGAAGATAATCCAATGCTGAGAGATCTTTAGCGATTGGTCTCCTTCCTCCTGCTATTGTGTGTTATAGATGTGGTCTCAGTAACGTCTGCTTTAACCTTGTAATCTCTAGTTTACACTCTGTATTTGAAAAAACAGAGGAGCATTTTTTCTTAAATATTGCATTTGCATTTGCATTTTCACTTAAAAACTTCTGGAGGTACTTGGCATGTGTTCCTCTGCAAACGTACGTTTTTGCTTTCTTGCCTGGATCTCTTTTTTGGATGCTAAACTTAACTATTTCCCCAGACTTCTCTATGCTGCTCTCTAAGCAAATCAATCCTCTAAGTGGGAAAATACTATCTGAGGGGACACTCTTTCACTCAAGGAATGAAGAATAGTTCTTTAAAAGGGTTGCATTTCATCAGCCATTTCTACAATCCCTTCTTTTTTTTCTGTCCTTCCATAATTTTAAAATTGAGAAGCTACCTAAGATGCCTTAAGTCTTGGTTGGTCGGTCAGTGCCCTGTTGACGTCGAGCAGCCTAAATATAGAAATGAGCATATAGCTTGCATCAGTTCCAGTATCATGCCTTGTTTCTATGGAAAATACACGATTCAACTTAATTACATAATCTGTCGTTCTCTAAGACAGGGCTTCCAACAGGGCCAAACAATTCTAAAGCGAGTTCGTCTCTTTTTTAAAGAGGGCTAATCAGAAGGGATTTGTGATATTGAAATCACTAAGAGGTAATTATAAATGATTTTGTGCAATTCAGAAATGAAAAATTCCTCCCCAAAGCCCCAAATCTTTGAGTCGATTTTGTTTTGAAATAATGGAAGTTTGTTTCTTCACTTACCTATCATGCTTGCGTTGTGCATGGATTTCTTAAATGCCAAAAATGAAAATATGTTCCTATAAAGAAAGATGATGAATGGATTCCAAGGGACAATAGGAAATGACATGTAATATACTTCTGGAAGCTGACATTTTTACAATGACGAAAGACAAGGGGATTTATTCCATGAAAATAATATTAATGATGGGTTTCAACACTGATATTTTTCATTGTTTCTTTACAATCAGGGAAGAAAAACATTTTCCAGAAAACTTTCCATAGTCTGTTGACATGCACATCAATTTTTGCTATTAAAGTAGAAACTAGTAATTACATTTTTAAAAATGACACTCTGGTAATTATATATTTTAAATATGAATCTCGATGTTTAATTAGGTCATATGACTGTAATATCAGCTTGTGTTAGCAGCAGATTATCAAATCCTAGCAATTCATCCCATAGGGAAATACAAGAAGAAAAGGCTGCTATAATTGTGAGATTTAAATAGAATAAACCATAATGCGTACAATATTCTTTAAATATTTTAATGTTTACTAATGTTATTGAGTAATGAAGTTTATCATCATGGCATATTCTTTGTAGATAATTACTGTGGTAGCAATAAGCACATAGGAAGAAGCTTGGTGTTTTTTTTTTTTTTTTTTTCTCTTTCCAGGAAAGCTTTCAAATTAAGCTCTCAGTAGAATTCAAAACATATATTTGAAAATGGTTTTGTTTATTTTTAATGTGCATATGTATGTGGCATTAATTTTTTTCTGAAATTAATTACATTGTGCTTGGATGTTAGCTTAACAATTTTTATTTTTTAACCTATATCATAAATCTGTATTTTATCAGCTCCTACTTTCACTTTTTTTTTCTAATTACCATTGATAAATTATGCAGTGCAGATAAAACCCATTTTTACCCGAAGTATCTATTATTTGCAATCAATATATAGTTTCTAAAATGCTTAACCATATGCCTATATTTTAGACAATGTCTTATTTTGCATTTATTACAATAAATGCAGAATTTTTGTTGATTTTTGTTCTAATCCCTGCTTGCTTCTCTAAAACACACTGACTGGTTTTTACTTGTTTCATTTCTTTGCCACAAATGCACAAACATCTTCATAGAGGTTAGTTATTCATTATTGAATCTTAACACAACCCTCCTTCAGTTGTGTTTTTCTTAGGGAAGAGATACCTATGCAATGTACACGTTGCACTTCTTTGATGACTGGTGGGAACTGTATTCCTTATTGTTACATTTTCCCTCCAAAGTTCACTCTTTAAGATATAAAAATAAACTGTTAAGTGGCTACCACAAAATTCATTTGCTCAAGTTTAATGAAACAAGTGTTCTTAAATGCTTAGACATTTTAGAGTCTCCTTATAATGTGTCTAATGATTTACACAGCTAAAACAAACTTGAGTACTTTTCCATTTAGCCCATAAAAGCTAGGATTTCCCATATATATAGGTAACTTTACTACTCAAGAAGCCTGCCTTGAAATTGTTCCACATATTGTCCTGGATGATGCTACCAGAATTTTTATTAAAAAGTCTTGCCTTTTTTTTCTCCTTGTAGGTACATCTGCTATAATTCGTAGCCATAAACCTTTTTCCTAATGAGAGAAAATACCTTTTCTGAATGACAAAAATCTAAAACTGCTTAAATGGATCTGAGGATAAGATACTCTTTCATTTTATGGGTAAGAGAAAAGAGATTGCCTTTATCGCACACTTTGCGTCTTTCTGTGTTGACTAAAGCAACACAATTGTTGCTAATTGTATTACAGGCAGTGACAAAATGTGGGTGCTAACATTACCATATTCATAATATTTGGTGCTTATAATTCACCCTACAGAATCTATTTCCTAACACTAGGGGTCATTTTAGCTTGTGTTAATATTCTAAAATATTTAGTTTTAATAAAACAGAAGGTTAGGAATATGACACTTCCTAGAAGAGTGCTATCCTTGAAAAACATTTTCCTGGGCTCAGATCCCTACATTTTTTGCCTAGTTGGACCATGAATAGATTGTTACTTTATCTAACTTTAAAACTATAAAATAAAAGTATGCTTTGAGTTTCCCATCTAAAGTTCATTTTTGTTAATTCTTCTAAAATACTCAGGCTACTTCGAGGGCATGGTGCTTCATCTTGTGGTTTTGTCTATGGTCACTAAATTTTGCCAATTCGGGGGTTTGCTAGTCCTTTTCTTTCAGCTTTTACATTCTGATCCTCCTTAGCCACAGTGAAATCTTACTTATTTTTCGCTAATTTTCAAACATCTGTGAAGTATAGCGAATGCATCTGTTAGAACAGGGCTTTTCCTTCCTATAACAAAATGAATACCTCCCATTATAATATCTGATTTCCCACTCTTAAAAGTTCTTAAATTCCAAGTTCCTTCCTAAAAATACTTTGTTTTTTTGTCTCTGGGACTTAATAATATCAATTCTTTATTTGTTTAAAAAAAATCACTTTCAGGTCATGGTGGTGGACATGAGAGATGACATAAGGGAATTTTTTTTCAGAGTAGCATTATATACTTTAGAATGTGCTATAGATTATGTAATATGAATTACGATCCTGTTTATATTGAATGGAGTGGGTAATTGCAAGCTATAAATCATTTCTGGGTATCTGAAAAATTTAGCCTTCTTACTCTAGTTACACACACAAATAAAGATAGTTATATTTGTTTTTCTAAATCCAATTTTTAGATCTGCTTAAAATCTGTTGTGCTTCAGAAAGCAGCGTATTATGTTCGACTTTTTCATTTTAAAATCGAAATATTTCCTTTGATTCAAAAACTAGATACATTTTCTATATCTATTATTTGCTAGACATGAAAAATACCAAAAGAAACTTATTTTTTCCATTAAAAATGAGTATATAATTAAAAAAATGTTCATTATGCTTACATTGATTCAAATGACAGGGAGTACTACTTTTTTTCTAACTTAGATTCAGAATTACCACCTGATTTTCCAGGCAGGTCGGTTGCCTTGTGTACAGATACAACTGTAGAGACCCGAAGTCCACCCACAGAATTCTGTCGGTTGCCTACCTGAAAAGAAAAATGAAAGAACAATATTGTGTTTTGGTTCTGGTACTCATTGTCTAATCTACTGTGGGCAACTGGTCTTATTTTGGAAAATAAAAGAGAAGAAAATATGTTTTCCATAGGTGACATGTTAATCGTTTCATACCTAAGGACAAAAGTGTTCTAAGCTACAGAGAAGTTTTATTACAAGGTTAATGGAAAGTGGTCAAACATGCAGAAACAGTGGTCTTGCTCACAAAAGCATATTCTCTTACAAAAATCACCGATGTCTATACTAGATGAGGCTAACATGTCACATTCCTAAAAAATAAGAAAAATAAAACCCTGCATAATTTAAAGTCATTTGGAAGAATGGATATAGTGTAAAAGGTGTGATGATGGGAGTAAGGATACCCAGGTTTTAATTTAATCTGTCATTTATTAGCTGCATAACCTTTAGGAAGTCACTACTCTTACCAGCCTGTGTTTCCTCATTTGAATAATAATTAAGAGGCTGAATAGGGTGGTCTCCACTCTCTTTTCTACCTCTGTGATTCAATATACTCTCTCTGCTAACTCTTATCAATGAATTTTCTTTTGCAGAAAGCAGCATGGTCCTGACCGCTTTCATACAATATTACATTAGACATGTATGATACATATGCTCAGCTGTTTTGTGAAGAGAATATTATCTATGCACACATATGTGTGTGGGTGTTTTGCTCAGTAGAAAATAATTACATTAATCTCCAAACTAGTACCTATGCCATATATATATTTCATTCTCATGTAAAAGTATAAAAATAAGAGTGTAGAAGGTGACTATACATATATTACAATATTTCTAGTAACAGAAACCTTCCCTGAACCAAGTCCACCAGCACTGTAATACTGAAGGAAAAACCCAGTGGAGCATTTAACAGTACTGTTTTTTTTCTTTAACGAAGTCAAATTCTCCAAAAGGTCAAAATCCCTTCTAAAACAGTGATACTCAAGGACACTCACTCAAACATATTTGGGGATATTGTAGGTAAATGTGTACAGAAGAAGTGACACCTCCACTTCCTCCCTTTTCCTTTGGAGACCCATAATGTTGACCACATTAAAATACATACCGTGGCATGAAAATACCACCATTAAAAAAAACATATTTCCAATATATATTAGTTGCTATTCTAGCATGGAAGCAATGGGATTTGATGTCATGAAAATGGTAGCCCACAAGAGAAACATGTTACAAAAGCAACTCCTTTCTATCTGCCTCCCCTCCCCCTGAAATAATAACAATTTGCTAAATTGTTGGGAAGTTGTTATAATTCCTTTTCCAAATTATTACTCGCCCTTTAGATTAGAAATGAGGCCAGGGTTAGCAATCAGCTATAAATGGTAGGATTTTTCAAGTAAGAAGCACTTGTCTGATTGTGAAGTGGAGGCCATTACTGCCTTGATTGGGCCTTTTTTTTTTTTTTTTTTTCAGTTCCCTTGATTTGTGGTTGAGAGCGCATATTCACTCCTGTACTGCGAGCAATCAGAGCCTCTCCTCTCTCATTTTTGCTCAGCGATTTAGGGTCCACTACTTTGGCACAGCTGCCACCTTTTAGCCTCCATCACGCAGAATATATCCTTTAAAAAAAAAAAAGAGAGAGAGAGGGAGTGGAGGATGGGAGCAGGTAACTAATGTACATTCGACTTCTTAATGTGCCTATTTTATATTTTCAGAGAAAACTTTTACACTCAAAATAACAATCGTGTTGGAAGTTGGACCTCTACACTTCATAAATAAGTTTGGACAGAGACTTGAAGGTTGTTAGAGCATACTTTTCATTTCTTTCTTTATCCTATCAGAAAAAAAAAAAAACAGTGTAGGAGTACAAGCTGACACTAAGGCATTCAGCTTTTTTGAGCACTAGCATAGTCTTTGTTATCTGGGAAATGAGATAGAAACAGGAACTTTCTTCCTTGCTTTTTGTTCTGGAAGGCACTTCACCAGTTTTTCACCAAATTTAAGGTCTATAGGAAGATGCTAATAAAAAAGCTCTTGAAATTCAAGTCCTACTTTGTCTGCTTTAAAATTACTTAATACATCCTCTAATGTAAGACAATCTATTCTTGTTGTCAACGGTCGGGAAATATTTTTGTCAGGAGTCAAGTTCAGTACATCTTTCTCCTTGGAACTCATTAAAGAATCCCTGGAAGAAACTGGAGTTTCAAAGTTGGAATTAGCTGGTCACCTGGGGCATCTTCCTGGATCCTGTCAGTCATCATCAAATAACAAGGCCATGCAACAGCATGCGTCCTTTCACCCCAGTTCTGCTCCTGTTTCCTCAACCAAATGCCCAGGTAACTTCCGTAAGATAAATAGCAAACTTGCATTTTTCTAAACACACTGACCAAGTCTGGGCCCTAATAAACCTATAAAATAAAATGAAGCCCACCTGGTAAGTGGTAGCTTCCCTCAAGTTCTGGGTTAGAACTCATAATAATTTTTTTTCATCAGCTTTATTGAGATATAGTTTATCAACCATAAAATTCACTCATTGTAATGTACAATTCAATGAATTTTTGTGAATTCATAGAATCTGATTGTAGAATGTGGTCATCATCCTCAAAGGAAACATTGTCCCTGGCTACAATCACCTTCACTCTCACACTCAGTCCTATGCACCAATAATTTACTTTTCACCTTTAAATATTTGCCTTTTTTTTGACACTTCATATAGAAAAATATGTGCTCTTTTATGTCAGGCTTCTTCACTGAGATGTTTTTGAGATTTAAAGGTTCATCCATGTTGTAGGATGTTATCCATTCTTTGATGAATAGTATTCTGTTGTGTGGATACACTACATTTTACCTACACTACATTTTGTCTCTCATGAGATATACTTGAGTTGTTTTGACTTTTTGGATGTTGTGATCGATGCTGCTACAAACATTTGTGTACAAGTTTGTGTACGGATGCGTTTTTAATTTTTGTAAGGAGTAGAATTACTGATCCATATGGTAAATCTATGATTAACTTAAGAAACTGCCAAACTGTTTTTTGCAAAATGGCTCTGTCACTTCACATTCCCACCAGCAATGCATGAGTTCCAATTTCACCACATTCTTGCTAACACTTGTTACTGTCTGTCTTTTTTGTTATAGCCATTCTACTGGGTGAAAAACTGGTCTCACTGTGGTTTTTATTTGTATTTACCTACTGACCAATGATGATGACAATCTTTTTATGTGCTTATAGGGAATTTGCATATCTTTTTGCAGAAATGTCTACTCAAATCCTTTACTCATTTTTAAAATCAGGTTGTTTTCTATAAAGCGACCCATAAGAGTTGTTTATGTATTCTGGATACAAATCCCTTATTGGATATATGACTTGTGAATATTTTCTTTTGGTCTGTGGGTTGACTTTTCATTTTCTTTCCTTTTTTTTTTTTAATTTTTATTTATTTATGATAGTCACAGAGAGAGAGAGAGGCAGAGACACAGGCAGAGGGAGAAGCAGGCTCCATGCACCGGGAGCCCGATGTGGGATTTGATCCCGGGTCTCCAGGATCGCGCCCTGGGCCAAAGGCAGGCGCCAAACCGCTGCGCCACCCAGGGATCCCTCTTTCCTTTTTTTTAAAAAAAAAGATGTTATTTATTTATTCATGAGAGACACACAGAGAGAGGCAGAGACACAGGCAGAGGGAGAAGCAGGCTCCATGCAGGGAGCCCGACAAGGGACTAATCCCAGGACCCTGGGATCAAGACCTGAGCCAAAGGCAGATGCTCAACCACTGAGCCACCCAGGCATCCCTGAAAACTACTTTTTAAAAAAGGTAATACAAGTGTTTGTAATAAATCCAGTGGAGTTGAAATGTAATGCTAATAAGTAATTAATTAAGGTAGAAAAGGTCTATTAAGTATAGGTAATTTTCACCAGAAATAAAAATAGGTGAGCTGAGTGAGAATAAGACATGGTCTAGATAAATGTCAGGTGACTAAAAACAGCTCCTAGTAGCTTTTATAAAACAAAAATAGAAAAGGCCTAGCCTCACACAACAAGCACTGCTCTGGATAAAAGGAACACCCAACAAAAAGAGAGAAAGACTGTGGATTTCTTCTGAGAACAAATGGAAACGTTAGTAGGACACCTGTGGTTTAGATCAATAGGACCCACACTAAAACAAGGTGAATATTCTTTGAACTCTTAAGTGAACGTGTCATATCCACTGAGCAACTTTATACACAGAAGGAAATAAGCCACTTGCCCTGCTATGAAAGTTCTGGAAGAAAGGAAATTGGTTTGTTATAATCTATGAAAACCTGAGCTCAAGCAGGCCTCATCAACCTGTTTTATGGCTGGCGTAATCTTAACAGTAATAATCCAGGTATCATGGCTTTGTGTCTCCCTGTGTTCTGCAGGACCTCGGAGACCTGCGAAGTCCTCATGCAGGCTCTTGGAAGTCCCCAGAATGTATTTTCATGAATAAAGTGAGTGAGTGATCTTGAGGTATTTGCTGTTCTACTGTTCCCGTGTGGGGTTAGCACATTCACTGACTTTCACTTCCTGCTTCCTCCTCCTTCTTCTTTCTACCTTACAGCCTCCTCTGCATTGGGATTGTTGGGGCGGAGCTCTAGGTGCCAAGCACCATACATACGGTCCTCAGATTTGCTCCTCTATCCCAGTTGTGGCTCTATTTTATAGTTTCTGTGTCTGTGCTTACAATTCTCATCTCTTCGTGCATGTCTTTCACCTTTGCCATTGGATCCTTTAGTATCTGTATCATTGTTACGTAAAGTTCTGGTCTGGTAATTCCAACAACTGGCTCATCTCCGAGTCTGCTTTTACTGACTGCTTCCTCTCTCATGTACATTTTCTTGCTTCTGTGTGTGTCTTGTAAAATTCCGTTGTATTCCAGATACTTTTTACTAAAAGAATGTAGGAAATAATATTTGCCTCCAGAAAAGAGCACACACCCCTTTTCCTGCCAAAATGCTTGAGTGAGGAGGGGGTGCGGAGTGATTCTGGGTTGTAGTCAAGGAGGATCTGGTCTTTGCAGCATTAGTTTGATTCAATTCACAAGTGGCTTTAAAAGTTTTGATAATGGGATTGATATTTTTCCTTCAGTAGGAGACAGGCTCTGAGCACAGATGAGACTCCTGAGACCTCTTGGTGCCCTACAGCAATGCCTTCAGCTTTCTGAACTCTCTCTCTGCTTATAGTAAGGATGTCAGATTTCGGAATTGCTAGGAAGTCCTCTACTCTCTCGTCCTGCTTCAAGATTTATGCACTTGAAATCTCTCTCCTCCCTGTTGCCCTGTTGCCAACTTCAAAACATAGCTGCTTATACTCTCTGATGTTCTAGAAGGCCCTGGAAGGCTTTCTCTTAGTTCTCCTGCCTCGTTCGAACATCCATCCTGAAACTGCAGAATGCCTTCAGTGGGTTTCTTCAGCATTCCTGCCCTATCCTTTGCGCTTTCCCAGCTCTCCTGCTCTGCCCTCAGGCTCTATACAGGACCCCAAGCATCGCCTGAAGACCTCAGAGAAGAGGGGGTGGGTGGATGCCCATTTGTTTACAGCTATGGTTCCATAGAATTCTAATCTGTGATTCCTGCCCATTTGTAGCCACTAAAAATTCTTTAAAAGTTTGGTTGTCTTCTCCTTATCATTATCTCTGGTAAATTCTTCCTCCCCCTGCTTTCCAAAAGGCATGAGAATGGCCATGTGTCTCTTCTCTTCTAGGAAGGCATGTCATTTTCTGGAATATGGTTAATTTAGGCTTCTTTGTGTTCTCGGCTCTACAGTGGTTTCTAAATCTTATCCAGCTTGTCTTTGGTAATTAGGTAGAGAGCAATGGTTTCTTACAACCTTTTATATCCAAACCAGAGATCTCCCCACCTTGGTTTTCAGAGGAAGAAAAATGCTCCTTTACTTTCATATTTTGTAGGTTTATATAATAGTCAATTAAGTTAGATGATTGCTGTAACTATAGTTGTCATGATCGGTTTGGAGACAAAACTAAATCGGAGTAAACACGATAGTTAACTGGTAGAAAAAGAAATGCAAGAGCACTATTAGCTTCAAGTATTTATGTGAGCATGTGCAAAAAGATTTTAAATTGGGTTATGGAGAACTCTCAAATAGCCAAAACGAAACAAAAAGAACACGCACTAGATTCTTCTGTATTACCTTTTTTTTTAAAATTTTTTTAAATTTATTTATGATAGTCACACACAGAGAGAGAGAGGCAGAGGCATAGGCAGAGGGAGAAGCAGGCTCCATGCACCGGGAGCCCGACGTGGGATTCGATCCCGGGTCTCCAGGATCGCGCCCTGGGCCAAAGGCAGGTGCTAAACTGCTGCGCCACCCAGGGATCCCTACCTCTATTACCTATACCTATACCTTTCTACAGAAAATACTGGTTTATACTTTCGATTTTGCTCATTCTATTGGGGTCCTCTACTGTTAGGAAATTGATTATCCATATGTTGGATTATCTTTCTCTGTCTTGCATACTTATTAATTGGCCCCTCCTTTTTTTTTTAATTGGCCCCTCCTAATTGCTTTAATCTCTTTTTTATTTGTATTTTCTTAATCATCTTAAATAATTATATTATGTTAGCAACTTAATTTTCAGCAATTATCATTCTGTTCATTGTCCTTTATAATTATCCATTGATTTCACAATGATGTTTTAATTATCAATTTGTTTCTTTAGGTACTGAGTAACTCCCTTTTGCCCTCATTCTTTGAGTTCATGACAAACTCACTCTCATGACACACACACATTCATGTATATAAACACACACACATGTGTATATTCTGATGCTTATCAAAATTTATATCTCTAGCCCAGACCACTTACAAATCCAACTGCTTACTTGACTTAACAACTCAACTTAAATATCTAATAGGGGTCTCAAGCATAACATGTCCAAAGCTCAGCTTCTTATCTCTCCCAAACACCTACCTAAACCTGCTCTCCTATAACCCTCCCTAACTCAACTAGTGGCAATTCCATATTTTCAGTTCTTCACACCAAAAGAAATTGGGATTATCCTTAACTGCATTGCTTCTCTCGTACATCCAATTTTGTAGGCTCTACCTTCAAATTATATCCAAAATTTAATCATCACTGCTACCATCCATCATGTTGACCCTGATCTATCTATCTATCTATCTATCTATCTATCTATCTATCTATCTATCTCTCTCCTGTTATATTTGACCATTAGCTCTTTTCTGGGATCTTATCAAATGCCTTCCATAGGGTTTGCAAAACTACTTGGAGTGGTGGTGGTGGGATTTGCTATTCAGGTGTGAGAGATACCCTCAGGCTTTGGCCAATTTTAATTTAGTTACCTAACTGGTCTTTAAACAGGGTGGGAGGGTGGTTGTTTGGGAGCCAAGGCTTTTCAGAATTCAGTTCCTATACGTTGTTGCTAGTTGTTTTTTTATTATTATTTTAAAGACTTTATTTATCTATTTATGAGAGACACAGAGAGAGGCAGAGACACAGGGAGAGGGAGAAACAGACTCCCTGCAGGGATCCTGATGCCCACATCGATCCCAAGATTCTGGGATTACGCCCTGAGCCAAAGGTAGACACTCAAACACTGAGCCACTCAGGTGCCCCCACAGTTACTAGATTTTGAAGTTTACGGACCATTTTGATATTTGGTTGTTGTGGTGAATTTTTTTTTTCCATAAAGGACACATTTCTCTGGTCCAGTTTTAATCTGCCCTCCTAGACTTGTAATCTACCTTTGCCACACACTTTGCATGTACTATCCTTTGAAACTTCACAGCAACCTTATGAGATAAATAGTATTATTTTCCTTTGTGAATGAAAAATTAGGTTCAGAGAAGACCCAGTTAGCTCTTCTGACCCTGAACAAGAGGATTTTTTTTTTTTTTGCTTTTGCCATTTCTCCATACTGCACGCATGTCTAAACCCTCCTTTAAAGGACCAGCTGTCTTCAGTGTCATAAGATACCTGATACGCAAGCTGTAGATCCCAATAATTCTTTGTTGGTCATAAGGGAAGAATATGTTCCTCAGTATGGGGGTGGGTCCGAGAAAAATGACTCTTTTGAACATGTTACAAGTTTGGTTCAGACAGAAGGTGAGATGGAGAGGGGAATGATATCCCAATGTAACATCTTGTCATTCCTAGAGGAAAAAGGAGAATGAAGTTGTCAGAAATATGGTAGATCATAAAACTCGATACTGTATGAAGTCAATAATATAAATTGAGAACCATCACTTCAGGTGAATAATGGTGAATTTAATATACACAGTTGCATTCAATTCTTCCCTGAAACCTATTGAGTTGTTTGTTTTTAAATAGACAAATTACAAAGACAGAGAGAACGGGAAAGAAATTAAGTGAAGGCAGTTAGTTAGATTAGATCCCCAAATGCTAACAACGGAAGAAGGGGCATGAAAGGGCCCAATGAGATCACCTTGCAGGGAAGGATCCAGTAGGCAAATCCCACCACAATTACAGAGCTGCCACTCAGCTTTTTAATTCATACTCTTAAATATAAGTCAGTAGTTAACAATCACTACTGAGGCAAGACCTAATATGGAAGATTGAGACCCCCCCAAAAAAAACAGATAAAAGAAACTTAGAAAAACCAAAAGCTATGCAGGCAGGAGAAACATTGAAAAATACAACAAATGCTAAAATGCTTTGAGATAGAAGGAGATAATATATCCATAATACATTCTATTAAAAAGGAGAAGGAATATTCAATGAAAAAAGGCCCTTGGATATTAAAAATAAGATGGAAACATTCTGCAATCATATTTTAATTAAAAAATTTAAAAATTCATTTAACATTTAATTAGAAATTAGTGTAACTTAATTTTTTAAAAGCTTCAATCATATGCTTAATATCCAAGGCCCCTTTTTATTCTTTCTTTTTTTTTTTTTATTTATTTATGATAGTCACAGAGAGAGAGAGAGAGAGAGAGGCAGAGACATAGGCAGAGGGAGAAGCAGGGTCCATGCACTGGGAGCCTGACGTGGGATTCGATCCCGGGTCTCCAGGATCGCGCCCTGGGCCAAAGGCAGGCGCCAAACTGCTGCGCCACCCAGGGATCCCCCCCTTTTTATTCTTTGAATGTCTTTTCCCTTTTTATAAAGTTCTGTACATATATTATTTGGAAAACATCATGGATATTTTCTATTTTTCCTTTCATTTCCATTTTCTCTTGCCATCCCATAGTGGGCAGACCCTAGGTTGACCACCCTCAGTGCTTCGCACCCTATATGACCCCCCTCTTTGAGTGTGAGTGGGATGTTGACCTGCTTCTTAACAAACAGAATATGGCAAAGGTGATGGGAAATTACTCCTATGATTAGAATACATCATGTGGCAAGGATGATGGGCTGACACTTCCAGAAGTAAGTTAAGTAATATGGTAAAGGTGAGAAGAAGTCACTTCTACGTTACCTTGATAATTTGACGTTACTTTATGATATGCAATCACATATCTGTCTTAATCTTGCTAGCATGCACTAGAGACACTCTTCCTGCTTACCTTGAAGAAACAAGCTTCCATGTTATGAATTGCCTATGGAAAGGCTGACATGACAAGGAATTGCAGCTAGTACCCCTTGGACCAGAGAGGCTTACACCAGCCAGAAGCCAGATCCTTCTGTCATACGGTTGTAAAGAAACTCAGCCAACATACCTGAAAGCCTAGAAGTGAATTCTTCCCTAGTCCAGCCTCCACACCACTGGCCTTTATTGTAGCCTGCTGAGACCCTGAGAATCCAGCCAAGGACCAGCATGACCCCTGATCCACAGAAACCCTGAGATAATAAGATAGTCGTTGTTTTAATCCTTGACGTTTTGGTAATTTGTCCTGCAGCAATATAAAACTAAGGAAGCTTTTTACAGACCTGCCTCAGTGGTTAAGATGCTAGTTTCTGGGAAGAACTGCCTGGGTTCAAAATTCAGTTTTACCACTACTTTGAAACAAGTTACTCAACCTCCTTGTTCCTCAGTTTCATCATGTGTAAAATAGGGATAATAATAGCACTTATCTCTTTGAATAACTTTAACCATTAAATGAAAAGATATATGTAAAGCACTAGAATAGTGCCTGGCACACAATAAGATGTTTGCTATTATAATAATTATAAACTAATAAATAAGCAATATAAATTAACATAAAATAATAAAGTGAAAGTAAATAAACATAATTAAATAGTTGTGATAAATAATACAAAATAAAAAACAATGAATTACTATCATTATATCAATTAGGATGGATGAGGTGACATTGCAAAAACAAAAATCTCAACATCTCACTGACTATAAACATAAATATTTATTTCTTGCTTATATTAAATGTCCACTGCTGACAGCGCAGTCATTTTTTTTTTTTTTTTGGTTTATTCTAATCTGCACACTGAAAAACATTGAATGCCTAGGGTGTTTTTGTTTTTGCTTTTATTTTGTTTTTTTAATAAATTTATTTTTTATTGGTGTTCAATTTGTCAACATATAGAATAACACCCAGTTCTCATCCCGTCAAGTGCCCCCCTCAGTGCCCGTCACCCAGTCACCCCCACCCGACAGCGCAGTCTTTGTTGTATTCTCATGGAGCAGCTACCATATTAAATGTTGCCAGGCACTATGTCATAGTGAATAAAGCTCTGGAGAGCCTCAGTTTCATAATTAAATGCTCCAGCCTGCAAGGGACACACCCCATTTCTGCTTATAACTCATTGGTTCCACCTGACTTTTAAGGGAACCCAAAGCATGCAATCCTGTCATGCACTTGAAAGTGGGGAGAACCAGAAACGTTTGGCAAAAGGACTACCACTTTCGTTATTGTTGGTGTTTGACCCTTTATTTGATGAACATGTTTTGAGAAATATAAAAACTAAAATTAAGAAAGAACATAATGTGCCATCTAGACTCAAAAAGGGTTCATCTTAATTATTGTCATCCAAAGTTGTTTCAGAAATTGGACTCCTCTAGGCCTCATTTGGATGTAAGTTATGGAAAACAAATCACTGATTTTCAACATACTTCACATAAAGATGCTTCTGCCTCTTAATACTACAAACATTTTATTGAATAGATGTATTCTTAAAAAAAATAAACCATTGCAATTCTATTTGTTCTGCTGCACTCTAAAAAAAAAAAAAGAGAGAGAGATTTTTATTTCTTCAAGATAGAGACAACAAACATAAAAAACTACAAGGGCCATCATGTGGAAATCTTCATTGTCCCTGACTGAGCCTCCCAAACCGTATAGTCACACTCTATTTCTGGAGCTTGACAATTGCTCCTCCTCCTGCTCCAAGAAACGAGGCCTAAGAACAAGGCATATATTGGTTTGAGAGAGATCCTCAGAGGCCAGGAGTAGACTAAAGTAAGCAGACTTCATTGCAGTTTCATGGTCTTCTGTGATTAACATTGGATCTTCACAATGCTATTGTTTAAGAAAAAGTTATGTCCCTACTTGATACTGGATACATAAATAATTCCAGACTAAGTAACTTTTTAAATATATATAAATAGATGAATATATATATATACATATATATATGTATGTATATATATATAAATAGATGATGGTAAATGCTTTTCTAAACTTAACTCTAAATAAAATAAACTCATTTGGGGATCCCTGGGTGGCTCAGTGGTTTAGCGCCTGCCTTCAGCCCAGGGCGTGATCCTGGAATCACAGGATCGACTCCCAAATCGGGCTCCCTGTGTGGAGCCTGCTTCTCCCTCTACCTGTGTCTCTGCCTCTCTCTCTCTCTCCCTTTCTCTCTCTCCCTCTCTCTCTCTGTGTCTCATGAATAAATAAAAATCTTAAAAAAAATAATAAACTCATTTGGCGATGTAAAAACACTAAAAGGCAAGTCACAATTGAGAAAGTTTTGTTTTCTAAGAATAATGAAAACAAACAAACAAAAAAGAATAATGAAAACAGAAACAATGTCAATATAAGTGAAAAAGAAGATACCTTCTACACCATAAATGAGAGAAAAAGGTTAGCATCATTCTACATAAAGATAACATATAAATATATTCAGTAGAACAGGATACTATCCCAGAAAACAAGCAAAGAAAAGGAAAATTTCCAAAAGAAGAAATACAAATGACTAATATAATGTATAATCTACTTAAAATTGAAATGAAAATTAAAATGATATTTTGTTTTGACTCTTTGCTAAAAGATAAAATGGTTCATTATAGTCATCATCTGTGAGCTTGTGAAAAAAGGAACACTAATGCTTTTGATAAGAGTAATGTAACTTGGTTCAACTTTTCTGGAAGGTAATTTTCGATCTGCATCAAAACCTCTAAAATTATGCATATTCTTCAGCTTGGCAATTGTATTTCTATAAATTTCCATATGGAAATGACCACAAGTGAATTGAAAACAACCTAGAAGGTTCTGTGTGGGAAGGCTAACCTCACTTAGAGTGCAGAGCTGAGAGTCCAGCAGTGGTCCCTTGGTGGTCTTCAATCCTTCGGTCTTTCTTTTAGTCAAGATGAATGATAAGCCAGATTTGTCTGAAGTAGAGAAGTCTGACAGGTCCAAAGTGAAGAGAGTAAAACTGAGGGAAAACAAAATAAAACAAAACAAAACAAAACAAAACCAAACCCCTTCCCTTCAAAGGAAACTATCCAGCAGGGGAAAGTGTGGTCAAGCACTACAAAATGGGAATCTTCCCCCAAGAGCAAATTTCAGCATTGCCGCCTGAGTATTTTGGTTTTGTTCTTGGTTGTTTTTTTGTTTGTTTGTTTGTTTTTGTAAACCCTTGTATTTGTAGAGATTTCAGGCGTCTTCTGTTGTCTTCTCACTCATACTACCTGGCTAAGAGGTCAGAAATAGCTAATGTTCTCTTATGTTCATTTTTAAACTTTCCTTTGGTGCATAAACTCCACCTGGCAAATGCTGTCAATAATATCACCATTGATAACCTCTGTGTGAGAAATCCTTTCACCCCCTACAGAATAAGCCACTTTTTTTTTTTTTTTTTTTTTTTAAGTAACCTCTACACCCATCATGGAGCTTGAACTCATGAACTGGAGATCAACAGACCCATTGAGCCAGCCAGGCAGGCCCTCCTAGATAACATAAGCCACCTTTAACCTTCCGCAGTTGCTCCCTAATCTTTATGAAGTGGCTTGTGTTTCCACCTTCTTACAGTTTATTTTCATTTCTAATGCAGCAATAAAATAATAAATATAATTTTTTTAAAAAAAGAAAACAACCTAAATGTTCTCAAGTAAGAGATTGGTTAAATAAATTGTTATAATTCAAATAAACACTAGCAGACATTTTACATTATTTAGTAATAAAAACATTAAATGAAATGAAAAAATGAGTATGCTTTTTTATTTTTTATTTTTAAAGATTTATTTGTTCATGAGAGACACAGAGAGAAGGAGCAGAGACACAGGCAGAGGGAGAAGCAGGCTCCTTGAAGGGAGCCCATTATGGGACTTGATCCCGGATCCCAGGATCACGCTCTGAGCCAAAGGCAGACGCTTAACTGCTGAGCCACCCAGGCGTCCCAAATTATCATGCTTATTGAATGATTAAAAAAAAACAAAACTACAAAATATTAAGAATAGTAGGATCAGATTCACTAAAATAATAAATAATACAATAATAGTTAAATATACATATTTAAATATATTATTTATATATATATATATCTCAAAGCTGGAAAGCTATAAATCAAGGTTAGCAGTGGTGACATATCTCTAGATGAACTCACAAATGACTTTTGTTCTCTTAACTTACAAAAATTGTATTAATTTTGAAACAGTCTCAGATTTACAGAAAAGGTATAGGTGCTGTTCAAAAAAATATTTATTTCCTGGATCATTTAAGAGTCACTTGCCAATATTATGGCAACAATATATGTTGCCCCAAAAGCCAAGAATACTTTAGGGTGTATTTCCTACAAATGAGAATATTCTTATACGTGGCTACAATAAAACTATCAAAATCATAAGAATAACATTGATACTGCCATCTAATCTTCAACCCCATTCAATTTCCACTAAATATCCCCAAAATGCACAGTATAGTAAAATAAATCTAGTTCAGAATCACATGTCACATTTAATTTGCATGTCCCTTTAGTCTCCTTTGTTCTGGAATAGTTCTTTACTCCTTCCTTAACTTTCGAGATCTTGACACTCTTGAAATTTATAAGCCAAGTTTATAAGCCAAGCCAACTTAAAGTTTATGAGTTTACAAGATTTTTGCAGTGTCCTTCTATTAGTGATTGTTTGGTATTCCCTCATGATTACATTCTGACTAAGCATCAGTGGCAGGAATATCTAAGAGTGGTCGTGTGTTCTTCTTATTGCCTCATATCAGGTAGCTGATCATTTTGGTTTGCCAGCATTACAATGATGCTCATTCTAATCATTTCATTCAAGTTTGGTCCAGTGTAAAGTTACTCTTTTCTCATTTGTGATTAAGAAGTATTTTTGTAAAAAAAAAAAAAAAAAAAAAGAAGTATTTTTGTAGGGAGATATTTTGGGGGCTACGTATATGTATAGCCTTCATTTTTTAAAATTTATATCACTAAGGACTCATAGTTTCCTATTTTATTTTATTATAATTCATTAATAATATTATTTATTTGGGTGCTTAGTTTGTCTCCTATTTGAGCAGTAGAAGCATATTAAAAATGGTATCTGTGTGTGTTATGGCATGCTCCCGTAATTCATGGAGTACTTCTTTTACTTCTGGCACAATGTGCCCTGGGCTAACTTTTGCTTTCTTTGCCTCAGTCCTAGGATCAGACATTTCTCCAAGAAGGCTTGGTTCCTTTTCGTGGAGAACAGTGTGCAAAGCCAAGATCTCGGGGGGAGATGGTCTCGTTGTTGTTGGTGTGTCACCGCTCTCAGGCCCTCTCAGAGCTGCGGAACACATGCATTTTCATCTCTATCTACTTGTATATCTAATCCACAGTTATGGAGATCTATGAGTGTTACGCGGTATGTATCTAGAAATGAAATCTGAGAGGGTGAGATGATGGAGAACTTTGTAAAGATACAGCAAAAGAGTTTGGATTTTATGACAGCTATTGGATATCTACTAATTTAAAAATGGGAGGTGAGGAAGACTAACATGGCAGTGATTCAGGGAGTGAACAAATGAACTTAAAGCTAAGAGCTAGGAAAAAAAAAAAAAAGCTAAGCCCTAGGAAGTGTTTGCTAGGGCCTAGCTATGGTACTAGAAGCAATTGGGTCCGATACAGATGAAGGAGGAAGAGTCAGTGGATCTGTATAAGCAACACACGAAGGAAGACATACAGTGGGGAGAAGAGAAAGGAGTAGGAGGAAGGGAAAGGCGATAAGGATTTTGCTAGATTCATTTACATTACAAATTGCCAAAAATATCGTCAACAGGCTGTAGCCACTCACACTGAAATTTTAAAAATAACCAAGTGTAAACTGAACATCAACGCTTTTTGCATCAAGGAAATGAAGCGGGAAAGATTTGCCTATGACAAATTAGTTTACTACATCAATTTAAAAGCCTCAAAGGCCAAAGAAGGAAACACCTGAAGGTTTTGGCCAAGAAATGTGTTTAATATGGTATCAACGTCATAATGAAGAGTTTGCATCTGTCTCTTGCTACCTTACTTCCCGGGGATCTAGGAGTGTTGGCCAGTCTTCACAACATCTTGATACCTTCCCCGTTGTTTTTCCAGCTTCGTATGTTCGTGAACTTCAGAGCTCCTTGGCATCACTGGTCCATGATTGTAGCTTGTTGGTGAGAAATTGCTCAAGATAAAAAGTTTGTTATTTACCTTTTCAGAACGATTCTGAAGACTGTCGCAAAAGTCTCAATGAGCCTAAAACTGGGTGAGGAACTTTTGGCTCATCCAAAGAAATCTGTTGTAACCATGGCATGAGCTGGTTTTTAATGTCAGCCAAAACATTAGTTGTGGATCCCAGGCAAACATAACTGTCATAATGTGGTGACATAACACTTTGAAAAAATAAATTGTGTGTTCTTTCTTCTCTCTGGCTTTCTTGGAGGAGCATGGCTCTACCATGGAATCTATACTATGGAATTAATTGTCAAAATAGGACCATAACATGACAGATACTTTTTTTTTATACTTAAAGACAGAGTCTAGGTGTGAGGAAGAAAGTGTCAGAAGTAGAAGCAGAAGTGGTTTTTTCCTGCTCCTAAGTCTCTAATATTGGCTCCTCTATTTATTTTTTATTATTTTTTTATTTATTATTTATTATTTTTTATTTATTTTATTTTATTTTATTTTATTTTATTTTATTTTATTTTATTTTATTTTATTTTATTTTATTTTATTTTATTTTATTTTATTTTATTTTATTTTATTTTATTTTATTTTTAGAACAAGACATCGTTTCTTATTCCTGCTGTATTACAGGCATGGAGCACAGTGCCCAGCAATGGTAGCTGCTAAACAAATGAAGAAGTCATTTACCCTACCTGGATCCATTCTCAAGTTTCTAACTAACATCCTTATTTTAATTTGATGGCCTTATAAAGTGGGTTTGAGAGTGTTCCCTCCTTTTTAATTTTTTGGAGGAGTTTGAGAAGGATTGGTGTTAATTCTTTTTTAAATGTTTGGTAAAATTCACCAGTGAAGTTGTCTGGTCGTGGGCTTTTCTTCATTGAGGGATTTTTAATTACTGATTTAAAATCCTTACTACTATAGAAACTAGTTTATTCAGATTTTCTATTTCTTCCTTATTCAGTATTGACAAGTTGTCCATTTCTAATAATTTTTCATTTCTCCTGTGTTGTCCAGTTTGTTAGCCTAGAGTTATTCATAACAGCTTACGATCTTTTGAATTTCTGTTGTAATGCCTCCTTTTTCATTTATAATTTTATTCACTTGGGTCCTGTCTCTTTTTTTCCTGGTTAGTCTAGCTAAACATTTGTCAATTTTGTTGATCTTTTCAAGGAACTCTTAGTTTGGTTACTCCTATTGTTTTTCTGTTCTTTATTTCATTTGTATCTGTTCTGATCCTATTTCTTTTTCTTCACCAACTTTGGGCTCAGTTTGTTTTTTTCTCTTCCTCGTTCCTTAAGGCATTGGAGTTAGGTTGTTTATTTGAGATCACTTTGCTCCCTAAGGTAGATGTTTATTGCTACGAACTTCCTCTTTTGTTGTATCCCACAAGTTCTAGTATATTGTTTCCATTTTTGTTAATCTCAAGAAACTTTTATTTCCCCTCTAATTTGCTCTTTGATCCATTAGTTGTTCAGAAGAGTGTTGTTTAGTTTCCATGTTTTTATGAATTTTCCAGTTTTCCTCTTTTGTTATTGGTTTCTAGTTTCATCCCATTGTGTTCAGAGAAGATATTTGGTGTGATTTTCAATCTTCTTGAATTTGCTAAGACTTGTTTTGTGACCTATCATGCTCTATCCCAGAAAATGGTCCATGAGCATTTGAGAATAATGTGTATTTTGCTGTTACTGGATAGAATCTTCGTCATTTATCTGTTAACTACATCTGATCTATAGCATTATTCAAATCCACTGTTTTCTTCTGATTCTCTGTCTGGATGATCCATCTGTTGTTGAGAATGGGGTATTATAGTCCTCAACTATTATTGTATTACTATTTATTTCTCCTTTTAGTTCTGTTAGGTTTTGCTCTTTATATTTAGGTGCTCCAATGCTGGGTGCAAAAATATTCACAATGTTATATCTTCTTGATGTATTGAGCTCTTTATTATTATATAATGATCTTTTACTGTGTCTTTTTTATTATTTTTAGTTTAAAGTCTATGTTTTCTGATGTAAGTGTAGCTACCTCTGCTATTTTGGAGAGGTGGGGGGTGCGGCACCATTTCCATCCCCTCATGCACAATCTATGTGTGATTTTAAGGCTAAAGTGAGTCTCTTACAGACACCATATGATTGGATCTTGTTTGTTATCCATTCAACCATTCTGTCTTTAAATTGGAGAATTAATTGGAGAATTTAATGTTTATGTTAAAAGTAATTATTGAGAGGGGAAGATTTACTATGACTATTTTTGTTTTTTAAATATTATATTTATTTATTCATGAGAGACACACAGAAAAAGGCAGAAACACAGGCAGAGGAAGAAGCGGACTTCCTTCAGGGAGCCCGATACAGGACTCGGTCCTAGGATCCTGGGATCATGGCCCAAGCCAAAAGCAGAGGTTCAATCACTGCGCCACCCAAGTGTCCCTACTATTACCATTTTATTAGCTGTTTTCTGCTCTGTTCTGTCAATCTATGTTCCTTGTTTCTTATCCTGCTGTCTTTTTTGCATTTTGATGTCTTAGTATCAGTATGCTTTGATTTCTTTATTGTGTTCTCTTGTGTAATTACTACAGGATTGTCCCTCATGGTTACCATTGAGGCTTACATAAAATATCTTAAACTTAGAATTCCTTGTTTTAAACTAGTAACAACATAACTTCAATAAATTCATAAACATTACACTTTTACCTCTCTTCCCTCTCACATTTTAGGTTATTTCTATTACAGTTTACACATTTTTAAAAATATTGTATAACTAATAACAGATTATTGTAGTCATGGCTATTTTCACTACCTTTTTAAAAATTTTTCAAACTAGAGCTATGTACCACATTACCATATTACAGAATCTAATGTATACTTATCATTATCAGTGAGATTTATGCTTTTTTGTTTTTATCATATTCGTGTTCTTTAATTTCTACTAAAAAAAACCTCCTTGTAGCATTTCTTATAAGGCAGGTCTGGTAGCAATGAACTCACTCAGCTGTTTTCTTTTGGGGGGGAGCTTCATCTCTCCTTTGTTTCTAGAGGACAGCTTTATTGGATATAATATTTTTGGTTGACATTTATTTTCCTTCAGAAGTTTGAATATACATCCCATTCTCTCCTGATATGAAAAGTTTCTGTTGAGAAATCTGTAATTGCCTTATGGTGGTTCCCTGGTACATAACCTCTATTTTCTCTTGCTGCTCTTAAAATTCTTTGTCTTTGACTTTTGACAGTTTAATTATAAAGTATCTTGCTGTAGCTCTACTTGGGTTCAACCTATTTGGGATCCTCTGGGACGTGTGGATCTGGATGCCCATTTTTAGGTTCAGGAAGTTTTCAGCCATTATCTTTTAAAATATACTTTTGTCCCTTTCTATTTCTCTTTTGCTTCTGGAATCTTTGTAACATGAATATTATTGTGTCATACTTCCCATAGGCTTTCTCTATTCTTTACCTTTTTTCTTTTTGTTTGCCCAACTGGGTAATTTCTAATGTCTTATCCTCCAGGTCACTTATTATTTCTTCTACATGGTTAAGTCTACTTTTGAAACTATTTATTGAATTCTTCAGTTCATTTGTTTTATTTTTCAACTTTCAGGGTTTTTTTGTTTTGTTGTTTTGTTTTTTGATGGTTACTATTTCCTTGCCAAACTTCTCACTTTGTTCATACATCATTTTCCTAATTTTGTTTAGTTGTCTATCTGTGTTTTCTTGTAGTTCACTAAACTTCTTTAAGACAGTTATTCTGAATTCCTTGTCAGTTCATAGATCTCCATTTCTTTGGCAGAAATTATTGGAGCTTTATTATTTTCCTTTGGTAGTGTCATATTCACCTGATTTTTCATGATCCTTGATTCCTTACATTGGTACCTGCACATTTGAGTAATTGGGCTCCTGTTTCAGACTTTACAGATTTGCTTTGGCAGAGACAGTTCTTCAGTCAGCTCAGTTTGGTCTCTGGATATATCAGCTGGTAATGTCCTTAGGCAAGTAGAGCCTAATGTTTCCTTTGGGGTGAGGCAACTGGTCAAGCTCTGAGAACAGGGATGCAAATGGCGGTGCCACTGGCTGAGAGTAGTTGGATAGGACTGCTAGCTTTCTTCTCTACCAAAAAGTGAGGATGTATGATGGGTCTGCAGTTGCCTGGATTCTGCGGTCAGTCTTACTAGATGATGAGGACTGGGTATTACATTCAGTAGCAGATGTAGCTATGAATTAGCTTCGCTGTCAACCAGGGCAGCAGGATGGGACTCAGAACCTGCAGAGTTCATTGTTTGGGGAGCAAATCAGGCCACAGTGTGCACTGAAGTCCCTGGTTAGGTAAGACGACCAATTTTGCTCCACAGATGGGGGAAGCTACAGGCTGTGCTTTCTCTTTAAGTGCTACTTTATGTAGAGCTTTTGACTGGTCTATGTGGCTTTCCATGTATTCTAGTTAGGTTCCCTGGTCAGACAGGCTGAAGGCTGTATTCAACAAAGAGCAAGGCTATGAATTAGGTTCCCTGTCTGAGTGCAGTAGGAGAAGCAACTCTAAAGCCAGTCAGCTCTTTGTTGTCTTCACTTAAGTCAACCTGCACCTCAAGTTTCCTAACTGAACAGGGCCACTAACTGCTCTGCAAACCATCAGCTCTGCTCACCTACCTCATGGCTCAAGTGTCACTGAGCCACACTGCTTCTATGAGTTGTTGCCAGTCCTTCTGGTCAGATAGGGCTGGGAGACACTTTCCACAGTGGGTGGGGCTGCGATTCTGCTTCTTGCCTGGGTGTGGGCAAACTGGGCTCTTAAGTTGGCAAACTCCTCATTTGAGGATCCAAATCAGGCAGATATGCACCCTGCTGAATTTCCTGGTCAGAATGCATTCCCAACTTGGTTCTGCAGATGAATAGAACCACTGGTTGGGATTGCTACTTGGGCTCTTACAGGTATGAACTCAATCTGCCAAGATCTGTGTGTGTAGTTTTTGTAAATCCTTCCTCTCTTCTCTGTCAAAGTCAGATTCCCAGTGTTTGACCGAGAAGATTCCCCTGCAACCTCTATGGTTGGAGAATGGAATAGGGGCTCTTAGAAAGTGACCCACAATGCTGGGGGAGGGGGCATGGTGCCGGTTGTCCTCTCTGGGTTCTTTGTCCCCACTGAAGGAGCCAGAGGCTCAGGGGAGACTTGTCTACGAGTCGCTGCACTGGCCTTGGTGAGAGTCAATGTAGTCAACATTAGCTGCTTCTCTTACCCTTCTGCTAATGCAGTCTCTCTTGGTCTCTGAAGCAGAAGGGTTCTTCAGCCATGCGGTCTCTCTTGGTCTCTGAAGCAGGAGGGTTCTTCAGCCTCATCCCTGTGTTCTAGAATTCTCTCAGTGGTGTCTTGTTTTTGAATAGTTGTTAGCTGTTCTTCCTGTGAAGGGGAGTGAAGTCAGGAACAACCTATGTCGCCATCTATGAAGAGATAAAATGTGCTCGATCAATATTAAGTCAAGAGTGATGTTGACTTAATGTGATGAATAGAAAATGGTACCGTGATATCCCCAGAATTCTCTGCACATTGCTTCTTTTACTCAGAAAAAAATCTGGACCCTTGACGATCCGGAGGAAACAGAATCAGAATGTATAAAATTCTGGAAGCAAATCTTTTTCTATTTCTCTAATTTAGAGAAAGAATGATGTTCAGGTCCCAAGATAGCCCCAGACCCAAAGTTCTTCTGGATGGAAGAAAGATGAAGGACACAAAAGGAGAAGGGTTGAAGCATTCAGTTTTCTGTGACAGAAGAGGCCATTAAAATTCTTCAGGAAAGGTAGGGGGAAGAATGCTAATGGAATGGCTCAGGCGCTTGCTTTGATGCTTAAATATTAACAAGGAAGAGAGCCCGATTCCCAGCCCTATACTACAACTCCTTGTAGCTTATTATACATACTTCCTCTTTAATAAAGTTCTAATTCAAGTGTCTATGTCAGATGGGGATGATTTGGAAACATTTTAGGGACCTGAGGCTTATCAAAGTACTTAAATGGCCATGGAATGATTAAAAGGAATGTGTGTGTTCAAATACAAATGAAGAGTGATTTGAAGGTTGGGCACAGGGATAGCAGATGGTAACTATTAATTATTAGCCGATTACCAAGGCTTCAGTCTAGTAAGAAAGAAGGTATTCTATGTCTGACTCATCATCATCTAACCCTTGTAATGCTTTGATTTCTTGTAAGAACAGTAAAGGAAGACATTTCCTCCTCTGTTGATACCAAGAAATCTCTCTGATGTTCAAACGAGTACAATTGTGTGGTCATTGATAGAATAATATCACATTAAATTCCTGAACATATGTATCAAGGGCTCAATAGACCAAAAAAAAAAAAAAAAAAAAAAGTCAGAAACATTATTACCAATGCATCAGTTCTTGAAAAATTATTTGGCATTTCTTGTTCTTAATTAATGCAGTTCTACAAGACTAAGCTGGGCACACAGGGATTTAAGAACCCCCCCACTCTCAGCCTTGAATGCATTTAGGTAGCACATAATAAGCATGTAGTCAGTTTGTGCCCTAGTCAAGAGGTTTTAATAAATCCCTACAAGCATTTCAGATCTGAAGCCAGCAAGGGTGTGCGTGGGGTAAGGCTAGACGCGAGTTGAGCCCAACTTTATGAATGAAGTGCCTACATGTCATTAATGTTTCAATAGGTCCCTTAACAGGAGTAATTGGGCCTCCAGGGAGCTTCTCTAAGTCTCCAGGTTCAATCTGCCAATGATGAGGATGCTCAAGCCTTGAAGGTAAGCGGAACCATTCCTGTTTTACCCTGAACTCAAGGGTCAAACAGGCCTAAGGGAAATAGTTTGCAACTGTCATCTAACATTATCACCGACATACACTGTGTTTCCAAGCAGCCTGCAAAGGGAGCCAGCCAGCGGCATGCGTGCCTGCCCCGAGCTGCAGGGTGGTAGCATGTCACATGTCTGCTAACAGAAGGGGATAACCATCCCAGTACAAACTTGACATATATAAATTGATTACATAAGTGGGCAGTGGTGGTCCTTTCAAGTACACTCCTTTTGTTTGAGCTTTACAGTAAAATTACCAGCAGCAGTTTACAATTAAGGGGAATAATAATAACTGAATATGCTTTCATCTGCACATACAATTACAATGAACTGCATGCCTTAATAGGATTGTGAAAAATCTGCGTTTGACCCATACAAAAAAGTAAACATTCTTGTTCTGGATACTATATCATTATCACAACAAAGAGAAACTCCTGAAATCTGATGATTTAAACATCTGGAGAATGTTAATCACTTCAAAATGACGGATGTTTTTTATTTCAGCTTTTGACAGACACACTCCTTTCATAGATAGATGATTATTTACATAAATTACATCATCAATGTGAAAAAAATCAGAATAACTTCAAAGGACAAAATGCTTAATTAAAAAGAGACTTGTATTTCTATTTTTCTCCCTTTCTCTGTTTTTCCTTTAAAGGAGGAGTAAAATGCCCCCACTGACTTGGAAAAGCCACCAGACCCTTTGTAGGTAAATAAGAAGGAAATTGTCTTTTTGAATTGCTTCGTGGAGAAGGCAATCACCTTTAAGAATAAATCGCTCTGTTTTTAGTGCCCTGAAACCTATTAATTGCTTTGAGTTCCACTTCGAACGTTTAAAGTTTCCCCTTTGGTAAAAATGACAATTGGGTGTTTACTCCACTACGCCAGGGGATGAAACCGAACAGATTCAAGCTCAAGTTGAGTCTGAGACTCACCCTCATTTCCCATTCAGACTCCCCAATTAGCCTGAGTCAACGGAGGGGGATAAAGTGCTTGCAAAACAACTCAGCTCTGAACCATTTTATTGCTGACTGGGGGTGGGGTGAGGGTGGGGGTGGGAGATAAGATTCAAGAGGAACCTGGAGAGGCCGGTTTGCAAGGCTGCTCTTGAGGGAGCAGCGGGGCTGCAAGGCCTGCAAGGACTGTGGTCCCCCAGGGCGGCCTCTGACTTGCGGCGTGCTGCCTGGGGCTGGTGGGTAGGCCCGTGCAATTTGGCTGATCCACTACAATTTCCTCCTACACTCGGAGCTGCTCTGCAGGCTGACCTTAGACAATTTGTCTTCTTTCAGGGAGAAATGTCACCCGAAAGGAAGCTATTAAGTCAAGAAGGTAATTCTCTCAGAACGGTCCACTGTATAAACAGAACTTGACCTCAGGTAATTTATTGCTGGTCCCTAACAAAGAGACTTAAGATATAGGCCTGATATAGTGGAGATCTGAATCTGTCAATAAAAAGGGCAAACCAGAACCTAAGAAGGTTTCTTTTGAGCGGCCGTATTTAGAGTAGAAGCCACATGAATAAATTCTTCAAATAAAGAAGAGTGGCATTTGGTCTTTTGGAATGAAAAGTTTGTTTTATCAACAAATCGGAAGTGTGTGTTTGCACTGTGAAGCCTCTATTTGTCTTGTTCTTTGACATATTCTCACTCATTTGATTGTGAGGCTAACATCTAAATGTGATAGAGGGGTTACATTTTTCCTAAAAACAGTGAGTTGGATTCGGTGCTCAAGATCCAGGTATGCCCCCAGATTGCCCCAGATTTCTGTTTTCACAGAACCTAAGTGGAATGAATGGTGCTCCTTGGGGTCTGAGGGAACCATGGGCGACAGACAGCATCTCATGGGCTGTGAACTCAGAAGGTGAGGCTACTGCGCTGTCTCTAGACAGTGTGTCCTGGACCGTCTTGAATGGAGAGTAGGGAGGCTTTTGCAAAAAAGAGGAGAGGAAGGAAGAGGAGAAGCAGCCGGGGAAGTGGGGGAGGAACAAAAATATCAGGAGAGCAGGTAACTCACTTTGAAACTCCTTGCTTTGTGGTTACTAAGGTGAAAACTTCCATTTCCAGTGCCCCAAGGAGATTTCCTGCGTGTTCTATTACAACAGTAAATACCAGTGTCTTAAGTGGGTGTTGCAGGAGTACAATTGTGTTAATCTGTTTGTCAGGTGTCGTATTAATTGAGAACATTGCTCAGGCTCTTCTGGAACCTCCAGTTATATCTCCTTGTCAGTTACATCTTGGTAAATTTTCTCTTATTTCATTTTTATGATTTCAGTTTTTTTTAATAGTTTGTTTTACGCCTTCTGCTCTAGGGCCCAGATTTTCCACTCCGACATCAAGCTGCATCAGGGAAAACCTTCCCTACCTCCAGCCCACTGCCCACAGCCCTTTCTTTCCTGGCCTGTCCCCTTCTGCGGTCCCATCCCATCCACCAGCCAGCTCCACTAGGGTCTGCAGCCTGGAGACCACCCACAGCCCACAAGTGGAGACCTGCTAAAAACCTGTCAACCACAGCTGACACCGAACCCATCAGGTTAGATTCTAATGCTGTGAAAAAGTCTATGAAATTTTTCCACAGAGTACTGCTTGGTGTGGACATTCTAGGCCGGAGAGTAGCAACTTAGCCTCTGCTTCTTGGCTGGCACTGACCTTCAAAATGATGGGTGTACAGAATTCTGAAACCCTCTGGAATCTCCATTTGTCCAGTCTATAAAATGGAGCTAATGCCACGACTGGATTCCCTGGACAAATTGCAACGCTTCCCTTGAACGCACGAAGTGCTTTGAGATCCTCATGGGAAAATCCTAAAGGAGGAATTGGAAAGCATAATGATGTTTTTTTAAATTGAAAGTGACAACCAGCATTTAGTGGGGGAATCAGAAGATAGAACTGAGAGCAGGAAGCCTTACATTCATTACAACAGATGGTTTAGTTTTCACTGAATGATGAGGATGAAGCTGAGCGAACGAACAGCGCTATGTCCTTAAAAGATTCAGCAGCCACCCAATTACCCAGGAACAATCTAGCAGTTACTCAAGATGTGGACTGGTCTGTATTATGCTCAGCGAAGCATCCCTACTGGGTTTGACTTCAGCTGGTGGGAGTCATAGGCACGGTGTTCCGCTATTAAATAACACTGGCATAATTACCCCTGGCATGGCTTTAAAAAATAAGATTTCATTCAAATTCCTAGCACAGAAAGAAGTCACATAGCAATCCGCAATAAAGGCCTGTTGAAAAAAAAAAAAATAGTGAATGATTTTCAGTTCAAAGAATTGCTTTTTTTCCCACTGCATGGTCTTTCTCTTAACTCTTGCCCACTTCTGTCTCCCCCCTCCTTATAAATAATAATAATAAATTATCAAACATTTCATATGAAATACAAGGCAGGAAAGTACAGACCCCTTTTCCACCACCAAGATTGAGCGGACGTTACCATTTTTAAATACGTGTTTTGATCTCTCTCTCTTTTGTCGACAAACAATGGTATATAAATATTTCTTCATGGGGATTCCCGGGTGGCTCAGCGGTTCAGTGCCTGCCTTTGGCGTGATCCTGGGGTCCTGGGGTCGAGTCCCATGTCAGGTTCCCGGCATGGAGCCTGCTTCTCCCTCTGCCTGGGTCTCTCACTCTCTCTCTATCATGAATAAATAAATAAATAAATCTTTAAAAATAAACAAATAAATAAATAAATATTTAAAAAATTATTTCATCACCCCTTATCTGCACATTTCCTCAGAGGTAAAAACTTATCTGAAATTGTTTTCCGTCGCTTTTGGGCCTATGTTTATACTTTTGCTACAGAAGTATGTGTTCCTGAACAGTATGAGCCATCATTTCATCGAACTATTTTCATACATGTCATTATGCTGTATTTATCCTTTTGCAGTTTTCTAATTAACATGTTTTTAAGACTTATTCATATCGATACATGTAGATTTAGCCATGCGTGCAGCAGTTAATAGAACATTCCTTCCTGTGTACCTAACCCATTCCGCTGCTCAGGAAATGCTAGTTCCAGTCCTCAGCAACTGTTGGCTGGCCCCGTTTGATAGGCTGGCAGGTGGTTGTTTTTTTTCTAATCCAACATTTTTAATAGCATACATGATATGTATGAGAGTTCACTGAAAAATGTGACTCCTGATGGCAGGTTTTTGCTTCTTTGTTTTTTACTATTACAAACAATACTGAAATGAACTCTTGGTATGTGCAGCCTTGACGGGAAATCTAGGAGTCAAATTGCCAGATCCTATAGAATGATCATCTTTGCTTTATCTGGTATGGCCAAATTGTTCTCTAAAAATGGTTGTGATGGTTTACATTGCCATCAGCAATAAATAAGAATTGCTATTTCTTTACATTATCATTAACCCTTGGTGTCATCCTGCTAATTACTGTCAATTTAATGGTCATGAATTTATATCTCATCGAGATTTTAATTATTTCCCCTTTTACTAATGATATTGAGAATATTTTTTATCAACTGCACTCCTTCTGTGAGTTGTCTGTTTATATCATTTACCCATTTCCTTTTGGCTTACATGTCTTTTTCTTCTTACTGATTTTTAAGATACAGCTTGCAAAACAACAATGTCATGTCAGTTTTTTTGCTTTATTTGTGATGTCTTTTTCATGAAAATTGCTTTCATGTTTGTGGTGCTCAGACTTACCGATCTTTGCTTTTATGGTTTTTGTCTTTCATATTCTGTTAAAGAAATGCTTTAAAATGCCATAAAAGTATTCTCTAATATTTTCTTTGAAAAGATTTAGCTTCTCCTTTCATAATATTTGAAAAACTTATTTGTGCATAAAATCTAATATGGGAATCTGTTTACAGCTTGCCCCTTTGCCAAGTATCAAATAATTGATCCCATCCCCTATTATTTGTAAGTCTTCTTTCTGATAGAAGGCCTAAGGCTTCCAGGAAAAGCTAAAGGCCTAAGCTTCTAAACATACGTGATTTTTTTTTTCTAGATCTCTATCCTTATAGACCTATACCAATACCACGCTGTCTGATATAACGTAACTTAAAATTTGATATGTGGTTTGGAAGGCAGAAAGATGCCTCCCCAAAGGGAATTTTTGTTCATATCCTAATCCCTGGAACCTGTGAATGTGTTACAATGCATGGCAAAGGAACTTGGCAGATGTGATTAAATTAAAGCCCTTGATATGGAGAGATTATTCTGGATTATCCAGATGGGCCCAATCTAATGTCCAGTCCTTGAAAGGGGAGAAACCTTCCCAGCTGAGATCAAAGTGAGAAAAAGATCTGGCTACCGGAGACTGGGAAGATACAGGTAACATTCTTGATTTGAAGATGGAGGAAGAAGGCCATGAGCCAGGGATGCCAACAGTCTTTAGAAGCGGGCAAAAGTAAGGAAATTACTCCTCTAGAGCCCTCCAGACATGAAGACAGCCCTGCTGACACATTGATTTTAGTCTAGTGAGACCTGTGTTGGTTCTAATCTATAGAAATGTAAGAAAATAAATGCATACACATAATATACAACATTTTATATCTGTCTATATTTATATCCATATCTATATCTATAGATAACCTATTGGCACTATTTCTTTGGAGAACCTAACACACATGCCATATTTCCATAACTGTTTGGGTCATCCTTTCTAACGTTTCTCCATATAAATCTTTCTTTTACACTTTTGATTAGATTTAGTCTTGATTGCCATACAGGTTTATTGGTATCATAAACAGTATCTTTTAGATTTCGTTTTATGGTTTGATGCTTGAGTATAGACATTACCAAAATGGATATTTTGAACACTGATCTCACTTTCAGCGATTTAACTGAGTTCTGCTATGGCTTGGAATACTTTGTCCATTCTCTTGGATGTTCCATATAGACCACCAGGTCAGCAAAAATTAACCCCTTTGTTTCACTTTCTTATCCCTATGCTCCATTCTCAATGTTATAAAGTGTTGGTAGTGTGTATTTGTGAAAGTAGGCTCAATGATATAATAAATGGACCATTTCAGTGGCTATGTAGAGAAAGAGAGGGCCCCACAGGGTTATATGGAAGGTTTCCTTATAGCTCAGGTCCTCAGGTGGTGAACATCACTTATTCCCACATTTCATTACCCAGAATCCAGTCACATGAGTCTACTTAACCACAAGGGAGATTTGAACGTGACCAAAGTGCGCGTTACCAAACAGGACAATGATCTATAGCTTCTAGCTCAATTTTTTCCAGTCTCCCCTGCTATTGGAGCTCTGTGGGTTAGTCAGATGAGGAAATATATGAAAGCAGGGATCCCTGGGTGGCTCAGCGGTTTGGCACCTGCCTTCAGGCCAGGGTGTGATCTTGGGGTCCCGGGATCAAGTCCTGCATCGGGCTCCCTGCATGGAGCCTGCTTCTCCCTCTGCCTGTGTCTCTGCCTCAATCTCTCTCTCTCTCTGTCTCTCATGAATAAATAAATAAAGTCTTTTTTTTTAAGGAAAGCTATGAAAGCATCAGAAAAGGGTAATTTTGCCATCCTATGGCAAAACGCACTGTAGAAAAACATCTTCCTTCTGAGAAACATGGTGGTTTAGCCAACACATTGCTAACTGAAATTCCTACCTGTGAGAAGGGGTAGCAAATTTGCTAACCAGAATTGCAAAGAAGGTAGAAACAAAGCAGTAACTGATTCTGAAAGGCTAATTTAAAAAGTTGGCTCTGGGGAGGGGCCTGGGTGGCTTAGTCAGTTAAGCAGCCAGCTCTTGATTTCAGCTTGGTCATGATCTCAGTGTCCTGGGATTGAGCCCCGTATCAGGGTCCACACTCAGCAGGGAGTCCACTTGAGAGTCTCTCTCCCTCTGCCCCTCTACTCACTCATGTTCTCTCTCTAAAATAGATAAATAAGTCTTTAAGAAAAATTATAAATAAAAATAAATAAATAAGTAAATAAATAAAGGTAAATATTGGGGAAAATGAGAGAAATACAAGACTATAAGACAGAGGCAGAATTGAAAGCAAATAGGGAAAAGAAAAGAGATAATAGTAACACAGGGAGAAATAAAAAATGTGAGGAAAGCCTAAGCAGATTTTTAGGGTATTAGCATAGCATGCTTTTAATTTAGTATTTATTTATTGATAAGGCTACAGTCCTATCAGATTAGAGCTATACCCTTATGACCTCATTTAACCTTAAGTAACTTCTAAAGATCCTACCCCAGATCCAGTCACATTGGAGATTAAGATTGTCTATTGCATCATCTCTTAAAATAATTGACTTTAAATACCTACTATTGATATATTTGCAAAAAGTCATCAGGAATTGTATTTCTATAGTGCTAACTTTGGTAATTTCTGAATAGTAAGAATTTTTGTTTTGGGTTTTCCTCTTTGCACTTTTCTACATATTGCTTCAATGTTTTCATAAAGCTACTTTTTAAAATTATAAATTGAAAAGACCATGTCTTTTCAACAGTACCCTAATTTATTGGCTATCATGTTGGATTGAGAGCGAGGAAACTTTTTCATTGTCAGGAAGACTGACTCTCACTTAGTGCTTCTCAAATTTTCTCACCAAACGCTCCTTTGAATACAAGAGATGAGGAAGAACTAGGCAGTGGGAGGAATTTCTGAAGGTATAACTATCCTATCTCAAGTATGAAATTTCTTTAAAATCTTATAGACTTTAGACTGATATAATATTTAGTCTTTAGATTGATTTGATTTTTTACATTTTATCCTGTAATAGCTGTTTGTTTCTATATAAAACTAACACTTAAAATTACTTACCCTTGAGGAGAATTCATGTTGAAGGAAAATATACCATCATCTATCCTAAGGGAATAAGTGTCCCTTGATCCAACCAGCTTACATCTGGAGGCACTAATATCCCCATTTGAGAGGTGTAAACTTAATTTAACTATAAAACTATGATTTGCCTGGATCCTACAAATTGTAAACTATTTTCTGCATAAATTATGTCACCAGGCCTCTCAGCATCCTCTTTTCTAGGCTTGGCCTACTTCACCTAATCTTTCAATACCAGAATCCCTCCAGACTCAGTCCTAGGTCCCTTTCCCTTCTAGCTTTATATTTCCTCCCTAGATAATTTTTTTTATTATTTAAAAAAAGATTTTATTTATTTATTCACGAGAGACACGCACAGAAAGAGAGGCAGAGACACAGGCAGAGGGAGAAGCAGTCTCCATGTAGGGAGCCTGATGTGGGACTCGATTCTGGGTCTCCAGGATCATGCCCTGGGCTGAAGGAAGTGCTAAACTGCTGAGTTGCCCAGGCTGCCTGATAATCTTTTCTTTAAGATAATTATTATTTTTTTTAACCATGGTTTCAATTACCTCGTACATTTCAGTGATGCTCAAATTTAAATCCTTAGAACCATCTATCTATAGGACTGCCTGATTGACACCACATCTTGAGTGTCTCCCAAGCATTTTAAACTTCCTTCAAATCTTGGCCTACTTCATTCAAAAGTACCACCATCCATCTAGCTATGCAAGCTAGAAACTGGTATCATCTATGACATTTTAGCATCCCTCACATCAACGTCCAATATATTACCAATGTTTACCAACTTCTAACAATGCCTCCAGCTTGTCTATTTCTCACAAGTTCACCATCACCATCCCAGTTCAAGCTACCATAATTTTTTTCCTACTAAAATAGACCTTTATATTTATATTCTGATATTGGGTAGGCATCTCATAATTAAGATGTCCTAACAGAACACTTGACTGGTTTTTTTTTGTTGTTGTTGTTGTTGTTGTTTTTGTTTGTTTGTTTGTTTGTTGTTGTTTTTTGACTGTTGATTCTAACCTGTCCTTTGCCCGTCTTCTTTATGGGAAATGGCACCATGATATTGATATACCCAGTTTCTCAGGTGAAAATTAAGAGATATTTATAGATTCCTCACCTTCTCTCATACCCTATACTCAATTTCCATTGTGTTCTGCCAATTATATCTTCAAAACACATGTCAGTTTCATCTCTTATCTTCATTTCCTCTGTCAATGTCCTATTCTAAACCACCATCATCTATCAACTGGATTCCTACAAAAACTTCCTAACAGACCTTTCTCTTTCTACTCTAGTCTCCCAGCATTCTGCTCCCACTGAAATTCTTTTTAATACTGTAAGATAATGGTGCATAAGTGAGTAAAAAAATAAATGAACAACCTTATCAGTTATATAGGACTGACATTAATGTATACCTATTTGACAAATAAGTAAAGACTTATTTGACAAGTAAGTAAACCAATGTTCACCGCAGGTTTTATACAACATTGACTTATTCCAAAGAAAATAGAAACTGCTTACGTGACTGAGCTCTTACTAAATGCTAAGAATCCTTCTAAGCACTAGGCATGTATTGTGTCATTAATCCTCCCAACACTCTTACGAGGTAGGTACTATTATTATCCTCATTTACTGATGAGAGATCTGTACAACTGAGTAATTAGGAAACTAACCCAAACTTACCAAGCTAGTAAAGAATGGATCAACATGTGAACCTATGATCCAATTTAAGCGTATGCACTTAAATACTACATTAAATCTATTAAGTTAATTAATAAAGGTAAACCATTAGACAGTGTCTAGCACATGTGTTATGTTAACTAGATATTATATTATTATGTTGCTTTGTTGGTGAATATTTAAATTGGTGAATATTGTTGGTGCTTGTTTAAATATTTGCTCATGTTTTATTAGTTCTACCAGTTTGTGGTTTGCCTTTTAGTTGCTTAGTGATTTTCAAAGAGCAAATGACAAAGTACAATTTATCACATATTTTCTTTTGTATTTTGTATTTCTTTGTCTTATCTAATAAACCTTGCAATGCCGTAGCACAAAGATTTTCTGTTTTTCTTTCCTAGAAATTCTAGAGATTTAAATCAATGCTCATTTTTTCCGTTGAAGTTATTGGGTCAACCCAGTACCATTTATCGAAAAGGCTTTCCATTCCTCCATTGAATTACCTTGGCTCCTTTCTGGAAAATCAGTTGACCAAATATACATCAATCTATTTCTAGACTTCTATGTATCCCGTTGATATATAAGCCTTTCTTTCTGATAATAGCAAACTGTCCTGATTAATATAGCCTCT
The DNA here is from genome assembly GCF_048164855.1 of Canis lupus baileyi. Classification (NCBI taxonomy): domain Eukaryota; kingdom Metazoa; phylum Chordata; class Mammalia; order Carnivora; family Canidae; genus Canis; species Canis lupus. Next base: position 6,034,349 of record NC_132845.1, read on the forward strand.
TACAGTATGTCTGTATTATTCAAAATAGCAGTCACTAATCTAGGTATTTAAATTGAAATTGATTAAAATAGAATTAAATTAAAATTTCAGTTCTGTAGGTGGAGTTATATTTAAAATGCTTAACAGCCACATGTAACCAGTGAGTACTACATAGTTGGCAGAACCTGCCAACTATCACTGAAAATTTTATTAAACAGTGCTGTAGGAAGTCTTGAAATTGGATAGAAGTTTGTTCTTTTAAAAATTGCTTTGGTTAACAGTTTTATATACCTATAAAATTGTAAATATCTATGCATCAAAAATGGAAGCACCTAAATACATAAAGTAACTATTAACAAACATAAAGGAAGAAATTGGCAGTAATACAATAACAGTAGGGGATTTAACACCCTACCTACATCAATGAATAGATCATCCAGAGAGAAAAGGCAACAAAGAAATAGTGGCTTTGAAAGAAACATTAGACCAGATTGCCCAACAGATATATTTAGAACACCCCATCCCAAAACAGCAGATTACACATTATTTTCAAGTGCACACAGGACATTCTCCAGAATAGATTTCATGTTAGGCCACAAAATAAGTCAATAAATTAAAAAAGACTGAACTCATATCATGCATCTTTTCGAGTTACAACATTATAAAACTATAAATCAATCATAGGAAAAAATCTTGAAAGAACACAACTATATGGAGGCTAAATAACATGCTACTGAACAATGAATGACTCAACCAAGAAATCAAAAAAGAGATTAAAAAATGTGTAGAGACAAATGAAAATGAAAACACAATGGTCCAAAATCTTTGGGATGCAGCGAAAGCTGTTCTACAGGGAAGTGTATAGCAATACAGGCCTACCTCAAGAGGCAAGAAAAATCTCAAACAACCTAACCTTATACCTATAGACCTAGAAAAAGAATAACAAAGCCTGAAACCAGTAGAAGGGAATAATAAGGAATAGAGTAGAAATAAACAAAATAGAAACAAATAAACAAAAAACACAATAGGACAGATCAATGAAACCAGGAACTGGCTCTTTGAAAAGCTCAACAAAATTGATAAACCGTTAGTCAGATTCATCAAGAAAAAAGAGAGGGGACTCAAAATCAGAAATGAAGGAGGAGAAATAACAACCAACACAACAGAAATACAAAGAATTATAAGCAAATATCATTAAAAATTATATGCCAACAAACTGAACAACATAGAAGAAATGGATCGATTACTAGAAACATATAACCTTCCAGAACTGAAGCAGGAATAATAAAATTTGAACAGACCAATTATTAGCAGAATTGAATCAGTAATGAAAAAGCAACCTACAAACAAAAAATTCACGGGTGAATTTACCAAAAATTTAAAGAAGAGTTAATAACCATTTTTCTCAAACTATTCCAAAAAATAGAAGAGAAAGCTTCCAAATTCATTCCACAAGGCCAGAATTCCCCTGATACCAAAAACAGATAAGGAAAGATACTACAAAAAAAGAAAACTGCGGGCCAATACCTCTGATGAACACACATGCAAAAATCCTCCACAAAGTGGGGCCCCTGGGTAGCTCAGGGGTTAAGTGGCTGGCTCTTGATTTCTGCTCAGGTCATGATTTCAGGGTCCTGGGATGGAGACCTGTGTTGGGCTCTGCACTCAGGAGGGAGTCTGTTTACAGATTCTTTCTCCTTTTCCCTCTCCTTCCTCCACTTGTTCTCTCTCTCTCTCTCTCAAATAAATAAATAAATAAATAAATAAATAAATAAATAAATAAATAAGACTTTATTTATTTATTTGAAAGAGAGACAGGGAGAGCCTGAGTGGGAGGAGAGGCAAAGAGAGAGGGAGAGGGACAAGCAGACTCCCCGCTGAGCAGGGAACCCATCCCCACTGCAGGACTCAATCCCAGGACCTCGAGATCATGACCTGAGCTTAAGTCAGATGCATCACTGCCTGAGCCCACCCAGGGACCTCAAATAAATACATCTTCTAAAAAAAAAATCCTCAGCAAAGTATTAGCAAACTGAATCCAACAGCACATTAAAAATGTCATTCAACATGATTAAGTGGAATTTATTTCAGGGATGCAGAGGTGGTTCAATATTCACAAATCAATCAACATCACAGTAACAAGAGAAAAGATAAAAAATCATATGACTAGCTCAAAAAAATGCTTTCGTTATTCTGGGCTCTTTGTACTTCCATATGAATTTTGGAATCAATTGCTACAACAAAGCTACTAGAATTTTGTTTGGGATTGCCTTGAACCTATCGATCAATTTTGGCAGATATGCAATGTTAGTGAGTCTTCCAATTCACAAATACATCTCCCCATTTATAGAGGTCTTCTTTAACTTCTCTCAGCAGTGTGTTGTTGGTTTTAGTATATAGGACTGGAACATCTTTGGTTAGATTTACTACTGGATATATTGTTTTTTGGCATGATTGTAAATAAAAGCTTTAATATTTTATTTCCAATTGTTTGCTGTTCACATGTAAGAATTCATTTTTTAAAGTAATTGGTTGTATCTAAATGAGATATTAATAGATGGATATTAACTAAACTTATTGTGGTAACCAGTTTCCAATATATGTAAGCCAAGTTAACATGCTGTACACTGGACATTTAAACAGTGCTACATGTCAATTATATCTCAATAAAGCTGAAAGGAAAGACTTTGTTGTTGTTTTGAAGTATAACTGACATACAATGTTACCTTAGTTTCAGGTGTGTGACAGTGATTTGACAACTGTATCCATATGCTATGCTCACCACAAGTGTAGCCACCATACAATGCTATTACAATACCGCTCACAATGTTCGTCATTTGTACCTTTCATCCTCATGACTTATTATATATATATTTATATAGTTATTTTATATAATGTTTATTTTTGTATGTTAATACATTATCCTTTGAACTTGTTAAATTCATTTATTAGTTCTAGTAACTGTTCTATAGATTTCCTAGTATCTTCTACATAAATAACATGTCAACTGTAAATAAGGAGAGTTTTGTGGCTTCCTTCCTTCCTATGCTTTATGTTTTTTAAATCTTTTCCTTGCCTTATTACAAAGCTGATGCCTCCAGTACAATGTACAATAGAGGTAAGCAAGTGGGCCTTCTTGTTTGTTCTCAGTTTCAGGGGGAAATGCCCTTTCAGGTAGTTTAAGGGAAGTTTCCTTACTTTTCCTATTTTGCTAAGGGTTTTTACAATGAACAAGTGTTGATGCTTTTTCTGAAAATCTTGAAGTAAGCATGTGGGCTTTTTCTCCTCTATTTCTCCTCTATTTTGTTAAATAATTAATTATACTGATTTTTACACATAAAAGCAACCTTGAATTCCTTCTGGGATAGCCCTACTTGATCACATGTCTTATCTTTTTAATATATTGCTGAATTTGTTTTTGGTAATATTTTGTTAAAATTGTTTACATCTGTATTATTGAGAAATATTGGCCTATAACTTCCAGCTTTTTGTAATATCTTGTCAAGTTTTAGTATTATGCTGGCCTCATAAATGAGTTAGGTTGTGATCCTCCATCTTCTATTTCCTGTTAAGACTGGACTTCTTAATCCCTTAAATGTTTGATAGAATTCACCAGTGAAACAATCTTAGGCCAGAATTTTCTTTTAGGGAAGGGTTTTGATAATAAATTCAATTGATTAAATAAATAAAAGCCCATTCAAATTTTTCTATATTTCCCTTGTGTCAGTATTAGTAAGTTGATTATTCAGGAAAATATTTTATAACTGATCAAATTTGTTGCAATGAAGTTATTCAGAGCATTCACTTATTAATCCTTCTAATGTCTTCAGGATCTATGGTAATAATTCCTTTATCATTCCCGATATTGGTAAATTATGTTCTCTTTTATCTTGCTCATTCTAGGTAGAGAGTTGTCAATTTTGTTGATCTTCACAAAGAATTATCTTTTGACTCTGTTAATGTTTTCTATGCTCTATTCTCATTTTGTTGATTATTTTTATTACTTCCTTCACTCTTCTCTTTGAAATAACTCTGTTGACTTTCATCTGGCTTCTTATAGGGAACTTCAGGCCATCAACTTTAAATCTTCTTTTTAAGTATATGCATTTAAAGTGATGTTTTCTTCTAAATACTGCTTTAGCTATATCAAGCGAATTTTAATATGCTGTATTTTTGGTTGTCATTCAGTACAAAGCATATTGTAATTTCCTTTATGATTTTCTCCTTGACTCATGAATTATTGAGAAATGGGTGATGTATTTTCAATATATTTGGTGTTTTCCTGGATACTTCTTATTATTTATAAATACCTGATTTATTGTCAGAGAATACAGTCTACATAACTTTGATCCCTAAATATTACTGACACCTGTTTATGGCACAACACATGGTTTATCTTGCATTTATCACAGGCCCCAGAGAAGACTGTGTATTCTTCAGTTGTTGGATATAGTATTCCATAAATGTCAATTAGTTTGCTTCTGATTGTGTGGTTCACATCTTCTGTGTCTTTACTGATATTTCTTCTTTGTGGTTTGCATTTTCCTGATGACTAAAGACATTAATTCTTTTCCTGTACTTACTGGTTATATATAATTTTTAAATGTATGATATGCAGTAAGGATTGAGGTTCTATGGTTTTCCCATATACCTATTAAACTTCTCCAGCACAACTTGTTGAAAAGACTTTCATTTCTTGATTGAATTACACTGGCGACATGTAGAACATCAACTGATTTTATGTGGGGTTTAGTTCTGGATTATCCATTCTGTGCTATTGATCTGTATTTTTGTCCATGTGCCAATACCACACTGTGTTGATTGCTATAGCTTTACAGTATGTCTTGAGATCAGATAATGTATGTGTACTTAACCATATTCTTATTCTTATTTTAGATATTCTAAGTTGCTTGCATTCCCATATCAATTTAAAAGAAATTTCTCAACTTCTATCAAAAACACTTGCTAGGATTTTGACTGAGCTTGTGTTAAATCTATAGATGAATCTGGGGAGAAGTGACACCAATACTGAGTTCTTTAATTCACAAACAAGGTACATCTTTAAATTGGTTTAGGTCTTCGATTTCATTCATGTTTGTTAATTTTCAGTTTATAGGATTTGTACTATTTTATTAGATATAGCTCTATTATTCCTTATTGTTATGGTATTATAAATGGTACTTTTTCATGTTTAAATTTTTAATTTCCAGGTTTTTTTTAATGCTTGTATATAGGAATACAACTGGTTTCTGTATACTGACTTTGTATCCCATGGCCTTGCTAAACTCATTAATAAGTTACAGTAGCTTTTCTTTAGGTTTCTTCGAATTTTCTGTGTACTCAATCATGGTGTCTACAATAGATAGCTTTATTTCTTTCCAATCTGCATGCCTTTCCTTTTTTTAACTTGTCTTAGAATATTAAGTAGCAACTCTAGTACTACGCTGAACAGAACCCTGGAGGAAAACATTCAGTCTTTCACTCTTAAGTATGATATTACCTATAAGTTCTCTCTAAGTACACTTTGTCAAACTCAGAGACTTCCTAGTTTGAGGAGACATGCATTTGTTTTGTTTTGTTTTTTTAGACTTTATTTATTTGAGAGAGAACAAAAGCAGAAAGGGAAGGGGCAGAGGGAGAGTGAGAAGCAGACTCCCCGTTGAGCAGGGAGCCTGATGTGGGGCTTGAACCCAGGACCCTGAGATCATGACCTGAGCCAAAGGCATGTGCTTAACTGACTAAGCCCCCAGGCATCCCCTGTATTTGTTTTTAAATCAGTCATGGAAACAGGATTTTGTCAAATGCTTTTTCTGTATTTATTAAAACTATGTTTTCTCCTTTTAAAATTCAGCTAATAAGATGAATTATATGGATTGATTTTCAAATGTTAAGCCAACTTTCCATAATTATAATAAAACCAACCCAATCATGATATAGTTTTTTTATGTATAAGTTTTTAATTTGCTAATATTTGTTAAGGTTTTTTTGAGTCTTTGTTCACAAGAGATATTGCTTTATACTGTTTGGATCTTTGCCTCATTTCAGATTCAAGATAATATGGGCTTCCAAAATTGAGTTAGGAAATATTCACTCCCCTTTGATTTTCTAAGAGTTTGTGTAAGATTGGTATTATTTTTTCCTTAAATATTTGATACTGGGGTATTGTTTTAACAGATATCAGAAACCAATATAATGAAATACATACTATATAAACATTTAGGTGAAAAACAACGTTCCAATTATATTATATAAAATGTATGGGGAACCTGAGTGGCTCAGTTGGTTCAGTGTCTGCCTTTGGCTCAGGTCTTGATCTCAGGGTCCTGGGATGGAGCCTACATCAAGCTCCCTATTCTGAGGGGAGCCTGCTTCTCCCACTCTCTCTGCTTGCTGCTCCCTCTGCTTGTGCTCTTTCTCTCTCTGTCAAATAAATAAATAAATAAATTCTTTAAAAATAATAATAATAAAGTATAGATCTTATATCTCTTAATATATTAAAATAATTTATATTCTTATCAGATATTTTCTTAGATCATAATACAACTTGTTCCAATTTCTCCTATAATTGGAGGAGGCTGCTCCACTAATACCAAGTTCAAGTCTGGTGAAGGTGTCCTAACTCTAGCTCCTCATCATGCCTCCTATTTTAAATATATCAAACCTATATAAACTGAAAGATTAGTATTTGTCAACATTAATAATGAAGGCAGAACCAAGGATACAAAAAAGGATGAACATATGATCAATATTTGTTATAGGTGATTCTTTTTATATCTTATGCAGAAAATGAAGGAGTGTATAGAGAAATTACATAGGCTATATATTTGGGGTCATCATTCAAAGAAAGGAATATTTATTATTATGGTTTATTATACTAGTTTCTATTTCATAGTTTAATACTTTTGCTAATATTTTTTTAGTTAAGTATTGAATATCTAGCAAATTATGTCCATATAATCAAGGCTGCCATCAATAGAGAATGGTATTGGGGATAATGTGTTCTTGAAGAATATTTTAAAATTCCAAACAAAAAGAACACTGGCTATTATTATCAGTTTTATTTTCTTCCTTTCCTAGTATCTACAACTAAAAATTTCTTACAGTTTTTTTTGGGGGGGTTGGAGGGGGAATAGTGAGATAGTGATGTAACTTTTATTAAAAAGAGATCGTGAACAATAAACCCAACTTCAAAGCTTCCTGTCAATGCTGAGGCCTCCAGTAGGCTTCAGCTTCATACGGTTTGCTTGAAAGAAACTGACGTGCCAGTTTTCAGAGCTTTAGAGTTGGCAAAGTGCTCAAATGGCAAATTTCATGTAGAAAACTTACATCTGATTTCTGCCTGGTGTCCTGCCCTTTACAATACATTAAAACACAAAAGTCAGGGGGATCCCTGGGTGGCTCAGTCGTTTAGCGCCTGCCTTCAGCCCAGGGCGTGATCCTGGAGTCCTGGGATTGAGTCCCACATCAAGCTCCCTGCATGGAGCCTGCTTCTCCCTCTGCCTCTCTCTGTCTCTGTCTCTCTCTGTGTCTCTCATGAATAAATAAATAAAATCTTACAAAAAAAAAAAAAAGAAAGAAAACACAGAAGTCATGCAACTAGTTGGGCCAGCAGCTCTGGAAAACAGATACTGTCTTATAAAACAGTACACCCTGTATGCTTTGATTGTCATCCTTTAATATGGTTTCCAGTGAGAGTGACATTTCCATCTGATGCAGAGCTGAAAGCAGATCCTACATGAAATCCCTTTCCCATTCTGCACCTGGTTTCCCCTCCCCCTTCCCTGCCAGCCCCTCCACAGTGAAGGGCGGCCCAGGCCTGGTTCCTGTCACTAGCCAGGCTACAGCCTCAAATCCCAAGTCTGTGTTCTGGTTTCCCTCTGGGTCTTACTAGAAGTTTATCGACAAAACACAGGCTCCTCATAATCTGTTTGAAAAGCCCACTGCGTTCAACAGGAAGATATGATCATCCTTTAGCGGTGAACACCATTCTGTGTGTTGTCATTGTGGAGAAAATGTTCCACAAGTGTGTGTATGGAGAGAAGTGGAATTGGGGAGGTGGGATGTTTTCACTCTACCAGTGAAACAACCTCATCTCTGCCAAAAACCTAAGATCCGGTCCCCTTTGGGGAACTCTCTCTCTAGGTTTTACTTTGGAAACCATCTGCTCTCTCCGTGAGTATTGGCTCCCCGGGGAAATCCAGGCCTCTCAAAGTTTTGGCCTCATGTCTGGGGGAATTCCATACCCAAGCCAGCCAAGACTTGGCTTGTCCTTCTTGGAGAGAAAATTCTGTGGATCTAGCATTTGCATGTGCTTATCCTTTGGGCCAAAAATTATCCAGAGATGTAACTGAGCTTTCTAATTATGCAAATAAATACCAAATATTCTCTTTCTCTCTCATGCACTCTCTTTTTATTCAAAGAAAGTCATTATCATAGAGGGTAAACAGTACCCGAGTTTGTTTCAGTTCTGCTAATTACCACATAACTTGGGACAAGTTGTAGATGAAATCTAAATACTGAATGGGCCAAATTCAATAGGATATGAGCAAAAACAACAACAACAAACCAAACAAAATGAGTTATTCTTGTTCACTACTGTCTCTTTAAACTTATTCTTGGGCTGTATCCTCCTGACTGCAACAATAAAACCTTTCCAGTATACTCAGATAATGCAAGTCATTTTAACGCATAATCAGAGTCCCATCACAGGCCTAAAAATGTCATAGTCACTGCTCCTTATTCTTATTCTTATTACTACAACCAGACTTTATCCTACTCTGCTTGCTATTGCTCTAGGCCTGGAAGTCTAGAATGGTGGGAGAGAACTCATTTTACCTTATTTTTCTCCTCCTTTCACTATTTTTAGGCCTTCTCTGGGTCCATCAGGGTTGAAGGTGGAGAGTAAGGAGAGCAGGTAAGTGACAGGAAAGGTCTTACTTCATTGGCATGGACATAATCTGTGATGAAACCCTCTGAGAGTGGCAGTGTTCCACAGCTGATTCTTCCTCTAATGGGATGTTTCTGTGTGTTCTTCAGTGATACCCCACTGGATCTCTCCAATTGCAACTTCCTTGATGCTTACTTGTTGCTTGCTGGCTGCTTAAAATTCTTCCCTCAGCCCCTGAAGCATGTAGCAGTCTTTTCTTTCACTGGGCTCACACCTCCATCCAGGCAGTTTCTTCTGGGTGGGAGGTTAAATTCAAAGTAGCTTCAGGGGAATCCCTGGGTGGCTCCGCAGTTTAGCGCCTGCCTTCAGCCCAGCGCATGATCCTGGAGTCCCGGGATCGAGTCCCACATCGGGCTCCCTGCATGGAGCCTGCTTCTCCCTCTCCCTGTGTCTCTCATTAATAAAGAAAATCTTAAAAAACAAAACAAAACAAAAAAACAAAGTAGCTTCATATTGCCTCTCTCCCTTGTGGCCCATATCTGATCTACAAGAAAAACTTATCCAATCTTGTCCTGTCATGCTGTTGGTGGAAGAGCTTTTTGTTCTCAAGGTAGTCCTCTTTCACTCTGTTCTACTGTATTAGGCCAATCTATCTCCAGTTTCTCTTGCCATCCTTATGTCTCCAGTCTGCAGAATAATAGGTCAAACCCACCAAATAATTCCCCTGAAGCCGTCTTTCTTATTTAGATTAATAGGGAGGAGAAAGCGCCCTTTCTACCCCAAAGAGGTGGAATTTCAAAACATACCAACAACTATCTCCAGAATAATCCTCTTTCCCAGCCATTTCAGCTTTGACTCTTTGTATCTTTAAGGTGAATGATGACTCAAAATCTGAAAATCAGGTCCATGAAACTCCAAGTCCTGTGCTCTGAATAAGTAGGTAATATATATTACATCATTAAAGATTAATAGAACTCATAGCTCTCAAAAGGGAAATTAGAATTGATGGGGGAACAAAGCCTTATGAATAGATTCAGGTTAGGTGTTTTTGGCAGGTAGACCACAGGGGCAATATTGTAGCCTTTTCATTGCATCATATCAATGCAAATAGGCAAATGATATCTATTTTCTCTACTATTAGGGAGGTTAACTTTAAGTACTAAGTAATGTAGCCAGGTTTCTTCACTATAAAATTACTATTTCTCCCTTATAATTAATGCATCTCATGTGAAAGATATTTTGAAACTATGTAAAAAAAAAAAAAAAAGAAACTATGTAAATATTCAATTTTTTGTCAAACTTTGACTCACTAATTTCAGAATCTACTAATGATTCTTGCCTAAAGCAATTATTTCTATATTAGTTGCCAAATAATAGTAAATTCATGTTTTTAATAAAATTAGCACATAAAGTAAAGAAGTGACAACATCTTTACTCTTTTTCAAGAGAAACTGAAAAAAAAATACCAGGAAGATTTTAAAAAGAATCAAAGAGAATGACCAGAAATTAAAGACAGCATCATTAAAATTAACAAATCAATGGACGAATTACATACAAATTAAACACAGCTGAAAAGGGAGAATTAACATGGACCTATAAATTTATCCAGATTCCACTCTACTGAGTTAAAGAGATGGAAAATTTAACAGCAGATTAAGGAGACATGGAGGGTAGAGTAAGAAGCTACAACCTAAGTTTAGTAGATGTTTCAGAAGGAAATAAGGAAAGAGATATAATTTTCACACAGACAATGGCTAAGAATTTTCCAAAATGATGTGAATCCTTAGACTCAGGAAAATACAAGAAGCAAAATAAATAAAATTAAACCCACACTAGATAGACCTTAGATAAGTTGCAGGATATCAAAAACTAAAACTAAATTTAAAGGAGAAAAAACTACTAAAGTTTGGCTATAAATACTGAAAACTCAACCGACAGCAGACTTACAGGCAACCACAGAAATCAGAAGTCAATAGAATAATATTTTCCACCTGACAGAAAATCACTGCCAACACAGAGCTCTATATCCAGCTAAACAACAACAAAGTAAGAAGTTATGTTATATAAAGTATTTAAGGAAGAAGTGAAGTTATATAAAGACTTTAAGACAAAAAATATTACAGATTTTACTATTTATAATTTCTCCTTTAAAAAACCTTTAAAAGTCCATGGTAAGCAGAATTGTAAAGATGGTCCCCTGACACCCTGACACTCACCCCTGTTGTAAACATATCTTCTGTAAACTGCTGTGAAAAGATTTTGCTGATACAGTGACCTTTCAAAATCAGTTCATCTTAAAATAGGGGGATTATCACATGAGTCGTTTAAATCTGGGCCTAGCGGCCAGAGATGGTGGAAGTCAGACAGAGTCAAAGTATGTGAAAGTATATAGAGAAGGCCACATGGCAAGCGATGGTAGACAGCTTCAAGGTGCTGAGGGTGACCCCCATCAACATCTACCAATGGAATTGGAATCTAAGTCCTATAACCAAAAGAACTGGATTCTACTAATATAGTGAATGACCTTAGAAGCAGATTCTTTCATAGAGCCTGCAGAAAATAGTGCAGCCCTGATTTCAAACTTGTGAGAAACTGAACGGAGGCCCAAGCTTTGACCTATATTTGGATTCCTAATCTACTGAAACAGATAACAGCGGTATGTTGTTTTAAATCACTAAGTTTATAGTGATCTGTTACACTGCTATGAAATAACAATCAGTGTACTTTAAGAAGATGGAAACTCAAGATATAAATAGAAAGCAGTGAGTGACTCTACACAAGCACCGCAGAGTGCTTAATTAAAAACTATAATAACAGTACACAAAGACATTGGAAACAAAATATTAGCAAAAATTATATTTGAAACAAAAAGATGGATCAGAGTCAAAAGTTGGAACTTGTTTTGGGAGAGGCTAAGGTTTAACTTCAGATTATGTAAAATCAGGTATTTGTGTCAAAAATATAAGGTAGCCACTAAAAATAATAAATGGAATATGTAACTTTTCTTTCTGCTGCATTCTAGGTAATTTCTTAGACTTATTTTTCATACTACACAGTCTTTCTTTAGCAGAGTCTAATCTGCTTCTTATCCTTATCGAGGTTTATTTTATCTTGTTCACATTTTTTCTTTGCATCATCTAATGTATTTACCAAAAGAAAGATGTAGAGTGTGTTTATTATTGCTCTATTGTGATGTTTAACGTAGAAAATTATGGATCAGAGAAAATCACAAATGATTACTACAATTTCATCACTATTAGCATTATCCTGTGTTGGCATACATACACATATATATCATATATAAGCACATATCCTTATAATAGCTATAGAAGTCATACTTTTGTTAGGTAGTATAATGTAATAGTTAAAAACATAAACTTTGAAGTCAGAGAGACTTGAGTTCAAGTCTACTTCACCATTTATAAGCTGGGTGTACTTGGGTGAATTATTTAGCCTTTTGAGCCTTAATTTCTTTATCTGTTATATGAACAGGATGATGACAGTACTTTCCCCATAGAATGGCCATTAGCTATTAAATTTCAGTGACTATTTTTAATTCCTAAAGTGTCTTTTTTTCCAAATAATTTTGTTCTTATATAGTGCCTTGTAATTTCATAAAAATCCCCATTTCCTTATTTTGTTTCTTTAATCATTTTAAATATACTTAGTTTATAGGGTCTTTTGGGTAGTTCTGACTTCTCAGGTTCTTGGGCTGCAGATTCTTGTTTTGTTATTTCTCGACCCTCTGATGGATAGTTTCTTTGTGTAGTCTGCATTTTTTTTTTCATGAGTCGATTTTAGGTTCCTTATCTAAGTGCTAAATCCTGCTGATCCACAGCTTCATGGGCTCACGTGAGTATCATTATGGCTACTGTTCACTCCTAATTCTAGCATAATTAGGTTTCTTTTCTTGCTTGCTTGGCTGTATATTTATTTTATCCTCATCTCTATGTATTTGTGTTATCAAAACAATCAGAAGTCATCTCTATTAGTAAAATTTTAGACATGGTTGCCAAAATTGACCTTGAAGCCACTAAAAATAATAAATGGAATATGTAACTTTTTATCATCCCCTCACATGATATCATGTAAGCACCAATTGTTTCTATCAAAGTGAAAGGCTGGCCTTGATTCACAAACATGCTAAATCATCAGCTCCCCTTTCCTGAATGAAAGCATACATGTCACTCTGTTAATTAAGCAATGCATTCTCATTTATTATATGAGCTGCAGGGAATAATAAGGAAGGGATTCAAGATGTTTGTGGAGCACAGGAGAGAAAGTATAGAGCACGAGCCGGCTATTGTTATAGAGTTCTGAGTAAATCAAGAACTTGTGGGTAAATGTGCCTTTGAGCTTTAACATATGACATATTTCCCCTGACTTTTCCCCAGAGAGCAATATTTAGTGAGTTGCTAAGAGAAATGATCAAAAGTATTAGAATCACTTTGTGACAACATGCAACTTTACAAGATATTTTTGTGCTAGAAATGTGTACAAGTGTAATAATGTGTGTATTACACTATGTGCTAAAGAACAACCCAACTGTTGACCAATAACAAATCTTTCTGTGATCTAAAAACAAAAAAAGTAACACAACCCACATGCACTAGATAGTTGTGACATCACAATAAAGACAAATTGCTAAAAAATCATAAATCATAAATCTGAAAATTATAGTGCAAATCGAACCGACATTTCGGGCTTACCCTGAGCCTGAGATAGTCCCTAAAGGTGGTATTTTGTTCTTCAGTTTGCAAACACATCTCATCGCATCATTGCCGCATGCACGTTTCAAGTGAGAAGCCCTTATCTGGAACACAAAAATTACACTGATGACTTTAGACGATGAATCCCAGACATCCCATAAAGGCCTTCTCTTAGGCAACATTAACATTAGATGCAATTACATAGAATCTAATTTACCCTCTAGTAAGACTGGGAAATGAGCTGCCTTGGTGGAAAACTTGGCTGTTAACGGGCATACTACACTTAGCTGTATTCCCTAAAGGGCCTTACAGGGAGGTCACACAGGAACGAGACACATATTTTACCACCATGCTAAGAGATCACTCCTTCCTCCCCTCCTGGTCTGCCAAGATTCAAACCCCAACTAATACTGGCACATTACTCCATGCCTGTTTCCTCATCTAAAAATGTGAATATTACCCTATGTCATGGGCTAACTGTGAGGAATCTCTGAGCTAAACTATAGTTTGTTATTATTAGTATATACTCTGATATTATCACTTTTATCATTTTAGATCCTCTGGAAAAAAATTGAAATGATAGTGATGATAATGAAAAATTATAAGAGACTTTCTATGAGCTGCATCTATTGGGTACGTAGGTTGTGCCAGGCAATTTATACTCATTGTATCTTGTTTTCCTAACAACATTCGAGGGGAAGCACTTTGATCCCCATTTTATGCATGATGAAGATGTAATTCAGAGAAGTGAATAACTGAACTCTGAGCACACAGCCAGCATGTTGACGTGAAACAAAATTCTTCTGTCGCCCAAAGGCCAAACAGCTTTGTACTGTTTCTACGAATCCAAGGACAAGACAAACTGAATGTGGAAGGGATCCTGGTCACTTCTGTTTCCCTGAATGGAAAGCAAGTCTAGTTGGTGGGGAGCAGGGGGCCTACATACAGCTATTTTTTGGAAAGGGGACTAGAAGGATCTCAGCTCCTCCCCCGACAGGCTGTGTGGTTTTTATGGTATTTCACCTCTCTGATCCTCACTTCCTTCTTGGTGGAAAGAGGAGCTTGGGCTAGACTAGTGCACCTATCCATTTAATTACTCTGCTTCTCAGTTTCCTTGTCTATGAAACAGGACTATAACCTTGGCTGCCCAGGGACGTTTGGGAGATAAAAGTGATTTTTAAACTGTGTTCTAGTTACCTAGCACTGCAGAAAAACACACAAAAATAATGACTTCAACCAATAACTGCTAATTATTTTGATAATGAATTTGGGCTTTGATAAGACCCAGTTAGACCATTTTTCCTCAGGGTCTGTCTTGGAGTTGAAGTCAGACAGTGACCAGGGCTGCGCTCACCTCTGAAGCCTCTTCACTCACAGTGCCTGGGCTGGAATGAGTCAAACATCTGGTGAGTGGAGGCCACGGGGCTGTTTCTTTCTTTCCATGTGTCATCACTCCATGTAGATGCTCCACAAGGCAGCCTTGGGATAGCCAGGCTTTCTACGTGGGAGCTTAAGCTCCAATAGTTAGTTGGTATCCTAAGAAAAATTATCAGAAGAGGCACAGCCATTTCTAATCTAAACCCCAAAGTCACACAGCATCAGTTCCGCTGCACTGTGTTCATTAAAGCAGTTACCAAGTCCTCCCCGGGTTCCTAGCAAGGGACATGGACTCCATCTCTTCATGGAAGGGGTGTCAAAGAATTGCAGACATCCTTTAAAACCACCACAAATTGCTATAAAGCATAGGTATTGTTATTACTAATTTTATCCAGCTGCAGCTCATTCTCTCGGGGGATTATTAACAGCAAATGTAAAACATTTCATATCAAGTGCATTCTAAAGCTGCCTTTTCCAAATGTGAAATTTTGTGTTCTCAGGAAACATCCACCAACTTTTATATTAGCCAGAGTAAAACACAACCTGGAAAGAAAATTCTCATAAAAATGCTACTAAGTGTGATGCTATTTAAAGCCAAGTATATTTTTTAAAGCCCATCTGCTTAAAAAAGATTATTCTCTATTTTTTTTTCCTGTCTGTTAACATGGATAATAAAGAAGTTACCATAATAAGCATATTGGGGCATTTGGTTACTTTTGCAAATGTTAGCAGTACTTTGGTCTATGCTCAGTGATGCAGGACTTTTTATCTAGAAGGTATGTATCCTGTGGAGCAAGAAGGTGGGATGTCTGATTTCTTGGAGGCTAACAGCGTCTTAGAATAATAGTAATCCCACCACGCATTAAAGATGAAGTCCTGCTTAGAAGTCTAAATGACTAGCTCAGGCTTTCAGGGAGTTATCCACTTATCCAATAATGAAATCCAGGTCTTTTAACTCATTTCAGGTATCTCAGGTATGTTCATTCTGGCATCATACAGTTTCTCAAGATCGCTGTGAAACTTGTGTGGTTTTTCTACTTGGGTATAAAACGCATTGAGAAGTTGAATAATTCTGGATTTCGATTATATAATAAGTGCTATGCTGGCCCATTCCTATCAAACTGACATATCATTTCAATAGTGGTAAGTTCTTTTATCTTAGAAGTAAATAAATCAGTAAATAAATAAATAAATAAATATCCCCCAATTCCCTTCATTCACTGCTATAATTTCCTTTATCCACAATTCATAGTTTTTTTAAAGATTTAATTAATTTATTTTTTTAAAGTAACATTTATTTTTTTTAAATTTTTATTTATTTTATTTTTTTAAATTTATTTATGATAGTCACAGAGAGAGAGAGAGAGAGAGGCAGAGGCATAGGCACAGGGAGAAGCAGGCTCCATGCACCGGGAGCCAGATGTGGGATTCGATCCCGGGCCTCCAGGATCGCGCCCTGGGCCAAAGGCAGGTGCTAAACCGCTGCGCCACCCAGGGATCCCAAGATTTAATTTATTTATTCATGAGAGACACAGAGAGAGAAGCAGAGACACAGGCAGAGGGAGAAGTGGGCCCCCCAATGTGGGACTCAATTTGATCCCAGAAATTCCAGGATCCCTCCCTGAACGAAAGGCAGGTGCTCAACCACTGAGCCACCCAGGCATCCCCACAATTCGTAAATTAATTTAAACCCTTCTTGAATCTACAGTTGACTCTTAAAAACATGGGGGTTAGGGGCCTCAACTGCCCACATGGTTGAAAATCTGCGTATAACTTTTGGCAGGGGCGGGAGTTTCCCCCACAACTGAATTACTAAAAGCCTAACAGCTACTGTTGACTGGAAACACTGCCAATAACATAAGCTGCCAATTAACACATATTTTGTATATGTATTATATACTATATTTTACAGTAAAGTGAGCTAGAGAAAAGGAAATGTTAAGAAAATCATAAGAGAAAATACAGTATTGTATGTATTGAAAAGAATTCACACATAAGTGAACTTGTGTAGTTCATATCCACGTTGTTCAGGGGTCAACTGTATGTATTTTTATTTTTATTTATTTATTTTTATTTTTTAAATATTTTATTTATTATAAGAGACACAGAGAAAGAGAGAGAGAGGCAGAGACATAGGCAGAGAGAGAAGTGGCTCCCTGCAGGGAGCCCGACATGGGACTCGACTTCGGGACCCCAGGATCATGCCCCGAGCCAGAAGGCAGACGCCCAACCGCTGAGCCACCCAGGTGTCCCTGTATTTATTTTTTTAAACGTGTATATAAATTCTGGGGACAATTACCAATTGTAAAACTCCATGTTCTTTAACCTAAAATGAACTACTTAAAGCTACAAGTTACCTATGAATTTTTGATGGCTCACTCAGATTTTCCTTTTCTATAACATAGAGATAATATAAAAAGGTATAAATTTTTAAATTAGAGATTCTGTGTCCTTGGATATTTTTGCAATCCATTCCAGCTATAAGTTTCCTTTTTACATACATCCTGTGCAGAAATGTATTTTCATGTTCTACTTTCATTTATATTGTGATGCATGTAGAGACAGCTCTACCTTGCACAGGTATCACTCCCCTCCCTTTCTCTGCTCCATCATGTAGCCCAAACATTGCCTCACAATGCTTCTCAACATGGTGCCCTAGGTATCCACTACTAGGTGACTAGCATAGGCCGATAAAATGAAGCCCCTTTGAGACCTCTGTAGCAGTTCTATACAGTAATAACATGTTAATATCCACGGTCTTTGAGACCCTGAGCAAATAACAATAAAGTAATTTTTTAAAAAATTCAACAGAATGATATTACAAGGATAGAATAATGGTACAAAAGCCATGGGTAGCTGAAACTTGCCAATAAAGTTTTTGGAAAACAGAATATGGAGAAGTGGTATCTGAGTAAGCAGAGTAGGTGAAGTGATAGCCTAGAGTACACAGAGACAGATGGACAACGAGAAAGCAAGTCCATCTTCCCCCAGAACTCTGGAGAGACTCATGACCTGGATAAAGGTATGGTGTCTTTAACCTTCTATACCCCCATGGCATAGAACTCCTAGAAGCTAACCACTGCTTTCTCATTCCTTTATGTTCATTTTGTGAAATTCAGAGCACCAAGAATAAAGATCCTGAAAATTTCCAGAGATAAGCAAAAGAAAACTACAAACAATATGGAACGAGACTGGCATCAGAATTCTCATCAGAAGCAACAGATACAGAATATATTGGAGAAGGCCTTTAAAAATATATTTCCAGACACAATTCGGGTCCAAAAGAACCAACACAACAAGGGGCGCCTGGGTGGCTCAGTCAGTTAAGTGTCTGCTTTCAGCTCAGGTCATGATCTTGGGGTCCTAGGATGGAGTCCCGCATCAGGCTCTTCCATCAGGGCAGATTCTGTTTCTCCCTCTCTCTCTCTACTCCTCCCCCCGTTTGTGCTCTCTCTCTTTCAATTAAATAAATAAAATCTAAAAAAATAATAATAATAAACCAACACAACAGAATCATAAAACAACAGACGAAAAATTACTCTCAACCTAGAATTCTTTATTTGACTACATCAAGCGCTAGATTTGAATAAAACAGTTAAAATTCAAAATATCTACTTACCAATTACCTTATCTTAAGAAGATATCATGTTCAGTTAAGTTGCAGGATACAAAACCTATAAACAAAACTCAGTTGTGTTTCTATATGCTAATGATAAACTATCGGGGGAATTTAAAAATACCATTTACAATTGCATCAAAAAGAATTAAATACTTAGGAACAAATTTAACCAAGGAGGTGCACTGTGTACTGAAAACTATGACATTTATAAAAGAAATTGAGTATACAAATAAATGGAAAAATACTGTGTGCTCATGGACTGGAAGAACTGATCTTGTTAAAATGTCCCTACCCACCCAGAGCAACCACAGTGCAATGCAATCCCTACCAAAATTCCAGTGGCATTTTTCACAGAAATTTAAAAATTCCTGAAATGTGTATGGAATCACAAAAGACCTTGAATAGCCAAATTAATCCTTAGAAGAACAAAGCTGGAAGCGTAACACTTTCTGATTTTAGACTGTATTACAAAACTATAGTAAATAAAGCAGTATGGTATTGGCAGAAAAACAGACATATACATCAGTGGGATGGAATAGAAAGACTATAAATACACCCCAACATATATTATGATCAATTAATTTATGACAAAAGAGAATGGACAGTGGGGAAAGATAGTTTCTTAAATAAATTGTGTTGGGAGGCGCACCTGGGTGGCTCAGTTTATTTGGCATCTGCCGTAGGCTCAGGTCATGATCTCAGGGTCCTCAGATAGAGCCCTGTGTCAGGCTCCCTGCTCACTGGGGAATCTGCTTCTCCCTATCCCTCTGCCTCCTCTCCCCTGCTCATGCTCTCAAATAAATAAATAAGATCATTTAAAAATAAACAAATAAATTGTGTTAGGAAAACTGGAGAGCCACATGCCAAAAAAAAAAAAAAAAAAAAAAAGACACTGGACTATTGTCTTACACCCTATACAAAAATCACCTCAAAAGAGAGTGAAGAGTTGAACATAAAACCCTAAAACCATAAGATGCTAGAAGAAAACAAAAGTGGTAAGCTCCTTGACACAGGTTTTGGTGATAAACTTTTGGATATGATACGAAAAGCAAAGGCGACAAAACCAAAAATTAAACAAGTGGTACTACATCCAACTAAAAAGCTGCTCCACAGCAAAGGAAATCATCAACAAAACGAAAAGCAACCTATAGAATAGGAGAAAATATTTGAAATAATAATCCAAGGTTAATATCCTAAATATGTAAAGAACTCATACAACTCAATCATAGAAACAAAACAAAAAATAAAATCCCCCACCAAACAATCTGATTAAAAATTGACTAGAAAAACTGAATAGACCTTTTCCTGAAGAAGATATACAAATGGCCAACAGATACATGAAAAGATCCTCAGCATCACTAATCATTAGAGAAATGCAAATCAAAACCATAATGAAATATCTACCTGTTAGGGTGGTTATTATTAAAAAGAAAAAGTAAGTGTTGGCAAGGATGTGCAAAAAAGAGAACTCTTGCGCACTGTTGGGAATGTAAATTGATGCAGCCACTATGGGAAACAGCATGTCGGATCCTCAAGAAATTAAAAATAGAACTATGACATGGTCCAGCCATCCCACTTCTGGGTATTTATCCCAAGGAAATAAAAACAAAATATTGAAGAGATATCTGTACTCCCATGCTCACTGTAGCATTATTCACTACAAAGATAGAAAGAAACCTTTTGTTCCCGTCCTCAACATTAATAAACTTGATTAACTCTGGGCTCTAGATCATTCTGATGAGTGAAGATTTCCACATTTTGTAGAGGAACATGGATTTCACATGGATATTGCAGAGCATTAAATTTGGTAAAGAAATAAAGGCATATAAAATTATTTGACCAGTCTGTCTTTTGATATTTTGGCATTTCTATCCCATTGTGATCAAAAGAATAAAAATAGGATCTGTCCATATAGGGTAATTCCCTAAGTGTGGCAAATCCAACAACACACAAGGAAGTAGAGAAATGAAAGGTGAAAAATTATTCATACAACCCAACAAATTTCACCAAACAAACCCCACCAAACACCTTTTCTAGAGCAAAGAATGGGGTTTTCACTACATTCATTAAACCACCTAGGTTTGTGTTCATTTCTCAGTGTTGGAATATATAATATGTAGAGTGTTACCTCTGACATGAGTGGGAAAGGCTTCATTCCAAGTTTTCGAAAACTCTGATGTCTTTTGTGGAAAGAACTAAAAAAATCATGCTCTCTTCTGTGCCGGGCATAGGGAATAGTGGCCCTCACTCCTCATCATGTGCTGAAGGCTGAAATTAATCACTTCTCAGATCTACAAAGCTTGTCCAGCACTTAGACAGCCTTGCCCTGCACATATATGCACTTAATAAATATTTCTGGATGATGTTTAAAGCTCCTAAAATAAAGTGCTAAATAACAACAATCATAGACCTTGGCAGTGTGCCCTATTAGCACATCTTCAACTGTTACATGAGCAGCCCTAAGTGAAAATTAGCTCATGAGGCCCCTCTAAATACTCTGCTAAAAATAAGCTTCATCATCTCTCATTTCAGTGTTCATGAGGTCACAAGCATCTCCTACACCCCATCCGACGGCCGGTCATGTCAATTCCTTTGAGCTCAGGAAGTTGGCATCTAAAATAAAATGCCAATATTTAGATCCTAATGAATTCCAGGAAATACATTAGGTTTTCCCTTCAGGACTGAGAAACACATGGAGCTTTCAGCTTTTTATGCAAAATCCGTGTATGAATCAATATAGTAGGAAGTGTTTAGCAATGATTTTTCTCTCCTGATTTTTTTTTTTTTTTTTTAGTTGCTTACCTGCTTGAGGACTTAGGATGGAGCCTTGTGTTTGACAGAGGTTTAACACAGATTTGTTGTTATTGCTTATAAAAGCCAGAGTCCATAACCAAAAAATCAGAAAGGGTCTAAGATAATGCCCATCTCATAGTATAGTTTTGAGAGTTAACAGAAGTAAAATAAGTAGAGTACAAAGCATAGCACATTATAAATTTCAAAATGTTAGCTGTGAGTACTATTATCTGTCATCTGCCTAAAACACTCATCTCATACTGATGCCTTTGCAGTATTTTGGTTTCTTGAAACATTTTTTTTTTTCCCTCAAGAGTAGGTCATTTAACTTTCTCCAAGGAGAACACGTTAGCTTCCCTCTAAAGTCTAAATGACTAGGCCTGAATTAAACTTCCTTTCCTTTTTTTCTTAGATCATGCTGCCACTATGGGGAGGGCATGTAGAATCAGCCCTCAGCAACCCCTGCCAAATGCCAACCTGACTCCTTGGATGATAAGTAGACATCACTGGCACGTCAGAACTCATGTATGGTCACAGGTCAGCATCAAGTTCCACTGTTTGATGCCAAAGGCTTTCCAAAAAGGGAATTAGTGTGCCTCATCTGATTCATTCCAACCATGTCACCTTCTTTCATTAAAATGTCCTGAGGACTTCAGTACCTTCTTTTCCATTATTAATGACCCATGATTCATCAGGCTCCAAGACCTGTTACTAAATTAATCTGAATTAAGTTAGATGCCCTTACTTAACGGAGGTCCCGTGGGTCAAGAGCTGGTTTGAGAAAAAGTAAAATTTCAATTCCACATTCTTATAAATATTCAGGTTCACATATTTTCATCTACAGTTCATCTTGTTAATGTCAGCCCTCATAATTTATTGACCATGTAAAAATATTTTAGCATGGAAAGTGGAGAAAATGAGTGAGAATAAATCATTCAGTGCTCTTCCATAAGCCATAGCACAGTCCAGAAGACCTTCGTTTTTAATTTTGTATTCAAGTGCCAGTTGAGACAAATTGGTTAACAGTTCATCACGGGAGCAATTCCAGAGCTCATTCATTTAGACCCTAGGGACTTTTCAGCATCACCAAAGGCAGCCAGCACATAGTTGATGACCTCAGGAAGAACACAATACTTGAAGATTTAGAAAAACTACAATATATGCTTCAGTCCTTAAAATTCATCATCTAATTTCCTCTATCTCCTTTCCACTGGGTAAGAAACATCTGTCAACACATGTGCCATTGGCCTGTTATTCTTCCTAATGTGGTTATTGAGTTTGACTCTCTACACCCCAAAAGAGAGGAAGGACATTCTGACACATACGCAGGCACCATGGGGTAATGTAAAATATGCAAGGGTTAAAGAATCACTTCCCCCTTCCCCCATCTCTACGAATCCACCTAGAGGAAAAACTATGCCTTGTTGTAAATAATACTACCCTTTCCCATAATCCTGTATACTAGGAATTTACATTATAAAAGTTCGCTTTATTATTTTTTTTTCTAACAGAACAACATATGTTATGCTTACATTTGAAAGCAATCTCGGAAAATGGGCCTGCATGTGAATGCAATTGGCTGCGAGTTCACATTTCCCTTAGACGAAACTGTGAGCAAAACACATGTTTTTCCATCTAAGTTAGAAGATGGAAACGATGCATTATTTTTTAGGCTTTTGTGGCATGCACTTTAAAATCAATGCATATTTCTCCATGCACATTTTCACAAATGTCAATGTTGATACATCCATCAGATCCGATGTGTTCAATCCCTTCAGCACCTGGAGAACTTGCACTCTTGGAAATATTTTTTCCTCCTAACTTTTCAATTTGCTCCTGAGAATTGTAATTCTTTTTGACTAGTGATAAGTGAGAAACAGAACCCTCCATCTTGGTTTCCTACAAAGGAGTAAGAACATTCTTACATGCTTGCTCTTAATTCCAGGTAAATCAGAGAATGGCTGTTTCACTCACTGGTACACAACAACAATCTCTCCAGGTCCTCATAAAACTCAAGAAAAAAACTGAACCTAACTTGCCTCTAACATGTTATAGGTGACTTCAGACAATGTGGTACAAGCAGGAATGGCCGAATCACAAATACATTGCAAATAAATGAGAAGAGATCTTTACTTAGTCAGAAAAGTACTTTTGTGCCTTGTGGTCAGTAAAAAAGGGAAAGCTTTTTAAAATAAAATTTAGCTAGAAGAGGGAAATTGCCGGCCCTTGTTTTAGCTATACACATTTAAGAATAAGGTTACCGGGAAGCCAATCAGACACTGATTGGAAAGGAGAGAAAAGAGGACATGCCCCACGAGTAAAGTAATCTATTCAATATTAGGAATGGCAGGATGCCAACAATAGATGCATATAGAGAGTGACTTCCCTCAATTTATGAAGAAGGGGTAGAGGTAAGCAGGCTGTATGCTTTTTGCTGTAAGTGAGATGTGTGAAGTTTTATCTTTACTTCTTTCAAGTACATGATTGATTTTATTTTATTTATTTATTTATTTATTTTTTATTTATGATAGTCACAGAGAGAGAGAGAGAGAGGCAGAGACATAGGCAGAGGGAGAAGCAGGCTCCATGCATCAGGAGCCCGATGTGGGATTCGATCCCGGGTCTCCAGGATCGCGCCCTGGGCCAAAGGCAGGCGCCAAACCGCTGCGCCACCCAGGGATCCCTTTTTTTTTTTTTTTTTTTTTAATTTAACATGATTGATTTTAAAATGGGATGGGAAAAAAAAAAAAAAAAAAAAAAACTATCCACCGAGCTGAAAATATAAAGAAAGTTGGGGCATTCCTTTCACTTAATATCTGAGTAATTTAAGAAGCAGTGGCTCTTAAAATCAAGAGCAAAATTTTATTTTATAATACGCTGTCAGAATCAATGTGCCTTTAGTCAGCTCTTTCTGCATATCATTTCTCATGCCTTTGGCTAAGACCAAATGTAGCATTTGTAAGCTAAATGACTTTATACACGTTAGCAAGCAACTTCGCTTAGAGAGATAGGTATTATCTTGAGGCTACAGCAACAGGGTAAAGTCTCTTGACCTAAAAATATATGAAAATTTGTTCCTTCTCTACTTCAGATTAAAGGATGGATGTACTTTCCTTTAACCACAAAATAGTATAATGCATATAAAGTAGGTAAATAAATTAAACTCGATTTTAAAATCTATTATAACTAAAAAGAGCACTAACATAATTAAGTCTCAGTAGTGCAGAGAAATAAGTAGGTTGCATAAATATAAATATTTACTCCAATGAGCAGCTCAGTCATCAGCATTTACTCCAGAGTTTTCAGAGCATGAAGTAAAATGAAGTTGGTGGTAAACTAGCATTTCAAATGATAAAGTCAATGTTAATCCTTTTTTGAGCATGAATATAGAGACTGAATATAGAGGCAAAGTTCAAATGGGATCAAGTATCTCTGTCTAACAATCCCTAAAGGGGTTCTTTTAGCTTGAACATGTGTAACAAAAACAAAAAGATTAATTCAAATGACTTGAATCCTTGCTACAGAGTGAGTACTATACAGTTCACTAACATTTAACTTCAGTATAAACAATCACAATAAATTATAAATCACAGATAGGCACACATTTGGCGTGTCTATAGATCAATCTTCACTAGCACTTGGTGAGGCTCCAAGCCTGGGGCGATGGAATGTTCTAATTCTGCATCTAGGAGAGTTTCATTGTCATCGTGCTCTTGTTATATTCTCAGAAGAGTCATGGTTTCTATTATAGACTTTATAACTACACTAGCTAGGACCTGGGTGGTTGATATGGCGTCTCTTAGTATGAATTTTCTTATTTCCTTCTTTTCTATATGTCCTGTCTCTAGTTGGCCATACTAGTCTGGCCCTCCTCAGTAGCAATATTAATATACTCAATACACTTAGTATACTCAATAAAGAGAATGAGAAGTTCTCTGTGTATGGTTGTTTGAAGCCCAATCCTTCAAAACGTCTTTACTCCTTTCCCACAAAGAGATCAGCAAGTACAGGTCTTAGGTTCTTACTATTTCTGTTACTAATTGCTATCACTTAGATGTGTGTAGCCTAATTTCTTCCAGATTTGAAAACCCATGCAAGGCATTTGAAGCTTCCATGATTTGAGGCTATATTCACCTGCCTGCGGACTCTCCACCATCGCTCAAGATATCTTTCTTCTATTTGTGCTTTTGTTTGCAATTGTACCCCATTCTAGGGCTTCGGGCAGCTATATAATTATATATAATTAAAATTGAACTTGAAGGATACAGTACAAAGCTACCTGTTCAGGATAGATTGCTACATAGATGAGGCCTCTGCTATTTATTTCCTCCTGCCCATGGTGGGTTAGTTACACCTGGGGGTCAGAGAGAAGATATTTGGAGGCTAAAGTAATCCCTTGGACACCATGAATAAGGCTTTTGGGTAGACAGAATCGATTTGAGGGGTTCATGTCCAATTCTTGGAAATGGACTCATTCAGGGACACTGAATATGTTCATATACAATCCTGAGAGGTGTCTCTCATACAATATGTACCCACTCAGCCTTTGGAAACTCCTCAGCAGAGCCCTGAAACCTAGAGTTGGCTAGCTCTGTAATTACCGTGAGGAGAGGTTTCCCTGGCAGAGAAGATCCAGGTGGTGGAAATACCAGGAGTCATCGCGATAAAGGCAGCAGCAAGAAGTGAAGTCATGATGACAAATGCCATCAGCAAAGCTGACAGCCATAGCACCTGAGGCATCAGAGCTGGTCATTTCTGACAGGCTCTGACAGCAGCAACAGCTGCTACAGAATGCAGTAGCCAGGGGTGGATGGAATGAAGACTCCACCAGCAATAGTAGCCAGAAATCATCGACTTCACTAGTGATGGGAAGATGGCACGGGATGGAGAGTTAGGAGGATAGAACTTGGAGTTGAAAACCACTGTGTCAGTTCCCTATACTCTGTGGTCACCAAGCTTGGTGTGACCTATAGAAATAAGGATAATTGGGATAATGACCAGTTACCTATTTCGCTTACAGCTTTTAGACAGAAACAAGCTTTTGGACGCTCACAGTAGCAAGGACACCCCACACATGGTAGCCAAGAGAATCATATGTTTCTATCTCATGATGGTTAAGCAACAATTGAAGGGAAAAATAACATCTGTTGAAAGGCTTCCCATAATTATGTAATTTAATCCTTACACCAACACTGCAAGTTCTGTAATCACGAAACCCATTTTATAGATGACTAAAATGGGTCTCGGAAAGATGTGAATGATTTGCCCAAATACATGCAAATAAGGACATAGCTGAGATGTGAACGCAGATCTGACTAACTCCAAAGCCAATGCTCTTTCCATTAGACTCTGCTGCCTCTGTGGGAGCCTGAGACAAACAATGGAAACAATCACCACAGACACCCAGCCCCACTCCCATCCAGTCTACCTCCCACCCCCTGCAGAGGGAAGCAGATGTGGAGCAAAATATCCATGGGCTCTGAAAACCTCCATTTCTGAAACAGAAATCCAAAAGCTGAGAAGTTGCTGACATTGCTGCTGCGCCCTGCCAAGTCCCTTGCTCTGAGGGCAGTTTGGTGTAAAGAATGTTGATAATCACTGCAAACGGAGGAGTATGACTCTCAGCCTGGGCCATGAGGGGAGTGCATAAATAGTTTTGGCAGCAGCATCTATAATGTGGTACTGGGAGGTACACGCTTCTCACATAGAAAAAAAAATAAAAATAAACAGATTGTCTGGAACTCTTCCAGCACCCCCTTCATCTGACCCCCAGGACTTATAACCCAGTGTTCTGCCCCCAGTGTGGTTTTCCCTGTTAAATGCTTGCAGAAACCAGGTGAGGTATTCGTTGCATGGGTAGATAGTGATTATATCCTGAGAGGATTGGTGGGACACCAGGGAATGATGGGATTTGGGTTGCTACAAATCCAAAGTGGAAAGCAGGGCTCTTTTGGAGGCAAACAGCACCAGCAGTTTCTCAGGGAAGATGGGTATCTCAAAGAGAGCTAGGCTTTCATGGAAAGGAAGATATAGCGGGAAGTCTCCTGAAGCTCCTCACTGACGTCAAACAATGAAGGAAAATTTGGAAGAATCATGAGCGGGGGTGGGGGTGGGGATGGGGGTTGGGGGTGGTCAGTTGCACTCTTTAGTGGGCAGATAATTCTTTTAGATATTTGAATGGCATCAGGGTGGTTTTCTCTAATATCAACATGAACAAAGCCTGACTTGTTCTTAAAATGTCGTTACACCGAAACCACAGAGAATATTCCTAACAAGTGGGAATCCATTTCTTGTGTATTTTTTTTTGGGGGGGGGGAGGGGTATCTTTCCATAGTTAATTCTGTGAAAAAAAGAAAGTATTTCCATGTTTGCACTCACATTTATTGAGCATCTATTCCTTTCTGTTCTCTATGTTGGGCTTTAAATGTATTATCTCAGTTACTCTTCGTAAAATAACTGCAAAGAATTTTACAGATTGTAGTTGACACATACTGAGCAGCTTGCTCTCACCAGTATGTGTCATTTATGTGTGTTTTTTTTTTACCTAATCCTCTTTAATCATGTAAGGTACACGTGATTTCCTCCATTTTATAGACTGCAATAGAAATAATAAGGAAGAAGTTTAGATATAAAAATATGCAGGGGCCCATGGGTGGCCTAGTCGGGGTTGAGCGTCGCACTCTTGGTTTCGGCTCAGGTCGTGATATCAGGGTCTTGAGACCAGCCCCTGCATCAGGTTCCACGCTCAGCTCAGAGTCTGCTTGAGACTTTCTCTCCCTCTCTCTCTGCCCTTTCACTCCACGCTTGAGCTCTTTCTCTCCCTAAAATAAATAAATCAACCTTTTAAAATAATAACCTAAAAATTGCTCTATGACAGGTACTGTTCTAAATGCTTTTCACGCATTAAATCACTCAGTGAAGCAAGTACTATTGTTATACCCACTTCACACTTAAAGAATTTGGCTGAGAGAGTTTAATTTGCCACAGATTGTACAGCCACTGAGGATCAAAATCCAGTCTGTTGGATTTCAACATCCATCATTTTAACCTCTGCATGATATTTCCCCACAACTTAGTAAGGTTAGACTCAAGAGGAGTTCAGGATCCTACATCAGATGGTACAGTCACCAAGGATAGACTGAGCCAAGTCCCAGGGTTTTTGTATGTTTGTTTTTGTTTTTTGTTTTTGTTTTTTTACTTCAAAGCCCATATTTTTCCACTTCATCACCAGGGCTGCCTTTGCAAGTAGTATTTCTTTGGCAGTGTGACTCTACCGCAAGGCCCACAACACAAACTCTTAATTATTAACACCCATTGAGCTCTTTTTGGGAGACATTCCTGGATGTGAAGACTTTGCCTGTCAGGCACACGGAAAGGTTGGGGACGGTACTTCAAAGTCAAACAACGAAACTGTGGAAGGCGTTACAAACAGTAAAAATAAAATCTACACGTTGGGCTCAGGCAATGATAATATAGCTTGAAATAGTTCCCCTCCCTTTTCTTTAAGTCTAAATTTCACTGACGGGCTATGAAAACAAAATCTGGTTTTCTCTAAGAAACAGTATTTTCTCAGTCAGCGATACATCTGAGCAGCCAAGTATTTGATCCATCCTGAAGTAAATTTTCAAGTGATTTATTCCAGGTATGTATTCCTAATGATGGCAAAATGAGGGATCTGTTCTTGCACATATTAATATGCTCATATTCATGGTCCTGGGATAGATCCAGAAAAATATATCCATTTGTATTTCTTTAACGACATTCCTAAATGGGACTTTTAAATCAAAGTAGGCAACATACTGTATCACTTACACATTTTGTTTTGGCATGAATCCACAAGTCATCTTTTATTAGGAGAAGCATATTCTGAAGTTTTATTGATTATTTACATCTCTGAAAACTGATGAGCAACTTTTCAATGTAACTGATATACCTTTATCATTTTCCTTTCAGTCCTTCCATATTATTACCTGTGCTGAGCTACAGCCAAATGTAAGCGTAATTTCATACAGAATACGTAAGCCAGGCCCTCACCCTATCATGACACAGATACAATACCAAACCTCCAAAATGAATGCTAAACTAAGTTTTATTTTAAAGAATTTTATTTATTGACTTTTGTCTGAGAGCCAGAGAGAAAGACCACAAGCCAGGGGGAGGGACAGATGGGGGGCTCCTTCCCAGGGCTCTGGGATCATCACCTGAGCTGAAGGCAGATGCTTAACTGACTGAGTCACCCAAGTGCCCCCTAAATTTTATATGAAATGAAAGTAGCCTTACTAACTCTGAATTTCAATCTAGGCTAGAGCCAAGTGTGAAATATTACATGTATGTCTTCAGAACCCTACCTTCCTATCACACTATCTGTAATCGACACTGAGATGGTTCAGAGGGGGGAAAACCATATTGTGAGAGAATGAATCCCATCTTTACTAGGATCTGAATATTCTGTATGCTTCTTACCTGCTGTGTCACTCTTAATCCATTTCCCAAGTATTTACAGGCAAGCACTTACCCAGGATTATCTAGGGCAAACAAAAGATTTTAGTCATATGTACAACTACCATACGCTGCAGTATATTGTAATTATGTGTGTATATATGCTTATATTCCTTATTAAATTTTAAGATCTCCAAGGGCAGAGATCCTATCTTAAGCAACTTTGTATCTTACATGGTACCCAGTACAGCACTTTGTACACAGTAGGTCTTCAAATGCATATTAAATTACTGGATGGCATTCACTATTTGGAATTGGATTTGACTGGATATAATAAAAAATCTAAAATTAACAGTGGCCTAAAAAATAAAAATAAAGAATAGATAAAAATAAAAACAACAGTGGCCTGAAGGAGATAGATGCATAGATCTTATTCAAGTTATAAAGAGTACCTAGGTAAGCAGTCCAAGTATACTATAGTAGCTCTGCAATGTCTTGCTTCCCCTGTCTTATTCCTTTATTATTTATAGTGCCTTGCCTCAAGAGCTGGAGTGGTTGCCTGAATTCTGTTTTCCAAGAAGCAGAAAGAAAAAAAGGGAGAAAATATCACGACCTCCTTTTTAAGGAGGCTTCCAAGTAGTCCTGCACCACACTTTCATTTAGATCTTACCGAGTAGAACTTAATCATGTGACCACACCTAACTACAAGGGAAGCTGGCAAATATAGCCTAATAGCTAGATGGATTAGCGTCTCAAATAAGTTTGATTGACAAATTAATAAAATGACTAAGATAGAATCTTAAGGGAGACATCTATCAATATGTCACAAGTACCCATCAAAGACGAACAAAACCATTTCTAATGGAATATAATATTAGGACTTGGAATATATTCTCAAATATTTACATAAAAACTTATTTCAGTTTATGGCATTTCAGTGCCAACTTACCAACCACACACTATATAACAGGCACTCTTCTTGGCACTGGAAATTCTTCTTTTGAGGAATTTATAATTAGAATAATCAAAAATTTTTCTGTTGACACTGATAGAAACCCCATTCAAATTAATGTTTGTTGCCATTTTTTAAATCTATCTATTCATCTCTCCAATTTATCTATATACCTCCCTATTGACTTATTTTTAAAGCAAAGAAGGGAACAGTTTCTGAGTCAAATGTGTGATTATGAGCTATTAATGTGCAAGAATGGATCACTTTTTTGTCATTATTATGAATTCATGCTTACATACCTGGAATAAACTATCTGAAAATTTAATTCAGGATGAATCAAATATTTGGGCATTTAATTGTGTTGCTGACTTAGAAAATAGTATTTCTTAAAGTAAACAAGATTTCATTTTCATTTCCTAGATAGAGGTAAGTAGGTAGAGAGGGAGGTTGATAAGTACATATTTTTTAAAAATATCATGCATCATATGATATAAGCACAGTTCTAAGTTCTTGGTTTTATATTATCTCATTTAAATTCACAACAACCCTATCAAGTAAGCACTGCTATTCATACTTTATAACTGAGGAAATAAGAACAAAAAGATTAGTAAGTAAGGAACCTAGCATCAAATTCAGATAGTCTGGCTCCAGAGTTCTCCTTTGGAATAATATGTTATCCCACTTCTTGGAATTAATGCCTTCGAAGCAACATATATTTAAAGAAAAAAACTCATTAAAAATAATTCCAAATATAAAATAAAATGTAAACAAAGGCTATT
The DNA here is from genome assembly GCF_048164855.1 of Canis lupus baileyi. NCBI lineage: Eukaryota > Metazoa > Chordata > Mammalia > Carnivora > Canidae > Canis > Canis lupus. Next base: position 6,065,883 of record NC_132845.1, read on the forward strand.
ATAATCATCTTTCTTTTTTTATCATCTTTCTTTTATAAATTACTTTTTATACACTTTTTAACTTGCTTCTTATAGGCAACATTATCAATGCTTGTCCAATCCTAGATTTTACTTGTTTTGATTAATCATAATTATTATTCTCTTTGTGATTCTCAGATCGACTGATGGGAGCCCCCCATGTGGCTCCTTTATATTTTTAACAACTGCTTCCAAAATCATTTCACATACACTTGTTTTTGAGAAGAGGATATTCTAGATCCATCCTGAATTTTCCCACCTTTCTATTAAATGGAATAGGAACTTGATGGCTAGAGCTTAAGCAGCCATCTTTTACCATGAAGTATAAACTTATCTTGAGGATGGAGAGAGAATAAACTAGAAATCTTAGTTTTTGTCAGCAGCTGCCAAACAAATCTTAGTCTGCTTGTCATTAGACTTAATTTATGTGAAGAGAGAGAGACATTGACCTTGTTTATGCCACTGTTATTCTGACTTTCCATAATTTGCAGCTTTATCTAATTCTGTTATATTGGATCAGAGCACTTGGAATTCATATTATAATGCAGCTCCTAAGACCTGGCCTTTCTTCAGGGCTGAATGTTAGGAGCAAGTACCAAAGAAGGACTTTTGGATGAATCCGTTGCTTCTAAAAATCGACTATATAAAATGATGTAGCATGAAGTGTCTGATCTTGATCAAGCATCAATGAGGCTATTATCCAGATTAAGTATATGTCAGGTAGGTCCAAGGCAGGATTCAGAAACTACTCTGATTGTTGTACCCTGTGTTTCTATTCTGGCATATATATATATATTGTGCCCTGCCAATAGAGGAATGGAATATAATATATATAATATATATATAACATACATGGATTATATCTATAACAGCTAATGAACCAAGAGTTGGCTAGTTTATATTACTACTGATTCATTCATTCATAATTCATTCACCAAAAATGTATTTATGGTGCACCAAACACCATTTCAAGGATGCAGCAGTAAGAATAATTGACAAAAAATTCTTGCCCTCATGGGCTTGTATTACAGTGGAGGGAGACAGAGACTACTCAATCAAAATAAGTAAAATATATGTATGTCAGAAGGTGATAAGTACAAAGAGAAAAATAATAAAGAAGGGAAGGAGGATAGGGAGTGTCAGGTGGGTGACAATTTTAGATGGCACAAGTGAGAGGCTCTCTAAGACAACAGCATTCGAAGGAAGCAGATGACGTAGCAAGTCATTTGCTATTTCTGTTAGAGCATTCTAGGTAGAGAGAAGAGTAAGTTCCCAAGCCCTTTTGCCTGCAGTGCTGTAAAGGCAAGGGCAGGAAACACAGAATAGTTCATGCAGGAGAGAAGTGGTGGTGTCTGGAACAGGGCGAGATTATTATTACCCTGGAGGTAACGAGGAGTAGTAATAGCTAAAGTCCAGGTACCTTTCAAAGACAGTACTGACAGAAACTGCTCTCAGGAGTTGGATGCAATTTATGAATGGAAGTGAGAAATAGAGAACGACTTCAAGGTTTTTGGCCTGGGCAACTGTAAGGGTGGTGATATCATTTACTGAGATGGTAAAGACTATATGAAAAAAAGGCATTGGGAAGAAAATCCCAGTGTCTGGGGGAATCTAGAATGTTTTCAACTTCTCTGTTGATACTCCAATTTCTTTCTAAAGCCAACAGTCAAGTTGACCACTTAGACCCCTTCACTGTGCCCATCCTTCAGGTGGCCCTGACTTGGCCCTCCTCTGGCCACACCACTCTTCACAGGATAAGGCTTTCATAGAACTAAGAGGATGTGTCACTCAGCCTCTTCTAGATCATGCTTCATGTAGGACTTTGGGATTCCCTGTCAAGTGCCCTAATCCCAATTCCATAGTCTATGCAGACGTCCATCTTTCCAAGAGTGGGCCAGACTATCAGCATATGCACTTCTAGGCCAAATGCATAGCTAAGAGATGGCTGATGGCTGAATGTGAGTAGGAGAGGTTGTGGGTAGAGCTTGGTACGAGGCACCCACTCTAGAGGGGACCCTGAGAAGTAGGGTCAGGCCTGCATTGCTGTACATATCATAACTTTCTCTTTTGTAATAACCAACATGGATTTATTCTTTCATATAAGACCTTAAAAGAAGTACTCCTTGAATATGCTCTCACAGTCCTTAGCTCGGTCTTGACAGCCTGCATCACGTGTTGGAAAACCAATGATCCTCTCCATTCTTTGTTTCTACACCTGTAAAATGGGGCAAACACCTCAAAAGAAGGAGGAAAAAGTGGACAAGTGAAATGTAAAGTAAATAAGTGAAACGCTAAGTCTACTGCCTCATGCATAACAACATTTAAATGATTGTTGCTCTGTTCTGTCTAAAGAATATCTTACATTTCCATGCATTCTTAAATTCTCAAAAAATATAAGTTAAGTGCAGAGGCAATGGAAGAATTTATTTAAGTGTTTTTCTAATGCTCACTGAATTCCCTTTCCGCTTGAAACCATGGGACAACATTTAGATGCAGATCAGTGACTTGTGTTCTGTTTCAGGAGCTAATAATGCTGAGCTTACTTCTTGAGTCAAATACAGAATTCCCATTAGTGTTGATGGTAATTACCCCTGCAGAACAAAGCAAGATGAGTGGAGCCCCTGCTGAGGAATTATTTTAATGACTTTGAACTTTGAGAAATAAACTTAAGAAAGCTACACAAGATGACAACCTCAGGGCCTGAACTCCTGCTGCCTCCCAAGCTACTATTTTCAATCTGTGGTTCTGAGAGGGTCACTTCTGGGACATGTTGTTCTCTATGACAAAATAGTGAGATGCATATTACAGACAAAGTGCTTTGGATTTGTAACTGAACATTTGATGGCTCATAGTGGTACAGACTCATTGCCTACCATAAGAAGTCCCAGCTATTAACTCAAAAGTCAATCTATATTATCACGTGGTATTAGTGATAACGGTAGTGGTTGTAGTAGTAACTGTATTAACAGCATCCACCTATATTACCATCACTATAAATTTCTGATCATTGGCCGTTTTCTTGGGGCCTCAATGCTACCTGGTATTTTTGGTATGATTTTACTATGTTTCTATTATGACCTCATTCTCCTGCTCACAGTAAAAGTATTTCCATCTTTTATACTGTTCATAGCTTTTGTTGAACCACACCGGGAAACAGATCATACAGGTATGCAAACAGATTCCCAATACATTAAGTTAAATTATACTAAATAAAACTTTTCATCAAAATTAAAAATAGGATTACCATATCATCCGCCAATCCACTTCTGGGTGTATGTCCAAAAGAATTGAAAGCAGAATCTTGTGTTTTCACAGTCATGTTCATAGAAGCACCATTCACAATAGTCAACAGGTGGAAGCCACCCAAATGTCAGTCATTGGGTAAATGTGGTCTATATAGACAATGGAATATTATTCAGCCTTAAAAAGGAGGAAATCCTTCATATGCTACAACATGGATAAACCTTGATGACATTATGCTAAATGAACTAAGCCAGTTAGAGAAAGGCAGATACTGTATAATTCCACTTACACGGGGTGTCTAAAGTAGTCCAATTCAAGAAACAGAAAGTCTAATGGTGGGTAAAAGAGTCAGGTGGGAGCAGGGGAAAGGGGAGTTGTTTAATTACCATAGAGCTTCAGATTTGCAAGATGAAAGAGTTCTGGAGATCTGTTTCATAACAATGTGAATATTGTGGATACTATTCAACTATACACTTAAAAATGGTGATGATGGTAGATTTCATAAATGTCTTTACCACAGTTAAAAAAACTAAAAAACAAGCAAACAAACAAAAAACCTCCCAAAACCCAAAAAGTGAAAACAAAAGCCACACACAGAGAAAACAAAACAAAAAACAAAACAAAACAAAAACTCCATTTTTTCATGTTGTATTATAGTTGTTCAACAAATATGCTCATCTGCCTACTACATATCATACCCTGTGAAGGTTCAAAATTTTGACAGTACAGTTTTCTCTTCCTTTCTGAAAATACAGTGTTCCTATGAAATCTTGTATAAGCTGAAATGGGGCATAGAGTATTCCTTGCTTTCAGAAAGTGTGTGTTTCACCACCTTACTTTTATGAAAGACCTTTGTTCATTAGTACAGTAATAGCTCTTTTTGTCAAACCAAAAAGTCTCAGTTTCTTTTGGTACTAATGTAGGTCTTTCATAAAAGTGAAATGGCTTAAGGAAAACCTTTGAAAAAGAGGGGGATATCTGTATTTATTTGGTGATCAATATTAGGAAAAAATATTAGGGAGTTGAGAGTATGGTAGTATAATAAAGCTGAGAAATGTAGCAATATAAATCTGGGTATTTATCCCCTAAAAATATTATATGAATATTATGAAATGCTCTCTATTGTGGGGAAATCTGGTGCTGATTTCTTCCCCTGTCCTTTAGGCCCACCCTCAGTTTAAACACCTTGCTTGACTCTACAAGGCCAAAGCATCTACAAGAAGCACCAACTATATGGCAAGAGAGATTTTAAGCAGCCTCACGGTCATTCCTTGGCCTGAGGTCTCCTGGACAATTTCTAGTAGGAAAAACCAATTTAGTGTTTACCTATGTACAAGAGCAGATGTATTCCTTAAAAAATTGCTTTAAATGCAAAATTTTGAGTACCAAAGTTATTTTCTCACTTATATTTAAAAATTGGAAAACTGTTTTTCTAGAAAACATACCCATCCCAAGACATAAGTAGTGTTCTAATTACATCAACATAGGCAGTTTTTCAAGAATGCATCTACTCTTTTGGCAGAGTTCCTCACAGAAAGGCACCAACTTAAAAATTCTGTCAGCAAATTTGTTGGAAAAGTCATAGGATGACTGGCAAAATTCCTGTCGGGCCTAAAGAGTTACCAGTGAAGCCAGACACTCAAAATTCCTTAATTTGGACTTCAGATAATCTCACCAGTGTGTGTGTGTGTGTGTGTGTGTGTGTGTGTGTGTGTGTTTAATTGTTGTTTTCTTTTTTTCTTCATTTTTCTACCCCCCCCCCATAAAAAGATGCCATGAATCAGGGTTGACAGATATTTTCCTAATAGGCCAGATAGTAAACATTTTAGGCTTTCCAGGACATACAGTCTCTGTTGCAACTACTAAATTCTCCCACTGTAGCCCTAAATCAGCTGTAAACAATAAGTAGAAGAATGGGCATGACTGTGTTCCAATAAAACTTTATTTATAAAAACAGATGTCAGGCTGGATTTGGCCTGCAAGCTCTAGTTTGCTCACCCCTGTTTTAGGTCATAGTCAGGAAGGTGGATTTTATTTTAATGGCAGGGAAAGCCCTTGCGTAGTTTTAAAATAGAGAACTAATAGGATCTTATTTGGCCTTTAGAAATATCACTTTGGCTACTGAAGAGTGAATGGATGGAAGAGAGTGGAGAGAATGGAAGCAAGGTTTCGGGCAATATATAAGGGTGGCTTGAATATATAAGTGTGGCAGTGAAAGCGAGTTGTAGCTGAGTTCAGGGGAGAGAGCAGGGTTGGTAACACAATTTTGGAGTCAGCAGGATACTAACAGTATTTAAAGCATCCAGTTTTGATCACAAATACTTAACTCAGTCATTGTAGCTCAAAAGCAGTCACAGACAATACATAAAAAAGTGAATGTGGCTGAGTCCCAATAAAAGTTATTTATAAGTACAGATGACTGATATTCTGGCTATAGCTTGCCAATCTATAACCTAAAATATTAATCTTGTTCTGGAATTCCTTTTTTGTGGCCCTCCCTCTTGTTGGTCGAGTTAGTTATTCAATGAAAATTGTTATAAGTGGGACGCAAAGAAAAAAGAAACTGACAATATTTTTAACTGCCAAAATGGGTTCTTGAGAATTAAAACAGAAGTTTCAAGGGGAGAAAAGCAAAGAGCTTATGCCATAATACCAGAAATAGGAAGAGAATCGAAAAACAGCCTACAATTTCATACATACCTTTTTCATCGTCCCTGCCCTACTCTCACCCTTACTCCTCAAGGAAATAAATGATAATCACTGGAACTGAGATCATTAGGGAATTAGAGATGTAGTATCACCTTGGTCAGGAGGCTGGAAATAATAAAACAACAAGGATAAATACAAAGAGAAGACAGGAGTGAACATTAGGAAGCTCTGACTATAGCCCAGGGCCAAGGCCAAGGAGACCAACAAAATCTGGGCCAATATCTACACCATGAATCACCATTTGTGCAAGCACCATTATCTACTCACTTCATCCTGTGGGGTATGGGGCTTATGTTGACAGCCTCTGGTATATTATTATTATTATTCAATGGGATATTTACCCACTTGTAGCCTTTGCTGTGCCCTATCTCGTCTGCTGCATGTGAATTTTCTCTTTCTTTAACAGCCTGGCAAAATGGACAGTAGATCCTTGTCACTGGGTAAAGAGTTGGTGGCATGAAAAGGAGCCCCAATAGATGGTTTGGGAGAAAATTGGAACCGTCGAGACCCATCTCTATTACGTAAAACTGTCCCAAATATATCCTCCAAATTTAGTAAAAATATTTTTTTTGAGTGAAGTAGTACCTGCCAAAGCTTCAGTTATGTCCCACAGAATTTTTGCCAGAATTTCAAGCTGGGATGAGGAAATACTCTTAACCAGTTGTGTGATCCAGAACTGCTGATTTAGGGATTCAATTTTCTTAATCCTTCAGTGTATTTAATTTTCTGGTTGTATAAAGCTCTTTGCTATTTGTGTGACTCTGATTCTACTGGTTAGCATTTTATTTATTTATGATTTAGTTATCTATTTTCGAGAGAGAGACAGTGAGCAGGGGGAGGGGCAGAGGGAGAGAGAGAGAGAATCTCAAGCAGACTCCCCACTGACCATGGAACCCAACTCAGAACTCGATCTCACGACTCTGAGATCATGACCTGAGCTGAACCCAAAAGTCAGGTGCTCAACTGACTGAGCCACCCAGGCACCCCTCCCCTACTAGTTAGCATTTTAATCTACATAATTAAATATTATCATCTAGTCATCCCACAGATTTTTTATTCTATGTCAGTCACCTGGGATGGCACCTTTGGAGCACTGCTATTCATAGAGTGATGAGATATTGGAGCAGCAAGGGGATGGAAACTCATCAGTACCAACTTCCATATCTTACAGATGAGGATGTTGAGGCCCAAGGGAGAGAAGTAGCATATCGAACATGACATGTGTGGAACTAAGACTAAAACTAGAGGTTTTTCTGACCCCCGTTCATGTCTTTCCATGATTCTATGTCACTGGTGATGTCATGTAGTTCAATGCTGAAATAATTCTCAATAATTATTTGAGATTTCCTAGGTGGAGGAACCCGTCTTTCAGCACGAAATAATTTTGCTAAATAAATATAAAAATAATCAGTGGCCAACTGTGACATTCAACCACCCTATTCAAATGTCACCAAAGGCAGTATAACTCAATATTCTTTTTCTTCACAGTCAGGTAACTTGGATTGATTTTAAAAAAAATGACCTTAGTAAAGAGAAATTTATTATGAAGAATTAAGGATAGTCCCAAAACCCCAGGGCAAGAAATTCAGCTCACACTTTATCAAGAACTCTCTAGAATGCTGTCGTTTCTTCTTTCTCCCATTTATCACATCTGCCTTGATTCTTCTGTTCTGTTTCTGTTGTTGTTTGTTTTAATTAGGTGGATCTGTCAGCACTTGCTCTTCAATATAAGCAGCACAAAAATTGCTGCTGAGAAACAGCAGCGCTGGTCCCCAAGTCTACATCCCTTACAGATAAAGCACCTCTTCTAAAAAATTTGTGGGTGCGTAATAAGTCATTAAAATTTTAATGTAACTGAGTATAGAAATAATACTGTAAAAACTCCTTATGTAGGTATAAAATAGAATTTTTTAAATGCTTCCACATTCTCTTATGTTTACCTCACCTTAATCCCATAGAGGAGGCAGCCGATTGTCATTAATCTCATTTTACAGCTGGAAAAACAAACTCAGAGACTTTCAGTCTCTTATCCAAGCAACAAAGTCGGATCTTGAATCCAGCTTTCTTGGCTTCTAGGCCATTTGCCCTTTCAATACCCACATCCATGGCTTATGAAAGGAAGAAATAGTGGTGATGCTGTGGAGGTAATGACAGGGCAAAGATTGGTGAACTGAGTAGCCACCTGAGTATTTTAAATCTAGCTTCAGAGTTCCGTCATTCTATAAACTGATTATTATTCTTGGACCCAACCATACCTTTCTTTTTTCCTGCTCTTCCATGTGAACACACCAAATTATTTTAATGTTTGTTTTCAAATTTTGCTTAACATTTAACTTCCTGTAGTCTGACTCCTCTTCTGATAGTGAACCAGAAGTGACCTGAAGTACTGGCACAAAATAATGTGGATGATGATAATAATGGCAATAACAAGGCCAGGCATCTATAGGATTAGAGTTTCTTCTGAACCTGAGGAACAGCACACACACACACACACACACACACACACACACACACAAATGTGAAAGCAAATGTTAAATATCTGTCACTAGATGAAAGGATTCCATATTCAGTGATTGGTATGAAGTCTGAGGAACTAACTCCATGTGTTAAAACAGAGCGGAAAACGTGAGTACAAAGGTATTATGCAAACAAAGCACAGCATTTCCATGTGTATGAGTTTAACTGGGTCTGGCTGCTCTAAGCTCTGGGGCACCTTCCCTAACACAGACAAGGGCATCTGCGATTTGTATCTAAAACATTTTGCATGGTTAGATCATTGTTTACACAAAAGTAAGGTGGTAGTTTCCAGTAGGGTATCCCGAGTGAGAATCTGCTAGTGAAGAAAATATGGGCACAAATTTTAAATGTTTTCAAGACATATAAACAAACACAATGTCAATACCCGATGATAGCATCAGGCTACAACAAGTGAAGCAGATAACATCTCCGTGTAAGGCTTGCTCCTCCCAGAAGTGTGCTATCTGAGAACACCAGGGATCAAATCTCGAAGAATCAAATTTACATTCTAAACTTAAAGCAGAAAAATCTACTCAAATGGCTCATACACCCAGCCCAAAAGAAAACTGTAGGATTTTTATTCAAGTGGAAACTACAGCTGATGTTGCTTGCTGCAATGTTCATTCACACACCTTTAATTGATCACTATACAATGGATGTGTGCTTTGCACTTTTTACAAGATGCCTACAGTCATGGGTAATGCCAATTATTATGCTAGCACACGAGAAAAAAAAGTAATGTCTCCTTATATGTGAGGAATGAACATCCTTACAACTGTTAGCCTTCCCTTCATTTAAAACCTCTTTCACTCAGTACACACAACTCCTCCCACTCCTGTCACTATTTCACCAAGTCTCTGATCTCCCATATTTGCCGCTCCCTAGGCTGACACACGAGACTGTCCGATTAATGGGAAACAATGGAAGAAACAACCAGACCAAGCTGTGAGGATGCAGGAAAAATACTGGCTAACAGAAACCCCGTCCTTAAACCCTGAAATCTCAAGGTTTAGAATCTGAAAAGAAACAGGAGGAAAGCAGTGAATCCTATGGAAGAAAGCAGTGAATTGCGCAGGTGACAGGCAATGAAACGAAGCATGGCCCTGTCCCTCCTTTACCATAAGGATCTCTACAGCATGTGACCAAGTCACTTAGTCTTTTTTTGAAAGCCAGTTGTGTCATTTGCAAAACCAATACAGATGGGCCCCGACTCACGATGTTCCAACTTATGATTTTTTTCACTTTGTGATGGTGCAAAAGTGAGTGATATGCATTCAGTAGAAGCTATGCTTTGAAGTCTGAATTTTGATCTTTTCCCAAGCTGGCAATGTGGCCCAATAATGCCCTGTAGTGAGCCCCAGCTCCCAGTCAGCCATGTGGTCACTGGGGTAAACAACTGATACACTGACAAGCATCCTGTGTCTCACTTTCAGTATTCAATAAATTACATGAACTATTCAACATGGTGTTATAAAATCAGTTTTGTGTTAGATGATTTTGCCTGGGTTCTGAGCAGGCTAAGCAATGATGTTCAGTAGATTAGGTGTATTAAATGCATTTCTGGCTCACCATATTTTCAACTTACAGTGGGTTTATTAGGACATAACCCCATCGTAAGTAAAGGAGGGTCCGTGCTTAATCCTGCCTCATTCAAAGGGCTGTTGAAGAAATATATCAACCTAAATAAAGGTTATTTAAGAATTTGTTTCGCCCTGTACAGCACTACATAAATACGAATGTAAATATAAAGGGATCATAGAAAATTTTTGCTGCTGTTTATGACTCTTTTCAGATCCTCACTCTTTCATTTTAACTTCTCATTAACCTTTTTCCTTCTTTCTTTAGTCTGCATTTAACTCTAGAATCTGAAGGATTTTTATTACAATTCATACATAGTTGAAACCACTTGGCCTGACACAGTACTTCAACTGCCAGAAGGGGTGAGTTCTGCTCACGCTGGCGAGCGCAGGGTCAGATCTGCACCAGGGGCCAGCTCAGCCTGTCCTTCACCATGCCTAGCACATGTGGCCAGTCAAGGAGAGGTGGTGCGTTTAGGCCCCTTTTCTTCTGGCTTTGGTTGGTGCTCAAAACCAACTATAACTCCCCCTGGTACTACATAAAGTACAGTTAAATCTGGAAAAAAGTGGAAACAATTATGGTTTTGGGGGTCATGTTAAAAATACAAACATCTTTTCTATTATTTTCCTTTTCTTTCAAATAACCCAGAAGTAATGAGACTTCCCAGGGATTAACTTGCTCATCTGACCAAATCTGGCTCAACATCCTGACAATGTCTGGTTAAAAGATGTGACTACCACAAATATAGCTTCTCATCCCCTACACCATGTTTTACTCATTACCTGGCAAAGGTACAAGCCAAAATTCTCGTAAACCTCCTGATTTCCCGCTCATAATTTGGGGAAGTAAACCATGGCTGAGAAACCACATGAAGCTCCATTAAATGAACCTAAATAAATGATATCTCTGCAAATGAATCACTGCTTACCCAAATTCCATGCACAGCAGAGAGACAGGAATGGTCAATAAATACCAGACTCCCAATAACCACAATGCACAGACTCTATCTCAGGGACAACTCCTTCTCAACTGCATATAAAGAAGAAAAAAATATCCACCATTCCTGGTCACAGCTCCAAGTGTACAGCCCCCATGTGTCTGTGTAACAACTGTCTTACCATACAGGATAAATTAGATCATTTGGATAGATGCTGATTTTAGATAGGAGCAAAGAAGAAAAGATTTTAAAGGCTGAGGACTGCTTTGAAAGAATGCACAAAAAAGTAACTTGAACTGTGCAACTTTTGCAGGTTCACAATGAGGCTATTTTCTTGACAAAGTTTATGAGATTGCCCTTTCTTCCTAAAACAAATGTTTCTGGAGTTCTTATTATGTTTCAGGGACTATGCTACGTCTGGGGACATAACAATCAACAAATTATATTTCCTACTATTGTGGGCCAAATCCAATCCACTGCCTGTTTTTCATAAATAAAGTTTTATTAGAACACAATCATTTGATCATGTTTCGTCTATAGTTTGTTATGGGTATGCTACAATGATAGCATCAAGTCATTGTGACAGTGACCATATGACCCACACAGCCCAAAATATTTACTATCTGTCCCTATACAGAAAATGTTTGCCAACCCTTGGAGTGGAGGGAGAAATGGACAAAAATATATGAATTTATAATAATGTTTACTAAGAGCTATGATGTGGGAATTTTGCAGTTCTAAACCAAGATCTGAAGAATCAAGGAGTACTGCAGAGATAACGTTTAAATGGAGACCTAAAAATGCACAAGCAGCTAAGGAGTTGATGAGTAGAGAAAGTATCCCAAGAGAAAGTCACATGCAATGACCAGGAAGCAAAAGAGAGCATGTCTCATTCAGGGAACTGAAAGTACAGTTTGCCAACTTGGCCGGAGCAAGGAGAGTGAAGGGGGCAGGGAGAGAAATGATGTCAAAGAGAGAATCAGGACCCAGATCATAAATGTTCCTCTATATCAGCCTAAAAAAATTTTAAATTATTATAGGGTTTAAGCTGTGGGATGAAATAATCAAGCCGTACACATCTGTATAAATTGGTGTTTATATAAGATTGATGATAAGCCTTGTTTCTCACATAGCTACCAGGAAAACAAAAGCAATGAATTCTGAAATTGAGATTCATCAGGAAACGCTAACATTCAAATTAATCCATCCCTTCAACTCCTACCAACCCATGGCTCATAAATTAAGTGGCTGTGTACAGCATACTACGGGCATACCTTGCTGTATGACACTTCACAGATAATGCATTTTTTACAAATTGAAGGTTTGTGGCAACCCTATGTTGAGCAAGTCCATTGGCACCGTTTTTCCAACAGCATTTGCTCACTTTGTGTCTCTGTACCACACTTTGATAATTCTGTCCATATTCAACCTTTTTCATTTTATTTATGGTAAATCTGTGACCAGTGATCTCTGATGTTCCTATTATAACTGTTTTAGGGAACCATGGACTGCACCCAGATAAGACAGCAACTTTATCAGTAAATGCTATGTGTGTTCTGAACGTCCCACCAACTGGCTGTCCCCTGTTGCTCATCCTCTCCTCAGGCTTCCCTATTCCCTGAGACCATGACAATATTGACAATAGGTGAATTAATAAACTTACAATGGCCTCTAAGTGTTCAAGTGAAAGAATTGTATATCTCTCACTTTAAATCAAAAGCTAGAAATGATTATCTTAATGAAAAAATCACGTCGAAAGCTGAGATAGACTGTAAACCTTCAGCTAGGCCTCTTGCTCCACATAGTTAGCCAAGTTGTAGATGAAAAAAAAAAAAGTTCTTAGAAGAAATTTCAAGTACTACTCCAGTGAACATAAGAATGATAAGAAAGTAAAACAGCTTTACTGCTGATTTGGAGAAAGTTTTAGTGGTCTGGATAGAAGATCAACATTTCCTTAAGCCAAAGCCTAATCCAGAGGAGACCCCTAACTCTCTTCAAGTCTGTGAAGGCTGAGAGAAGTGAGAAAGCAGCAGAAGAAAAGTCTGAAGTTAGCAGAGGTTGTTTATGAGGTTTAAGAAAATAAATAATTTCTGTAACATAAAAGTGCAAGGTGAAGCAGCAAGTGCTAAGGTAGAGCTACAGCAAGTTGTCCAGAAGATCTAGCTAAGATAACTAACGAGATGGCTACACTAAACAACAGATTTTCAATGTAGACAAAACTGCCTTATATTGGAAGATGCCATCTAGGATTTTCATAGCTAGAGAGGAAAAGTCAGGCTTCAAAGCTTTATGGGACAGGCTGGCTATCTCATCAGAAGCTAATGAACCTGGTGACTTTAAGTTGAAGTCAATGCTCATTTACCATTCTGAAAATCCTAGGCCCTTTAGAATCATGCTAATCTACTCCACCCATGCTCTAAAAATGGAACAACAAAGCCTGTATGACAGTGCATCTGTTTACAACATGGTTTACTGAATAGTTTAAGCCCACTGTTGAGAATTACTGCTCAGAAAAAAAATATATTCCTTTTAAAATATGATTGGTCATTGACAATATAACTGGTCACCAAAGAACTCTGATGAAGATGATGTACAATGAGATTAGTATTTTTTTTTAAATTTTTATTTATTTATGATAGTCACAGAGAGAGAGAGAGGCAGAGACACAGTCAGAGGGAGAAGCAGGCTCCATGCACCGGGAGCCCGACGTGGGATTCGATCCCGGGTCTCCAGGATCGCGCCCTGGGCCAAAGGCAGGCGCCAAACCGCTGCGCCACCCAGGGATCCCGAGATTAGTATTTTCATGGCTGCTAACAGAACATCCACTCTTCAGCCAAAGGATCAAGGGATAACTGATTTTTATGTCATATTATTTAAGAAATATGTTTCATAAAGCTATAGCTGCCATAAATAGTGATTTCTCTGATGGATCTGGGAAGAGTCAGTTGAAAATCTTCTGAGAAGGATTCACCACTCTAGATGTCATTAAAAAAATTTGTGATTCATGAAAAGAGTCCAAAATAGCAACATCACCAGGAGTTTGGAAGAAGTTGATTCCAATTCTCATGAATGACTCTGAGGGATTAAGACTTCAGTGGAGGAAGTAGCTGCAGATGTGGTGGAAACAGCAAGAGAACTAGAATTAGAAGTGGATCCTGAATATATGACTGAATGGTTGCAATCTCATGATAAAACTTTCATGGAGAAGTTGCTCCTCATGGATGAGCAAAGAAAGTGGTTTCTTGAGATGGAATCTACTCCTAGTGAAGTTCCCATGAAGACTGTTGAAATGACAAGAAAGGATTTAGAATGTTACATAAATTTGGTTGATAAAGCATTGGCAGGGTTTGAGAGGACTGACTTCAATTTTAAAAGAGGTTTCATTGTGGGCAAAATGCTATCAAACAGCAATGCATGCTTCAGAGAAATTGTTGCTGAAAAGAAGAGTCAATCAATGTGGCAAACTTCATTGTTGTCTTATTTTAAGAAATTGCTGCAGGCACCCCAACTTGCAGTAGCCACCACCCTGATCAGTTAGTAGCCATAACATTGAGGCCAGGTTCTAGAGGCACCAGCAAAAAGATTATGATTTGCTAAAAGCTCAGATGATGGTTGGCATTTTTTAGCAATAAAATATTTTTCAAAAGATTTTATTTATTTTAGAGAGAGAGAGTGTGTTAAAGTGTGTTTGTGGGGGGGGGGGAATACAGAAGGAGAGAGAATATCAAGCAGACTCCCTGCTGAGAGTGAAGCCCACCACAGGGCTCCATCTCACAACCCTGAGATCATGACCTGAGCTGAAATCAAGAGTTGGATGCTTAATCAACTGAGCCACCCAGGAGCCTTGAGCATAAAATATTTTTAGATTAAGGTATGTACATTTGTATTTTAGACACAATGCCATTGCATACGTAGTGGACTATAATATAGTGTAAACATAACTTTTATATGCACTGGGAAACCAAAATCTTCTTTTGACTTGATTTTTCAGAATATTTACTATGAGGTGGTCTGGGACCAAACCCGCAATATCTCTGATATATGCCCGTACTTAAATTTCCTCTAACATTTAGGTCAGTGCTTCACTCCAGTTTGTGCTGACATTACAACCAGGCACATCTAAAAAGATGGTCAGTGATGGCAAGGAGGAAGCCAACCTTCCCTGTCTGAAAACTGAGACAACTGAAGCAAGTTAGGTCCGATTTCTGCCTTTCCTACAAAATGGCTATGTTAATCAACCATAGTTTTCACTCTATCTCATTGGTTGCCCTACCTCAGTCTTATTTGTTCTTCCCCTTCTCCTAGGCCTCTTCAGACTGGCATGCCCCAGCACTCAATCTTTAGACTTATTCCCTAACACTAACTCACTTAGCAACTGGATCCAGTCTGATTGTCTGAAATACCATCCATAAGCCAGTGATGCCCAAATGTATATCCTTAGCATAGGCTTTTCTCCTGAACATCACTCTTGGGTATCCTCTTGTCTTGACAACCCCACTTGAATGTCTGTCTAGAAGGCATCTCACACTCAATATGTCCCTCATCAAACTTCTTCCTCTCAAATCTACTCAGCCTATAGTGATTTCCAAATTACTTGACAGTAACCACATCATTTCCACTATTCAGACCAAACATGTGGAAGTCATCCTTGACTCTCTCTTTTCTTCACACCCCTCATCCAATCTGTCAGGAAACCCTCTTGGTCTTGACATCAAAATATACATAAAATTTAATCTTCCTCACCACCTCCACTGTGGCCACTCATTTCCACTATCTCCTATTGGGACTACTGAAACAGCTTTTAAACTGCTTTGCCTGGTTCCATTATTTCCCTTCAAATCTATTTTCAACACAGGAATCAGAGATTTGTTTAAAATATAAGTCAAATTTTGTCATTCTTCTGCTCATAACCTTGTATTGACTTCCCATCTTCCTCAAATGGTTGTGCTCTCCCCACACTGTTCTCCATTACTCCTCCAATCTTAACTCCTACTACTCTCCTTCTCACTCACTGCATTGTAGACCTACTGGTCTCCTTGTTGTTTCTTTAATATACCAGGGATGTACCAGGGATGTTCTTACTTTGGGATTTATGTACTGGCAGTTCACTTGAGATGCTATCCCCCCAGATAGGCACATGGCCAATTACTTCACCAACTGTAGTGCATTGAATTATTGACCTCAATTCTTTAAACTTCCCAACATCACACTCTTACCTTATGATGAGTACTGGGTATTTCTCTATCCCTCGACTTGAGACTTGGTCATTTGACTTCCTTTTGCCACTCGCATATGGGCAGAAACAACAATAGGTCATTTTTAAACCTAGCCCTGAAGAGTCTGCTTTCTTCAATTTTCGTCACCATGAAAAGTCTTTCCCCTACCAGATGGAACTACACAGGTTATGCCCTACAGTAAATACACATGGAACAGAACTGCTTCAGCCAACCTACAGATCATTAACCAAGAATAAATTATTGCTCTTTTAAACCAGGGATTGGCAAACTTTTCCTGTAAAGAGCCATATCATCTCTACCATCTCAACAACACCATTGTTGCCTGAAGGCAGCTACAGACAATATGCAAATGAACATGAAATATGTGTTTGCTCCAATAGAACTTAGAGTAACAAGCAATGGTGAATTAGGATTTGAGCTGTGTCTCTCTGATTCTGAAGTATTCTTACTGTCCACTGTGTCCATTTAGGCCAGGTGTCTGGAGAAACCCAGGATATTTTGTTTAGGAAATAAAAACAACAATGATCTATAAATATGGTTGATAAAATATACTTCTAGCTAATTCGACTATTACTTCATCTTTTATTATTTATTTATTTATTTATTTATTTATTTATTTATTTATTTTTGCTTGACAGTCATGTAGGATCACTCAACTGCTTATTCCTTTATATCTTGGCATATGATTGTTAATTTTGCCAAATCTTTCTTAATTAAATAAGGTCTTTTGGCATGCTTCTTACCCATGTTCCTGACTCAATCTATTCTTGCCTTGAAGCTCTTAGACCAAATATCCCTAAGTTAATCCAATATATGTAAGTTCTAGCTGGTATTTGGACTTTCTTGGCCAGCTACTCTACTTGATTTTGCACTTGAATTACATCAGCATGTACTCAATCATTGCTAGTACTCAAGAGTCCCATTTCTCTATAACTAATGCCCTTATTTTGCTCTGGTCCAGCCTTGGACAATATGCAATGAACTATCAAGCTCTCAATATTTTGAGTGTTCACTTTCACAAGTTAGAATTAGAACACTGCCAGTCAGTATTAGTTCCCATCCCCTTCCCTTTTATAGTAAACTAAAAAACTTTAACCTTTAGCTTCCAGAAAACAGAACTTTGGACATTCCTTGCAGACATTCAGATGTGCCTGACAGACCTGTATATACCATTCATACTTGGAGGCTACCAACGTCCTTCAATGAAAGCCTATTCTATGCAGGCAGGTAGATCTGCCTTTATATTTATGTATGTATGTATGTATGTATGTATTTATTTATTTATTTATTTATTTATTTATTATAGTCACAGAGAGAGAGAGAATGGCAGAGACACAGGCAGAGGGAGAAGCAGGCTCCATGCACCGGGAGCCCGATGTGGGATTTGATCCCGGGTCTCCAGGATCGTGCCCTGGGCCAAAGGCAGGCGCTAAACTGCTGCGCCACCCAGGGATCCCTAGATCTGCCTTTAGATACTGGTTTCACCATTAAATTGGTCTGTACATTTGGCTGAGTTACTTAATGTCCTGTTTCTTTATCTCCATGATGTTTTAATGAAATTCACTTCATAGTTTTTTTTTCTCCCTGTATTTTCTACTTTAATTTACTTTCAGGATTGTCGATGATACCTCTATGTCCATTATTGGAGGGAGAGACATGTTGGGGGTGAAAACAGAAAGATCTTATAAGGATGATTGGTTTTTGCTTTAAAAAAAAAAAAAACTAGGGAAAGGAGTTCATGAGTATAGTTAGAATATCTTGAAGTTACATGAAAGCAAAATGGTTTTCGGCATAAAATATAAGGATTCCCATGTGCTAGGGAAAGAGAAATAAGGAAAAAGTCTCTGAATCTCAAAGCTAAACAGGATGTATATCCTGCTTCTGGCAGTACCACTGAAATTTGGCAAGATCCCAAGATATTGCATATGCCTAGTACGTCAGGTTCATGAAGGATTATAATGAGAAAAAAAAAATCTAGGCAGATAGCTTGGGGTCAGATTTTGCCATCTTATAGAGTTTACACTTTAACCGAGAGCGACACATTTCAAGAGGAGGTGAGACTTCATTCAAGAGCTATTTTAGAAAGATTAATCTGAAGGAAGTCAGAATTGAAGAAGAGAGAAATTGGTGGCAGAGAGATTAGAGGGAGAGATAGGAATTAGGGTTTATTGTAATAGCTAGAGCCTGAGGCGATAAAAATCTTAAATTTGTATTGTGTGAACCTCCCAATTCTTAGACTTTAAAAGCTGGGTGAAGAAAGCACGTTGGCCAAGATTTCAAGATGTTCTTGGCCTTGCCAGAAACAATTACAGCCACCTGTAAGCTAAGCTGGAGCTTGAACACAAAAGTGATAGGAATCCCGTTTAACCTGGCTTCTCTATGCTAGGCATATTATGGGATGGACCTTTTGTCTTCTCTCAGCAATTCACTTAGGATAACCAGGTCTGAGAGGTAGAAAATTGGATGCTACTGAAAAGGGCTACCGAGAGAAGATTGAGCAGCTCACTGATTGTAATGGCTCCAAAATCAGGCCTGCTGCACTCTGAAAGTCAAAGGGGGTATGTGCATGGTGTTTTCTTTTACACAGCACTCCAGAAACTTCTTACCTATTTTAAAGATCATTATTGCCATTTAATGGCACTTGGACTCTCACTGGCATTAAATAACATATATCACTAAGCTTTGACAGATGCCGGTTAGGCTTAGAGAAGCTTTTCACTGTTTTTGGAGCTATTTTCTCTTACTACGAGAAAGAATTTCCCTGGTTACAGTAAAGCATTAACAGTAATACACTTGCTGACTGCCTAAATATTTATAACTGTCGAATACGGAAATATCACCTGATCCGTTATCCAGTAACTACAGAAAGTAGTGCTGACCTAACGATTACTTACCTAATCTCTATTGTGCCTTGGAAGGAAACAAAGAAACAAAGAAACAAAGAAAGAAAAAGAAAAAAGGAAGGAAGGAAGGAAGGAAGGAAGGAAGGAAGGAAGGAAGGAAGGGAGAGAGAGAGAGATGGAGGGGGAAGGAAGGAAGAAAGAGAGAAGGAAGGGAAGAAAAGCCCTTCGTATGCAAGCTATGTTACATCAGCTACGTCATTGCTATCAGTCCCATGCTATAGATGTAGAAATTAAAGAGCTGGAATTGAACCTGTAACTGCCAAACTTCTGCTGTCTGACACTGCATAGAAACATGGAATGCTGGAATAAAAAGGTACCTTATCTCATCCAACATCTTTGTTGAACAGATGAGTGAGTAGAGGCCAACAGAACTTACTGTGATTTGTCCAAAAGCAAACAAGTTTTGAGTAATCGAGAGTTGTGTCTGCTTCTGAGGTTCTTACTGAAGCACCAAGGCCCATTGTCTTCCTAAATTGTGAGGGCTGTCACTCAAGGTTTATCCCTGCTGAATTTTCACCAAGGGTCTGTCATCTTCAGGGTTCCTCCTTTGCTACCCCTAATGCCTGTCTTTCACTACATCTTTCTTCTCAACCTCTCTAGAACAAATGATCCCTAACTTCAGGTTTTCAATACTCAGTTTTGTTGAAAGTGCTCCCGTTCCATTCTTCTCCAATTCTGTGCATCATGTGCCTCCATCTACTGGTTGTTCATGATAGAAAGTGGAAGCCATTCTCAATAACTCTTTCTATTTCATCAGCTCATCCAATCCTTCTCATGGTCAATTTATACTGCCTTCATAATATATGTACCACTTCATTTTGTCTCCACTGCCTGCCATTAACTTGGTCCAAATCACCACCATCTCTCACCTAGCCCTATGCAGTAATCTTAGAATGGATATCCCTCACTTTTTTTTTTTTGGGGGGGGGGGAATCAATTTTCTACACAACCAGAAGTCATAGAATCTTTTAAAAATACAAATCATATATTTTTAGATCTGTTTAAAACCCTTCAATGACTTCCAGTGCACTTAAGATCAAATTTTAAAACTGTAACACGGCCCTCAGGTGTTTTGTCATCCACCTGTCCTACCTCTTGGTTTTGGCTGGTTCCACTCTTTGCTTCCACCACTAATTCTTCAGACACATTGACAATCTCTCATTTCTTACACACCTTCAGCTCATCTTTCCAGTATTTTTACCAGTTCAATTGTAATTTCCAGTGAAGCTTATCCTTCCTGTTCTCTCAATCTAAACTAGGCATTCGTTTAATTTTCAATCATAGAGGGATCCCTGGGTGGCTCAGCAATTTAGCCCCTGCCTTTGACCCAGGGCATAATCCTGGAGACCCGGGATTGAGTCCCACATCAGGCTCCCTGCATGGAGCCTGCTTCTCCCTCTGCCTGTGTCTCTGCATCCCTCTCTCTCTGTGTCTCTCATGAATAAATACATTAAAAAAATCTAAAAAAAAAATTTCAATCTTAGAAATCTATATTTTTCTTCATTGCACTTATCTCAATTTCTAAATACCTGCTTATTTTTGTAGCTAGTTGTTTACTGTTTTTCTTGCTGTCTATAAAGAGTCTAAAGGAAGGAACTAGGTCTATTTTGTTCTCTGCTAAATCCTCTGCCTTATTAAAGTGACTGACACATAGTAGAAGCTCATGAAAATTTGGTGAAAAGATGAAAGCCTAAACACTCAAGAGTGACCCAATCATTTTAAGTTTGTAATGAGATTTTCTCAAAATAAATTTATTTAAATAGATTTATTTTATTATTTTATTTTATTTTATTTTATTTTTATTTTATTATTTTAAATCAAAGTACTGCACTTGATAGTGGCAGGGAGAGAATGAAAGAAGTATGAGAAACATCTAACTATAGATAGAAATGAATATGTTTTATATATCTCAAATGCTAAGGAATTAACTTTAAATATGTTTTGCTTCCTGAAAGGGACTTAATGAATGACCACTTTGTTTGCCTGGTCCAAGTTCCATTTCTTTTAAAATAATGAAAAGTAAGAAAGATCTGGCCTTAATCAATTGCTCCCCCGCCATCTTGCTGTTCTCTGATTAAACTTAGTCCTGGAGATGATAAAATATCCACAAAGTGAAAAAGGATTCCTGGCTTACATGAATAAGGGCGGACGTAGTAACGTAGTCAGAACAAAGGATATATGTATATACACAACAAGATGTGACATCAGACTGGCTTTATATACATAAAACAGAATGTACTGATTCATCAAAGGTATCTGCCAAAGAAATACATGACAGCAAAGAAATTAGAAGTTCTGGTCAAGCATTTACTGACTGACAGGCCTCATAATTCAGTTGTATGCTGATGGAATATCCCCGACAAAATGGCCTGACAAATTTTTTTCTGCTATTTTTCTTTCAATGAATGAACCACTAATACTGAGCACAGTAAATAGGAAACCATGAAATCCAGGTAATTCAAGAAAAATCATATATACACATATTTATATGTCAGTGCTACTGAAACAAAAAGAATTGTCTGTAGCATCTTAAATTACACGCATATTTTTCATGTACTTTTTTCTCTGTATAGACGGAGCCACAAAACATATATTGTCTTACAGAAACTTGACTCAAAGAATACAACTAAATCAACACTTAGAGCTAATTTCACTATGATTTTGACAGCTTTCCAAGCAATAGACTCGCTCTCAATCATCTCTCCTACTAACTCTCCCAATTCTTTTGTGGAATGAGGCAGAGTAGAAGCATTTAAATAAATAAAATAACCTGCTAACTTTATCTTGCTTTATGAACATTATAAATGGGGTCTCCACTGAAATGCATAAATCATTCTCCCTTGTGAGTCCCAACCAGGCTTCTGTTTACCAGATGGAAGTAAAAAGTGACAGTACAGGCAACATGTGCTCCAAATCCTGCTGTCAAGACTTTCAAAAAATGATACGTCTCTAAACATCCCACCATAGTCCAGATGTGTTGGGCCTGATCTGAAGAAAGTAAAATAAAATAAAATAAAACAGCTACAGGTACAGGCAGGAATCTGTTCCAGCTTCTTCATGAAGGATGCTTGGAACTTCTTAGTGATGGTTAAAAGAAGAGGCTGCTCAGGGCACAGCCAGAGGACATCAGGACCTGCCCTGTGCTTGGAAATGGCAGGTCACTCAGCTTCAATCACTGGGCTCCTGAAGCCCCGTGAAAGAAAAAGCACATTCTTTAGGTTACAGGAAACCTCCTGGCCAGCAGAGGGCAAATCAAGAAAGCCAGGTAGATTGCCCTTTACATTAATCATTAACAAAGTACTTTCACATACTTGGGGCTATGGTTTGAATGTTTTCCCCCAAAATTCATAGTTGGAATCCGAACTCTCAAAGTGATAGTATTAAGAGGTGGGGCTTTGGGAGGCTCCACCCTGGTGAGATTTAGGGCTTCTCCTAATAAAGGAGGACCAAAGCGTCCCCTAGCCCCTTCTCAATTCAGGGTACAGTGAGAAGTCTGTGCCTGGAAGAGGGCTGTCACCTGACCATGCTGGTTCCCCGGTCTGGCTCTCCCAGCTTTCAGAACTATGAGAAGTAGATTTCTGTTGTTGTTGTTGTTGTTGTTTTAAGATTTTATTTATTTATTTATTCATGAGAGACACAGAGAGAGAGAGAGAGAGAGGCAGAGACACAGGCAGAGGGAGAAGCAGGCTCCATGCAGGGAGCCCGACGTGGGACTCAATCCCGACATGGGACCCCAGGATCATGACCTGAGCCGAAGGCAGATGCTCAATGCTGAGCCCCCCAGCATCCCAATTTCTTCTGTCTGCAATCCCAGACAGCTACCTTGTCCATGGCATTTTGTTGCACAGCCCCGACAGACTAAGACACCTTCTTCAATCTCTGCAGGTATTACTGCTCCACTTTGCAGATGAGGAAAATAAGACCCTGAAAACTTACTTGACTTGCCTGGTATCATCACTGCTGCTAACTGATAGAGTTGGCTTCCGTATGCCACACGAATTGCATTTCTTAGTTCAGATCGAGTTCAAGCGTGTCTTTTAAAACTACAGCAGTGTGAGTGGTGGGCAGCACGGTGCCTGATAACTAATGGAACTGTCCCTTGCAGCAGCTGCAGCCCTGAGACACTGCCAGGATGGGAAGGTGGCTTTGAATGAGCAAGTGTTATCTCCTGAGCCCTTTCAAGCAGATATGATTTTGATTTCATTTTGTTGAATTCTCTTTTTTTCTTTGACTCTCATAGGCCTGCTCTCTTTTTGCTCTTTTCCTTATTAAAACCTAACCTACTGTCTAGAAAGACAACTCAAAACAAAGTAAAATTAAAACCCATATATTAGCTAATAGTAATCCACGTTATTTTATTTTATTTTATTTTATTTTAATGTCACAGTCTTTATTTTAATCTGTCCTCTAGGAGTCAGATGCAGTCTCAGATACGTCACAAAACCTATTCCCAGAACTCTGATCTTCCAAGGATTAAGGAGAAAAAAAACCCCAACCCCATCTCTCCCTAAAGAATGCAAACCTTGGAATCAATTGAGTATAACACTGTTGCACAAGAGAAAATATTCTTTTCTCATTACGTCTTCTAACATGTCTTGCATTATATACCATTGTATTTATTATTATATTTATATGTATATTTATATTTTTTTATATTAAGAAATTTTTCCAAAGCTTAAATAAAAAGGAGACCATAGATTCTTCCAAGGTCAAACGGCAGCATTGTCAAGCAGGTCCCCCAGGAATTATTTGGCTATCAAAGGGCATGTAGTATTATTTGTGGGCCAAGAGGCCAAATATTAAAGTTTCATGTTAATTTGCAGATTTTTTCCATTCTATAGCTGGAAGTTTGTACCTCTTAATCCCTATCACCTACTTCACTCATCCCCAACCCCTTTCCCTCTGGCAACCACCAGTTTGTTCTTTGTATTTATGATTCTGTTTCTGTTTATTTATTTTTTTTGTTTTGTTTTTTTAGATTCCACATATGAGTGAAATAATATGGTATGGTATTTATCTTTCTCTGTCTGACTTATCTCACTTAGCATAATATCCTCTAGATTAACCCATGTTGTCATAAATGGCAAGATTTCATTCATTTTTATGGTTGAGTAGTATTCCACTTTATATACACACACACACGTGCACACACACATCCATCACATCTTCCTCATGTGTTCAACTATCTGTGGATACTTAGTCTTCCATATCTTGACTTTTGTAAATAATGCTGCAATAAACATAGGGATATACATTTCTTTTCAAGTTAATGTTTTCATTTTCTTTGCGTAAATACTCAGTAGTGGAATTATTGGGTCATATGGTAGTCTTATTTTTAATTTTTTGAGGAGCCTCCATATTGATTTCCACAATGGTCGCACCAATTTGCATTCTCATTTTCTTTGAGATGGGGCCAAAGAGAAGCAGAAGAAGAGTGAATATCCATAAACAAGGTACTCTTTGTTACTATAGGTTCATATAACATGAACTATTCATTCAAATATTCATTCAACAAATATTTATTTATTGAGCACCTACAAAGTGTCAAGTCCTTGTTGATTGGGGAGGGTAAGCAATCAGTGGTAAAACAATAAATCAGGCACAGATTCTATTCCTAAGGAATTGTACTCACGAATAAAAATCATTTGAGAGCATCTCCTACTCTATTTGCCTTGAGGCCATCTCATTACGACCTTTATTCCTATTTAGCTTAGTTACCACAAGAAACTAAGGATTTCTAATTCATCCTGTATCCCTCAGACTTTCAACCCTTTTGGCTTGTTAATTTTTATATCTGGCCCTCTTTCATACCTTGGAAAGGCTCTGGAGACACTTGGTAAAGTAAGTGATAGTAACTAAGAATGTCAGTATAAAAACAGAATTTGAGTTAGAAAAAAATTAGAAAAATTGGTCAATAAAAAGCTCAGAAGCAAATCCACACACACACGAAAATAGATATATTACAGAGGTGTCCTTGTAGGTACATCATTAAGGTAGTTATTAACATTATTCACTAAATATTTCCCTTCGTTTTCCTTCTAGGTACATGAAAGAATTGCAGTTTCCCTCTCTCTTTGATGGTAGGTGTGAACTTGTGACTTGTGATGGTTAAAAAAAATGTGAGTATAAGTACATCACTTCTTTGAAAAAGCTTAAAAGCCAGTCACTAAGTTGTCTTTCTCTTCCTATTGCAAAGTAATTCTAGAAATTTATGTCAGAACAGAACTTCCATCAGCATGGGCACCTGAGGGGCTATGATAAGCAGTCTGTGTGACTTGTGTCACACATATAACATGAACTGAGAAACAGACTATTACTATGTTATTTCACAGGAATTTTTGGATTGTTTGTTACAACAGCATAACTGAGTTTGCCTGACTGATGCAGTTGAGACAGGATGAATTGTTTAATAAATTATTCTTGGTCAAGCGAGTATTCATATAGAAAAAAAATAAAGTGGGTTCCTTACCCCACAGCATACACAAAAATCAATTCCATACGAACAAAAAATTTAAATCAAAAGATTTAAAACTTTTGATGACATATTTAACAAAAACATAAGATGATATATTTATGACACCAGACTTGGGATTATATCTTAAACCAAACACAAAAAGTCTTAGCCGTAAAAGAAACAAGGGTAAATTTGGCATTAAAATTTATAGATACAACACCAAAATCCTGAAGCATAAAAGAAAAAATAATAAGTTGGACTTTATCAAAGTTAAAAACTTCTACTTTATGATAGAAAAAATATAAGCCATAAAATGGGAGAAAATATTTGCATATCATCCACTTGATAAAAGACTTATATCCACAACATACACATAACTTTCAAAATTCAATTCTAAGGAAACAACACACAGTGGGAGGGCATTATTTACAATAGTCAAGATATGGAAGCAACCTAAGTGTCCAACTGGATAAGGAAGATGTGATATAATTCATATAATATATATATATAATGGAGCATTACTCAATTGTGAAAAAGAATGAGACCTTGCCATTTGCGACATCATGAATGGACCAAGAGGGTATCATGCTAAGTCAGACAGAGAGAGCCAAATTCCATTATGATTTCAATTATATGTGGAATCCACAAAAACAAAAGGACAAAAAAAAAAAAAAACAGAAACAGAGTCATAAATACAGAAAACAAACTGGTCGTTGCCAGAGTGGAAAGGGGTATGGGATGGGAAAAATGGGTGAAGGAGAATGGGAGGTATGGGCTTCCAGTTATGGACTGAATGAATGTCACGGGAATAAAAAGTACAGCGTAGGGAATAATCGATGGTACTATAACAGCATTATATGGGGACAGATGTTAGCTACAATTGTGGTGAGCATAACACAACATACAGAGTTGTTGAGTCACTATGTTGTACACCTGAAACTAATATAACACTGCTTATCAAGTGTACCTCAATGAAATAAGCAAATACATACAATAAAATAAGGAAACAATACTACTCAATGTTTTTAATGGCAATTTTTTTTTTAGATTTTATTTATTTATTCATGAGAGACAGAGAGAAAAAGAGGCAGAGACACGGGCAGAGGGAGAAGCAAGCTCTCACAGGAGCCTGATGTGGGACTCGATCCTGGACCCCACGGTCACGCCCTGAGTCAAAAGCAGACACTCAACCACTGAGCCACCCAGGGGTCCCAAATGGGCAAATTTTTGAATAGACACTTCACCAAAGAAGATACATGGATTGCAAATAAGGCATGAAAAAGTGCTCAGCATTAATTATTATTAGTAGTAGCTATTACTTGTTATTGGAAATTAAAACCAAATTGAGATGCCATTACACATTGGTTACAATAGATAAAATTGAAAAACTCACATCATATTAAGTGCTGGCAAGAATGTGTGACAACTAGAACTCTCCCTCATTACCAGGGGGAATGTAAAATGGGAGAACGACTTGGACAGTTCATCAGTCTTGTGAAGTTAAACACATCTACCGTGCGATTCAGTCATTCCATCATTGGGTACCTACCCAGGAAAAATGAAAGCATATGTCCACACAAAGCCCTGTACATGAATGCTAACAGCAGCTTTATTTGTAAGCAGTAAAATTCGGCAACAACACAAATGCATCAACATGCAAATAGATCAATAAACTAGTATATTGATAAAATACTGCTCAGGAATAAAAAGAATAGTTGTTAACATGTACAATACGGTTGACTCTCAAAATAATTATGCTGAGTGAAAGAACCTAGAATTCCACTCTCTAAACTGAATATGTAGTTTTTATCCCATTTATATACAACTCTGGAAAATGCAAACTAGTCTATAATGGCAGAAAATAGAAGTTGGGACGCCTGGTGGCTCAGTGGTTGAGCGTCTGCCTTGGGCTCAGGGCATGACCCTGGGGTCCAGGATCGAGTCCCGCATCCGGCTCCTCGCATGGGGCCTGCTTCTCCTTCTGCCCGTGTCTCGGCCTCTCTCTGTGTCTCTCATGAATAAATAAATAAAATATTTAAAAAAAAAACATAAAATAGATAGATGTGGTTGCCTGGCAGCGGAAGGTGAATGAAGGGGTAGGGAGGAAAATTTCAAAGCTACAGGAGGAAACACTTGGGGGGGGGATTAATTAGTTGTCTCAGCTGTGGTAATGTTTCACAGAAATACATAAGTCAAAATGTATCAAATTGGATACTTTCTGGATCCATCAAAATGGATTATTTTCTTTCTGTCAATTATATATCCATACAGGTTTTTAAAAAGAGTTAAATTCATCTGAAGGAAACCACAGAGTCTCCCCTTGCTTGCATGTTCTTTAGTAGCAGCATCTAGTTCTCCCTCTGTCCGCAGAGGCACATGTGACCTTCCTGCTGCCGGGCCCAGGCTACTCCTGATTGCTCACCTCCTCTGGACACCATCCTCCTAATCAACTGCTATGAGGTATACACTGACGGGGAGTCTCTATCCTCCAAGGAGTGAAGAGTGAAGCCCAAGTCCTCATCAGCGCTCTCCTGGATAAGACTCCCAAGAGGTAAGCCTTCTCAAGTCAAATGCACACCATGCAAGCGTTAGCTCAGGACACGCCAACCTGATGCTTCTGGAGATTTCAGGCTTCAGTGCGTGAAATCAGAAAGTGCTGAAGCTCCAAGAGAGATGCTACTGGAGGCATGGCATGAGGTGCCCCTCTGCCAAGGCATTCCTGATCTGGCAGGAGAGAAACACCCTACACCAAAAGAATGTGGACACTTTGGTGGCCATATGATGAAGCAAAACTATGGACACAGTGAAACAGATCATAAATCCCAAAAAGTCATAAAATATTGGTCTCAGATATTAAAGCCAATGCTGCTAAAGCAAGAACAAAGACGTTTAGGGCAATTTTGAAAACAGTAGGCAACCCTTTGATGCTGCCCAGGGGTAGTGGCCCTACCTATGCTGTTTTCTGTCCCTGCCTCCAGTATATGTTATTAACACACTTGAGGAAGGGAGGTCAGAAGAAAGATCCACTTGAGCTCTACAGAAAATTTCATTTGGAGAAGAAAGGAAACAAAATTGACCTTCAATATGATGATGGGTGAAGGCGTAAAGCCACCTTTCTCTAACGAAAAGTTGGGAATTAACTATAATACATATTAGGAAGTGTCTTTCATGCTATAACTGGTGAGGAAAATATATTATCTACTTTCACCCCTTTCCCCAAAAAATAAAGAAAAAAATACAAGCAGTAATACAATGGAGAGTAAAGATGTCTTTAACAGCTATGATCAACAAAGGATTAAGAGTTAGTATATATTTAAAATAGAATCTTTCAACACTAAAAAAGCCCCACAAAACCCATTATATAAATGCGCAAAATACAGACACATGTGTCTCATACAGAGGAAACATAACCGGCAAGTAAGTATCTGGTAAAAAGCTTAATCTCATTAGTAATCTTGGAAACTAAATTAAGACAACAGTAAGGTGTTTTTACCTACTAGACTGGCAAAACAAAACAAAAGTAAAAAACAAATAAGTCTGACAATATTATTTGGGTTAAAAGAGGAAACAACAGGAACTTTTCCATATTACTAGCTGGAGTGTTTTGGTTCAATCACTTTGGAAAACAATTTGGAATTTTCTCAAGTTCAACACGGGCAATTTCACTTCTTAGTGCCTTCTCTAGAGACTCTCTTGCATCTGTGTACCAGCAAATGTGGATTAAAATATTCACAGCAGCATTAACTGCAACAGAAAAATAAAACCCCACAAAATAATCCAATAGCAGAATGGCATGATAAATGTTTCTACAATGGGATAGTATATAACAGTGAAAATAAATGAACTATACCTTCAACATAGATTCACTTTAGAAACCAAATTTTAGATTTTAGCACTAGGAAGTCAAAGACTTAGTATGACATCACCGTATAAAGCTGAAAATTTATACAAAACTAAAAAATTATGTATTAAAACATTTTTTTAAAGCAAGGAGAAGATGATCCAGGAAGCTGGTTATCTCAGGGAGTGGGAGAGGGACAAGAGAAGGGAAGAGCAAAGTTTGATTCTGTAGCATGATCAGCATCTAGTTCTTTAGCAGGGTAGTGTATTTATGGATGCTCATCTTTAGCATTTTAGTATAAATAAAATGCAAATATTAGATAGGAGAAAATATTTTTTAAAAAAGCAATAGCTGAGAGTTTTCCGTAACATGAAATAAATTCCTCAGATTAAAAAATGTACTCTCCAGAGACAGCAGTGAAGACCAATGAGTTGGTCATAACGGCAGGTAAAGAAATTAATGAAAACTATCCAGTACAAATCATGAATATTGAGGTGCCTGGGTGGCTCAGTTAAATGGCTCAGGAGTCAGTTAAATGGCTGACTCTTGGTTTCAGCTCCGGTCATGGTCTCAGGTCATGATCCTGGGATCAAACCTTGCATCAGGCTCTGTGCTCAGCTGGAAGTTTGTTCAAGGATTCTCTCTCCCTCTCCCTCTGCCAATCCCCACCCCCAACCCCCACTCATGTGCTCATGCATGCTCTCTCTCTTTCTCTCTCTCTCTCTCTCAAATAAATAAATCTTTTAAAAAAATCATGTGTATTTATCTACATTTGAGAATTCCATCGGTGCTGTGGATAAGATGCTGACGACCACAATGTCTGTTTCCAGAAATGAGTTGTTGCAGAAGTTGGATCTCCTTGAACAAGCAAAAGTGGATTTAGTTCCTGCTTACACATTAAATTCAATGTTTTGGGTTTCCAGTAAAGCAGGAATGGGAAAGAATCAGAGTATACATGAACAGGGTCAAGGAAGTAACAGACAAGTAAACAACGGCTGGCAAGCTGGACAAAGATGCAGCTTCAAGATTTGTGAAAAATGCCCTCTGGGAATCAAAACCTAAAAATGCATCCAAAGTTGCCAAAAAAGGAAAAGCAAATGTTAAAAAAATGCACTCTCCAAAAGCAACAAAAGTAAAAATAAACAAGTAAATACACACACATATAATGAAACATGTGATTTCTTAGAAGCTTCTAAACAGAAAAGACAAACTTTCTAAAAGACACTCTTCAGGCAGAAGATGAAAGATGTGGGGCACCTGGCTGGCTCAGTCGGTAGAGCATGGGACTCTTGATCTCAGGGTTATGAGGGTTGATCTCAGGGCTGTCAAGTCCCATGTTGGGCATGGAGCCTACTCAAAAAAAAAAAAAAAAAGATGAAAGATGAGGTATGCAAGAAAGAATGAAAAATAAAGTAGGAAATATGAGGTAACTGACTATATAAAATAATTATAATAGCATGTGGACATTTTAAAAATTGAAAATTCAGAACACTAATGAATTACAACAGTAATAAACAAGCTGAGAGTGAGATATTGAAGTGAAAGTGTCGTAAGGTCCTACAGCTCTCTAGGAGAATAATAAAAGTACTAACTTTAAACACTGATAAGTTAAGAATTCATGTAATAACTTCCATGGGAACCACTAAATGACTGGACACATTGTGTGTAGCTTCTAAACTAGCCAAAGCCAATATGGAGTGAATTTTTAAGTATCTAATCCAAAGACAGCAAGAAAAGTAAATAGAAGAAACAAGAGAAGCAAATACTATTTATGAAAAGTCTCTCTAATAGATGGAGGCATGGGAAAATTGAAAGTCTAAGTGTGAATCAAAGTCTATCGTAGCAACATTCATGAATAGAAAGCTGGTTATATCTATGTTATTATCAGTTAAATAGACTTTAAGTAAAAAAACTTTCCCAGAGTATAAAGAAAGCTACGCAGCAGTTCTCAATTCTTATATACTGAACATCGCCTCAAAATAAATAAAGGGGAAAATATGACAAAACAAAAGAAAGGACTTCATAATTATAGTGGGAGACTGTAAAACAATTTTTTCAATTATTGAAAGAATAAGACAAAAATTAGTAAAGATGCGGATTTCAATGAAATAATAAGTAAAAGTGACCTAAGGGGCAAATATTGGATATTACACAAAAGAAGTGTAAAATTTACATTCTTTTCAAACATTTGCAGAAATTAACCACTTCATGGGATATAAGACACATCGCAAGTCATTTCAAAGGAATAAATTATATAGATTGTGTTATTTGTAACTAAACAGAAATAGATTTTTAAGAAGTAGAAAAAAGAAACCTATGTTTGAAAAAAAAATAATAATAAAAAAAAATAAAATAAAATAAAAAAAAAAAAAGAAACCTATGTTTGGAAATTAAGATACACACTTCTAGATAACGCATTACTAAAAGAAAGAATTATAAGAAAATGTTTTGAATTGAGCAGTAATAAAATTACTGGATGCTAAAATGTGTGAGATGCAGTTAATTAAATACATATATTACATAAGATGAAGTACTGATAATTAACGAGCACAGTATGTATTATAAGAAGTTTGAAAGGTTCATGAGTATTTTAGGGCCTCTATAATTCATTCACTTTCATTGCCATAGAATAACACACTGTTTGAAGATACCAAAAATATAGTTACCTATTCTCTGTCAGGGAACATTTGAGATTTTCCAAGCTTTTTCTGTTATGATGTAGCTACAGACTTTACTGTAAATATTTCTGCAGTGAAAGCTTGAGTTTCTCTCGGGTAAATATTTTAAGAATGGAATTGTTGAAATGTCGAGTTTGTGAACAACTGAAGTTGTTATCCCAATTTATATTCCAACAATGAGTAAGAGATATCCCACATCCTCTCCAACACTTAGGTTATTGGACGTCTTAGTATTTGCTGTTCAAGTGAACGTGAAATGTAAACGTGAAACGGCATCTCACTGGGGCTTTGAATTGCATTTCCTTGTCACCCCTGAGGTTAAATACCTCTTTATGTGTTTATCAGCCATGCTTTTTCTGTTTATGGTTTTTGCTCATTTTTCTATTGAGTGGTTTATCCTTTCCTTATAGATCTTTCTTTAAAAAAAATTTTTTTTTATTTGTTTGAGAGAGAGAATGCAAGCAGCAGGAAGTGCAGATGGAGAGGGAGAAGCTTGCTCCCTCCTGAGCAGGGAGCCCTATGCCAGGGGCTCCATCCCAGGACCCTGGGATCATGACCTGAGCTGAAGGCAGGAGCTTAACTGACTGAGCCTCCCAGGCGCCCCTAGTTCTTTTATATTCTTGAGTTACTATAAATACTATCTCCTAGTTCATACCATGCATTTTTTTAATATTTTGGTAAATTATACATAGCAACCATTTTTAGGTGTACAATGCAGGAGCATTACATACATTCACACTGTTGCGCCAGCATCACCACTGTTCATCTCCAGGACTTTTCCATTACCTCAAACTGAAATTCTGTGCTTGTTAAACAGTAACACCTCATGCTCTCCTCCCCTCTGCCTCTCCTAACCATTGTTCTTTCTGTCACTATGAAGCTGTCTATAAATTTATCTCATATGAGTGGAATCAAATTTTTCTTTTTGCCTGGCCTATTTCACTTGACATGTTTTCAAGGCTCAACCACACTGTACCGTAATATTCCATCATACGTACAGACCACATTTTGTTTATCCATTCATCTGTTGATGGCCATTTTCCACCTTTTAGCTATTTTGAATAATGCTGCTACGACCATTGGCATACAAATATCTGTTCAAGTCCCTACTTTCTGTAATATGCTGTTTTTATTATATGAAAAGTTTCTTTGATGAAAAGAGATACTACTTTTATATATTCTTGCCAAAGAACATTCCCTACACCAAGATCAATAATTCTCCCATGTTTTATTTCTTTTTTAAAAAAAAGATTTTATTTATTTACTGATGAGAGACACAGAGAGAGGCAGAGACACAGGCAGAGGGAGAAGCAGGACCCCCGTGGGGAACCCGATCGCAGGACCCCAGGATCACGCCCTGAGCTGAAGGCAGATGCTCTACCTCTGAGCCACCCAGGCGTCCCTCTCATGTTTTATTTCTGTGGCAATAAAAATGAAGTAATGCAATATTGGTTAAAGTCCCAGAATATTATATACAATATAATATCTCTTATACAATTAAAAGAAATTAAAATATTCTCTTGAAGGAATATATACATATGATAAAACATTATTTTAAAACATGAAATAAATTATTAAAAGCAAGATGCAGGAGAGTGGTAG
Organism: Canis lupus baileyi; assembly: GCF_048164855.1. Taxonomy (NCBI): domain Eukaryota; kingdom Metazoa; phylum Chordata; class Mammalia; order Carnivora; family Canidae; genus Canis; species Canis lupus. Next base: position 6,099,600 of record NC_132845.1, read on the forward strand.
TCTGAGAGAGGGAAGGGGCAGAGAGATAGATTAAAACAAGACACAGAAAGGTATATGTTAAAGGGATTGGCATGACCTTGTAAGATAATTTTTAAAAATCTAAAAAATTGTCAGAATTAATTAGCATTTACAAGGTTAGTAGATGAAGAAATCTATAAACAAAAACCAATTAGGTTTTACACTGGCAATAAAGTTAGAAAATGATATTTTTAAAATATACCACTTAGCACAGTACAAAAATATGACATACATAGGAAAATGTGCAAGACCTTTATAGAAAAATTAAGAACTTTACTGAAAAACAATAAAAAGACTCTAAATAAATGAAAAGAATACTGTGGTCATGGACTGGAAACGTCATTATTTTATTTTATTTTATTTTATTTATTTATTTATTTTACGTCATTATTTTAAAGATGTCGATTCTCTCCCAATTGATCTATAGACTCAAAGGGGTCCTAGTCAAAATCTTAAACAGACTGTGTGTATGTGTGTGTGTGTGCACATGAACACACAAATGCAGGACTAGAATAGTATATTCAATAGTGTATAGAAATTCAGAAGGCCAACAACAGTCAACATCTACCGAAAATCTATTATAAAGCTATAAGTAAGACTGTATAGGATTATTGCTTAAGCAGTTAATTATATGTTAAGAGATGACACAAGAAATACAAGCTATTCAACTTCTGTCTTATTTCTATATGCTCCTTAATATAATCTTGATTTTTCATATGGCGTTCAGCTATTTTCCTGTTTAAGAATGATTAAACAAGTAAGACAAAAAGTGTTGATGGATTATCAACTTGAAAGGAAGTTATGCTGTAGGACTCTGTCCCTGTGCTTTTTACACGTAATATTCTTAATAAACAACATGAAATGATGAAAGTCTTAGGTTTCAAAATTATCTCAGTATTTTCTTTAAATTTGCATGTATGTGCATTTTCTAAAATAGATTTTATAGACAGTACTATATTTAATCTTTATAGTAAACCTATGAAATAGAGAATGTAATTTTGGGTGGAATAAGTTGGAACCCATTATTGCCTAAAGCCAACAAGATTTAAAGGCCTGAATTAATTTTTTGAAATGACTTCTGCAAATATGGATGGAGGGGATCTAGTTTAATGGCAGTTTTTAAACGGAGTTGAAAAGGAGTCTTAGTACTAAGAGATAATACTAAACAGAAATGAAAATGCTTTAGTCAGTTTAATAGTAGCAAAATATAATTTCAAGGGAAGTAATGGCAAGTTGTACTCTGCGTTGGTCAGATAATACTAGGAATGCTGTATTCGGTTCTAGATGCCATATTTTGAAAGACATTATAAACTAGAGAACATCTGCTGAGGAAAGACTGAGATGATTAAAAAATTAAAACTGTCATGAGAGGAATGGTTGAGATTCGCCTGGAACATGAAAGCTCTCATCAAATATTTTAAAAAGCATCCTGTAAAAAAAAAAAAGAAAAAAGAATTATTCAAAGTTGGCTCAGAAAACAGATATATGGCCAACAGATGAAAATTATAGGAATGCATATTTCAACTAAGTATAGGAAGAACTTTTCTAATTATTCAAAATGTTCAATTTAACCTCAAGGTTTGGTGACGTGCAGATTAAATTCCGGCTCCGTGCCTGATTTTTGTTTTTATTTATTGAGGCATAATCTGCCTAGAATAAAGTTCACTGATCTTAGGTTTTTTTTTTAAGATTTATTTATTTATTTTAGAGAGTGGAAAGAACAGCAGAGGGAGAGGGAGAGTCTTATGCAGACTCTGTGCAGAGCTCGGAGCTTGATACAGGGCTTAATCCCAGGACCCTGAAATCACGAACTGAGCCAAAACCAAGAGTATGACACTTAACTGACTGTGCCACCCAGGTGCCCCTTTTTAAAATTTTTATGTAGGTAAACCACCATCCAGATCAAGACAGAGTACGTTTCCCAGAATCCTGGAGATAAGGGCTAGGTTGTTCTGGAGTTTACAACCTAGAGAAGCCAAACATTTGAGAATAGTCTAGGGTGACAATGGGGAAGTTCTGAAGGTGCCCTGAGAGCATTGAATGGGGAGTGGAATTACCTGATCTAGGGGTAAAATATCTCAAGGATATGACATTAACAGAGACTGGAGATAAGGAGAAGGTAACTTGACAAAGGATGAGTTTGTTGGGAAGATTTCTGTAAGGCGTACAGTATGTGCAAAGTTCCACCTTTCAAAAAGCAAGAGAGAACATGGAGTATTCAAGAAACACAGACAAATATGAAGGGGAACAAAATAAAATTCAGATAAGCAAGCACCAAGCAACTGCATTACTTCCCTTTAGCTGACCCTAAATAGCTTCTATCATCTTCATAGAATATTGATGAGAGATAAACCAATTGACTCTAACAAGCGAACAAAAGAGTATGATGATTTCTCTCCTTCTATCTGAGCTTCCCAGAACCTGCTGTTTAGACCAACGTCCCCTTTCCTAACTCTGTCCTCTTAACTCCAGCCCAGGCTTTCCATGTTTTATTTCTTACATCTCATGGTACCCAGTCTTTCCAGCTGCTTATTACATAAATATTTCTTTTGGGATTCAGTATGTTTTAAGGAAAAAGACTTGACTCTTACTTCTTTAAAAATGAGAAAGAAGATGAAAGAAGAAATTGATATTTTGTTAGGAAACATCTTTATGGGATAAAAATTACTTACATAATTTACATACATTACATACAAAATTACATTAAAAATTACATTAAAAAATTTATACCATAAATTATATCATGTGACCCAATCTGGAAAAAAGTCTCATTAAAGTGCTACTAACTATAAAACAAAAAAGTCCTTATTAAGAAAAATATTAATAATTACTATAAATTAATACCTCAAAATTTGGGGGTAGTTTTTTCAATTATATCCATGCTTTTTGAGGCATGCCCTGATTATAACTTGCTGTGAATTATAATAATAGCTAAATTCATTGAAAGCCTACTCTGTTCTAAGATTTTTACATGCTTATTTATGTGATTCCTACAACAACATATGAGGTAGCTACTATTAGTATGACCATTTAACAGATGAGGAAATTGTCCAGAGTCACATAGCTAGTAAGAACAGAGTTCTAAGCCAGGCAATCTGGCTTCAGATCCTCCAACCCTAAAAGAGTGCTTGTTAATGATGATGATGAATAAGTTGTAACTGTAGGAAATACCTGATTGCCAGATCCTCCTACATATCCCTGAGGCCACTCACAGACAGAGTACTGGTAGAGTGCCCTATATTTTTTCTTGCCTAAATAAGTCCCATAGAGAATTTCTAGAAAAGGAAAAAAAAAATCTAAATCCCCTTTCTCAACAAACCTGTATTTCCCAACATAGTAGAACAATATTTAGAAAATACCATGGAGCCCCTTAGGAGCTGTTGCAGGAGGAGAGTTATTCCCATAGACATGAGCATTCTTAAAGAGTAAGGTTGGTCATAGAATTTCTACTTCTGTCTTTGCTACCTTGAGTCTTTTTGATTAGTACATCCCTCTCCTCAACCCCTCCCCTCCCCAACCCTGGGCGCCCAGTGTGCTTGATGGTCTCCCTTTTCACTTTGACCTAAAGCACCTTTGCAACCCTCTCCCAATGCTGACCCACTAACCTGCCAAACAATCCTGTGTATTGACTAGTGAGCCCGTAGTCTCTTCTGTCCTTCCTGGAATGTAATAATAAAAGCATTAAATTTGGAGCCAGAGGCTTCCATCTGCCATTAGCCATATGACCCTGAGTGAGTTATATAATTTCTCTGAGCCTCAGTTCCTCATTGCTCATAGGAAAATGACAACAGACCACAGAATTGTCTATAAAGAACTTTGTAAATTATAAAGTACTAGGGGAAATACTAAATTATTGACATGTGAATCAAAAGCTCTTTAAGGGAACTTTATTTCTGGATATAATGTTTTAACTCATAGGGAGGATTTTTATGATAATGTCAGGTGATGCAGATAACTGATACAGGAGTTTGTTTGAGAGTGGAAAGGATCTTTCTGTGTCCTTTGAACAAACCTCAAAAGCAGGTGTCTCATCTTCCCACATAACTCCATGTAGCACTCGGGTGCACAATTTAAAGTATATGTATCTCCCATAACACACACTTATCCTCCAGTCTATTAGCAATCTACTAGCAGAGTGAATTACTGGGACATGCAAAGGACTAGGCTATTCGTGACTGCTTTAGTTTAGTACTATCCTAACCAGATCCCTGAACAGTAAATTGTTCTGCATGCACATCCTAATGAGCACCAAGCTTCAAAGAGGTCCCACAGACATTTCAGCAAGAGGCCTTCATTTGGTACAAACTCCAGATTACTGCTGGAAGGCTGTTTTGTGTTTTTGAATGGCTGGAAAATATACTACCTTTTAAAACTGTAATTAACTATTGTTTTCTTAAGCATAAGTCATTGAATTTGGTCATATGCCACCTCTGGATTTGTTGATATAAATTTGTATTGGGGAATATTAATAGCAAAATATAATCTACAATCCTTGTCCACACAAATTACAGTAAATTACAGTTCACCAAATTGCTGTACTAAGAGGAAAATAGAAATGGTTGTGGATTTCAGAAAGCAAACATAGTATTCCAAAAATAATTACAGAGTTGTCACCTTAAAATATCCAGTTGTTTCTCAAAAGTGATCAGTATTAAGTAAAGACACTTTCATCCATGTTAGATTTCATTGACTTTACAGTTACCAATCCCTCCCCTCGTCATCTATTTTTTGGTATTTATTTTAGAAACGTTACTTCTTTTTCTTTATTTCTCTGAGGAGAAAAAGGTAATGTATACAAAAGAATATGAAGACATTTATATGGATACACACATTTTATTGGCAGACAATTATATGCCACTGAAGTTTGTGATTTTTAGCTAATAACATAATTAATTAACTATAGAGAATTTGCTGTATTTTAAGATCCTAGGAAACAAAGTCAGGTTTTTGTTTTGTTTTGTTTTGTTTTGCTTCTGAAGTCATGCTCTTTAGAGTAAACTGAAGTTATTAGGAAAGAGGTCTTTGCAGCTTCCACTGTCCTGTGCAAACTTTAGTTTTAAGAAAATTACTTTATGTATATACAAAGTATATGTAAATGCTCACATAATACACAAGTTTCCTATAAGGTTTGTATTGGGGAAAAAAAGAAACACATCCATTTCTCAACGTAAAGCTGAAAAAAAAAAAAACAAAAAACCTTTAAAATCTATGTTTAGTCCTAAATAACCCTGAAAAAGAAAAAAAGAAAAAGATGACTGAGAAGATCTTGGAAGCCAACAAGTACACAAACATGGAAACTAAGAATTGTCCTCTAAAATAAAATTGTAATTAGAATGTTTATCAATAAAAGTCTACAGGTCTCTATGTTTTAATAACTTTCAGAGCTAAGGAGAAGTGATTCAAGTTTGATTCCAAATCTTTTATAACCATTCTATACCATTATACAACCAAATTAAAAGTTCACCAAAAATGATGAATCCTAGAGCATACTCAATTGTTTTATGTAAGCTCATCTCAGAGGGGAAAAGTCACAAGGGGTTGATTTTTAATGCTAATTTTGATTTCTAATGCTTACAATAAATTAAGTCAACCACCTTCTAAGTTCCGGACTGCCACACATGCTCTAAACTGCTCTGTGGGGATAAAACACTTTAGAAGCTTATAATTCCTACAGAGTGTTTTGATTATTTTATACAAACTAAACTCCAACAGCAAAAAATTTCACAAGGGAAATTGTTGTGTGGTTTAAGGCCACATAATCTGGTTTCAACCCTTGTCTTTGCCTTGAGTAAAAGTCATACTCATTAACTTGAAACAATAAACTCAAACCTTAACATTTCTGGAAAGAATTCAATTCAGGACTTTGGCAGTATCAATGGTAAATATTACACACAGGCTCAATGTGATCTTATACAGATATACAGGACATGTAGGTAATGGAGGCAATGCCAAAGTTTTAAATGAGCAACAGATATATTACATATCACTGCCTTATATATAGGCATTGACCCTTCACACACACATGCAAAATTTCCTAGCTTTCTCAATACTGAATTAGAAGCTGTGGTAATAACTTAAGTATTTATTTAGAGAAGAAATATACAATGGAACTGGAGTGGTATTAATTATATATGCATTAAGAAAAGCTGATCAATAAAATATTTTAAAAAAGAAAAAAAAAGGTTGGACCATGTAAAAATAGACTAAAAATTAACTATCCCTTTGGGGTTTATAGTTGAAAAGTAATGACACCTGAAGTAAGCAATCTCCTAAAACCTTAGCTAAATGTGATGGAATTGAATTCGGCATTAATACAAGAGAAAAGAGAAAAAACAGATTTTTTAAAATGGGAAATAGCATTCTTTTCTTTGTATAAAACTAATGTGAGTTAAATTTAAGTGGAGAGACAATAGGATGCAGCATATCAAAAAGAGAAGGAAACATTGTAAGAATAAGTAGAGGAAAAAAGAAAAGACCTAGAAAGCAGAGTCTCAGGAAGGAAGAAATTATGTACATATGACATAACAGTCTACAGCTTAGCACATATTTCACTCAGGAGTGTCTAAAACATAATCAGATAGTTTAACTCACTCAAACATAAAACAAGACTATGAACAGGCAAGAGAATAATGAAATGTGGTGGTTCCAGGCAGTTTTTCAAAATTATAACTCTCCCACACTAGCTATACATTTGCCTTTGTAATAGCAAGGCTGGAAATCACCAATTTAAGTGAAAGTTAATTTCTAACTTATGTCCTATGCCTTCGTAAAATCTTATCAGTTATTAAAAGAGTCTTTATATACTCCTTTAGCTTAATTAAATCTTTTCATGGCACATTCTGCTTTAAACTTTTGCTATTCTGGTCATTATCTCAATGTTTTTTATCCATCTAAAAAAATTTACCATTGTCCTTTGCCTTTTTAATTTAATTAATTAATTTATTTATTTATTTATTTATTTCCTAATGCTTAAAGGAAGATTACTTATTTATTTATTTGAGAGACAGACAGAGACAAAAAGCAGGGGAAAAGAGCAGAGAGAGAATCTTAAGCACGCTGCATGCCCAGTATGGAACCTGTCACAGGGCTTGATCTCACAATCCTGAGGTCATGACCTGAGCCAGAATCAGGAGTTGTTTGCTTAACGGATGGAGCCACCCAGGTACCCCCTTTTGGCTTTTTAAAAAAAGTCATATCTAACATTTATCAAATGCTTACTGAGAGCTGGTCACTCATTCTATGTATCGTACCCTTTTTATCTCTATAATCTCTTGACTACTTTCTGAGACAGGTAATATTACTGTCTTCATCTCACAGATGAGAAGACTGAGGCTTAGAGTATTTCAGTAATTTACTTATGGTCAGCTAGCTGGTCAGTTGTAGAGCCAACACCCGTATCTGGGTCTCATTTGAATCCTTGGCCTGCATTCTTGGCCACTACCATCTCATGCCTTCTTCTCTTTTGTTACTTCAAAGCCCCGGGTAACCCCATCTCCACCACATATATCCTTTCTGCCAAAGTTGAAGTGTTCTTCCAGGCACAAGAAGAAAATCACACTTTTCAACTATATACCAAGACCAAGTGGGATTTAATCCAGGCATGTAAGGTTGCTTCAACATTCAAAAATTTATGTAACCCATTAACTTAACAGGCTAAAGAAGAAAAATCACATGATCATATCTCACATGCTTGTAGATGCAAAAAATAAAAAAATAAAAATAAAACAAAACAAGAACTTTCAGCAAACTTGAAATAGAGGAGAACTGCCTCAACTTGATAGAGAACATCTCAGAAAACCTACTGCTAACATCATGTCTAATGGTGAAAAATTAGAAGCTTTCCCACTACGACCAAGAACAAGGCAAGGATGTCCCCTCTTACCACTGCTTTTCAACAGTACTGGAAGTTATGGAAGTCCTAGCTAATGTAATTAGAGAAGAAAAGAAGAAAAAAAAGTCATAGAATTAAGAAGAAAGAAATAAAACTTTTTTTTCACACATGATATGACTGTCAGTGTGGAAAAGCCCAAAGAATCAACAACAACAACAAAAAACTCCTGGAACTAATAAGCAATTACAGCAAGGTGGCAAGATACCAAGTTAACATATATAAATCATTCATTTTCTTATATACTAGCCATGAGCAATTGGAATTTGAAATTAAAAACACAATATCATTATCAGTCCCCAAAATGAAATAGATTTAGGCATAAATCTAACAAAATATATACAATATCTATATAAGGAAGACTGCAAAGCTGTTATGCAAGAGATCAAAGGACTAAAACTTGGATAGATATTTCATATTCATGAATAAGAAGACTCAATATTATCACAATGTCATAATTCTTCCTAAATTCATAGATTAAACACAGTTCCAATAAAAATCCCAGCAAATTATTTTATGAATATCTGATTTATGACACCAAATAAACAACACAATATTAAGGGAGAACAAATTCAGAAGACACACTCCAACTTCAAGACCTACTATAAAGTTACAGATATCAGTGCAGTATGATATTCGTGAAAATAGGCAAATGAACTAGTGGAACAGAATAGAGAGCCCAGAAATAGACCCTCACAAATATAGTCAACTGCTCCTTAACAAAGGAGCAAATGCACAACACAAAATGCGGCAAACATTCTCTTTATAACACATGGTGTTGGAACAACTGGACAACCACATGCAAAAAATGAATTTAGACCCAGACCTTGCACTCTTGACAAAGATCAATTCAAAATGGATGATAGGTCCACATGCAAAATGCAAAACTGTAAAACTCCTAGAAGATAACACAGGAGAAAATCTAGATGACCTTGGGTTTGCTGATGACTTTTTTAGATACAACCCCAAATGCAGGATCCATGAAAGAAATAATTAATGAACTAGACATCATTAAAATTAAAAACTTCTGCTCTGTGAGACACAGTTAGGAGAATGAAAAGACAAGCCACGGAGTGGGAGAAAATATTTGCAAACAGAGTCTGATAATGAACTGATATGAAAATATACAAAAATTCTTAAAACTCAACATGAAGAAAAAAAACTATTTAAAAATCAGAGCTTAATAGAAACCATACCAAAGAACAAAAATAGATGCCAAATAAGCATATGAAAAGATACTCCACATCACATGTCATCAGGGAAATGCAAATTAAAACAACAATGACGTATCGCTACACACCTATTAGAATGGCCCAAATCCAAAACACTGATAAAACCAAACCCTGTTGAGGATTTGGAGCAACGGAATTGTCATTCATTGCTGGTGGAAATGCAAAATGAAACAGCCACTTTGGAAGACAGTTTGGTAGCTTCTTATAAAATTAAACATACTCTCTTACCATACATCCCAGCAACGTGCCCTTGCTATTTACCCAAACGAGCCGACAACTTTGTACACAGAAAAGCCTGCACATCGCTGTGTATAGACGTTTTCTCCACAACTGCCACAATTTGAAAGCAACCAAAATGTCCCTCAGTAGGTGAATGGATAAATGAACTGATTTATCCATATGATGGACTATTATTCAATAGTGAAAAGAAATGGGCTGAGTCTGAAAAATATACGGAAGAATCTTAGATGCATATTCTAAGTGGAAAAAGCCAATGTGACACATTCCACACAACGCCAATTATGTGACATTCCGGAAAAGGCAAATAACATGGAGATTACAAAGATCAGTGTTTGCCAGAGGTTGGAGGATGGAGGCTTAATAGGCAGAGGACAGGGGATTTTTAGGGCACTGAAACCATTCCATGGGATACTACAGTGGTGGAGAGATGTCATTGAACATTTATTAGAACCTGAAAAGGTATGACTCAAGAGTGAACTCCGGTGTAAACTACGGACTTTGGGTGATCATGACGTGTCAATGTAGATTCACCAATTATAGCAAACGCACCAGTGGTATGTGGTACATTGAGTTTTGGGGGAGTTGTGAGTGTGGGGCGGGGGGGGCATATGAAAACTCTGTCCTTTCTACTTAATTTTGCTGTGAACGTAAAACTGCTCTAAGAAGTAAAGCAAGGAGCTGAATTATTCAATGAAGAGAGGGATCTTCTCTCAATTGCTTATAAAAATGCTGTAGGAGCCCATAGGTCATCTTGGAGGGTCGTCTCAAGTATTGGGCAAAAGATGGAAGGTGCTGAGAATGACAGCAGATGGCTCAAGAATCCAGAGAGAAAATTGAGACTGAGCTACAAGATGTCTGCCATGATGGACGGTCTCTTTTGGAAAAGTGTTTGATCCCCAGTGCTTCACAAGCGAGCTGTCTTCTATTTGAATATGAAAGGAGACACTACTATGACTTGGCCAGGGTTTCCACTGGTGAGGGTATGAAGGAGATTGTGGATGAGTCACAAGAAGCACACCAAGAAGCTTTTGAAATCAGCAAAAAGGAAATACCAACACATCCTATCAGATTGCGTCTGGCCCTTAACTTCTCTATGTCCTAGTATGAGGTTCTGAACTCCCTGGAGAAAGCCTGCTGTCTTGCAAAGACAGCTTTTGATGGAGCCGTTGCTCAACTTGACACATTGAGTGAAAAGCCATACCAAGATGGCATGCTTGGGGTGCCTGGGTGGCTCAGTCGGCTAATCATCTGACTTTGGCTCAATTCATAACCTTGGGGTCCTGGAATCGAGCCCTGCATCAGGATCCTCACTCAGCAGGAAGTCTGCTTGCTCCCCCTCCCTCTGCCCCTTCCCCTGCTTGTGCTCTCTCTTTCCCTCTTTATCCCTCTCAAATAAATAAAATCTTTAAATAATAATAATTTTAAAAAGACAGCATGCTAAGAATGTAATTACTGAGAGACAACTTGACATCATGGACATCGGATACCCAAGAAGATGGAGTTGAATTGAAGCAAGAGAAGGATGGGAAAATTAACCAGCCTTCTAACTTTTGTCTGCCTCATTCTAAAATTTACACACTAGACCGTTTGTCATCTATGTGGTCCCACAAATAGCTTTTTTGTTTATGATTTATGACAGATTTATGTTATTTCTATTTGAATTTCTTTTCTTCTCAAGTAGTTTTTAGGTTTCATATTAAGGTTGTAGAGCCAGTGAACAGTTAGGGAGTTCCCTGTTTTCATCTTGAGGTCCCCAATATGGGATGTGGAACTTGTATACTGGTTATAAGTGTTTGGCATCGTCCTGTTGGTACATTGTGGCTTCACAAAGGCCGGTGTTGAAACTGCTTCCACTTCTAAGCAGAGAAAACTGCCTATGTGTTGGTTTGTCCTGGTAGGAATAAAAAGGAATACCTGGTTCTAGACACTGTAACTAAAGTTTGGAGCATTTACAAGGCTGTAGTAGAAATAGGTATCCCATGGATATTAGTGTTGAACCACATGAACCTGTTGAATACTCATTCTCATTGGGCACACCTTTGACTACAATTGCAGAAGTGTTCCTTTCACTGTGACCCAATCAACTCTGGATAAGGGCAGAAATGGTTCATTTTTCATTATTTGTAAAATTCCCTGCTGTTTGCTTGTATTATTTTTGCTACATTCATTTGATTTGTATTTAAATGTTTTAGGCAACCTAAGAACAAATGTACAAGTAAAAATGTAGTAAAACTGAATTGCTTAATATCAATTACTTTATTACTTTTTGTTGTGTATCAAGCACAACAGCAAAACAAAAATCTCATGGATTTAACATTTTTTTTAGTTATTTGTTTTCAGATTTTTTTTTTTTGCTTTCTTGATTTTTTTTTATACTTGCCTAATAATATGCATGTGGTGTACAAATACTTAACAGGGAAATAACTAGCTTTGTTTAATGTCTTATGAAATTTTCATGAACAAGCCAAGTATAATTGTAGAGAACACATATATTAAGTCCCTTTAAGTGGAATAAAAGTTTATGAGTGGACTTTTCAACTACTTTCTCTACAGATTTTCATGTAAATCAGTCTTTCAGTTCCTAAATTTCTCTAAAGGAAATTGTACATTTTTGGAAATTTATTCCTTATTCTCTGTTGGCAGCTAATGGACTTCTACCAAGTTTAAATATAAAGTTTATTATAACAACAAGATATAAACTCTTCAGGACAAAGAGAACAGGAAAGGAAACTAAGTTTTGAAAGATGCAAAAAGATGGAATAAATAGCAACTGACTCAGTAAGTTAGAGAAAGTTGACATCCGACTACCTGGAAAGAAAGATGTCAATGAAAAAATTAGCACATTTGTTCTACTAGACTCTAGAAGGATTCAGGTATTAGAAGTGACTTCAGGTGACTTTGAAGACTAAGGGCAAAGTAGGGTGAGCACAAGAGGTTTGAGTCTTGTGTGATACAAAAGGAGGCACAGAGAGGATAGGAAACTAGCTGCTAATCACAAAGTATTTAAGAGGCATAAATAGGGCATAAACCTACTTATTTCAAATTCAACTCAAAGCCTCCCTTTGTATAGTGAGTCTGTAATGGGAGCATTCAGAGTTTAGATGTTCTCTCCCAGCCTACATCCCCTCCCACCAAGATGAAATAAGACAGTGCTGTAGGAGGAGATTGACTCAGAAAGGCTCTGTGAGGGACACACTGAGAAAAACGTGCAATCCAGGATATAGAAAGTCTAAAACAAAAGAAAGTATCCCCAGGATAAAGATAAAGACAGATCCCAAGAAAACTATTGTATAATTGATTCAGAAAGCAGTCAATTAATACAAGTTTAGATATTATATTGATTTTATTTTATTTTATTTATTTATTTTTTTTAGATATTATATTGATTTTAATATTTGTCATATTGATTTAATACAGATTAGAAAGATAAAAAATCCAAGAGAGATGCTTCTAAGGGAAAAAAGTAGATCTATTACCTATGAGGTTTAACAGTAACAAGACGAGAATCAGTGCTTAGAAAGAAAGCTTGGGCCAAACTGTGGAAGGAGCCTCGGTGTCCAACGAAAGATGAATGGATAAAGAAGATGTGGTTTATGTATACAATGGAATATTACTCAGCTATTAGAAATGACAAATACCCACCATTTGCTTCAACGTGGATGGAACTGGAGGGTATTATGCTGAGTGAAGTAAGTCAGTCGGAGAAGGACAAACATTATATGTTCTCATTCATTTGGGGAATATAAATAATAGTGAAAGGGAATATAAGGGAAGGGAGAAGAAATGTGTGGGAAATATCAGAAAGGGAGACAGAACGTAAAGACTGCTAACTCTGGGAAACGAACTAGGGGTGGTAGAAGGGGAGGGGGGTGGGGGGTGGGAGTGAATGGGTGACGGGCACTGGGTGTTATTCTGTATGTTAGTAAATTGAACACCAATAAAAAAAAATAAAATAAATAAATAAAATAAATAAATAAATAAAAAATTTTTAACCCCCCCAAAAAAATAATAAAAATAAAATAAATAAATGAGCAACATGTACACAGAAAAGTAGGCAAAACTAAAAAACATGATAGGTAACTCGAGGAAAACCAGTGAGTTGTTTTGTTAAATGCAACAAACTATTGTAGGTGGATCAATTGTGATTAAATGTATACAGTCCTAATAATTAAATATAAAATTATTTAACAAAAAAAATAGGAGAGTGAAAAAAATTTTAATCATAAAGTTTAAGAAAGCTAAAGTCTCATATTCCATAGTAAAAATCAATGACTAATATAAAAATCAATATAGTGATAAATTAAAGCAATATAAATATCTGAATCAATATGATAGAGGCACCTGGGTGGCTCCAATGGTTAAGCATCTGCCTTCAGTTCAGGTCACGATCTCAGGATCCTCAGCTGGAGCCCCACATCGGACTCCCTGCTCAGTGGGAAGTCTGCTTCTCCCTCTCCTTTTGCTTCCTCCCCTGTCCATTCTCTTTCTCTCTTTCAAATAAATAAATAAAATCTTTAAAAAAATAAATCAATATGATAAATATCAAAATCAATATCTAAGATTGGAACATCAAAAATTTACAGGATGCTATTTGGATAGTTAGTTCTCAATACAATTCCTGAAAAAGGAGCTCACAAATATAAAATACAAAATGAAAACCCAAAAAAGCAGCAAAAAGAGTAAATTTGCCTCTAAGGCGCAGGAATTAGGGAGCAAGAGATACTGAAAACAAGAATGTTCTTTTTCATCATAAATCAGGTAACCATATATCCCGTTTTTCTCTGAAATGTCCTGTTTTATTCCTGTTTTCCCAGTGTCCTATCCAATTAGCAACCCTCTTTCATTTTCAAAAGTGTATAACAAATTAAATGTTCACCCTAATTACAAGATTTGTAGAATTACTTTACTTCTAAACTATGCACATTTATTACTATTATAAATACATTTTAAGTGAGGCTTTGAGTTGAAGTTGAAATAAGTAGGTTTATGTCCTATTTAAGCCTCTCAAATACTTTGTGATTAGCGGCTAGTTTCTTAATCTCTCTATGCCTCCTTTTGTATCACATCTGCAAAATAAGGATTATAAAAGTTCCTATGACATAGATTTGATATAAAGATTGAATAGGCCACTTTGCACAGTGTTTTGCACTTAACCGATGCTCAATAAACCTATTATTGTGTTAAATGTCTATGAAATTTGAGTGGATTCAGAATGAATCTATTTCCTCATAGTGGATTTTCATCTAGGCCTTTAATGTTATAATTGGAAATTAGTGAAAAGTTTAAAGTTACATTCTTTTTCTTAAGTTTATGGAACATATTGAATAAGGTCTCTCTCTGTAGGAGTGTTTGAAGAAATGGCCAAATTTGGAACTTTTTATTACAAAGTAAAGAACCAATAAAACTACAGCCATTTAGTTCATTCAGATGTTTTTTTTTTTAAATCTTCAGATCATAATTAGAGAAATAAATATGTTGCTTATTTTCAGAGCATAATTTTCCCTATACATTTGTCTATTAATCTTCATTTACTACTTGGGAGCACTTTTTGGACAAATAACGGTGTATAATCACAGACTGCTAGCTATTTTGGAAGTCTGGCTGACTTTCCACATTCTGTGGGAACCTGGGACTACAGCACTCTAAGAGATCTATATTCTATGGGTTAATCAGACATGTAAACAGTCTCAAGAAAACGCATCTAAATATCCTAGGCAATGTTTCCAACATTATTTCATAAGTCTCCTATCAAGAGCTAGCATTTTTTTATAGGTCAACAAGGATTAAATAGGTCATTTTTACGACATTAGAGGACTTTTATAACATCGCCCAATATCCTTATAGTTATTTCGGTAAATTGCTTGATTTAAAGGCAATGTTTAATTAAGCTGCTCCTGTGCTTTAAACCTTACATTCTAATTTTTCATGTTCCATTTTCCCAAATTTTATTCATTTGAAGTCTCACTTCCCAATAGTCTTTTGCAAGAATTCCAGTTTATATTCCAGTCTCCCTTCCTTAAACTCAACTGCCATTTTAACAGTTGGGGACTTTTTTTTTTTTTTTTTTGGTTATATAATAGATTCTTTATAAATTTTTTTCCAGTTATACTGAACCATAACTTACAAATAAGGTCGTAATATATTGAAGTGTACAAAGTGATGATTTGATATATGTCTACATTAGGAAACGATTTTCACAATCACGTTAATTAACAAATGCACTACTTCACACAGTTACCTATTTTTTTTTGGTACAAATTCTTTTTTTTTTTTTTAATTTTTAAGATTTATTTATTCGAGAGAGAGAAAGCACAAGACAGGGAGGTGTAAAGGGAGAGGAAGAGAGAAACTTCAGCAGACTCCACACTTAACACTGGCCTGATGTGGGGCTGACCTCATGACCCTGAGATCACAATCTGAGTCAAAACCAAAAGTCAGATACTTAACTGACTGTGCCACCCAAGTGCCCCTTTTTAAAATTTAAAATCAGTGACCTTATATTCATAGCATTACCATAAAATCATGCAACTTTTTTTTTTGAAGAAGCATTCAAAAACTTAATACACACAGATGAAAGTTAATCTCTTGAAAGTAGTCACTTTGGGATTCAGTCCCTGTTCAACATTGCTGCCATCTTTAGTACTATACAACCAATAATACATTTTTTTTTGCATAGTGACAGTAATCGTGAATTCTTTTTCTCCAATGATGAAATTTATTTTGCAAATCAGTACTTATTTGTCACCGAATCTAGTACCAAAGCAAGTGAGTAAGCAGAAAAGTATCCGGACTATTTTATAGCTTAGTTTTTAATACAATTGCTGAAAAGGGAGCTCCTCAATTTTTTTAAATGTAGTAAGTTTAAGTCCACTACTGTTTTGACATTGTTGCAGTCCTTACTTATTTTTTATATCATTTTAGGATTGTTTGTTGGTTTTAGTCTCATATCTGCCCCCTACACTTCTCAGTACTATGTAAAATGAAGACACATGATGGGCACTCAACCAATGTCTATAATATTGAAACTTCTCTGCCCTTCTTTCTGTAGGAGGCAACCAGCAATCAGAAAGAGACATAATAAAAACCACCTGGCAACTCCAACCAACTCAGAGCCCCCAGGTTGAAATTAGTGGTTCCATTTCCATCAAAAAATTCTTTTTTGTTTGTTTCTTTTCTTCCATTTTTAGAAGCAAAGACACCCATTCAAATACCTGGTAAAAAAAAATTCTAGACAGGTCTAGGTTTCCAGTTCCAGAAAACTAAGATACAGCTGCTGGAACATTACGGCCAGATTCTCTTGGCTTTACCTCCTGTACAAATAAATCCATCTACTGCTGTGCTTGGCGAGGCGACAAAAACAGCTGCAGAGGGGGGCAAAACCTATCCTGGCACAGGCTCTGGGCTGATTTCTTCGTTAAAGACTCTCATCTTTCTAGGATGTGGGCCCTCCTAGGCTGACAGGACAAGGCAAGGTAGCAAGGGTGGAAGGAGAGGAGAGTCGTTCCCTGACCCTTGATTGAGCTCTGCTTGCAGCTGTCCCCAACTTCTGTAATATGGTAACCTTTTCCACTCTTGCCCCAGAGATTCCTGTGGGAATGGGACTTCCTGAGCCATAATCCTACAAATGGGAAGAGACGTTACAGGCTCAAGTAACTCAGAAATGGGAGGGAGGAAGAGAAGAGAAAAGAGAAGAGAAAGAGGTGAAGAAAAATGAAAAGAAAAAGCCAGATAAAGGAGGTCTATCAGGGCAGATCTGAGAAGATCAGATAACTAGAAACTAGGTGTGCGTTTGTTTTGTTTTGTTTTGTTTTAATTGGGAAAATGTCTGAAAATTCAGGTGAATTAAGCCAGTCATAAGAGGATTTTTCCAACCACCTTATATCCTAGCTACACTCAACATAGTGTGTCCACACCTCTGCCTAGGTCAGGGCTTAGGAGCATGGACATTCTCTAAGTCTACTACTTCCTAGATGTATGACAATTACTTCTCTGCTTGTAATTTTCCTATCTGTAAAATGGGGATGATTACAGTGCCAACCATACAGGATTATTGTGAAAATTAAATAGGTGAATGCATGTAAAACAAGAGTTTTCTGTCGTATATGACACAGAGTGTACACTCCAGTTTTCCTTGCTCTATTTTGACGGTACCAGTGAATAGCTTCTGACAATTAAGTCACTCGGTAGAGATGACCCAACTCACCAGGCATATTCATTTATTTATAAATATTCATTATAAGTATTCACTTATATGTATTGCTCACACTTCTCCTATCTTCAAATACCTAGGTTTACCTCTTTATCTCAACCTATCAAAACCTATCATTCTTCAAGCACCTATCAGTTTCATAAACGCTTGTTCCATCTCCTCCATAAAAACCATCCCTGATCTCACCTGGGAATTCTTAGAACATTTAATATCTGTAAGTTTGGCACTTAGTGGTTCACATACCAGCATAGTCTACGTGGTATCGTTTGCAAAGCAGTGACAGCTGACTACTACCAGTTACTGATGAGCTTCTCAGAGCCTGTCTCATATTAAGAGGGAAAAAGAGAATGGCCAAAGAATATACGTAGCGACTCCATGCCAAAGTATTTCTTATATCTTTGTCTAATACAAAGTATGCAGGCCTTCAGTGCTGAAAGACCCTCCTTTTTTGTTTTGTTTTGTTTTGTTTTGTTTTGTTTTGTTTTGTTTTGAGAATCCCTTGAAGGATGAAGTCTCTGAATGGTGGTAGGAAGAGGAATAAGTGATCTCGCACAAATTGCCAAAGGAGGTAGAAATACCCAGAATAACTCAACTGGATCCTCAGTCTACAATTATAGCTGTTAAAAGATGTCACTAAATGGGCTTTGAAGTCAGACAGAACAGGGAATCTTCCTTGGCCTTCTATTTACTAGCTGTGCAATTCCAGAAAATATGACATTCACTTTCCTCATTTGTAAGGTTAGGGTAACAAAGTCTTCTTCATAAGGTAGCTGTGACATTTGCAGAACTTGCTGCGGTGCCTTGTCAAGTATTCATTCTACAAATGTCATTTCCTTCCCTCTTTCCAAGAATCAGTCAAGGCAGAAAACACCAAACCATTTTAAATGAAGTCTTATCAACCACTTCATAGCCAGTTTTTCAGTGTGTCTTTTAAATTCAAAGAGCCACAAAAAGTCACATTACACATAGCTGTGATTAAATTAGATGCTATTCTGAAGGATCATGCTCCCAAGAGCATGTCTAAGCATGCACAATTTAAAAACACACCCACAATAGGTTGGAGGAATAAAAGGAATAGGTCACAAATAGTTTTATTTTCTCTTTTTAGCGTTGTTGTCATTGTTTGTTTGCTTACTTGCTTTCTAATAGTTTCCCAGGCCTTCAATGAGTTTGGTCAATTTTCACATAATCTTTTTGCTGTGTGCATCTTAAGTATAATGGAAGGAAAATAAAGAATTTGAAGTTCTAAAATATATATATATATTTTTAAATGGGAAGTTCCTTCTTAGCTGGGATTTATTTATCAAGTCATTTACTGGAA
The DNA here is from genome assembly GCF_048164855.1 of Canis lupus baileyi. Classification (NCBI taxonomy): domain Eukaryota; kingdom Metazoa; phylum Chordata; class Mammalia; order Carnivora; family Canidae; genus Canis; species Canis lupus. Next base: position 6,118,508 of record NC_132845.1, read on the forward strand.
GGGACTTGTGAACTAGAGGAACAGAGGCAACCCTTTAACTATAGTGTCAATGTTTCCTGTGGAAATACTCGTCATTGTAATTTTCTGTCAGGAGGGTAATACTTTATTGCCCAAAATGAGGGTGGTCTTTTCCATCTGTTAGATAGACAAAATTAATGCTTCTGGGTCAAACTCAGAGAAAACTGTGATTAATAAAACTAGTAAGATTCAAGATATGTGAAAGTCAGTGCATGGCTAGCATAGCCCTGGAATCAGACGGACAAGTATGACCCCTCTAGCCAGATGGTCAATGTGAGCAGAATGAAACATAGTTAAATGATTGAGACAGTGACCAGGCAAAGGTCCCTTAGAAGGGACCTGTGATCTATGCTTATGGGGTATGTAACTAAAAAACATACAACCTTGATAGTGGACGGGAATAAAAAGGGTCCTGTAAACATAATGCATAAATGTGTAGATATGGAGAAAAATGAAAAAAGCATAAGTAAATGCAGGCCAGAAACATGAGCATCCACCACAAGCGCTGCAGGAACAGAAAAGACTCAGAAAAGTGTTGGCCCTATAAGAAGAGAATTTTCACTCCCTCATTCATTCATTCAAGTATGTATTGAGCATCAAGCATATGTTAGGTAAATAAAGCTACAAAGGTGAAAAGACAATCCTTGCCGATAGTGAGGAGAGAAACACACCTAGTAAGGATTAGGAGGAAGGAACTCTAGTCTGCCTAGGATAATGTTGTATTTTTACAGAAACCAGCTGTCTGAAGAGTTTTCTTAGCAGATGTAGGAGAGGTGGGCTCTAGCAAAAAGGAACAATATGTTCAAAGTTTCAATAATGTAAAAAAAAAAGTAATCAATTTGAGGGGAACCTAAGTTGGTACATAATAGCTAGGATATGATATTCAAAGGAAGCTATCTAGATAATAAGGCCAGACTGAAACATAAGGGCTACAATCTGAAGAGCCTTGAATGTCAAGCAGAGAAGTTTAGGTTTTATGTTATCGGTATTGAGGAACAATTAAAGTTTTCAAGCATAAGAGTAATCAGGTCAGATTTTTATGGTAGAAATGTCATTCTGATAGAAATGGAGATGAAGAAGGGCGAGGAGGCCAGCGAGGAAGTTATAACAATAGTAATGGGATGCTAGGTATACGGAGGTTAAGAGTTGAACCCAATAAAAAGTAAAGGGCTGAGAATGAAAAGGACAGATTTTAGGCAACAGTATTGATAGTATATATGTGTGGAGGAGAATGAAGGACCCCCCACAAAAGTCCATATTCAGGCATGGGCAACTGGTGGTAGCTGGGGCTGTTCACCGAAGTAGGAAAAACTGGAGAAAAAGCATGTTTCAAGAAAGACAACATACAAGCTTAGTTTTCAATAGATTATATTTATTTATATATCATATATATTTATAATATCATATATATTATATATTTATTTATATATTATATGTATTTATAATATATATTTATATATTAATTATATATTTATAATTAGGTCTATGCAAAAAGAATTCTACAAGCCCCCTACATGATAGAGGGGTGAGAACTGAAAGAAACCAGATAATGAAGATATTAAAGATTGAAAAGAGGATAGAAACAGACCTATCTGTACTAAAGTCAGAGTTCTTATTAAAAATGAAACAAAATGAATGAACAAAACCAAAATTCACTAAATGCGCTCTGACTAGATAACACTGATGGGGGACTTCATATAGGAGATGAAATGCAGGATTCTCATGGCTAAGGAACAAAGCCCGCCAGCTTCTGCATCAAGCTCCACCAGCGCCAAGAACTTGACTTTGCTTACATTCACTGGCACCACCATTGCCAGTGCTACTCACGCCTGCAAAACACATCCTGGAAAATCATCACCACTCCTGCTCCTACCACCTTCACCAGCAAAACTGGAAACTTCATTTACGGCATCTCTCTCAAGAGCCTAAGTCAAAGGTAACTTAAATGCAAGGGAAACTTGGAATTTTAGTTCTGACATATCCCTTGGAGAAGAGGGGGAGGGGGAAAGAGGCTCAACTTAGACCAAAGTGAACAACAGAACGAATGGATCAGAGAGGTAAAAACGGGATTGTAACTCTGAGACTAGAAACAGATTTTTAACTCTGTGGAGAGAAATTAGCAAATATAACAATAAAAACAATCTATTCCATCTGATTCAATCTAATCAAATCTATCATGAGTTTAGCGACTATTCGATGCCGCACGCTGTATATACACTATTTCTAAACGTCATAATAACCCTCTATGGCACGTATAACTATCTTCATGTTATAAATGACAAAATAAGATTCACAAAAGTGAAATAACCAATATCACAGAGCTGGTATCTGGCTAAGCCAAGGCCTGTGTGCAAGTCAGCCTAATTCCTCATCCTCTCCATGCTCTTCTTTCAGAACACCATCAACATAGAATATCGGCAGTTAGGTAGACATTTCTATGGGAGTAGTATAAAAAATGTATTTATATTTTAACTGTAAAGTTTAGGGTTTTTTTCTGAATAATTGCTTTGATTCTAAAAACCGCACTCAATGACATCTGTCTCAGGCACTGCTATAAAAATGTCTAAGCTCAAGTGCACGCTCATGGATAAGAAGCCAAGAAATGTTACCCGGCCCACAGGGTAGCAAACATTAAACAGGAGACTCTAGACATGAAAAGCATAGCCCAGGAAGGCTATGGATGTATATCCCCCAATGAATGGGAACAGTGGGTCAAGCCATCATCCTACTCTTTTGTTCTCCTACAACAAAGAAGTCTTTCTGACCAAGGAAGGCCCTGCTAATAATATACAATAAAGTGGCCCTGCCATTTTTAACGCTTCCAATAAGTTCACAATCAGGATATATTTTTACCTTGTGAACTTGCATTAGTGTCTTTCTTCCAAAGAGTTAAAAAATACACTTCTGTGTTTGGCTGAAATATGATTTTGGGAAGGTTTATGAAAGGCCATGAGAGTGAATCCACATGTGGAACAATATGAAGGCAGCAAGATAATTCCTTTGTCTGATTCTGATACACTTAAATTTTTTTTTTTTTACAGTTAAATTTTTCTAATCATCCTCGAAGATTTCAATAATGTGGACTTATTTCTGTATAATGTGTGTGTGGCATAAATGATTCTGGTTCCCATGAACAATCCTTTCTTTATTATCAAAATAAAAGCATACTGGATTCACCTCCACGTTTACTGCAGCATTATTTACAAAAGCCAAATTATGGAAACAGTGCAAGTGTCCACTGACTGCAGAGTAGATAAGGAAGATGTGGTATATATATATGTATATATAAAATGGAATATTACTCAGCCATAAAAAATGAGATCTTAACATTTGCAACAATATGGATGGATCTAGAGAGTATAATCCTAAGCAAAATAAGCCAATCGGAGAAAGACAAAAACCTATGATTTAATTCATATGTGGAATTTATGAAACAAAGGGAAAAGAAGACAAAAAATAGACTCTTTTTTTTTTAAAGATGTGTTCATCTATTAGAAAGAGAGAGAGGGAACGTGTATGAACAGGGGGAGGAGCAAAGGGAGAGGGAGAAGCAGACTCCCTGCTGAGTGGGAAGCCTGAAGCAGGGCTCAATCCCAAGACTCTGAGATCATGACTTAAGTTGAAACCAAGAGTCGGATGCTCAACCAACTAAGCCACACAGCCACCCTGCAAAAATAGACTTAAAAAAAAAAAAGATTTTATTTATTTACTCATGAGAGACACACAGAGAGAGGCAGAGACACAGGCAGAGGGAGAAGCAGGCTCCATGGAGGAAGCCCGATGTGGGACTCGACCCCAGGACCCTGGGATCATGACCTGAGCTGAAGTCAGACACTCCACCACTGAACCACCCAGGGGCCCCTAGACTCTTAACTATAGAGGAAAACAGATGGTTCCCAGAGGGAAGGTTGGTGGGGGGAATGGGTGACATAGGTGAAGGGGGTTAGGAGTACACTTATCTTGATGAGCACTGAGTAATATATTGAAGTGTTGAATCACTATATTGTTCACCTGAAACTAATATAATATTGTACGTTAACTACACTGGAATTAAAATAAAAATAGTAATATTTTAAAAAGGTAAATTGGATCATGTGGTTCCCTGCTTAAATCCCTCCCATTCCTTTTTTAAGAGAATCCAAACTCCTTGCCTCCATGAAGAAGCCCCTGCATGGTCCGGCTCCTGCTGACCTCCCTAACCTCTTCTATCATCACACCTCGCGTTAGCTATGTGGGTCTCCTTCTGATGTCCCAAATGCACCAAGCCCTTCCCCACTCTAGGCTCTTACACTTATTGTCCCTCTGCTTAGAGCACTCTTATCCACTTCTCTGCACAGCTGCCTTCTTCTTCGCCTTTGGGATTCATCTCAGATGCTGCCTCCTGGAAAAGCCCTTCCCTGATCACCCTATCCCTAGTGATCTTAGACTCCTCTGATTCTCTCCACCACCTAAACACTTCAACAGTACCTGGATGTTTCCCCAGCAGGACTTATCTCAAGAAGTGTATTCATTGTATATTTATTGTGTATATCTATTATATGTTTATCTGTTTATCATCCGTCTCTGCCAGTAGAATATGGATCCATGATGACAGGGATATCATGTGTCTGTACTGCTGGATCCTCAGTATGCCTGGCAGGTAGCAGTCACTCAATAAATGCTTACTAATGAAATGAATAAAGCAGTGGTAAAATAGGATCAGCATGACCTGTGCCACCCACCCTTCCTTAAAGTTTTATAGCTTTTTACTCCATGTCCCAGCTTGTGGTCCTAGGCACATATAACAAATGCTCTTGTAGTTCTTGGTTGCTCTTTATGTCCTGCTTCTCTAGGCAACAAGAACATCTTTACCTGGTTTGACTCCCATTTCTTTAAGGCTTTTACCTTAAAAGCTACTGAGTCTCTATGCTATCCTCAGTTGTTCAGAGAATTTGAAGCTTATTCTATGGCCTCCCCTTTATACCAGCTAGAATTTAATGCCCTCTGTGATGTGATCTGTTATTTCATTGTGGCTGTTTTTGGCCATTGGCAAAGCAGTACGACTTCCCCAAACTCATTTCATGTGTAGCCTTGGTGCCAGGAATATGTCTCAGGAGTGCTGAGGAATGAATGATTTTAGAGGCTCCTGAACACCACAGATTTGGGAGCACCTTGTTTGTTTATTCTGAATCAATTAGTTCCTTAGGATATGAAATCACTGAACAATGAAAATACAGATTCATTCATAAGGATTTAAAAAAAAAATAGCCGGGCAAGAAATTTCATTTCATAAGTCCCACTCCCTTAAAAATTAACCACTGTGCCCACAATACCAACTGTGAAAATTCCCATCAGGTAATTATAGCTTAAAAAAAAAAATGTGATGAGAGAGTAGCTTAACAGTGCAGAGCAGAGAGTGGCGAGTGTTTGAGCATTCTTGTGCATGTGCTTAAAGGCACTTAGGGACCTTGCTTTTCATGTAGCATAAAGCTTATTTTCAAAAATAATTTCTTTAATTGTGCTTCTACTTGAAGGGATAAATTATATTTGATAAATGATCTTCTTGTGCAAAAATCCCAGGATAGATATTCAATATCCTATAGCACCCACTCTCATGGCATACACTCTTTACAAAATAGACCAAAACAGTATTTGAAAGAAACACTTCCTCATCATGGCTGAGAGTGATTTTAAAATGGCTATCAGATAACTAAAATCTCTCCTTTCCAAAGAAACTCAGTGTTTTCTACATTAATCTATAAGACAAACACAAAAAGTGGGATAATGAGAAGATAGGTGTTCTTCAAGGACATAAAATCCTCATTTTTTACTTAAGTATGTTTGTAGTGGATAATAAGTGTTATATATTTTACTGTCAAGATATACAAAAATGATTTCCAGTACTGTAACATCAAAACATCCCCGTCCTTACTCTAGCTTCCGTGGAAACACAACATTCACCTAGTCTAAAAACTAAAAATGCCCTAAGGCCTTTTGTTCCTCAACTCCCACATGTCCCCAATCATTTACTGACCCCTTAATCTTCCAAATGCAGTTGCAATTCACAACAGTGTGTGTTTGTGTGCGTGTGTGTGTGTGTGTGTGTGTGTGTGGTGTGGCTGGCTGGATAATGATGAGCTAAGCTTAATTACATCATTAGGCAGGAGGCCGCAGATCTCCTGCTGCCTTAAGGGACTGATTGGAATTTTAAAATATTATTTTCACTTAGTGGAATCTAAATTAAATAAATAGGCTCCATTAAAGAAGAGCCATGGTACATTTGCTGTTGATTTTTGTCCGTTTACAATTGTGCTAGAGGCTGAGGTGCCCAAAGGGGTATACAGTCATCTTCTTGCAAACTTCTAATTAGACCATGTAAAATATAACTGACAAGACTTTTTCTGTTGTACCAGAATATTCTCATTTTTTAAAGTATCTTCTCTTTTTTGCACCTCTAATAGATTTCCCTAACATTATTCTGTACTTCCCATATTAGTGTTTAATGTAAGTCATTATTATGTGATAAATAGGTTTATGTTTTTTTTTACATTTTTATATGTTTATTTCATGGTGCCATTTGTAGCTCCACCCAGCCAACCATTGCAATCTGAGGGACACAGAGAGCTAACCTGTTTTGCTCTAAGTTTCTCCTAGCTGAGCTATGAGAAAGGTGAAAAGACAGGAGAACTTAGAAATCTGATTTTTGGTCCTGAAAAGCCGAAAGCATAAGATAAGTTCCCTTAGTACTCCTATTCAGAGTCAGACTACTTCTCCTTCATGTAAGCAAGGTTATAAAATTGTCTCTATCCTTCCTAATTAAAGACCTGAGAAACATGAATTTTAGGTTACTGAGAGAGTCAGGGTCGGGCTTGAGGCACCACAGGCCACCCAAGGAAAATCCAGCTGCATCGCATTTGAAGCTGTCCTATCATAGTCTGGAAAAAATGCTCCAATCTTAAAAATATGTCTAGACCACTTTATTTCACTCCTATGTGACTCTTAGGTGAAGTGGGGGGTGAGGTGGGGGTTGATGGGTAAGACGAGGGTGGCAAATGAGCATTCTACATGAAAACTCTTTTCTAAAAAGAACCCATCAGGAAGCTGATTTACAGTAAAAAAAAAACTGACATTACAGACCCCGTGTGTAAGCCCTTCATCATTCTGCGGTAGAGAGTTTCAGGCACTGCCTACAAATAAAGAGCATGCAAAAGGTCCTCCTGTATCTCAGGGACTCAGGAATGGCTCCAGGCATATTAGGGGCAGAAAGTCTTTAAATGGCCTCACTTCCCTGCAGACATGCCCCTCCTTTTCAATCCTTATTCTCCCACGATCCCCAGATCTACAGATTCTAGGGTGCAGCAGTTTGCCTGGGTCTGGTCTCCACAGCAAAACCACCCACGATTTAGGATATATCCATTCTCTATGATCTCTTATGAAAAATTAACTGCATTCACTTGTGGCCCTACTTAGATAAATTTTTAACCTTTTTATTTAGGGGCAAAAACGGGTCTTGGCTAAAAACACCTTTAGAATCTTGGATTTTTGAGGAATGGGGACTCAAAGTTTATTTTACAGATGATGAAGCTAAATTCCCGGAGAAGGTGACTAATTTCCACAAGGTCACACAGCTACTTCATAATTTAGCTGGGACTAACATCTGTTTCTCAATTCCTGATCCATTGTTTTTAATCCATGGCACCAAGCTGCTTGATGTTTCAGTCTTCTAAGGAGAGTTTATCACCTAGACAGCTTTTCTAATCCCTTGACCGAATGAATAAGTGAGATGGGAGATTTAGGCTCTGAAACACACTCTTAGGAGGTAACATGACCAATCCTCTGAGAATTGTCTTTCTTAAACAAATCTTCACACCCCACAACTTATTTAGATGAATTGTTATTCCTGCTCATCTGTGGCTGGCAATGCCATCCCTTAATCACCAGAGAGGAGGGACTGCAGGAGCTTCTTCTAGAAAGACTGGCAAAAAGTCACTCCCCTGAAAAGCAGGGAAGAAACACTGACTCTGGTCTTTGGTTAAGTGGGTCCCTTAATGGAAGAGGTAGGGACTGCCTAGATATCCCCTTATGCCATCCCATTAACACACAAGAGTGTGCATGAGTGCAGGAGGGTGTCATTAGGGTAAATGAACGGGGTTTGGGGATTAATGTTGTTAACACTGCTGCCTGCTGATAGTAAAAGAAGGCAATCTCAACCTGTTAAACAGCCTACCACCTGGGAAGTTGAACTGCCCACAGTCAGCAGAGACCGGAATGGAATTGAGAATGAGTTTCAAAAAAAATTCTGAGCCACAGGGATACCACAAAGAAAGGGATGCAGCGAGATTTTTAAAGGAAGAAAGAAAAGATGGGAAAACCAAATCAACCTCCCCAAGGAAGTATTGGGTACAGATATGAAGTATTTTGGCTTTTCTAATATTTTTATTATGTGATTTGCCAAGGTCACCTTGTTTAGGGGTTTCAAGTAGTTTTTAATTGGCAATGTATTCCAAAATATCTTTGTACTACCATTCTTATGAATATATTCATAAAATACTTCGGTGTCTTCCCAACAAGATAGTACACCAGCAGAGTGTGAGCTCCCCTCCCCAGGATCAACTCTGGAGAAACTGCAGAGCCAAACATGGGTCAGAGTAAGTATTATAAAAACAATGAGGAAACTCCTAGGGAGAAAGCTATAGAAACTAGTGTATAGGGTTGCAGCAGCCTGGGGCAAAGGCTACTGTGTCACAGCATTAAGGACTGGTTTAGGGAGAGTTTTAAAACTGTTCTTATCTTTGGATCATCATCATCTGCCCCGTCACCAAAGAATCCACAACAACAGTTCAGGTCACTGCCATGGGGTAATATCAGGGCAAGATAAAAGTCCTGCTGGAATGAAACTATATTCCCACCAACCAGTCACATGCCACAAATCACTCCCCTACTCCTTCCCTGTCTAAACTCCCTAGGGGATTACCCCTGCCCACGAATATAAAGCAGATGCATGGTGCAGTGCCAGTGAACCAAAATGTTCGGTAAAAATAAGACCTAATATAATAGTGATTACAATAAATTTAGGTGGGGTCGATACTACTTAAGAGACAAGAGATTCTCATACTGGTTTTTTAATTACAAAAAGGATTTAATAACTTGCTGTTTATAAGAAGGACCATTTAAACAAAATATATAAAAAGGATGGCAAAAGGTGATCTGGCAATTGTGCAAAATTCCAAAGAAAGCTGGAATTGGACTCTTAACATTATTAACAAGATAAGAATTCATGGGGGAAAAAAACACAACAAAAAGGGTAATTATACCTTGATGTGGGGAATAACAGAGAAAGAAGATTTAGTCATCATGAACATAAATGCACCTAACAGTATAGGTTAGATAGGACTGGGGGGGAAAATAGGTATATAAAAAATTGTAGCTGGAGACTTTAACACACATCTCCTGAAACTGATAGATAAAAAAAATAAGATTAACTTCTAGCTTCTTTTTCAGATTGCAAAAACAAAAACAAAAACAAAACTAAGTTAATAAAATTTTCAATCCCATATGTCATAAATTTACAAAATATATACTAAATAGCCTGTGGAAATCATAAGAGAAATGACAATGTATTTAGAATTGAACAATGGAATTCATATTGTATGTCAAAATTTGTGGGGCACATTTGAAGCAGTATTTATGGAGAAATCTATAACTCTGAATGCACTTATTAGGGCATAAGAAAGACTGAAGAAAAATATAGCTAACCAAAATGAAAGAAAGAAGATATCTTCCAAGAGAAAAGAAACTTTTTTTTTTTTTATAAAAGAGCAGAATTCAACTAAATAGAAAATTTAAAAGAAAATAGAGTAGGTCACAACACTGAAACTCATTATTTTAAAAAATCAATGATGATCTTCCTCAGCCAGGGCTAATTGAAAAAGTAAAAAATAAAAAGATGAGATACCAATAAATAATATACAACATTTAAAAAGAGAACTAAAAAACCAACACAGATGTTTAACAATAATAATGAAATAGTATGATGAAAATGCAAAAATCTCAATAGAATGGATATGTTTCTGAAGAAATATAAAATGCAAAAGTATATACAAGAAGAAATAGAAAATGTGAGTAGACAAATTGGCATTAAAGAAATGTGAGTGGTGAGCAAAGACTTTCCAAAAAAGTCTCAGGCCCACATTTACAGTTGAGTTCTGCCAAACTTTCAAAGATTAGTTATCCTATAAATAGAAAGGGAAAGAAGACTGATCAGTTCATTTTATGAAGCAAGTGTAATTTTCATTCAAAAACTGGGTAAGAATAATATAAGAAAAGAAAATTATAGATTTATATACATAAACCACATTAAAAGACTAAAAGATACAATCATCAATTTTTAAATAAAGAAAAATGAAGGTTCAACACTTTGAAAAAGGAATGAGCAGAGACTTCCTAAACTAGGTATAGGGTATGTACATAAGCCCTTCAATATTCAACACATTCCCTTGAAGCTTAGAACAAAGACCAAAATACTTATTGTCTCTGCTCTTGTTTAACATAGTAAAGTATTGAAAGGGAAGAGATAAAACTCCCATTATTTGAAGATTTTCTGGACAGTAATAACAACAAAATCAACATATAAATAATACTATTGAGAGATTTCAGCAAGATGGCCAGATTCAAATTCAATCTACATGGGCAGCCGGGGTGGCTCAGCGGTTTAGCACCACCTTCGGCCCAGGGCCTGATCCTGGAAACCCAGGACCAAGTGTTGGGCTCCCTGGGTGGACCCTGCTTCTCCCTCTGCCTGTGTCTCCGCCTCTCTCTCTGTGTCTCTCATGAATAAATAAATGAGCTCTTAAAAAAAAAAATTCAATCTACACAAAATCAATAGCATTTTTCTATATCAGAAATAAGCATCTAGAAAATATAATAAAATGAAGACACCACGAAAGTAATAAAAACTATAAAATTTCTATGGATTAAAAAGTACTGAAGATTTTTGTAGAGATAAATTTAGACTTTATTGAAAGCCATAAAAAATAGACATTCTATATACTTAGAAGAGATAATAAAGATCGAGTTCTCTTTCATAATAATTCATAAATTCAATATGACTCCAGTCAAAATTTCAAGTAGATTTTTTAAAGTGAGACACTTCTTTTTTATTTTATTTATTTATTAATGAGCCACAGAGAGAGACAGAGGCAGAGACATAGGCAGAGGGAGAAGTGGGCTCCTGGAAGGGAGCCTGATGCGGAATTCGATCCCAGGACCCGAGAATCACACCCTGAGCCAAAGGCAGATGCTCAACTGCTGAGCCACCCAGGTGCCCTAAAGTAAAACACGTTAAAATTGGTTTCAAGGAATAAAAGCTTATGATTAGTTTAAGGCAACTTTGAAAAATCAGATTAAATAAAAAAGTATAGTACAGTATGGGACAAATAGAGCAACGGAATATAATAGAGAACTCAAGACAGACACATACAAAGAGGAGAACATTATATATGATAAAGTTGACCCTACAAACTATGGTTATAAAAATGCATAGATCAGAATTCTTGTTGCAGAAACATAGTTGATTGATGACCCCGGATGCTCTCCCTCTGCATCTACAACCAAATTCATACCAAGGCTACTTCCTGTAGGGTGTTCCCAGCCAATGACTACATACATGGGGGTACTAATTCCCACAAGACGTGATACTCCCAGGACAGGCAACTTTGGTTTGAGGACTCCCTATTGGCCTGGCCAAAACTTTCTTAGAACTGCACTATAGTTTGCGACTCCTCTTACCCAATCCACCTTCTATCTGTCTCTCCTTCACAGGTGTCAGACACAGAGGAGTAGTCTTCTAGTCACCCTCCCTATTATCCCCCAATTAATCCCTTACACATCTAAATCCATTTTAACTTCTGCTTTTAGGAGGACCTGAACTAACATACAAAAAATGATGAAAAGTTAGGTTGCTGCATAGACGTTATTGGGGAAAATTGCCTCCTATATAAAGAAAAAATATAATTGCATCCCTCTCTCATACCATAATTGCAGGTGAATTCCAAATAGATTTAAAATTATATAAGAAACAAATAACTAAAATGTAAAAGAGGACAGTCATCCAGTGATAGTGAAAGATGACTTAAACAAAACTCCAAAAGCACAAATAAGGCAAAAGTAATACTTGAAATATTGAAATTTAGGATTTCTGTTCATTGAAGGCCAATGTGGTATGGACTGCTGTCTCCCAAATTCACTCTCCTGTCTCTAAACCTAACAGAATTCCTTAATTTTGGGTGGGAGGATGGTCACCTAGGTAAAAAATGATGTTGTTTAGCCTTCCTTATAGCTAAATATGGCCCTGTGACTACTTTCTAGCCAATGAAATGTGAGGAAACTTCCAACAAATGTGTGTGGCATCTATGTCATGCCCTTAAAACAAAGGGACTTACTACCCTCTTATCCTTCTTTTCTCCTACACAACAGGCTGATTTGAACCACCTTGCATCATGCTGAGAAAGGCGGTACCCTAGAAACGGTGGAACAGTAAGACAAAAGGATCACCTCCTCCAGACTGTTACTTGAAAGAGAAATAAACCTCTTTCTTGTCGGAGCCATTGTTACTATGGGGCTCTATTACTAATGCCGAAGTTGCCTCCTAATTAATATAAATACCACAGACAAAGTTAGTGGACAGAGGACAGATAGGGAAAATATATTGGCAATATCTAAGACCAAAAAAGGCATAATAACTAAAATATGAAAAAAACCCTCATTTAAACAAGCCAACGAAAAATGAAAATCAGAAATATTCAAAGCTATTAACATGTAATAAGGAGGGGAAACCCAAAAGACTAAAAAGCACATTAGGAGATGCCACCTTTTTTAGTAATGAGAGAAATTAAAATTTAAATAACAACATACAGCTCACACTCATCACACTGGCCAATACCAAGCAATGCCAAGAATTAAGGAGATAGGTATGTAAAGTCAGGATATACGGGTTTTCTTACACTCTTGGTAGGAATGTAAATATGCCCATTCTGAAAAAGCAGTTTGGCACATCAACCTTGCTACTGGGTAGGTATCCCAAGAAATCCTCATGTAGATCTAGAAAAAATACCATTCGGTTGCGGCTATTTCTGGTGATAGGGAAATGGAGGCCTTGGAGCTCTCCTAAAGCCAATAGAAACAAGGGATATCCGATACGTACAGCACATGGCTACCAAAAGCAGAGTGCTGAATAAAACAAGCAAGAAACAGGATGAAATTTATAGCACTAGATCATTAAATAAACACGTTTGAACATGAAAATAATAATATATACATTTATAATAATAAATATATATTTTACAAACACACGCACACAGAACAAACCGCATGAGCGTGCTTAAGGAATAAGGATGAAGGGGAAAGTAAATAATGTAAGAGAGAGAGTCAATGTGTAGACTGCGGATGACAGTGTACCATGTACTAATACAACTAACTCAGTCTTCTGCACTCTAATTACCAAAACACAATAATAAAAAAATATAAAATGTTTACAAATATTTTGCTACGAAATTAAGTCCGCCTTTCTTTATTGGGTACGTTATTGCTACCTTTGTATACTCTTCGAGGTATTTTTCTAATATAATAAGCAATCTTGTGAATCTTGCGCAAATTAATCTTTTCACAGTTCTATAATCTAGAAGTTGACCAGAGGGTAGGGGTAGTAGGAATATGCTGGCTATAGAGGAAGGAATTTTAAATGTTATCCATGTTACCTCTGAAAATTCAAGTTACCCTAAATACTAGATCCTGGTATTATCTTGCTTCATCACCTTAGGCTCAGTAGTACAAATCTATGTTCCTAGTGAACCTCTCCCTATTCACAATTATGAAGCCAAAAAAAAAAAAAAAAAAGAAAGAAAGAAAAAGAAAGAAAGAAAGAAAGAAAGAAAGAGAAAGAAAGAAAGAAAGAAAGAAAGAAAGAAAGAAAGAAAGAAAGAAAGAAAGAAAGAAATGGAAAGGAAGTGGGGATCCCTGGGTGGCTCAGTGGTTTAGCGCCTGCCTTTGGCCCAGGGCGTGATCCTGGAGTCCTGGGATCAAGTCCCACATCAGGCTCCCTACATAGAGCCTGATTCTCCCTCTGCCTGGGTCTCTGCCTCTCTCTCCTTCTCTCTGTGTCTCTCATGAATAAATAAATAAAAATCTTAAAAAAAAAAAAAAGAAATGGAAAGGAGGTTGGGAGGAGAATCAGAAGAGGTGGAAAAAAATATGACTAGCAATATAAGTATCAGCCTCTTCCATTCACCGTCAACTCCTATGTGCTCAGGGTTAAGAGAATGAAAGGGAAGAACGGAGCGCAGAGCTTGGTCTTTATGTCCACGAGACACGTAACCGTTTATCAGAATCCCTTTATGTTCCATCACCGTAGCCACCTAACTCTTCTGCTGTAAGTTCTCAACGGCTGCAGGCCTAAATTGCTTGACTTCCTCTATGTTCAACACCTGAACCTGTTTCCTACCAGAAATGAGTCCACAGTCGTATTTTCAAAAATAGATTCGGTCTCACTTGCATCTCACTTTGGCAACTCCTTACTCTAGAAAAACTGAGCGTTGGCCAGCGGACAGGACACCCTCTAGGGGCTCTCTGTTCTCCTACAGCAGAACTCAGACCTCCGACAGTGAAAACTGTCCCATCAGCCGTCTTGTAAAAAGAAACTAACTACCCCTTGCTTCAGGTGACCAAGCACTAACGTTTCACTCTCCTAGAGCGAATGTGAAAAAGTAAACGGCTATAGCAATAGGAGATGCTTTGGGAAAGAGGGCCAAGGCCACAGGGTGGATATAAAGGTCTAGAATATCTTCTTTAATAAAATACATCCTACATCCAGGACCAGTATCATGGACGTGCGCCTACTGCAATCTTACAGGGTCTCATGCTCAGAAGGGCCCTGCTTGGGTTGAATGTTCTGTGCTTGGGCTGAATGCTCTTGGGGTGGCTATCTTGAAACTCTCCCAGCTCTGGCCCTCCACCACTGCCACCCTCTGTGTGGGGCACAGTCTGAATTGGCTGAAGAAGGTCACATCCCCCTCATCCAACCACCCTCTCTGCTCCCTTGTGTGGAGTTAGGGTCAGGGAGGGCCCGGGTCACAGGGGCACCTGCTGAGTCCCGGGCTGGCAATGAGGCAGTGCCTTTAGTGGGTGGCCCCACGGGATCTCTTTCCCAATCCTACAGAGGTATCAAGGAGGCCTGGTGCGAGACCCCAACTGCAATAAATTTGGCAGCGGCAGGTCTGTGTGAAGGGGAGATGGACTTTCCTGCCCCTGGCCAGGGCCCCACATTTTCATTTTGCCATTTTTCCTGGGCCCTGCAACGTACAGAGCCAGCTTTGCCTAAATCTTTCCAGGATCAGTACCGAAAAGAAACGTTCCTGGCGGGAAAAAGCAGCTTACCGAGTAACATGACTCTGTTCCTCTCTGTCTGACCCTTGGTGAGGGTCTCTCTCTAGGGGTCCAGATGCCACCATCACACTGGCCTTGGGGGGCACTCCTCCCTTAACTACTCTGCAGATACAAGTATTCCTTTTTATGCCACTTTAGGCAACTGAACCAAGCTAGATATTTCAGTTAGGATTTATTAAATAGTGAAGAAAACAAGAAGGAAAATAAACATATGGCATACAAGGTATAATTAACATCCATCCTGGTCCTAGGATAACAGACTTATTCTTAGGAAGCCCATGACTCAACCATTCCAGTCCTTTCTACTCCCTTTACCTACCAAATTTTCCCTTTAAATAGTTTTTACTTCTTTCAGATAGCCTCAGTTTCCTTTTAGAGAGACCTACCTCTTCCCTAGATGACTAATACCAGGAATTAAGTCATACTTGAAAGGAAATGCTGCCTTTTCCCCCCCAAAAAAAAGAAAAAAAGGAGTTTTAGCTTTGTAGGCCTACCAGAATAGCTAAATCTTAATAAAGTATATAAAATTATTTCATTCCTACACCAGGAAACAAGTGATATAGAAGCAAGAACACCCTTCTCGAATGTTGGAAATGTCAGGATATATTTTTGTTTTCATTTTAAATCCTTTCTATTCAAACAACAATGTGTTCTGTAGGTTCCACTAAACAACACGGATATTAGTGATGATGGAAAGAAAGCAACATGTTTAAGCTTCTCCCTAGAGCTCTGACATTCACTTTTTCTAAAAATTTCATCTTATTGTTTTAATTCCTGAATTTTTTCCTAAAATGTATGACATAATTGTAAGAGTATTTGATGATTTGTTTTCTTTTGGGTGTCACAGCTTGCTAATCTCCACCTCCGTATTTCTTCCCCATGCAATTGGTTGACCTGCAGCTATAATAGACTTTTTGTACCAGCTTAGGGAATAAAAGAAAAGTTTTGCTGACTAATTTCTAAATTCTCTTAAGCTAGCAGATGTGTAACTCTTGGATGTCACAGGATACTTTTAAAGTGAAAGTGAAATCCATAAATGATTGCCAATTTTTTTTTATATTCTCAAATAAAGATCTTTAAAAGTAAAACCTACCAACCGTATTATTTCATAAAAGAAAGGACATTTTCATTCTGAAGAAAGTCATTCACCTGAACAAACTGAGGTATGAACTCACTACCTTCTCCTTTCTCTTCAGGCCACCTAAGAACATCAAGATCATTTCCAGGGAATCTCCTGAATCAGAGGTTGGCAACATTTTAGAATTCTTCATAAATACTTCCCTGCAAAATTTCCGACTATTTTCAGTATTTCTATATGTTTTATGAACTTTTATATATGACAATATATTGAGATTCAACAGTATGCACTCTGTGGCTTTTCAGAGTCACCCTAAATTTAAAATGCTTTGAAACAAGCATTTCATTATGCCTTTTTTTTTAACAGAAACCATTGTAAAGTGCCATTGTCTTCTCCTGAATTACCCTTTACGCCCAATCTTTCATTTATAAAACAATAGAATGCCACATATTACATGGCTGAGATATACCATGGGTTGTTTTTAACACCAAGGACATTATTTTATAACTGATAGCCTGATTTGACAAAGTAGGCCTGCAGTCTTGTCACTTGATATCAATATAAGCATCTTTACTCTTAAGAGGCTTTCTTCTATATCTAATTCCTCTGGGAAAACATACTTTAGGTACATTCACATAGATAAAAATGTGTTAGGAATTTAAAAAATTCTGATGAGGATCTTTGCTTAATAAATGTTGCATTCCTGCATGTAGTTTAAGCATGGCTGTTTAGAATTTTTTCATTACCTGCATAGAAAACAGAGCACTATATAGAATCAATAAACTCTAACTTGACCCTCACCCTTCATTGCATAATCAATGTAAGGATGTTCATGTTATAAGGAAGTATTTATCATATTAAAACAAAGGATTTCATTCTGATAGCTGTTGAGTCTAAAATATAACATTTGACTTTCAAAGCAAGTAAATCAGCAGAGCTCCAAATCGGGGGGACTCAACCAACAAAGGATCATAAAGTTAAAAAGTCTCTGTTAATCAATGACAAATTTAGTACTTGTTGCTACAATTACAAAGATAATAGTTCCTTTATGTCAGTGCCTTTGGTTTTGCAGCTGTAAAATAGCTTTGAAATTCAGCATTTCAAGGAATAGAAATTAATAGGAGGTCATTTCTACCAGAGAAATTTTAGGGGCCCATCCTCTCTAATCATCATTAAAAACTAAATCCGTAGGAGAAGAGGCACTTTACTGATTGTCAAGTGGAAGCTATTATTCATTTGATGAAGCTCTTGGCACCGTGCCATTGATTCTGCACTACAGCCTGCTGCTTGTTCTCCTTCATCTCGTGCAATCAGAGTTGTTTCTGCCTGCCAGGAGCTATTTATAGAGCAGGGGGGGGGGGGTAGGGGGGGAGAAAAGCTGATATGTTCTCCTTCTTGAAAAACAACTTTCAAACTTTATAAGTACAAATCTGTTTTTCTTGTCATCAAGACTGTCTGCTTTTTCTGTCAATGCAGAAGATAAGGAAGCGGACTTCAAGACAACTGCCCTTCCTAATAATGACTGTGAATTTGGTGGAGTCACAGGCTATAATCACACGGCATCTGACTCCCTTGGATTAATAATCCTCAAAACTACATACACCGTCATATGTCTATAGTGTATGTAATTCTCTTATTTCTACATTTCTAAGTCCATTCTTGTTCTGTATCATAAAAATTTCTAAAATATACTCCCTGCTTTCTTATACTTCTTAAAAGCAAATATACCTTGCCAAAAAAAAAAAAAAGAACAACCCTCAAAATAGAAGTGTAGGAAAATATGTGGGGGCTCAATTATTTAGGAGTTGGTTCAAACTGAATTAATAGCTAAGTGTTGGTGAAATTGTTTTTCCTGTAATTGCAAAAGAAGTTGAATTTCCATGAATTTTACTTTAGAGATTGGTCATCTCAACACAATATAAATCTTCATGTTAAAAATTATCCTCGTGATATGAACATGGCATTCTCAAAATTATCTGGAACTTTCTATGCCTTGAGTTGCTGTTGTAAACAATCTCAAAACCCAAACTATTCAGAATCTTTATCTTTGGAAAAGTTTCAGGCTTTATTTCAGCAGTTGCAAAGCCCACTTAAAATGTATTATCCTCTAAAATAATAAATAGAGAAAATAAAAACAAAATAATAGCATGTATTTAAAATACTTAAGGATAGCAATAGCAATACTTCTTACTGCTAAAATTTGATATAATGGAAAAGAATTCTATTTTTTGGAATACAAACAACAGAACCTAAACCTAAACCTTAAAAACAATATATGGAAATAAAATCATATGGCTGTGAATTGCCTGATGTAACTTTTTAGAGAAATTTAGTTCATGATCCCATCAAATGTTGTTTTAACAAACTGCAATATTAAAAAAGTAGCCATAAAGCTAGAGCATTGCCAGTAAATATTTGGTTATAAATAGAATATCAAAATACAACTGCAATAAAAAATGCAAATGTAGTCATTTGAAAATACAATAAAAGATCAGTTACAATAGTTATTTAGCAGAACAACTTGAGTTAGCAGAGTGGAAAACAGCCCATGGATTTGTTTGTTTTGTTTTGCTTTAACTTCATAGAAGACCTATATTTCAGCATCCCTTTTGGATTGTGGTATTTCAGAGCCCTGGTTTGCAGCAGGAACCAGAAAGGTATACTTACCAGGGAGTTTATTGTATTTTTTCTTCTGAAACCTACATACCTTATCACCAAGACATTTACCCAGAAGAAGCTAAGATTAGAGGAAATGCTCTGTTTCAGACCAAGCTATAGAATATGAAGTGAAATTAAGTATCATGGATCCAAGGATTTTAGAAAGTCAAGTGGAATAAGAAAATTAAAAGTCTATTTGATTCTGAATTGCCAAGAGTAACTCTACATAGTCTGAACTTCTAGATAATTTCCAGCTCTTCCCCTCCTTCACTTTTAGTTCTCAAAACTTTATTCTTAATGGTTTTTCACTCCAAACAATGAAAAAATCAGGCATTTGCAGAATAGTATTTTGAAATCTCTACCATGAATTCAACAGATTACCACTGGGCTCAGAAGGTTAGGTTTGTGGAGCTAATCCCCATCTTAAACATTTAATTGTTCACTCAACAGATATTTATTGAATACCTACTATATGCTGGCATCATTCTAGTTGTCAAGATACATTGGAGGAACAAGAAACACATAAAGTTCCTATCTTTATTTATTTTGTGTTCCAATGGAGCTTCAGCCAAAACAAGATTGATTAAAAAAAAGTCTTTCTTTCATGAATATAGCCCTATATTTCTCAAAATTGCACAACATTAAATTGAAAGGCAACAACCTCATAACAGCTACAAATTCAATCTTTTGAGCACTTGACCATATATGCCAGATACTGTGATGAACACTTTTTCATTCATTAGTCCCATTTAGTTGGTGCCTATTAATCTTAATATTCAAAAAATAATCCCCATAATCCAGATAAAGAAATGAATACTTAGGTTAAGTAACTTATTAAGTTTATACAGATAAAAAGTGGCAAATTAAACACAGGTCTCACCCAACTATAAAAATAGTAATTTCAGCCAAGTCTTCTACTGAGGACTTAGTAGCATCCATCCATCCATCCATCCATCCATCCATCCATTCATTGATTCAGCATTTATTCAACAAACATTAAGAGTGTCTCATATGTGCCAGGCATTGTTTTAAATACATAGAATACATTAATGAGCCAAAGAGGCAAAGATCCCTGCCTTCGGGATCTTCTTAGGCAAAGATCCCTGCCTAAATCTTAGTGGGAGGAGACAGACAATAGAAATAAACATAATAAGTAAGCAAATACATAATATATTAGAAGGTTAACATCAATCCATTGGAAAAAAAAAGATAAAGTCTAAGATTTATCCTAACAATTCGAATTCTTCTTCTTTTTTTTTTAACAATTCGAATTCTTAAACTAGAGGTAAAAAACAACTTTTAAAATTTAAAAAAAAAGGACCTCAGGAGACCAATGACAAGCACCCCAAAAAGGAAATGCTACAGCAGAACAGTGTTGAAGAAAATGTCTTCATACTGGGGAAAATGACACCTGTTTGCCACCACTGTAGAAAGTTGAACTTTGTTGTAAGTCTTTGTTATTTTGATCATGAGATGCTTGGAAATAAAGGGCAGAGCAGGGCATCAGTAATTGCCCATCTGGAGTACAACAAACACACGTAAATCACTGGAAAATCACGTGCGGTTTGATGACATTTATCCACTTTGGTTTCCACTGACTGGTATGCCAAACCCCAGACACCAAAATGACTAAGGTTGGGGAATAAATACCCATCATTAAATTTCCAGTGGTTTAATAATTATCCCTCTTCCTGGGGACATGATTAAACCTCACACAGCAGCAAAACAAGAAACTAAGTTGCTGGGCATCAGAGGTGAAGAGAAAGTAAATGAGAAAAAGAGAGAGAGTGAGAGTAACAAGGGAAATGAGAAAAGAGAGGGGGAGAGGGAAAGAGCACACAAGGGAAAAAAATCTCTTTGGTGGTTACTCTCAACCATCCCTGGGCTTAAGACAACCACCCACAGGCACTAAACAAGTGATTAAACTACAGTGTGGATGTGTACCTCATTCTCATAATTCCAGAGGATGGGGCATGTTGCTCCAGTGGGAGCAGAAAGTGCAGTAACACAGGAAACATAATCCCACCCCAGGCCATGCTTTTCTGCTAGGGCCATGGGTGAGCTAGATCACAAAAATGGGGAATCTTCTCTCTTCTTGGAGTACTAACTGGCTTTGGTCAATATTGCTTTCTTAAGAGGGGAAAAAAACCCGGAATCTTTCTTTTAATAACATGTTAAGTGGTCCCAGAGTTATAAGTGACTGAAACCTCATTCCAAGTTCCTTGCAATGGTTGAAAAACCCAGCATACCTTCCTATCCATGGAGTTTCCAGGCACGGCCTAAGGAAAAATTCTTAATTACTGACTGGAACTAAGAAAAGTAAATTGGCTACAAGATGATGATAAATCCCATTTGAGATATAATACCAAGATTATATATTAACTGAGATCAAACTCAGTACTCCTTAAAGTAGTTTCCTTCCTAATTTTTCCTATTTAAAAATCTGAAAATATCCTAGCAGGCCAACTCCAGGAACCATGTCTATATTACTCACCATTGTATCTCTAGTACCTGTATGGTACTTAGCAAATAATAGCACTAAATAAATATTTTGACCAAAAAATGCAGATAAATGAATATATTAATATTATTGTTTTTTAACTGAAGGATAATTGACAATGTTACATTAGTTTCAGGTGTACAACAGTGATTTGACAACTCTACATCATGCTGTGCTTACAAGTGTAGCTACCATCTGTCGCCATACGAGGCCGTTGGAATAAGACTGACTATCTTCCCTGTGCTGTATCTTTCATCCCCATGAACTATTCATTCCATGACTGGAAGCCTGTATCTCCCACTCCCCTTCCCCCTTTGCCCATCCCCCACGCTTGTCCCCTCTGACAACCATCAGTTTATACTCTACATTTATGGGTCTGCTTCTGCTTTTTTTTGGTTTGTTCATTTGTTTTGTTTTGTTTTGTTTTTTTGATTCCACATACAAGTGAAACTATATGGTATATGTCTTTCTCTGTCTGACTTATTTCACTTATCACAATACCCTCCAGTTTCTCCCATAGTGTTGTAAATTGCAAGATCTCATTATTTTTTATGGCTGAGTAATATTCCATTGTATATTTAAATACCACTTCTTTTTTTTTTTTTTTTTTTTTTTTTTTTTTTTTTTTTAATTTATTTTTTTATTGGTGTTCAATTTACTAACATACAGAATAACACCCAGTGCCCGTCACCCATTCACTCCCACCCCTCGCCCTCCTCCCCTTCTACCACCCCTAGTTCGTTTCCCAGAGTTAGCAGTCTTTATGTTCTGTCTCCCTTTCTGATATTTCCCACACATTTCTTCTCCCTTCCCTTATTTTCCCTTTCACTATTATTTATATTCCCCAAATGAATGAGAACATATAATGTTTGTCCTTCTCCGACTGACTTACTTCACTCAGCATAATACCCTCCAGTTCCATCCACGTTGAAGCAAATGGTGGGTATTTGTCATTTCTAATAGCTGAGTAATATTCCATTGTATACATAAACCACATCTTCTTTATCCATTCATCTTTCGTTGGACACCGAGGCTCCTTCCACAGTTTGGCTATCGTGGCCATTGCTGCTATAAACATCGGGGTGCAGGTGTCCCAGCGTTTCATTGCATTTGTATCTTTGGGGTAAATCCTCAAACAGTTAAAAATATACCTGCCCTACGACCCAGCAATTGCACTGTTGGGGATTTACCCCAAAGATACAAATAAATACCACTTCTTTTTTTTAAGATTTTTATTTATTTATTCAAGAGAGAGACAGAGAGAGAGGCAGAGATACAGGCAGAGGGAGAAGCAGGCTCCATGCAGGAAGCCCGATGGTGGACTTGATCCCAGGATCCCGGGATCACACCCTGGGCCAAAGGCTCAACCGCTGAGCCACCCAGGCGTCCCTACCACTTCTTTATCCATTCATCTTTTGATGGGCGCTTGGGTTCCTTTCATAGCGTGGCTATTGTAAAATAATGCTGCAGTAAACATAGAAGTGCATATATCTTTACTAATTAATATTTTTTGTCTCTCTGGGTAAGTATCCAATAGTGCAATTACTGGATCAGATGGCATTTCTATTTTTAATTTCTTTTTAGGAACCCTCAATCTGTCTTCCACAGTGGCTGCACCAAGTTACATCCCCACCAAGAATGCACAAGCGTTCCTTTTCCTGCACACCTTTGCCAGCACTTGTTATTTCTTGTCTTTTTGATACTAGACATTCTGACTGGTGTGAGGTGATATCTCATTGTGGCTTTGATTTGCATTTCCCTAATGATTAGTGATGTTGAGCATCTTTTCCTGTGTCTGCTGGCCATCTGTATGTCTTCTTTGGAAAAATGTCTGTTTGTTTTTCAGTTTCGAGTTATATAAGTTCTTGATATATTTTGGATATTAACCCCTGATTGGACAAATCACTTGCAAATATCATCTCCCATTCAGTAGGTTGCCTTGTCATTTTGTTGATGTGTTTCCTTTGCTGTGAAAAGAAACACATAGTCTCAATAGTTTGATTTTGCTTTTGCTCCTATTTTTCTATCTTACAAGAACACGGTAGCAATCTATATAAAATTATTGGGTTTCCTGAAATAATTACGTAGCCTACAAAGTACAAAGTGACTCTTAAAATGTATTATATTTGTATGCCTCATTCTTTACTTGTATATATTATTTTATTTTATCCTATGAAGCCAAAATACAAAATTACTCTCTGGCCAACATATGACAGGAAGGAAAAGTAACTAAATTTATTAAGGATTCATTAAAATTGGCATGTGCTACATGTCTTCATTTGCATGGTCTCATTTATTTTTTAAGGTGTTCTGATAAATTAGACATTATTAATCTCCTTTAATAGGGAAAGAGGTATAGGCTTGGAAAGGTTAATAAATTTTCCCAAGGTCATACAATCAGTAAGAAAGCAGATTCAAATCTAGGCCCTTTTGACTCCTTCTTTCTATTATATGAAACTGCCAAAGGAAAACATGTTCAAACTGCAAAGGCAAGCATCTATCTGTCAAAAGATAAAGAACCTTCTCTTCTACTTGGGATGTGCCTGTGCTAGCATAGTATGTTTTCACTTATGAAAAACAATCTCAATAAAGGAGAAAAGTGTTAATAGAATCCAAACACCAAAATACCTTTTCTTAGGGATTTTATTTTATAGTAATAGGTTAAGAAGTTATTCTTCTTTCTAAGGAGTTATTTCGTGAAAACGTATTTATTTCCCTCATGTGTTTTAGTTTGACTTACCTTGAGTCAGATCAATCAGGAGAAAAGTAATTCAAAGAAAATCAGAGATGGAAGCAAAAAAACACGGAAGAGAATTGGAGAGACCTGAGCATCCTGATAAACTCACTGATGTCCACCAGGAAAGACATGAAAAGCAAACCTTTCTTGATGAATACCAGTTTCCTGAAAGGGGGCAAGTATGCTCTTCTCTTCTAGAAAGTTACTTAGAAAAGCCAGCATGACCTCTGTGTAAGTCTACTGTAAATAAACTCTGGAAAGCATCCATGGAAGTATAATCCTATATAAAATGGAGCAATCCCATGGCAATTATATTGATAGTGAATTTGGTCTTAAGGGAAAGGGTCCTACATTCGTAAGTGAAGTAAACATTATTGGTGTCTTAACCACTCATATCACCTGCACATGTACACTGCACACGCCACTGAATTAATAATTACCAGAGTTCAGAACTAAAGACTTTAGTCTGTGTATGTCTGTGCATCACTCGAAGAGAGAAAAACAATCCTTAGGGGAAAAAAGATGGCTCATTTTTCAACTGATTTAATATGGAAAACTCCCTGTAGTAAACATGTGTTGAGTTAAATAGGAAATCATTCAGCAACATTTATAAAGAAAAATCAGTTTCTTAAACTTCTGGCAGCCTCAAATTCAAAGTGCTCTGATTATCTGATCAAACTTTCAGAACTGACTATTGGAAATCTCTATAAGTCAGGCTGTCAAAAGCAGATATTAGGTCATAAACATTAATAATCAGAATCATAACCTACCAAAAGTTGGCTTATATTTTCATGTACTATACTGTACCTCGGTATCCCTTCACTCTAAAATAGTTTGTAACAGGTAATT
The DNA here is from genome assembly GCF_048164855.1 of Canis lupus baileyi. Taxonomy (NCBI): domain Eukaryota; kingdom Metazoa; phylum Chordata; class Mammalia; order Carnivora; family Canidae; genus Canis; species Canis lupus. The sequence goes on from NC_132845.1 coordinate 6,143,765, forward strand.
TCTGTAAAAAAGAAAATATAACAGCTTCAGTTCTATGCATGAGAACTGATTATGCATGCTCTTATCTTGCATGTGCATAATCAGTTCTTGTGCATATCCTTATTTTAAAGGAGAGCAAAAGGTCCACATGTTCCCAAAATGTATCATTCTTTCTCACACAATACTGGTCTCAAACTAAGAAATTTACCATTTACCATCACACTTCTTTGGACTAGAACATAATAATAAATTAATTATCCATACACATACATACCCTTTCCTTTAAAAATAGAGTTCGAAGGAATAGATGGAAATCAGGTTCATTTCATAGGGAAAAGAGAACAATTTGGAATATCCATGGAAAAAACCAGACCACTAAATGCCAATAAACACAGATGCTGAAAGGTATGACAATAGAAAGTTAGAGTGAAGGTAAATTTTCCTAACATAATTTATCTAGCTCACCTTACTCAGGAAGATTAAATAATGTATGCAGAGCTCTCTGAACTCCTTGAAAAAGAAGCACAGACATACAGAGAATAATTATAGCTGCATTTTCTAGTGCCTAAACAAGTCTTGGCTGAATGCCCCATTAGGTCATGCATATCATCAGACTACCATTAAGTAAGCCAAAAGAAAAACTCCTACATGCTAGACAGGGAGCCAAAGAGTAAAATGCAGCCTTCAACAGCTCTGATTCCAACTAGAATTCAACTTGGGCTCTAAGTATAAGAATCTGGTTCACATATTTTTAATGGGCATCTTTCAGATACTTAAGGAAGAAAGAAATTAATAAATTCTCCCCAAACCTTATCCCTAACATGCAAGGAATGAAGACTGCCACCTGTCTAGGATTTGAGTTTCATAGGCATTTTCACTACATCAAAGCATCAAGGGACAGGCTTTGAGTAAAGGCAGACAAGATCAAGAGACTTGCATATTTTAAATAAGACACAAAAATTACAGCATAAAAAAAAGATCAGAACCCTTCTTTATTCATTCAGAAATCTGAGGGCCTTACTGAGTTAGGCTTAAATTTACTATATGTCCTAGAAAAGGCACCTTGTTTAAAAGGAAATTTAAGGGGGAGCAAATGTATTTCACGGGGTTTTATAAATTAATAAAAGTATTCTGCAAGGTGCTTTGAGATTCAGAGATTAAAGAAAACTATGAAGTGATATAAAGCATTCATTTTCCCTGATGCTGTGAGAATATGAGTAGCTTTTCTCAGCTGTTGTCAAAGAATTTTTCCATATTTATTCTTTCCTGATGCTCTCTATACCAAGAACAATAACATCTTACATTTCACTAGGCTTTAAAGATTAAAAAGGAATATTAAATATGGATTTTTTTGATTCTTAGATATATTCTGGAGCAGTTATCCTTATCTCAATTTTATAGGTAATGCAACTAAGATTGAAAAGGTAATGAGTGATTTAGTGAAGAACACACAAGAGCGAAGTAGTAGAACTGAGTGTCAAATCCATGTCTTTGGACTCCAAATCCATGACATTTCCTCCCACCAACCTAGATTTTCCTACCAACTAATGATATAGACAATTCTTGTGGGTTTTTTTTTTTTCCACTACTAATTTCACAAGGAAGACCTTCTAGTCAGACCTGTTAAAAATAGTTAATCTTATTATTAGGGAAAAATTATAGTAATTTTCATCACTGAGAGCATAGTGATAGTGCAAACCACAACTCTTTTATATGATCCACACTAAACAAATAGACTGGAGACTTCAAATTGTTCTTGGATCAACCTAAGGGTGGCCATCTTGCTAATGCAAGGGGATTTTTTTATTCTGGACCTTAACTTGTGAAACTGAGTCTTCTAAGAGTTGATGCAATCCACATGCAGTGTTACGAAAGTCCCTGAACCACGGCCCCAGGGGCAGGTGGTTTGTTTGATCTTTATGGTTGTAAAGGAAACATTTGGTAATCAGGCTGAAAAAGTGCCTTAGAGAAAAACAGGAAGGCATTTGTACAGTGACATGGAATTCTTCTATTTCTGCCTAAATCTCATTCTGCCAGCAGTAAAGGAATCTGAAGGAGTAACCTAGGAGAATAGAAAGAACTTTAGAAGCAATTGTTAGAGTGGTTCTGGCAACAGCAACAAAAAAATAGAGGAAAAGGAAAAAAATCAAGAATAGCTGTTTTTTGTCAGAGCTTATTACATAACAGTACAAATACATAATAAGTACTTACTAGATTATAGTGTATTTCGGTTAGACTTTGCTGAGTAACAAACCGCCCCTACACTAAATGGCTTAATTTATTATTTTTTTTTTCACTCTTCTTAGGTGGTTCCTCTTCTGACCTTACCTGCACTTACTCATGTGCTGTATTCACCTAGAGAGTCAGCTATAATCCAGGCGGGGAAGCAGAACCCATCTGTTGATGGGAGAAGTCCACTGCAAAAGTTTATGGAAGCATAATTCTGTAGGGTCCATTACAATCCTAATAAATTATTCTGGGGTCTTTAATCCCAGTTGTACATAGAACCATCTGAGATATTTTTAAACAAATACAATTGACTAGGTCTCACTTCTAGACATTCTGATTTAAGTGGTCAGAGGTAAAACCCGGTCATCAGCATTTTTTAAAAGCTCTCCAGGTGATTAAAATTAAGCAAGATTTAAGAATAACTATTTGGGAGTCTCTGGGTAGTTCAGCTGGTTAAGCATCTGACTCTCGATTTCAGTTCAGGTCATGATCTCATGGGTCATGAGATTGAGCCCTGCATAGGACTCCATCCTCTATGTGGAGTCTGCTTGAGATGCTCTCCCTCTGCCCCTCCCCCAACTCATGCACATGTGTGCACAAAAAAAAAAAAAAAAAGAACGACCATTTTCTATTTCAATGATTGAATTACAGTAGTTGCAGAATGAGTAAGTGAGAATACTTCATAATAAGAATTTCATACTAAGGTAAATGATAAGAGGTAATATAAAATAGAAAATAAAAACAGAAGACAGAAAAGCATTGGATCACAGTCACTAACAGAGCCAGAACAAAGACACTAACTTAGTCAAAACTAGCTGTGGGATTTTACCAATACTTTAATGAAGGGAGACTTATAATACCAGAAAAAAAAAAAACTGTTGAACTATATAACTGTGTTTTTTTTTAAAGATTTTATTTATTTATTCATGAGAGACACACAACACAGAAAGAGAGAGAGAGACAGAGGTAGAGACACAGGCAGAGGGAGAAGCAGGCTCCACGCAGGGAGCCTGACATGGGACTCGATCCTGGATCTCCAGGATCAGGCCCTGGGCTGAAGGCGGCACTAAACCGCTGAGCCACCTGAGCTGCCCTATAACTGTGTTAAATCTGTAATTTGTCGTATGCATATTTATAGACATGCTTAACTATTTAAAACTCAGTACACAGTTTATTTGTTGGTATTGTTTTAGTTTTCCCCAATTGACTCTTTGTATTTTCTTTCTAACAAACTGGTTCTCAACACAAGTTGATGCTAGGATAGTTTAAAAGAACACTGATGCAAAAGCCCAAACACAAGTATTCTGATTTAATTCCCCTAGGACAGGACCAGGCATCAGATACTCCAGTGATTGTAATGTGAAACCAAGCTTGAGAACTGTTGCTCTAAGATATAATTTTGTGTATGTATATATGTGTTTTAATAAGATATAATTTTAAACAAAACTTTTCAAGTATTGTTAAGGAAAGTTTGGCATGAACTCTAATGGGACCAGTCAATACAGTAGTTTCCCTTAGGACTGCAAATAATTCTGAGGGCAAGACCTACATCTTGTTCAACTTTGTGTATCAACAGCTTGGCACATGTGTGGCATAAGACATAAACTGGTAACTCTCTTACAGAATGAGGACCCCAACCTACTGTTCTGTGAATTTGGGTGAAAGCTAAATGTACTACAGTTTCTAGGAACATCAAACATTTGAATTCAGTTAAAAAATGCAAATACACAGTGGAAAAGCACTGTGCCAAATACTTAATGTATATGTTCATTGTATTAATGCCAGGCCATTGAAAATATTTTTTAATACAATTGACAGTTACATATAGAATAAGCTAGCAGCTAGAAAACCTCATATTGTTTGAATACCCAAGGATTAACTGAAATATGAAATAGTCCTCTCCATCAGAGACATATCTTAAAATGGAGCCAATTAACAGCCAATATTCCTACACTCCAGAATCTCTAATACAATAGATTGGCAACCCCAGAGACAACAGACTTGGCACCTGTATCTAATACTAGACAATTATCTTTTAAACTTCTGATACTTCCTGTCTCCACTCATTGCTCTTCACTCTCCATTCTGTTCCTGCATTTATTCAACTCCCAAATTTTCCTGGCTTAACTTTCTTTCCTGACTAAACACTTAGTCTTTGGACTTTGACTTTTCTAGTTTCAACCCTTCATCCTCTCTAGAATACAACTTACACTGTCTCTGACTTTTCTTATTCTCAGCCAATACTGAAAAATCATGTCAATGGAGCTTCAGCCATGGGGCATCATCATGATGCCCCATGTAGGTTTCTCCCTCCATCCCATTCCACATGCTTTCATGTCAACCACACACTGGGACTGGCCATCATTCTATTGGTTGGCTGTCAAAACCCAATTTAGGATATATGGACTCAGGAGACTTCAGAAATCAGAGATCATAAACTAATATTGGGCCCTTTCTAGAGGAAAAAATATATATATAAATATGAGAAATGCTGGATTTAGCAAAATCAAGTAGATTTCTTTAGGGGAAGTCTTCATAGGGCTTCTATGTACATGGAATTTCTACCACTGGCAAATTCAAAAATTCTGATAATTCTCACTAATTCTCACCACCCCAAATTTAGAAGAAGTAAATTGAGAGGAGGGGTATCATCTTATCTCAATTTATAGGATGATACCCCTCCTCTCATTCTATCTCTCTTTTCAAGATTCATTTATTTAAGTAATCTCTATACCTAACATGGGGCTCAAACTCATGACCCCAAAACCAAGAGTCACATGCTGTACCAACTGAGCCAGCCAGGCACCTCTTTTCTCTCATTTCTGATTAACTTGTAAGAATGGACAGGAAGTAGGTATGGAGAAGGACGGATTAAAGCCTGGTGAAATTGAAGAAATTTTTAGGTCTATCTATTGGAAACAAAGGCTCTGGAGCTCTATGCTGAATTAAGAGAGTTACTTAATGCCCTAAGTTATCTCCTCACCATGGGAATTGGATATGTTCATGATAAGGTAAAGTGAATTTTGATACACCATAGTTTACAGTGTCCTAGGAGAGCAAAGCTTAGATTATTAGCGTAAAATTTCATACAAGTTTGTCTCAGCTCTAACTAATTCCAGAAGCACTCCCATACTCTCAAGCTACAGAAAAGTAGATGGAATACAAATTGCCCAGGCCAAAAATTTAGCTTTGAGGGGATGATGAACCAAATCAAGGGAAATGCATCCATATTATGTCAAAGCAAAGAGAATGTCTGGAAAGGTAATACCTAAAAATGTTAAACATAAGCCACATTTTAGAGAGAAAAATGGCATAGCAACTACAGATACTTCCCTATAGAAGTAAAACAGTGGACAATAGTAAGGGTATGCAAAATGGAATACAATAGCCTGTTTTGAAACAAAAATGTAAATAATAGAAAAGTTCATTATGAATGGATTGTATAGAAGAGCATAAAAAATATTAAATTTAATAAAGTAAGCTCTTCATCAACCTAAAAATAAGGTTAAAAAAAAAAGCTGTGAAAAAAAAATAATAAATAAAAAAATAAAAAAAAAGCTGTGAGATGAGATGAAATAGGAGATTGCGGCATAAGAAAAAAATAGTATTTTAAGAGACCTTTCAAAAACTAAAAATAAATTAGAAATAAAAATAAATAAAAGAATTTCTAAGTATGTTAGAGGAAGCAAGAAACAGATTTACTAATATAGAGGAAACACATGAAGGAATTATAGCAAGCCCAGAGAAAAAGCCAAAACAACAAAAGTCATTAGAGAAAAGATAATGGATATGAAGGACAAACTGTAACAACAATAAAGATAAAATGAGTGGTTTTGAGTTCTATAATGCCAGTAATAAAGAACAAAATAAACTCAAAGATATAATACAACTATCCACAGATAAAGGACAACCTAAATTTGTATATCAAAAAACATTCTGCTCCAGAAAATAAAGCAAATACAATAATCAGCAAAAATATATAACTGGTAGTTACTGAATTTTGAAAATAAAGAAAAAATTCTTCAGGAATTCCCTGTAGGGGGGAAAAAAAAGTCACACTGAATTCAGATTTCCCCAAAACAATGATTTCCAAAAACTGTTGGAGCAATGTCTGTGAAGTTCTAAGAGAAAAAAAGTATTATCTAAGAATAGTGTCCAGCTAAGATATCTTTCAAAAATTAAAAAGATAAATATTTCAAAAATGAAAAACTCAATACAGCAACCATGAAATATTTGTTTAAAAAACACAAAAAGCTTTTAGGTCTGGACTTAGGAAGCGCTGGTTTGGTGGAAGGAACCATAGCTCTCAGTGGCAGAATGAAGCTGCTATCTGAAGTTGTTGAGATGCAAAGGAAAATTCCAGAACACGTGAGAGTATTTGCTGGGAAATTACTTGGTCAAAACCTGACAATCTTAACTCAGCTTCCTGGAGAGTGATAATAATGGACCTAAAGATGTCACTGACTAGCAACCTCATTTTAAATGTGGAGTCGCTGTCTGCCCATGGAAAGAGGCCAGTTTGCTGGAACCTTCTTAAGGTGTAACCCATTTCTGGCTAATGCCAAGAGATTTGCTTGTATGAAAAACTGCTGAAGAACAGCTTATTTTACTGATTGAAAGAAAACCTACAAATCAAGACAATATATTGATTTTCTTATTTTTGTAAACAGATTATAAAGCAGCATCAGATCTGATGTATACATAAGAATTAAGCAATTCCTGGGTGGCTCAGTCGGTTGTCTGCCTTCAGTTCAGGTCATGATCCCAAGGCCCTGAGATCAAGTCACACATCAGGCTCCATGTCCAAGGGGAGTCTGCTTCTCCCTCTCCCCCCTCCCTCTGCTTGTTCTCTGTCAAATAAAATCTTTTTAAAGTAATAAATAAATAAATAAACAAATAAACCACAAAAAAACCTAGATCATTAGTAGATAGAAATATTAGAACAAATAAATAAATAAATAAATAAATAAATAAATAAATAAATAAACTAAATAAACTAAATAAATAAATAGAAATATTTATTTGAAGTTGAAGGGCAACAACATACCGTTGTACAGAATTTTCATTGCCCAAATTCAGGGAGCAGCATTCATTTTATAAACTGAACAACTGAATGTGTGTAGTGATTCTAGAGTTCCAATTTAGAATTCTTTTATGAAAGTCAATAAGGCCAAATTAAATCACCCTATTTATTAAGACCTTGAAATTTATGACCATTATATTTATCAAATTATTTCTGCCTGTCTGTGTCTTTATCAATACATATGCATAGAGAGAGACCTTTATATTCACCTACTCTTAAAGACTATTAAAGAATAGTTGGATTTAACTATTCAACAACAATTAATCACACATAGACATGTAGCAATTTATAAGTAATACATGGTAGCAAAGAGAAATTATGTGATTGTTCTAGTCCTGGATTTCATAACATGAAATCCTTTTTATTTTATAACATATCCTGATTATTTATCATCCATTTTACCCATTTAACATTTTATTCTGTCCACGTATGTCTTAATCCTAGGGAATAACCCAGCCTAGGAAGGTGCTCTGAAGATATCAGGTCCCACACATTTTTTTTTTTTTAAGATTTTATTTATTTATTCACAAGAAACACAGAGGGAGAGGCAGAGACACAGGCAGAGGGAGAAGCAGGCTCCATGCAGGGAGCCTGATGTGGGACTTAACCCCAGGACTCCAAGATCACACCCTGAGCCAAAGGCAGACTCGCTTAACCCCTGAGCCACCAGGCGTCCCTAGGTCCCACACATCTAATTCCTTTTTCTGCATTTAATTTCCTTCTCAGAGGGCCTAGAAGGAGCATCCCTACTTGCCATTTGACCCTACCACCACGGCCGCATCTTGTTAGAGAAGAATGGCCACCAGTTCCCAGACCAATTCTTTGCTTAGCCACAAATAAATGAAGAATAAATCGTGACTATAATAATTAGTGGTAGGATTTGAATTAGACACTCAGGGCCGGGACAGTTATATTGGACCTGCCAATAAGAGATAAACCTGGTTGCTACAGAGAGGAAACCATTAATTAGACATGTTTAGAGAAGTAAATAAAAGTATATGCCTTTGCTCTAGGAAGAAAAATTTCACCTTCAGTTTGGGGGAAAGGCAAAAGGAGTAGGTAAGGATTTGGGAAACAGGTAAGGATTTAAGAAAAGGCAGCAAGGGGCCTCATGTTGGCTTTAGCTGCAACCATGTGCCCTAGCTCAACCTGTATTTGGGGGTCCATAGTACGTAGAGAGAAATCAATATATTCATACTTTATTCCTCACTGAAGTGCTACTAACTCTGTATAATTCCTTTAAAGAGAAGAATAAATGAACAATAGGCTTCAGGTAACTGAATCCTTTTTTACTTTTTAAAAAGATTTTATTTATTCATGAGAGACACAGAGAGAGATGCAGAGACATAGGCAGAGGGAGAAGGAGACTCCCCATGGAGAGCCTGATGTGGGACTCAATCCTGGGACCCCGGGGAACACGACCTGAGCCAAAGGCAGATGCTCAACCAATGACCCACCCTGGTGCCCCAGGTAACTGAATCCTTAAATAAATAATAGCATGTCTCCTCCCTTTAATGGGCCTAAAACTTGAATGCAGAAAATTAAACCTGTCCTAAAAAAAAAAAAAAAAGTCTATAGTATAAGAAAGAGGAAAAGGGGAGCCCAAGTGGCTCAGCCAGTTAAGCCTCTGCCTTTGGCTCAGGTTGTGATCCTGGAATCCCCTGATTGAGCCCTGCATCGGGCTCGTGGCTGAGCAGGAAGTCTGCTTCTCCCTCTCTCCCTTCCCCTGCTTATGTGCTCATTCTCTCTCATAAATAAAAATATAAATAAATAAATAAATAAATAAATAAATAAATAAATAAATAAATAAATAAAATCTTTAAAGCATTAATCAATACAGTTTACGGTGGTATTTGGGTTCTAGAAAGGCCTGCAATGATTAGGATTACCACTAAAGACAGTGAGGAATAGGTAAAACAGAGATGTGAATCCATGCAAAAGATTTTAGAAAGTGTGAAGATTAAACCAGGAAAACCAAGATGAGTAGACATGTTTCAAGTGCAAGGATAGGCTTGAATATGGAAGTTAAAGAGTTGGACTGGGACTGGGCAAAACTGAGGTACACTTATGGCAATAGAGCTGACCAGGCTGCTTAGGTCAACCTTACTGACGAGAACAACTAGAAAAGAAGGAAATAATGTTTACTATCCGTTAGTGTGGAGACTTCCAGTGTCTAGTTCCAGATGTAAAGCATGTGGAACTTGCCACTCTGCCCTAACAATAAAAGGCTGAACAGATTGAAAAATCAACAACATCTCAGATCCACAGAGAGGGAAAACACAGAACAAACTGCTGTCCTAAGACCGAAGAGACAGGCAACTACAGGCAGTCACAGTTTACCAGGACAGAACTCACATGCAGCAACTGCCTCAGGAACCAGGGTCAGGGTTGGAAACCTGAACTGTAATTGATGAATTACTGGGGACTCACTGGGGACAACTCTGAGGGTTAAAAACTCAGGGGAACCCAGTCATGGGAGGGCCCCTGCAATATTGAGATTTACCTCCAAGAGCTCAACCAGATTCCCACAGTAAATATCAGAGGAAAATTCCCTCGGGTTTCTGGTGGGGGAAAGGGAAAAGAAACCATTTTGGAATACACTGGATCTTTGTTCTCGACGGGTCCTGCCCTCTGGAAACTAGTTAACCAGAGCCTAACCCGCTGGGGTATTACCAAACCTGATTGACCTGGGAGAAGGGAAATACCCAACTTTTGTCAGCTCCAGCCCTCCACATGGAAGAGGGGAAATGTCCAACTCCAGTCTACGGTAACCATCCTGTCCTACCTAACGGGGAAGAAAAAAGCAGAAACGTGTGATGTTCACAGTCCAGAAGCACAGAATCATTGAAAGATTGAGACTCAATCATAGGACTATAGAATGCTTCTTCCCACCCAGCCCCCACCCCCCGCCAACACACACCTCACCACTAAATTACTAAAGGCCTCTTTATGGAGGTTCCTTTTACCTGATACATAATGTCTGGCTATCCAGAAGAAATTACAAGGTCTATCAAAGGGCAAAAGACATAGTTGCAAGAGACAGGGCAAGCATCAGAAGCAGACATAGCAAGATGTTGGAATTAACAGAATTTAAGCAACTATGATTAATATGCTAAAGGCTCTAATGTATAAAGTACACAGCATGCAAAAACAGATGGGCAATATAAACAGAGAAATAGAAATGCTACGAAAGAACCAAAAAGAAATGCTAGAAAGAAAAAAAGACTATAACAGAAATGAAGAATGCCTCTGATGAGCTTATTAGTAAACTGGACATGTTATGAGGAAAGAATCTCTGAGCTTGAGGATATATAAACGGAAATCTCCAAAAACAAGAATCAAACAGAACAGAGGATAAATGTAAAAACAAAACAAACAAAAACTACACCTAAGAATAAAATTTTCAAACTATACAAAACCAAAGAAAAAGTCCTTAGATTAGCCAGAGGAAAATAAACAGTAAACAGCTTAGCTATAGTAGAACAAAGATAAAAATAATATCCAATCTCTCAGAAACTAAACAAGCAAGAAGAAAATGGAGTGAAATATTTAAAGTGTGGAGAGGAAGAAACACCACTAGCTTAGAAACCTTTATTCTGCAAATTTATCCTTTAAAATTGAAGGAGAAATAAAGACTTTCTCAAACAGACAGAAATTGAGGAAATCTGTTGCCAGTAGACCTGCCTTTCAAGAAACGCTAAAGGAAGTTCTTTAGAGAGAAGGAAAATAATATAGATCAGACACTCCAATCTGTATAAAGGAAGAACATCAGAAAAGGAATGACGAATGAAAGTAAAAGAAAAATTTATTTCTCTTATTCTTAATAGATCTGACAAATAAGTTTGTTCAGAATAACAGCAACAGTGTATTTGATTATGTATGCATAGATGTGTGCGCAGATCCATGTGTATATACATATACACACACACATCAATGTATGCATGTGAACATATCTACATCCTATAGATGGATACAGGGAGGGATATATGCAATGATACAATGGCAGGAGGGAGGAATTGGGATTATTTTGTTAATAAGGTATTACACTACCCACTAAATGGTATACTGTTATTCAAAAATGTCATTGGATTGGTTGTAAATATATATTTTAAATTCTATGGCAGGGGCACCTGGGGGGCTCAGCGGTTGAGGGGTTGAGTGTCTCCCTTCAGCCCAGGGCAAGATCCTGGAGTCCCGGGATGGAGTCCTGCATCAGGCTCCCTGCATGGAGCCTGCTTCTCCCTCTGCCTGTGTCTCTGCCTCTCTCCCTCTTTGTCTCTCATGAATAAGTAAATAAAATCTTTAAGAATAAATAAATAAATTCTAGGGCAACCACTAAAAAGGGTTTAAAAAAATAAAAGAAGTGATATGCTAAGAGATAGGATAACTGATATACTAAGAAGAGAAAATAGAATCACATTAAATTCTCAACTAAATATTAATTAGACAGTATTAAAAAATAAATATTAATTAGACAGTATTAAGGACCAAGACAGTAAGGATTTGTGGAACAATATCAAGAAGAAGAGGGAAGCCAAGTAAAGGGAGCACAAATATGAGAGCCACGTATTGCTTGAGGTGAATATTAATATCAAAAAGCAGCACAGTGGCTGAGAGGCTGAGAAGCTGAGCAAAGCCTACAGCAGTTTCATGATTCAGAGGGCCAAATAATAGTTTGGGGACTTTCAGAGAAGTAGAACACTGTTAAAACACCTCTAGCATTTGGTTGGGAATTTGAAGGGCCACCTGGTAAAGAGTAAGAAGTAGATCAGTCGTCAAAAAAAGTGAAACTCAGCTTTGAATCATTTCATTTTTTACTGGGTTATGTTGGTCTTCCCTGAATTTGATTGTCTGTCAGAAGCAAATTTAAATCCTTTCTGAAAGAAGATATAATCTAGAGCTTAAACTATGTTTGTAATTTTTCATGCACAAACAACAAACAGAAAATAGGAACATATCTACAGGATATCTAGATACTGATATTTTAGATACATGCTATAAAATCACTGTGATTAATATGGTCACATATTAATATGATTAATGATTAATATGGTCAAGTAATTGACTAACACAGTGGAGAATTCCATGAAATAGATGGAAATTATGAAAAAAATAATTAAAATTCTAGAATAAAAATTAAGTTATTGGAACACTTGGTGATGGGCTTCCACATAGATAAAGGGAGAATCAGTGAATGACATGACATAGCATAAGAAAAAAATCCAGTCTGAAACACTGAGGGAAAAAGAGAGACAAGAAACACAGTGTAAAAGTTTAATATATATGTGATTGAAACCTCAGAAGAAGAGAAAAGGAGAGAATGAGAGTAAGTGAGAGTGGAGACAGGGAAGAGATATAAGCAACATTTCTAGACATAATGTGCAGGAATTTTTTCAAAATTGATTAAAGATATCAAATTACAGATTCAAGAACCATCCAAACTCTATCCAGAATAAAGAGTAAATAAAAAATAACATCCAAAGCTATGTTACTAAAACTGCCAATAAAGAAGAAAATATTAAAGGCAGATAGGGGAAAAAAAAATGTTATTACTTTAAGCAGCAACCAAAAGACTTACAATAGAACTTTTAAGTCGAAATAATGTTCAGTTGTTTGTAATTTCTTGCAATTCACAGGATTTCTTTAAGTGGAATATTCTGGATTCTCTGGTAGACTATTCATATATCTCCATTTCTTTAGGGTCTGTCATTGAAATTTTATTAGTTTCCTTTGTTGATGTTACCTTTCTTCCGTAATTCATTATCCTTGTAGCCTAAGGCCACAGGAGCCAGCCTAAAGTCTAAGTCTGTAGGCCTGGGCTGGGGCTTGCCAGAAGACTGAGGCCACATCAACCAGCTGGGTGCTAGGGGGGTCAGGAGCCCACAATAGCTAGTTTGGAGTGTGGGTCCATAAGGGCCAGCTTAGTGCTAGAGGGGGCTGGAAGCCTGAGCCCTGAAAGCTGCCAAGGGCTGCAGGAGGCAGTCAAGCACTGGTATGGATCAATACTCTCAGGCACTTATTTTCCATGGAGAGGTCATTCCTCTCCATGCTGGGCTGCTCGTGCTTGGCCAAAGGGTGATGGGGTATTAGGAAACTGTCTTTCCGACCCTCTTCAAATATCTTATTTCTGTGTTCCACCAAGGTTTGGTTAACCCTCACCTGGAATCCTTAGCTCTTGTAAAGGTATTTTCATGCCTGAAGAGTTGTTCGAATGGATGTTTCTCAGAGGGGAAGAGCTCTAGAAACTCCTATGCCATCATGTTTCTGATGTCACTCTCAATGACTAAATAACTAGGACACAATTCTAGAGGAAGAGGTTCACTAAAATCCAATGCGGAAGTTAGAATCTCCAGCTTCCTGGCTAGGATCTAAGGGTAGACTTCATATTCCATGAAAGAAGCAAAGGGCAAGTTGGTGGAATATCCAAGTCCCAGAGCCTGAGCAAGGGTCAATTAAGCAGACTAGTCATACGTGACGGAGATTACAGAAGGTACTGAAATACAAGACAGTGACTTCTAATGCATTAATCACTCTCCAGGTCCTTATATAACTATAAAAAAAGGTGGAATAGTCTCTTTTGAGATCCTATTTGTAAGAGAGAGAAAGAGAGAGAGAGAGAGAGAGAGAGCAACTCTAAATCTCACTGGACTGTGAACAGTCTGCAAATGACACACGTAATTATAGACCATGGGTGGAAGTAGGGCAGGCAGGTCCTGACCAAAGTAGTATTTCTTCTGAGCTAAGTGCTACCTGGAAGACTTTCTCCTCAGAACTTGAAATTCTTTTTTCTAAGGTGGTTTCTTGTCTCTTATTTTCAAGTTTTTCTTAACCACCTCATCCCCAGCTGAGGTCCCTTCTTTTTAACCACTTCATTCCCACAATTTATAGGATACAGAATCTGTTTATGTTAAAGCAGAGAATGGAGGGGGAAAAGAGGGCTGAGCAGGCTGTAAGCATAAGAATACAGAGCCCAGAAGGAAATGCAGAGTAATCAGGCATAAGAATCAGATAGAAAGAAAAATAAGAAGTGACCACAAGGGGATCAGGTGGTGGAAAACTTGACCATGGAAAGGTGACAGATACCAGAGATATAAGTGCAAATCATAAGCTCTAAGAATTTAGCAACTGGTGGTTTATTTTGGAAGAATGATCAAGAAAAGGAAAAAATGTGAAAGTTGGCTGGACTTATACCAGTAAGTCTAATAAGAATCAAGAACTTTCACATGCTATTTAGACATCCATGGTTATGTGGTTAGAGAAATCTTAAAATGCTACATGTCAGTCATGTGAAATTTTGGATAAATTTTTCCTGTGGGTAGGGAATTTAAGTTCAAGCTGAACTTTTATGAGGAGAAATTGGCTGGAATTCTTTACCCTGCAGCCAAGAGAGGAACTTCGGATATGCTAGTCAGTGATGTATTTGTGAAAAATATGAATCTAAAGATAGAGCTTAGCCTGAGCAAAAAGGTGAGAGTTTGTGTTTTACAACCTCCCATTTTTTGTATGTCTGCACCTATCTCTCATTACCTTTCTTCTCTATCCTGGAGACCCAGGCTCTTCATATTTCAGTTCAAAGCTGAATTCTGTAAAGGCCTAAATTCTTTCCAAGTGTCCTATATACTTAGCATCTTATCTCTGTTTTTCAGGTTAAAAAGAATGCTCAGAGTGGTTAGTGACTAACTCAAGAAATTATAGATTAAAGGTCAGAGAGCTAATTTCCAGATATTTCAGCTTCTTTCCATCTTTGGTGAATCCATTAATTCATTTATTCATTTCCTTAACAAATATTTACAGAGAGTACTCGATGCACAAAACACCTAACTTTTACACAGAATGTCCTAACTTTTTCTTTTTTCTTTTTTATTTTTTATTTATTTTTTCATTTTTTAACTTTTTCATATATATTTTTCACTTAATCTCTACCATAAATCTCTAAGAGAAGTTATTAATACCATTTTATAGATGATGTGGTTAAGGTTCCAAAAGGTCAAGAAATATGTCTTAATTCACCAGGTTTATTAAGAGCCAGAGCTGTGACTTGCATTAGGGTCCTCTGATAGAAAGTTCAGTGAACTAATTCCCCTTAAACAGTGCTAATGACACAAAGATGATAAAAACATATTTTTTCCTACCTTCACACATTTTACCTAGTTGAAAATAAAAGACAGATTAAATAACAACATAAAGCAGTATAGTTACTACAAAACAGTGTTTAAAGTGCCAGCTAAACTATGTAGGCACTAGGTGCCAAAGACGCAGAGAAGGATTGCTGATAACTGAGGAATCCTGGAAAGGTTCACAGCAGGGGCAGATGCTGAGAGGGCCTTGAAAGTTTAAGAGGATTTCAGGCCTCTGCAGAAATTTTCTCAGGCCACTTCAGGTCCCTTCCTACAGGGAACCAGCAAGGACCTTGCTAGCATCACACGCCCCATCCCTGCACTCTCTTGTGGACGCACCCCTCTAATATGTCGTTGGTGGAGGCCATCCAAAGCAGTGCCATAAGCCTAGCAGTGTGCAACCAGGTATTACAGTGGCCAGCACAACTGCAAAGTCACTCCTGCCCTGAGGAGAAGGGAAGATAACCACAAGCACCAGCCCAACTGAAGCCCTTACAACATGCCAGGGGCAGACATAGGATCTGACTGCAGCCCCTGTCCACCAACAAAAGTTTCTCAGGAGACAATACAGGAAACATGCCCTGCAGTTCCATGGTGCTGTATTTCTGTCAAATGCATGGTCTGATTCAACTCAAGCCCAAGGTGGCACCAGACTGGCCTACTAACCAAACCCTGCCCACAATAGGCAAAGAGAGCCATTGCAGACAACTGGACAAAAGCCAAACATGGCTCAGCTACAACAGTAAGGCATATACAACACACACAGGAGACACCCCTGAAGCACCAGGTTCTGGTGAACAGGACATTGTAGTGCACGGCATGACAGGACCTCTTCTTCATGAAGTCATTACTTTCAAGAGCGAGAGACATAGCTGACTTTCCTAACACATTGAAAGAGACACAGAGAGTTACACAAAATGAGGAGACAGAGGAAATTTGTCCCAAATAAAGGAATGGGAAAAAATTATAGCAAGAGAGCTAACTAAAATGGAGATAAGAAATATATAATATATATAGAGATAGAGAATTTAAAGTAATGGTCATAAAAGTACTCACTGGATATGAAAAAAGTGAAGAATTTCAGTGAGCCCTCAACAAAGAGACAGAAAACATTAAGAAAAAAAAACAATCAGAGATGAAGAATAGTCAAAATTAAAAATACACTAGAGGAAATAAGTAGTAGGCTAGAGGAGGGATACCTGGATGGCTCAGTCAGTTAAGCGTCCAACTCTTGATTTCAGCACAGGTCATGATCTCAGGGTTGTGAGTTCAAGCCCCATGTCAGGCTCCATGCTTAGTGGGGAGTCTGCTTGAGATTCTCTCCCCCTGCCTCCACCTCCTCCCTCTCTCTCTCTGTCCCTCCATCTAAAAGACATAAATAAATCTTTTTAAAAATGACAGATAAGGAGAAGCAAAATAATGGATCAGTGAACTGGAGCCCAGAGTAAAAGAAAGCAATCAAGGTGAATAGAAGAGACAAAAAACAATAATGAAAACAGACTAAGAGAACTCAGTGACACCATCAAGCCTAATAACATTTGCATTATAGGGACCCCAGAAAAAGAAAAGAGAGGAACTGGGCAGAAATTTTATTTGAAGATATCACATTTGAAAACTTCCTGAATCTGGAGAAGAAAACAGAAATCTAAATATAGGAGACACAAAGAGCCCTTACTGAAATCAACCCAAGGAGATTACACCAACATATACAGTAATTAAAATGGCAAAAAGTGGTGATAAAGAATTTTAAAGGGCAGCCCCGGTGGTGCAGCAGTTTAGTGCCACCTGCAGCCTAGGGTGTGATCCTGGAGACCTGGGATCGAGTCCCACGTTGGGCTCCCTGCATGGAGCCTGCTCCTCCCTCTGCCTGGGTCTCTGCCTCTCTCTCTCTGTGTCTCTCATGAATAAATAAATAGAATCTTTAAAAAAAAAAGAATTTTAAAGTTTGCAAGAGAAAAGAAGGTACTTACATACAAGGGAAACCCAATAAGGTTATCACCTGATTTTTCAACAGAGCTTTTGCAGGACAAAAGAAAGTGACATGATATATTCAATAGGCTGAAAAACAACAACAACAAAAAACCCTGCAACCGAAAATACCTATCTAGCAAGGGTATCATTTAGAATAGGAGAGAAAAAGAGTTTGCCAGACAAACAAATGCTAAAGGACCACTACATCAGCCCTTCAAGAAATGTTAAAGAGGACTCTTTGAATGGAAAGGAAAGACCGTAAGAGGAGTAAGAGAAGTAGGAAGCATAAAGCAGTAAAACTAAATATATCTATAAAAACCAGTCACAGCATCCACAAAATGAAAGGATGTAAATTTAAAAATACCTAAAATGTGAGGAGGAGAGGAGTAAAGCATGGTTTTAAACTTAAGTGATCAAGTTAATATACACTGCTATATGCATAAGACATTATAAACCTACTGGCATATACCTAATGGTAACCACAAAAAATGTTAAAGATATGAAAAAATAGGGAGTCCTGGGTGGCTTAGCGATTTAGCGCCTGCCTTTGGCCCAGGGCATGATCCTGGAGTCTGGGGATTGAGTCCCACATCAGGCTCTCTGCATGGAGCCTGCTTCTCCCTCTGCCTGTGTCTCTGCCTCTCTCTCTCTCTCTCTCTCTCTCTCTCTCTCTCTGTGTGTGTGTCTCTCATGAATAAATAAATAAAATCCTAAAAAAAAAAAAAAAAGAAAGAAATCAGAGTCTTTTTTCCAAAGAAAGCCAACACACCATAAAAGAAGAGTGCAAAAGAAGAAAGGGACCAAGAACCACAAAAATAACCATAAAACAAGTGATAAAATGGAAATTAGTACATACCTATCAATAATTACTTTGAATGTAAATGGACTAAATGCTCCAATCAAAAGACATAGGATGAAGGAATGGATTTAGAAAGCAAGACCCATCTATTTGCTGCCTACAAGGGACTCATTTCAGACCTAAAGACACATGCAGATTGAAAGGAAGGTATGGAAAAGCAGTCATCATGCAAATGTAAATGAAAAGAAAGCCAGGGTATCAATACTTATATCAAACAAAATAGACTTCCTAAAAGCCTATATCAAGAGAGAAAGAAGGAGACTATATAATAATAAGACCAATAATCCAACAAGAAGATATAGCAATTGTAAATATTTATGCACCCAACTTGGGAGCACTCAAATCCAGAAAGCAGCTAATAACAAATGTAAAGGAAATAATCACTACTAATACTATAACAATAGGGAACTTTAACACCCCAGTTACAGCAATGGATAGATAATTCAAACAGAAAATCAACAAGGAAACAGTGGCTGTGAATGACACATTAGACCAGATGGATCTAACAGATTTATTCAGAACATTCCATCCTAAAAGAGCAGAATACATATTCTTCCCAAGTTCACACGGAACATTCTCCAGAATAGATCACATATTCAGCCACAAAATAAGTCTCAACAACTTCAAAAAGATTGAAGTCATACCATGCATCTTTTCCAACCACAACACTATGAAACTGGAAATAAACCAAGAAAAAATCTGGAAAGAAAACAAATACATAGAACTTAGATAATACAATCCAGCAAGTGGGTCAACCAAGAAATCAAAGAGGAAATAACGAAATTCATGGAGACAAATGAAAATGAAAGCACAATGGCCCAGAATCTTTGGGATGCAGCAAAAGCTGTTTGAGGAGGCAAGTTTATAGCAATATAGGCCTACCTTCAGAAGTGAGAAAAATCTCAAATAAACAACCTAACTTTACACCTAAAAGAGCTAGAAAAAGAAAAAGCCCCAAAGTAAAGGAAGTAATAAAGATTATATCAGAAAAAAAACAGAATGAAAATTAAACAACAACAACAATAGAACAGATCAGTGAAACCAGGAGCTGGTTCTTTGAAAAGATCAGCAAAATGGATTCATTTTGGATTTAGCCAGACTTACCCCAAAAAGTGAAAAGACTGAAGCAAAATCACAAATGGAAGAGGAGAAATAACAGCCGACATCACATAAATACAAAGAATTATAAGAGAATATTATGAAAAATTATACTCCAACAATTTGGACAACCAAAAGAAATGGATAAATTCCTAGAAATATATAACTCCCAAAACTAAATTAGGAAGAAATAGAAATTTTGAACATACCGATTATCAGCAATGAAAATGAACCAGTCATCAAAAAACTCTCAACAAATAAAAGTCCAGAACCAGAGAGCTTCACAGGTGAATTCTAGCAAACATTTAAAGCAAAGTTAATACCTATTCTTCTCAAACTATTCCAAAAAATAGAAGAGGAAGGAAAGCTTCCAAATTCATTCTATGAAGCCAACATTACCTATTACCAAAACCAGAAAGAGAATTGTTGGCCAATATCTCTGAAGAACGTAGATGCAAAAATCCTTAGCAAAGTATTAACAAATCAAATCCAACAGTACATTTAAAAATTCATTCACCATGATCAAGTGGAATTTATTCCTGAGATGCAAGTCTGGTCCAATATTTGCAAATCAATCAACATGATACACCACATCAAGAGAAAAACATCAAAACCATATCATCATTTCAAATAGATTCAGAAAGAGCATTTGACAACGTACAACATGCATTCATGATAAAAATCCTCAATAATGTAGGCTTAACGGGAATATATCTCAACACAATAAATTCCTAGACTACGGAATTCATATAGGATATATGAAAAACCCACAGCTAACATTATACTCAATGGTGAAAAACTGAGAGCTTTTCCTCTAATATCAGGAACAAGACAGGGACATCCACCCTTAGCACTTTTATTGAACATAGTGTTGGAAGTCTAGCCAAAGCAATCAGACAAGAAAAAGAAATGAAAAGCATTCAAATTGGGAAAGTTTCACTATATGCGGATGACATGATACTCTATATAGAATATCCTGAAGACTACCAAAAAATTAGTAGAACTAATAAATGGATTCAGTAAGGTCATAGGATACACAATCAATATACAGAAATCTGCTACATTTTTATACACTAATAATGAAGTAGCAGAAATTAAGAAAACAATCCCATTTTAAATTACACCAAAAATAATAAAATGCCTAGGAATAAAATTAACCAAGGAAATGAAAGACCTGTAGTGGGAAAAAAAAGAAAGAAAAGATTAAGAGGATTTGAATAGAAAAGGAGAAAGGACTCCTGGGATAGTGGATGATATGAATATTAGCAAGAAAGTAGAAATATGCATAATGTGTTTAGAGACAATAAATAGATCATTGATATAATAGTTGCCATTTATTGAAAGGTTACATGGTTTAGTGATTAAAAGCATGGCCTCTGAAGACAGACTTCTTGTGTTTGAAATATACTACCACTTATTAGCTGTTAACATAGTAAGTTAATTAATTTCCCTAATCTCAGTGTTCTGTTCTCTAAAATTAAGATAATGATATTATCTATTTTAGAGGCTTGTTACAAGGACCACATGAGTTTACAAAATATTTAGAACAGTGTCCAAACACTATGTAAGTTGAGTTAGCTAAATGAAGTACTGAAAGTATTGTAAATATACTGTACTCCCGGCACTGTTCTAAGCATATAATGTTATTAAGCTTAATCTTCATCATCTTATAAGGTACACATTATTATCTCTGTGTTACTGGTGTGAGAAAACTAGAACTAAAAGAGTTAAGCTTCTTAATATCACACAGCTGGTAGTTTGTAAAGCTAGGATTCAAACACAAATACAAAGTCTGTGCTCTTAACCATTAAACTATACTTTCTGAGTTTAGGAAACAGTGGGAAAAGAGAAAAGCAGGGTGAGGCTAAATTATGGAGACCTTGAAATCATCAGGCTAAAACAATTAAATCATGTACTAGAGGCATAAGAAGCTACTGAAGGCTTCTGGGCAGTGATGTGTTTAAGAAAGATTTATCTGGCCACAGAATTCTGGATGGATTAGAAATCTCTGGGCTATAGGAGCATCAGGTAGACATAAATATACAGCAAGCGAACTTGCAGAAGGTAGGCCAATTTTTTTTTTTTTTTTGTCATTCAAACTCACCCTTAGAGATTCATCCATCTATGTAACCCCATTTGATCTCTAAACCATAATCAAAAACAGCTTCAGCACCAAATAACCAAAGAAAAGTTGGGACCTCTATTGGCTGATTCCTAAATCCACCCAAACCCCAAAATGGTATTCCATTCTACCGCCTAAATGTAGGTGCAGACATTCATATATATTCATGGTCTCTTTGTAAACTACAACTGAAAGGTATTTAACGACTAGAAAATGAATCACATGTGTAATGCCTCTTGATTTAATAGCCCAACTCATCCCCCCACCCAGATGCTATCCCCAACTCTAAGGCATTGCTGGCGAAAATCGCACAGCCAGGGGTGCTGCTACTGCAAATTCATGATCTTCAACCTTAGCTGGGCCTGAAAGGCTGCCAGGCAGCTCTAGTCAGACATCTCTCCTATTCCCCTCAGTGGTTGTTCCAAGCTTTCACCACTCTTAAGCTTTTTACACCTCTCTGCTGTCCTACCGTCACCAACGCCTTCTATTCCACACACACATGCTCAACAGATGATTAATTCTGTATTTTGCTGAAAAAATAAATTTAAATGCAATAATGTAGGAATTCCTCAGCTCCTCACTTGCCACCATCATGAATTTGTCTGTGAATCTGCTTATTTCTGTCTTTCCCTCCTCAACAGTGAGAAGGTGTCCTTCTCCGTATCCAGAGAGAATTGTTTCACTTGTCCTCTGGGCTCCCTGCCAACTCATTGATATCACTCCACCAACCCAGTCCTCTCATTTCTAGATGTTCAATCTCCCTTCTCTACTAGGTTTTCCTTTTCTACTGGCTCTTTCCCTTACAATCCTGTAAGCAGCTCAATTATTATTTAAAATTCTCTTTTAACCTAAGTCCTCTCTGCCACATCCCCTTACTCTGTCCTTTCAAAGTCATACTACTTGAAAGAAGAGCTTTATGTGCCTTGAGTTCTTTCCTCTCTTCATCCATTCTTTTGTTTCTTGAACCACATGTTCATAGAATGGGATTAATCATAACCCTTGGTTCATGGCACAGTTATTACTGCTTCATGCATGGTCCATTTTTTAATAGTTTAGTAGGTCAGACTACCTGGTCTCTACCTGCTACACAATTTCCCTCACAGATTTTTCCCAAAAAAGAGCATTCCCTTAATGAATCTCATATCCTGAATCTCACCTAAGACTCAGCCTCTAGGAAACCTGGCCAAAGAC
The DNA here is from genome assembly GCF_048164855.1 of Canis lupus baileyi. NCBI lineage: Eukaryota > Metazoa > Chordata > Mammalia > Carnivora > Canidae > Canis > Canis lupus. Next base: position 6,166,414 of record NC_132845.1, read on the forward strand.
ACTAAGGATGATAGACCAGAAAGATAAAAAAAAGACCCCCAAATCCCAGTGAAACCATGGAACTACCACACTAGTCCTGAACTACTTAACTCTGGGCTCTTATTACTTAAAAAAAAAAAATCTATTTGGTTAAACTCTTGTAGCTGAGCTTGTTAGACTTGCACTTGAGAATGGTCCCTAAATGATCCACTCCTAAACTTAGCTTCTCCAGTCCAGATCACTCTTTCCAGATACACACATCTAAGAACTTTAATAACATCTCCATTTAGTACCTCAATCCTAACCTGTGCAAAACTGGACTTCTAAATTTTTTTCAAAATAGGCACTTCTTTCAAACAGAGAATGTCACCTCCAACTGTTCATTTATCCCAAACAAAATCCTGAATGACAAAAAGAGCCCTGCATCCTCTACCAATCTTTTCACACCTCTCCACTATCATGTTCCCCTGTACCACTGCCCCAGAGTGATTCAGTCACCGAGTCCGGTCCTACGGATTCTCTCTCTTAAAAACAACTCAAATATATTCTTTTCTCATCATTCTTACTGGCAATGCCATTGCCTTACCTCAGGTCTTCAGCATTTTGCTCTTCGACAATAGCCTCCTACCGGGCCTATTTGCCTCCTATCTGGGTCTCCAATTTACTACATACCCACACTTCCACCAGATGGACTTCGTTTCTATAGGAGGCAAAAACTATTCTCCTGTCTTCCCACAAGTAGTCTTCCTGGTAGACTAGAATAAATTTGAAGTGGTTGTTCCTTGAAAGAGAAGAGAAACAAAAAGGAAAAAAAGGAACTAAGGTCTACATCTGGTTTTACACAATATAGATTAAGGAAATGTGCAGGATAAGGAGAGAATCCATACACATTAAACTAGCTCAGCAGACGCAGATGCTTTGAACCAGAAGGGCCTACGAAATCCAACAACGCCCTTCTTTTCCCTGCTCTTCAACCAAATCTGTAGAGATTGGGAAAAACACTTGTGACTTGAACTTCAAGCAAAGTTCATTTTACTCTCAAACGTCCTTGTACTTCGCTGACTGCTGAGTTATTGCCGAAATCTGGTATCATTCCTCTTAGAATTTTTCAATGATTTTCTCCCACTATCAGGAAAAATGTGAACATCTAAGTCAAATCCTTTTATCTGGCTATAGTAAATTACCCAAAGTTTGCTACACCAAACTACTCGAGTAGCTATTTCGTGCTTCCATGCCTTTTTACAATACTGGTCCTCTTACCTGTCACATCATTTTGTTCTACCCTTTCTTCTTTACTGTTAGGTTCTACTTATCCTACATGATGCAGTTTAAGCCTTTCCTAACCTACTAAGTCTAAATACCCTTCAACTGGACTTCAATAATACTGTAGGTGAACTTTTGTTGAAGCATTTCTAAAACTAACTATATAATAATAGTCATCGATGAACTACTTAGGGGAGGAAGATACTACAAGTCTGCAACCCCAGAGTGAATCTGCGCCTCATACATCAAAGCATCTCCTCCTCAAAGTTTGTTTAACATGGTGTTTTGTTGTTCTGTTGTTGTTGTGGTTGCCACCATTAACTAAGAACCTTTTTTAGGTTCTGCAATAGGGCATATGTGTGCATATTTTAAATGCTCCTCAAACTCTATGAATTATGTCCTATTATTAATCTCTGTTTTATAGAAGAGGAATATGCACATGTTGAGCTTTAGTGATATATCCAAGTTCACGTAGCTAGTGACTAAGCATGTGTTGGTATTCTACATCTCTATTAATAATAAGCATTTATGAATGCTTTGAAGTAGAAATGGCTATACAAGGACACATACATGTAAGCTAAAACTATGCTCTTTCATTTATTCAATAAATACTTAATGAGGAAAGAGGTAGGAGTTGGAGAGTCATGCAACTATACTTCAGTTTCTCTAAGCAAATGTCTTATTCATTTAAAACCAATTCACAAAATAAGTAATATTATTAAGCTCCTTTTCCCCCCTCTAACCCCATTTTCCCTTCCCTTCCCATCCCTTCCCATTCCTTCCCTCCCTTTCCTTCTTTCTTCTTTTCTTCTTTGTAGAGTATGTTGCCGAATTTCCTTTGGGCTACATGATTTTTCTCAGTCTTTGGGCATACAGGTGAAAGACAATGCACATATATTAATTGAAGTTCTGCATGATTTTATTGGAAATCAGATAGTTTTATTTATTTAAGAAAATTAAGATACTTGGTCAAGAAAAGAGGAAAAACAGAAAAAGTTCATCATGCATGAAATATTTGGAAAAAATAAGTAACCATGTTAGTTTACTAACAAGGAAAACTTGAATAAATTAAAACTGAAAATAATTGTACCACAATAAAAACCAATTGTACCAAAAAAAAAAAAAAAAAAGTAAAGTGGAAGCTTCAGGACCCTAAATCCACTACTCAAAATAGCCCATCATGAACTGAAATGGATGTCCAGTCCAAATATACAGCAAGAAGTAGGTGTATTCAAATAGCATTTAGTCTAAAGCTGGGTGTTCATTTGCCAGGCAGACAGGCCATTAAAAACCTGTGGCTTTGGGTGTTTTCAACTGAACCTGAATGTTCAGATGTATAAATTAGTTTACCTCCTTGGAAAGAGACATGCTTTCCTGTTTCCAGGAGAAATGCAGGCTTCTAAAAGCTTATTTAAAAGGTTCAAAAGGCTACTTAGGCATCAAATAACTATTAAAAACAATATTTTGACTATTTAAGTGTAAACGAATCAGAAACATATGGATTAAATTTCCCTTAAATTGCACATGCTCCAAACTGAAGAGTATAGCATGGGTGAAACCTGTTTTGGATTTCAGTGAGCCCAAAACATTTGAAAAATCATCTGAGATGTTCAGTGAACTCAAGAGTACAGCTGGATTCACCCATCCCTAATTCATCCCTATCCTATGCTTCTGGTCTTAATATAAGAAAGGGTGTAAGTACACAAGTAGCGTGCAGGTAAAATGTCTAGATCTAAATTTAGAGGGGATTAAGAAATATCTTTTAAAACCTTTTAAAATCCTGTGTTTTAAAAGAAAGTCTTTGGGATCCCTGGGTGGCTCAGCGGTTTAGCACCTGCCTTCGGCCCAGGATGTGATCCTGGGAGTCCCGGGATCGAGTCCGGCATCGGGCTCCCTGCATGGAGCCTGCTTCTCCCTCTGCCTGTGTCTCTGCCTCTTTCTCTCTCTGTGTGTCTCTCATGAATAAATAAAATCTTTAAAAAAAAAAAAAAAAGAAAAGAAAATCTTCCACTTTTAAAGAAAATCTGAACTACTCTTTAGACTCTTCCTATAATTTTCTCTTGAGTCTCTTCCTTTTTTTTTTTTTTTTAAATTTTTATTTATTTATGATAGTCACAGAGAGAGAGAGAGGCACAGAGACACAGGCAGAGGGAGAAGCAGGCTCCATGCACCGGGAGCCCGACGCGGGATTCGATCCCGGGTCTCCAGGATCGCGCCCTGGGCCAAAGGCAGGCGCCAACCTGCTGCGCCACCCAGGGATCCCAAGTCTCTTCCTAATTAAAGACAATTTATATGACTCTAGGATTGAGAATAAAATAAACTAAAATTTTTTGAGCTCCCACTATGTGCCAGGCACTGTGCTTGGTATTTTTGCACATGCATTATTTCTTTATCCAATCCCTCAAACCAGTTTCAGGTGCCTATGCCCAGAGACAAGGCAGCTGTATTCACTCAGTTTTATTCTCTTCACCTTGATCAATCAGCCTGTTTACAATAAACAGTCTGAGTCTAATAAGTCAACTGAAAAAATATTATATTTTCTCATCAAATTAAACTGAAAATATTAAGAATTAAAGTCCTTAGCTATAAGATGAACTACATAAAAGTGGGAGACAGCAGAAAAAGTGATTAAGGGCACATGTTTTTGGATAAAAATTACTTTGTCTTTTTGTACCTTCTTTGTATAATTGCCTTATAAGATCATTGTGAATATAGAGTAGGAAGTTGTATGTAATATGCCAGATTTCATCATTCACCCAGTAGATAATGAAGAATCCCCATATATCCTGAAGAGGTTGCTCAGAACCACCTCTATCACAAGTTACAACTGTTCACAACATGGGTGGACCTGGAGCGTACTGTGCTAAGTGAAATAAACCAGACAGAAAAATATAAATACCATATGATTTCACTTATATGGGGAGTCCAAAAAAAAAAAAACCAACTAAATAAACAAGCAAACAGAAATAGACCCACAAATACAAAGAACAAACTGGTGGTTGCCAGAAGGGAGGGAGTTGGAAGGATGGGTGAAATAGGTGAAGGGGATAAAGAGGTACTAATGTCCAATTATAAAATAAATAAGTCGCAAGGGTGAAAAGCACAGTACAAGGAATATAGTCAATAATACCGTAAAAGCTCTGCATGGCGACAGAGCCACACTTAGTGAGGTACATAATTGTTAAATCACTACGTTACGCACCTGAAATGAATACAATATTGTATGTGAACTATACTTCAATAAAAAGTAAAACAAATAAACAAAACAAACAAGTTACAACTCTCCACCTCATGCGCCCCGTAAAATGCCATACTGGCTACTTGAGGATTGAGGCGATCCCCACACCTACCAGAAGTTAAATAGCATAGCAGAGCCTGCTATGACCCAGTCCCTGCTAACCGAGGCATATCACACTGTTACGGGAGCCTCTCTTTCTGCATGAAAATCCAGCTGGCTCCTCTACCGTTAGTTCAGGGAGTTTACTGGGTTCCAAGAAATCATGGCTCTTTCTTTTGTATACGTCAGCTCCAGCCCTCTGGTCAACCTCTCTGCCACTGCTGGAGGAGCTAGCACAGTCCAGTATGCAGACATACTCAGTGTAGCAGCAGTGCTCAGATACACTATCTTTTGACAGGCTCCTCCCTATCCACCCCTCCTGCTTTCTTATCCGGGGGTCATGCCTTTCCTCCCGATGACTTCAACTTTTGCTCAGAGGAATGGAAATGGAGTGGCTAGGAAAAGTTCCCAGAACCATACCACTGTTCCACATAGAAAAATGATCATAAGGCATTTTTATTTGACTGCTCCCCCCTCCTCTGACACCTTGTTGCATACTTTTTTTTTTTTTTTTTTTTTTTGGCCTTGGAAAATGGTCTGATTCCCCAGTATAGCAGCCTATGAGGTTTTTAAAAGGTCCCTGTGCAGATTTTAAACTTCTGAGTTATATCAAACCTTGTCAGATTTGCTGGTTAGTCAACTTCCCATTGTCTGTCAGCAGCAAAAACCTGACCAGAAGAGGTGTCCTGGCCAGCAGGGATCTTTGAGTCACTTATCTCCATGAGGTTTTAATGAGCTGCATTAAGTCAAGCACTCTGACAAATCTGTACATAAAGTAATCGGTTTTAAATGCTTTGTGAGAGGCTGCACATGGAGCAAAGGTGTTGAATGTTGTGTCCTCACCACGGGTAAGAATTTTAAGAGGCAATCTAATGGCTTAAGAGTCTTCTAATTCTCATTAGGTCTCTCCTTGGTTCGGTTGCTCTTTGTTTCAAATTTATAGGACCAAGAACCAGCTTCAGACCATAGCTAAGAAAGTGAAAGTGACCAGTACTTAATAGAAGGTTCGCCGTTCTCTAAGTGCTTTCTGGGAGAGGAAGAAAGGGAAATAATGAGAAACTACAGTAGCCTTTCCCTATCTGCAGTTTTGCTTTCCACAGTTTCAGTTACTCACGGCCAACTGCAGTCCAGAAGCAGATGACTCTCCTTCTGACAAATCAGAAGGTTAATAGTATCCCAATGCTCATCACAATGCCTACATCATGCACCCCATTTCATCTCATCCCATAGGCATTTCACCACCTCACATCATCATTATCATAAGAAGAAAGGTGAGTACAGAACAATAAGATATTTTGGAGAGAAACTACATTCATATAACTTTTATTACAATATATTATAACTACAATTTCTCTATTTGATTATTAGCCATTGTCATTAATCTCTTACTGTGCTGAATTTATAAATTAAACTTTGTCATAGTTAGGTGTGCATAGGAAAAAAACTTAGTATGTATAGAGTTCAGTGCTATCCATAGTTTCAAGCATCCACTGGGGGTCTTGGAATATATCACTTGGAGATACAGAGGACTTCCTTCTTGCAGCTCCAGTGATATTCCATTTTAGTTCATCTGTCAAAGGCAGGAACAGGGCTGGCAAAGTAGAATTTGGGGTGCTGCTTAGTTTCCATGCCCTTTTATCCACAGTGTTATCATAACTCAGGCCAGTTTGGGACAAGGCTGCAGGGTTGTTGGCAACATTAGATTACCAAGGAAGGAAAAAAATCATTATTAGAGCTGCTGGTCTGGTAATAGAAGGTGACTGAGTGAAGACCTAGGTCAAGGTCATGCAACATCAGGCATAAGACTGTCAGTACCAGGGGTACATTTGTCAGACTTAGTATTGCAGAAAGGGGTCTCAGCAGGAATTTGCAATGATGTCCTGGTGTATTGCAACTATGATTCAAGGAGTTCTGTCCATATTGGAGAAGTCTCCAGCCATTGGAGGTGGGGACTGTGGGCTTGTTTCTAGGGGCACAGTTCTAGCCCTCAAGGAGACAAATGAGATTGTCAGAACTCAGCAATAGTCAGAGTTCAGGAGGGATGCTAGATCTCGAGGAAGCCTGACTAGAATACTAGGAAGGATCACCACACAGTTCACCAAGTGGGAAATGAAGGCTCCCAGACACCTCTCTTTCCCATATTTCCTCCTCTTGGCACTAGCCCTAATATCTCACTCAAATGCCCAAGTCAGAAACCTAGGTACCATACATTATAGCTCCCTCTCCCACCCCTTCATATCCAAATCAAATACCAATCCGTTGTTCCACATCAAGGTCTTTTGTATTTGTCACTTCTCTATCCCCACTGTCATACCTTAGTTCAGGATACCATCATCTTTCATCTAGGTTATTATAGTAGCCCCCTAACTATTCTTGCTTCCTGCCAATCCCTATTTCCTACTACTACATCCTTTACAGTCATGCTCTGGCCCTCCCCAATTATTTGTAGCTCCTTACATGTGTCAAGCTCTCTCTTATTTCTAGGCTTTGTACATCTTCATTTGGCTAAGTCTTACTTTCACTTTGTCAAAGAGGGCTCCCAATTCCCCCTGGGTTCAATGCCCCATCCCCATGCTACTACAGAACCCTGTAGGGACACCTGATGGCTCAGTGGTTGAGCGTCCACCTTTGGCTCAGGTTCTGTTCCCGGGGCCCTGGGATCAAGTCCTGCATCAGGCTCCACACAGGCAGCCTGCTTCTCCCTCTGCCTATGTCTCTGCCTCTCTCTCTGTCTCTCTCATAAATAAATAGATAAAATCTTAAAAAAAAAAAAAAGAACCCTGTAGTAAGGGCTATGAATACCATATTGCAGTGTCTCATTTCTTGCTTTTGTTTTTTTGATCAACTTTGTACTCCCAGCTCTTAGCGCATTGCCTAAAACACAGTGTGCAATCAGTGAATCTTTAATTAGTGGATTGGATTCTGTAACTTGGGAGCTACACTCCTGACATACCTGATCATGAATCTAAATGATATTATAAAAAAGAATTAGACAAAAAATTAAAAATAGAACTACCATATGATCCAGTAATTATATATATATATGTATATATACATCTCCCCCAAGAAAATTAAATCACTATTTTGGAGCTACCTGCACTCCCATGTTCACTGCAGCATAGTCACTATAGCCAAGATGTGAAAACAACCTGTGTCCATTGTCATATTAATAGATAAGAAAGATGCAGTGTTTATGCAATAGAATATGATTTATCCATAAAAAAGAAGGGAATCTTACCATTTGCAACAACACAGATGGCCTTTGAAGGCATTATGCCAAGAAAACTAAGTCACACCGAAAAAGATAAATACTGCATAATATCACTTATCTGTGAAATCCTAAAAGTCAAACTCATAGAAAAAAAAAATAGCAGGAGGTTGCCAAAGGTTAGGGGTTGGGGAAAATGAGAGGATGTTGGTCAAAGGGTATAAACTTCCATTTGAATGGGGGGGGTTTAAAAATTTTAAACAGACATCTAAGGGACCTACTAGATTCCAGGAATTGCAGCTGTGCCTCCAGATTCTGAATCTGAAGACTGTGACTATATCTAGTAAAGACATTAATTTTCTATTAAGTTTGGTAAAGGGGTTGGATGCCTGGGTGGCTCAGTAGTTAAGCATCTGCCTTTGGCTCAGGTTGTGATCCTGGGGTCCTGGGATCCCTGTGGGTAGTCTTCTCTCTCTGCCTGTATCTCTGCCTCAATCTGTGTCTCTCATGAATGAATGAATGAATGAATGAATGAATGAATAAATAAATAAATAAATAAATAAATAAATAAATAAATAAATAGTTTGATAGAGGGGCAACATGGGTATTTCACTGATCCTACGGTGAACAACTGAAAGCAAAGAAAAAAGCAAAATAAAACCAAACCACCAGGCAGAGGTAAGAATACCTCCTCATCTAAAAAGCGTTCCTTTAACTTCCTTTGGTGGCAAGACACAGGAATTTTTCAGGAAAATCCTCCGGTTAGTCACTCCAACACTGAGTCTAGACCAATATTTGCTCCAAGCTGATCATAAATTCTCTTTGCTTTCCCACTTCCATGTACAAACCCCACCTATCCCAAATTGAAGCTATCTCAGACACAAGAAACACCAATACCCAACCTTGATAACAAGTATTAAGGTCTTAGCTTGCTAAAATGAAACCAAACCTTTCTTGCACCTACCCTCTTTTATACAGAATAGTGAAGAAGTTGAAATGAAACAGCAATTTTACATGATGATGTGAAAAAGGATATTCAGGGTATAATAATGTTGCATCTAAGATTGGTCAGAGAGTAAAGCTTCCTGATTCTGTTTTCATTAGTTAGCTAATCAAAATGCTTTCTGTTGATGTACTTGATACTCTCACCCACTGAGATTTGCCAAAATCTGCTAATAATCATGGTCAACTTTGTGTACTTTCTGTAAAGCCTGGGCAACTATCCTGCATGGCTGTGGAGGTTGCTCACTAGGTAAAAATGACCACCTAAAACAACGAATGGGTTCTGAAATAAAGCTTGAACTCTGCTCAACACGCTTTGTGCCCTCACTTGGGACTTGCATCACCAAGAGGACAGGATACCTTTTCCTAATCCACACAAAAGCACTATATGGGTAGTAGGGATCCTGCTTGAAAGGGTTAAGACTCGGCATTGTCACGGCTCTCAAGTAACCCCAGAAGATCAAACTTTTGAATTATATGTTCCAGAGATCCCAAAGGCCTTCATCAATCCCAGGATATATCATTCTGTCCTCTAATCATGACGACTTTGAGCCTGAACCATTAAATGAATCCACTCAACTTCTGCCCATCAGACCTTTGCTTATAGTAGAAACTGCCAGGCCTTTAAACCATGCAGAACAAACAGCAAAGGCTATAAAAGTCAGCTTGAGGCTAGGGAGTAAGCAAAATCCAGCCTTCTGTTTATATTTCAGACCTGCTTGATTCCAAGTTCTTTGAGCACACTTGCGTCTTTGGCTAGTAGTACCATATATCAACTTTCTGGAAACCCCATCTTTCCTGAGACTCAGCCCCTTAGACATCAGTCTTCCGACTGACTTCCTAGATAGGGTGTAGGCCCCTGCCTCAGCTTTTCTAATCCTACTCTCCTCTGAATCTGACCACCCTTTACACTAGTGATACATGTGATCCCAGGCCCAGGATTCAGCCTAAAATAGATAATGATATGGCCCATGATGGGGTTAACAATATAGTATATTCCATGGGCTCCAAAAATACCAAAATTCACAAAAGTGGGAGTTTCCCACGTATTATTTCATTGTCTTCCTTCATGCTCATCATAAGAATCTCATCCAGTGAGACCCAAAGGGTTAATCTTATCCTTATCTTTATCAACAATAAAAACAATAGCAAATATCCACTCTGGAGAAGACCACAGAGCTAAGTTCTAGAGAATAAGTTTATGAAATCCCGACCATATTCTTGAATGTTGCCCATCAATACCATAATGTGTCACAGAATAGCTCTCATTGGTGGAAAGTTCTGTCAATAACCAAGATGCCAGAGGAACTGCAGGAGGACAGCAAGATTGAGAAAGCAGGCATAGGCCTCCTGGTACCTGCTGAGAGCAGGATACCAGACCAATTCTTTCCTTAGCCCCCGGTTTTTCTGAAGGCTTTTCTGAATCTCTTTCTGACTGTCTGTAGTCTTCCCTCACCCATATGTCTCCATATTCTCCTCTAAATGCCATATATTTGGTTTCTGTGCCTACCTTTAAACTCACCCTTTTTCACTATGACTCTCACTATGACTCTCTTCCTTTATTTAGGATCAGAATCTAAAATTTCTACAAGCTTTTTGGGGACCCCCTAACAAACTAAAAGTTTTCTAGAGATGATGACTGACACTCCCTGAATTCTTATTACAAGTACAGGCTCGTACTACTCTAGTGATGCCCAGGAAGACCTGAGTTTCCTGCACTATAGCCCTGCTGTCCTTCCAAACCTAGGCTAACATTGGCTGATGTGTTTCTGGAAACCAAAATTCATGCTGACCTGACTTACTTTTCTTGACATTGCTATTTTTGGCTGTGATCTGCACGTTCATATCATTCATCTCGCCCTCTATGTTTCTATTGGTCTCCTACCTCAGTGAGTTTTTGTTGTCTGAGGGAGGAGGATGAGGAAGGTAGAAATAGTTTTAGAACAGAGTTGATGCTGTGGACAACAAAGTGAAAAGAAGGAAAAAACCTGGGTCTTTGATGACTTTTTTTTTATTGTGGTAAAATACACATAAAACAAAACTGGCCGTTTTAACTATTCTTAAGTGTCCGATTCAGTGGCATTAACTATATTCACGATGTTGTGCCACCATCACCGCTATTTCCAAAACTTTCTCATCACCCCCCACACACAGAGACTTTGCAACCATTCAGCAACAGTTCCCGTTCTGCAGTCTCCCCTGCCCCTGTGACCTCTAATCTACTTACTGCCTTAATAAATTTGTCTATTCCAGAAATTTCAAATAAGTGGAATCACATAATATTTGTCCTCTTGTGTCTGGCTTATTTTGCTTGGCATAATGTTTTCAAGGTTGAAGGCTTGTGAAGTACAGTACCCATTATCAACAGTATATTCATGATTCAATTCATATTCTGTGTGTATAAGTTTTATACAGCATTTATCTTGATGCTTAATATAAATACACTTGATTTGACTATACACGCACATCTCATTTTATTGCACTTGTCTTTATTGCACTTCACAGATATTACATTTTTTACAAATTGAAAGTTGGTGGCAACCCTGTGTCAAGCAAGTCTTTTGGCATCATTTTTTCTAACAGCATTTGCTCACTTCATCTCTCTGTGTCACATTTTGATAATTCTCACAATATTTCAAATGTTGTCATTATTCTGATGCTTAAATTGCTGCAACCTCATGATAAAACTTTAATAAGTGGGGATGCTTCTCATGGATGAGCAAAGAAAGTGGTTTCTAGCTATGAAATCTACTGGTGAAGATGCTGTAAAGATTGTTGAAATGGTAAAGGATTAGAATATTAGTTGATAGAACAGTGGTGAGGTTTGGGAAGATTGACTCCATTTTTGAAATATGGTCTACTGGGCTATCAAATAGCATCACATGACACAGAGAAATAATCTGTGAAAAGATAGAGTCAATCAATGTGGCAAACTTCATTGTTATTTCATGAAATTGCTGCAGCCACTCCCAACCTTCAGCAACCACACCCTGGACAGTCAGCAGCCATCAACACTGAAGCAAGACCCCCCGACCAACAAAAAGGTTACAACTCACTGAAAATTCAGATGATAGTCAGCAATTTTTAGCAATAAAGTATTTTCTAATTCAGGTACATACATAGTTTTTTTAGAAATAATGCTATTGCATACTTACTGAACTATAATATATATTGTGAAAACATAATTTTTGTATGTGCTTGGAAACCAAAAATTCATTTGATTCACTCTATTGCAATATTCACTTTATTGTGGTGATCTGGTACTGAACCTGCATTATCACCAAGGTAAATCTGTAATGTATGTGGTATGTGTGTGTGGTGTGTGCACACTTTAGTTTCATGAACCTTGGGAAACTGATTCTACAAACTTTATTAGATAAATGTATAGGCCAAGTGATACACTCCTCTTATTTATTTAATCACTGGCATCCATGTTATGTAGAGCTATTTGTAGATGAATTTCAGAAAAGAATTAAAATATCAGCTCAATAAATACTTATATAAAAAACTTCAGAATTACATTTATTTTTCATTATTGAATAGTATTCCATTGTACATATACACACATATACACAACATTCGTTTATCCATTCATCTGTTGATGAAAACTTGGGTTATTTGCACCTTTTGGCTCCTGTGAATAATGCTGCAATGAATATTGACATACAAAGTATCTGAGTCCCTGCTCTCTATTCTTCTGATTATATACTTAGGAGTAGAATTGCTGACTTTTGGTAATTCTATCAAGCTTTTGGAGGAACTGCCAAACTTTTCCACAGGGGCTGCATTTTACATCCCCCAGCAATGTAAGAAGATTCCAATTTCTCTACATCCTTGCCAATGTTAGCTATTTTCTTTAAGAAGTATATTATGGTCCTCCTGGTAAGCATAAGGTGATATTTCATTATAGTTTTGGTATACATGTCCCTAATTCCTAATGATGTTGGTATTTCCCTATGCTGAGCATTTTTTCATGTACTTTTTGGTCATTTGTACCTCTTCTTTGAAAAAAATGTCCATTCAAATCCTTGCTCGTGTTTTAATTAAGTTGTTTGTCTTTATGTTGTTGCATTCTAGTAGCTCTTTATATATTCTGGATATATATTCTAGACTTTTATCACAGATATGATTTACAAATATTTTTAGGTTGTCTTTTCACTTTCCTAACAATGTCCCTTTGATGCACAAAAGTTTTTAATTTTGGTGTGGTCCAGTTTATCCAACTTTTCCTCTTGTTATCCTTGCTTTTGGTGTCACATCTAAGAATCTATTGCCAAATCCACAGGTCCCTATGTTTTCTCCTAAAAGTTTTATAGCTTTAGCTCTGATATTTAGCTTGTTGATCCAGTTTGAGTTATTTTTGTATATGATGTGAGATAGAGATCCAACTCATTCCTCAGATGTGGAAATCCAGTTGCTCTAGCACTTCCATTGAAGAGAAAATTCTTTCTCCATTGAATGAACTTGGTACTCAAATCAAAAATCAACTGGCCATAAATATATGAGCTTGCTTATTAATTTCAGTTCCATTCTATTGGTGTATATGTCTTTCTTTACACCTTTCATGACTTTTTGAGTTGCTTAATTAATACACTGAAGGTTACATCATTTTCTATTGCTGCTATAACAAATTACTACAAATTTGGTAGCTTTAGCAAAAAAAAAAATATATATATATATTATTATCTTATAGTTCTAGAGGACAGAGTTCTACAATGCATTCCAGCAGAGCTGCATTTTTTTTCTGGCAACTCTAGGGAAGAATCCATTTCCTTTTCCAGATTCTAGAAGCCATCCACATTCCTTAGCCCATGGCCGCCTTCCATCTTCAAAGACAGCAGTGGGCGGTTGAGTCCTTCTCACTTTGAATCACCCTGACTTTTGCTTCATTATCATGTTTCTGTCTCTGACTCCTTTCGCCTCCCTCTTCTAGTCTTGCAATTATATCAGGCCCACCCCAACAACCCAAGATAATCACCCTATTTTAAGTTAAGCTGATTAGCGAATTAAATTTCCCTTTGCCATGTAATATATTCACCAGTTTCAGGAATTAGGACATGAACACCTTTACAGAGCTAAAACTGGAACAGCCATTCCAGTTCTGGACTTGTAGTCATTTGATACATTTCCCTATAGTTAAATCCTATATAATTTGAGGCTGGGCCTGATGTACTCACCAGATTCTCCCTATCACCACTCAACACAGTGCCTGGAATATAGTATAGAATTGATAAATACTATTGAAAAATATATTTATTGATTTCAAATATATTTATTGATATATTTAGTGCCCAGATCCTTTATGCCAATGATTTTCAAACTAAGTAAAATTCTAAAGTTTCATTCCTGTGCTTTAGGTATCACTTAAGGTGGGAAGGAGAAACTGCTGGGGAAGAAGCTGAGCCTACTCCAATCCAAGCAGTTTGCCTTTGTCTATTTCATATTTTGAGATTCTGTGCAAAATTTTATTTATAAGATGTCTACTGATACAGGAAGTTAAAAAAGAAAACAGTGGGATTAGGTCATTGACAATATAGCACAATTCCAAAATGTTTGCTTCATGAAGATGTTGATTTTATAAGATAAACCGAACCAGCTGTCTAGGTGAGTTACACTCGTAGCCAGAGGATGTGCTTCACGTGGTACCCAGCTGAAACTGGGTTGAGTAGAACCGGAGCATGAGACTCTGTCTTTACAACTCAGCATTCTAAATATACTTTCCTGTTCAATCCCCCAAATATTTTCTTCCAATTAAGCAATTCCCTTGGCTCTATAATTTCAGAAAACTCCTTGGAACCCATTTGGAAATGAAGAACTGCCTTTACCAAGCTACCAAGAGAAGAAAAGCAATAGTGAGCGTTATTAAGTGCTTACTCACTCTGTGTCGGGCACCATGCTAAACAATTTATACACATTATTCCTCGTGTGTATGCAACCTTTGCCATAATCTTACAAAGTACACAATATTTCCATTTTACTGATAAGAAAAATGGGACAAATAAATATTAATATGCCCAAGGCCACAAAACTTCATAGATCTTTTTTTTTTTTTTTTTTTTTTTAATGATAGTCACAGAGAGAGAGAGAGGAGAGAGAGGCAGAGACACAGGCAGAGGGAGAAGCAGGCTCCATGCACCGGGAGCCTGACATGGGATCCGATCCCGGGTCTCCAGGATTGCGCCCTGGGCCAAAGGCAGGCGCCAAACCACTGCGCCACCCAGGGATCCCCGATCTTTTAGTATTTTCTTCATACATGGGTCTCAAAGACATTCATAAGAAAAGGGGTCCTCCTCCTTGCTGTCCTTAAATGACCCTTTCATTTATACAACATCCAAGGCATTCACAGAGATTTCAGACCTAGAGTTATGTTTAAGTGAAAAGTAAGCTATGTGCAATGGGAAATCTATGTTAAGACCATGCATGCCTTCACTAAGGTATAAAATTTCTGGTTGATTTAGGAATAACTAAGAAGTTATTTGTTGAAATCTCCACAAAAAGTCTAATATACTTCCTGAGTGAAGCACAGTAAGCAGATGAGTAGAGGTAGTTTAGCAGAGATTAATGCTTCTCTGAAGGCAGCCAAACTTGGGTTTGGTTTTGAATTCTGACTTCAACTGACCATGTGACTGTGGGCAATTCTTCACTCTACTAAGCTTATGTGTTCTCTTACATTAAATAAGGGTGATACTAGAAGCACAGAGAGGATTAAGCAGGATAATGATAATGGAAAGAGTTTGAAATCATCCCATGCATAGAGTGAACAGTAAATACTGGCTATTGGTACAACTGAGGGATTTATAAGCTTTTGGATATGAATTTTATATATCAGTTTTCATGTAATAGCAAAAATAATTAGCAGCAATGATAATGAATCAGTAAAACAGCAATAATAACTGTTGCCTCTCCTCCCTGATGGTCTATTTTCCCTCTAAGGAATGATCCCATCAACAACAAATCGGCTGTAATATGCCATCTTAAAAAACAACTTTCCTGTATATCACATTTTCCTCTAGCTATCACCCAACTTTTATACTCTCATGTAAACAAAAATTTTCAAAATCATGTTGATACTCATTGTCTGCACTTCCTTTTCTTCTACCCTCCTTGAAAATCACACTCATAAAGGTCTTCTTTCCAACACCTCTTTGAAACCGCTTTTGTCAAGATCACCAATGACCTCTCATTGCCAAATCCAATCCTCATCTTATTTGTCCTATAAGCAGTGTGTGACACAGATTATCACTTCTTCCTTTTTGAATCATTTTCTTCACTTGGCAACCATATCAACACTGTGTTCCTTCTATTCTCTCAGTTATTCTCTTCAGTCTTCTCTTCTGGTATCTTCCAGAACCTCTTTTACTAGAATACCCTTGGCCTCAGATTTCTCCATCCTTTAGCTAACCTCACTTTCCAGTAATCTTACCCAGTTCTATGCTTTAAATTTTTTTTTAATTTTTATTTATTTATGATAGTCACAGAGAGAGAGAGAGAGAGAGAGAGAGAGAGGCAGAGACACAGGCAGAGAGAGAAGCAGGCTCCATGCACCGGGAGCCCGACGTGGGATTCGATCCCGGGTCTCCAGGATCGCGCCCTGGGCCAAAGGCAGGCGCCAAACCGCTGCACCACCCAGGGATCCCCAGTTCTATGCTTTAAATACCAATATAGGCTAACAGCTCTTAAATGTATTTCTCTAACAGCAGCCTCCTCTTTGATGTCCAGATTCATATTCCAATTGCCCACTGGACATTTCCATTTGGATGCTTAGTAGGTATCTCATATATAACATTTCCAATCTGAATTCCTATTTTCCTATTTCTACCTACTGCCTCCATCCTTCCTTAACTCTATAAATGGCAACTCCATTTTTTTCCAGTTACTTAGGTCAAAAGCTTTTTTGACAACCTCCCCACCATTCCCAGCCACATCCAATCGAGGCAAGTTTGATTTCTTCTAACCTTCAATCTGACTTCAGTCTAATAATTTACCCTAAAATCTAATAAACAACCAGAGTGTAACTTATTTTAAAATTTATACCAGGTAGTGTCACTCCTTTGCTTAAACATCCTATAATGGCTTCCCATCTCATCCAGGATAAAATCTGAAGTTCTTACTATGGTCTACAAGGCCTTTCATGATGTTACTCCTATTCCTCTGATTTTATCCTGCAGTATTTTCCTTCTGGCTCACTCTTCTCTAGCCAAACAGAATGCCTTCGTGTTCCTGAATATCTCAAGGCTTTGCACTAACTTTTCTCTCTGCTTGAAACATTCTTCCCACTTATTTCTATGTATCTTGCTTCTTCATTTACCCAAGTGTCTGTTCAAATGTCACTTTATCAGAGAAACTTTGAAATAGTCATCCCATCTCTATCACTATCTATTCCTTACCTTGCTTCATTTTTCTTCTTAGCAGTCATAACTACTTAGAATACTAAATTCTTAAAATGTGTTTTCCTCATTGTAATATGGTTTTCATAAGTCCATGGACTTTGTCTTTATTATTCATTGTTATACCTTAAATGAATAGAACAGTACACAGCACATTGCAGAAGCATTCCTAAATATTTGTTGAATCTTATCTTAAACAATCCTTACAACCAATCACGTGATGCTAAATGCTTGGGTGTTATATTAGAATGTCACAAGTCTGATGTTCGACTAGTTGTATCAATTTGGACAAATTACTTTGCCTCCCTAAACCTGTTTCCTCATTTGCATAATAGGAAATAATATCTATTTCAAGGTATATTGTGAAGATTTAAAGGAATAATATGTGATGAGCTTTGCACAATGTCTAAAAGTTATCTAATATTAATATAGATAAGAAAAGTAAGAATCTGAAAGGTTAAAATCTACATAGGTTATAAAATCCACAGATAGGTTATAAAAATAGAAGAAGAGGGTTGGATACGGAATCTAGAGCGCCAATGCTGGAAAATTTGCTTATTTGTGTTTGTTTTACTGTTCTTGAAACTAAATCTAGACAAACAGCTTTTCCCCCTCCATTTGTTCCTAAATCTAAAGAGCAAAGTGAAGCCTTTGTTTTCAAGTGTTATGAGATCCTGATGAGGTGTCCTATTTTCTGTAATAAGTACTAACATTTTTCTTTTTTTATTTATTCACACAACAAACATGAATCAGAATTTATAATCTACTTGAGAACATAAGCCACATGTTTTGATGACAAGGAAGTTAGGAGAACTGAGAGAGTGCTAAAAAAATTCAGGAGTAAGAGGCATACCTCTCATTTCTTTGTAGGTTAGGACACTGTCCTATTCCTTCCCCCACTCCCAATCCATAGAGTACTTTCTTCGTAAACTCCCTGCTATGGAAACACAATTCATGAGAATGACTGACATACATACCTACTTTCTCCTAAGTGTTAAGGATTCCTGTTTACATTCCTAATACCAATTTCTTGAAACAAAAATGCACAGATAAATTTGGGGGGAAGTTAACCTAAGTGTTTTCCATTCATTTCATCTGGTTTGCACACATTAGTGGTGCCTCTGGGTACACCATAAAAAGAGCTTTAATTAAGAGCAAACACACTTGGATTTTACTTATCTTGGGTCCACGAATCAGATTCAAGATAAAGAATTCCTTGCAGGGAGAGGGTTGTGAAGCAGATACGTGTTTTTCCTAAAACTTTCTGTCTACTCCTGCAGTTTTATATATATATTTTTTAAAAGCCACATATATTGTGCAGGATTATTTACAACCTCTAGAGAAAATGAACATGAATCATTAGTGTGCATGGATACTGTCATGTGTTAAAAGAAACACACTTGTAGTGGGCCTGTCACTACAGAATTCTGAGGTTGAATTTCAGGGTTTATTGGGGTATGGGAGTGATTCATAGAGATGTTGATATTTTAGCATTTTCTATTCAACGTGGGAATTTAGAGATTATCCTAGGAGAAATGAAGGGGAAAGTTATATGTCTCAACTCTTACTTTTAATGAGGGTGAATTTGCAGGGATGTTAAAAATTGGATAGTCCATCTGCCAAATGTCTGTTTTACATATGCACTTTTTTTTTTTTGCCATCTTATTCCTGTCAAAAGGTGTTGCCAAGAATCATTCCTGTCATGGTGTTTAGTGCCAGCACCGTCCAAATAAGAAGCTGTTCAATGTGAGAAATAACTGGCTTCAGAGACACAGATGCTGTATTAGTGTTGGAAGTATTTCTGTGTGGAAGCTTCTCTGCTTAACACTGAATAAAACTGATATTTACCACTGTTTAATCCAGAGACCCCCCTCCCTCCTTCTACTTATAGTAACTGCACTGTGTTGTTATTGTTTTTTTTTAACTACATCTGGACTGCAAATATAAAAAATGTATCATCTATGAGTAGAGTTGTGACAATAAGACAAAATTTTTCCCGTTACTGCTTTCACTCAAAGCCCTGAAACTCTTGCTTGTGATTCTATCTCCCAAAGTGAAACTCCTAACCAAACCTCTCTAAGCCTCAGCATCCACATTAGAAAATTAGGAATTATAATACCTACCACACACACAAAAAAGTTGCCAAGATTGAAAATTATAACCTTCATATGCCATTCAGCAGATACAGCACAGAAGACATAAACAATAAATGCTATTGGAAGAGAAGTAGAGTGCAGAGGTTTGTCAGCAAACATCTAATTTCTACTCTGCTTTACTACTTATAAACTGTGTAACCTTAACCATAAACTGGCCAATGTAATTTCTCTGAATGAATCAGAATGAATCAGAATGATCTATTACCTATCTCATGGATGTGGGATGATGAAATGTGATAATACATCTAAAGTGCTCACCACAGTGCCTGATATATTCCAAATTCTCTGAACATAACTGATTATTATTAATTCATTATTTCTTGAATGCTTGTATAAATAACATATTTTAGCATACTTTCAGAAAAATCTTTGTAAAATAAGTTCATTCATGAAGGCTGACATGGGACCCTCTCTCTATATAAGTAGAGAATTATACAGCCCTAAAAAATACTAAATTACATAGTACTCCTAAATTGATTAGATCATTTAAAAATCTCCATCTAGATATATCCATCCTCCCGTAGAGGTATACATACATTCCTGGTCCAAGTCCTACTGAGAATCACAAGCTCTCTGAGCTTTCAGCCATGTCTCCTGGAACAAGCTAGATATCCAAAGAAGTAGCTCTTATCTGGCCTCCTGGGCTCCTGGACTCAGCTAAACTGATCTCCTAAATCAGGTCTTTTGGCTCCTTGTTCAACAGCTCTCTGGACCCCAAATTTCATGAACTGACATCTCCTGCTGGAGCTAGGCTTTTGATTTCTAGTTCTCCTGGAATCTAGAGTCATTTTGTCTTATATACATGCTTGTTTTCCTATTTCCAGTTAACTCTGAATAAACAATTGCAAACACACAAAAAGTATCCATCATTCAATACAAATACACAAAGACACTCCCACCAAAGATACCCATTACATGCGGTCAAAGAAATGAGAAGGAAGTCAATAAAAATGCAGTTGGAATGCCAAATCTTCTAGCACCAAGGGGGTTTTATGGTTGTTTCTATGTTCACTGAAGGATGTGACACTCTAAAATTAAAAATATGTGTGTGTGTGTGTGTGTGAATACATTAGCACGTGAAAATCAATTCAGAAATATTTAAGTTCTAAAAAAGGAAATATTTAACTTCTAAAAAGTTGTTAAAAGACATGTGGTTCATTAATTCACTTTTTCAACAAATGTATGGAAAAGTAAGAACAATGGCTAACATTTATTGAACACTTTCTATGTCCGATACTTTTCTAGGCACTAAAAAATGATAATCATAATAGGAAGTTGATAATCATAAGATCTCCACCTTACTAAGTAAACTGAGGCACAGAGGAGTTAAATAATTTGCCCAAAGTTACAATGGCTAGTAAGTGATAAAACCAGGTACTTACCATGTGCAAGGCACTTTACTAGAGGCAGAGCATACAAAAGTAATAGTATCTAGTCTCTGCTTCCACAAAGTATATGTTCAAGTGAAAAAGTCAGACATGAAGAGTAAACAAAATAATTTCAAATAAGTACTATAAAAGGATTTATAGAAAATAGAAAATAGGATTTATGCTATGTTATGAACTGAATTGTGTTTCCTTCTAACCAAGACCATTCCAATTTCGTATAAAAGGCTCTCGTAATCATAAGGCCACATCTCACAGGGAAAGGCAGACTAAGAGCTGAGAAATTATAAACCAGGTGGCGTTCCTCTTCACCTCTTCATGTTTCACATCCCAACCCCCACACCCTCCTCTGATTGTCCTCAATAATTATGGTGTTATATTATGAGTTTTATTGGTTTTTAAAATGTTTTCGTGAATAAGATATTTTAATTGCTTTAATTCCCCCCTTCACTTAGACTGGGTAGACCCATGAATTCTCTTCAAAATGGCTTTGAGTTTAACTGTAGCCTTTGCAAAATGGAACCTCAACAACTACCTACAGTGCTTGCCAGCAGGACATGGGGAAGTAGTGCAGGCAAGGGAGATTTCCATATAACACATGTGTTCTAAGTACAAAATTACAATAATTAGAGATGGCAAAGACTGAGAAGTCTATCTCCAGGAAGGTCAATGAAAGATTATAAAAATGTTTAGTCTAGGCTGGTCCCATTCTCCTAATGGTACATAAAGTGAGCAAATCATACATGCTTTCTCTAGCAGACGATTACATGATCTAATCAAATATAGTTTTAGCATATTTGTATAATGTCATGACCCGTAACTCTATCATATTTCACAATCAGTTTTTCCCACTGAATCCTGTGGGAATCTGAAAGTATAAGCAAAACACACTGATTGTCTATTAAAAGCTATTCAATAGATATTTTTGAGGATCCGTTTTGGAGAAGGCACTCCCTGAGTACTGCAAAAGTCATAAAAATAGTTAAGATAAGGCTAGCTTATGAAACAAATGTAAATTAACAGAAAGGTGTCATCCTTACTTATACCTATATTTCAAAAGTGGAATTTGTAAATGGTGCAGAAAGGATTGAGAAGGGGAAAGAGGAATTCACATCTACTATGAACATTAGGGAGCTCTTCATGGAAGACAAAGTACTCAAACTGGGATTTCAACTGGTATAGATGATAAAGGGTCAACGATAAAGGGTCAGCTTTCAGGTAAAGGAAGAAAAACGTAAGCAGAAATAAGAAAATGCAAAGCCAGGGGCACCTGGATGACTCAGTTGGTTAAGTATCCATCTCTTGATTTCAGCTCAGGTCATGATCTCAGGATGGTGGAGCCTTCTTAATATTCTCTCTCTCCCTCTCTCTCTACCCCCTCCCCAACTCTAAAAAAAAAAAAAAAAGGAAAGCCATTTCAGGGGACAATTTGATGAGAGCTGGCATATCAGGCTGATTTTTTGTAAACAATATAGAGCCAGCACAGACATTTAAATAAGGGGAAGTCTAACAGCAAATGCCTACCATGTACCAGGCACCATGTCTGGCCTATGAGTTTAAACTTTAGTCTCCACAATCCAAACACAACACACTAAGGAGGAGAAACTGAGGCTTAGGAGGTTTAAACACAGAATCAGCAAGGAAATCAAAGCCCAGAGAGCTCCAGTGACATATCTGTCCATAATCACGCAGCCGGTGGAGCTGAGCCCAAACTAAGATCTTTCTTGTTTCCATTTCATAAACCCAGAATCAAGTGCCAAAAAAATCCCTTTAGAAATATTTTGACATTGAATGACAATGATCTTTGGAGTAGCGATAGTCCTGCTCCTCCCTCTCCTAAGGGTTAGCCAGGCCTTTCTTTTACTAAAATCTTGTTATTGTCCACTCCCAATGACATCTCATCTACTCTGAACTCCTTTCCTTTGTCACTTATCCCTCAATTTCCTGAGAAATTAAGTTAATACCAATAGGAAATGACACATTATCAATCTTTGTTAATACTAATGATAACTACTGTCTTCAGATTACTTTACTTTTTTATATATATAAATTCTAAACATGTTCTAGGCAGTTCAGCAAATGGCACAAATAATACTTTGACCTATAACCGACAGACATAAGGAGCAATGAAAGCATTTTCCATGCAACATTCATACATTGTTAAAACACGGGAAAGTGTTGAAACCACTTGGATTTATTATTATTATTATTATTATTCATGATAGACATAGAAAAAGAGAGAGAGAGAGAGAGGCAGAGACACAGGAGGAGGGAGAAGCAGGCTCCATGCTGGGAGCCCGATGCGGGACTTGATCCTGGGTCACCAGGCCCTGGGCCAAAGGCAGGCGCCAAACCGCTGAGCCACCTAGGGATCCCCAGCCACTTGGATTTTGAAGGCTGACACATGAGGAAATGATTCTGTCAATCGTTTGATATCTTAGATACCTATCTCATTAAAATCCAGGCTTCTTTGATGTTCCTACTGACTGAGTGAAAACACACTCATGGTACTCTGAGGGAATTATTAAGTACCAAGAATGTTTTATATTTTGTCTTTAAACTTCTCTTTTTGGATATGCAAAATATCTTTCTTAAAAATCTTCTTACTTTTGTCATCTTCTTTAAGCACAGTCTTTAATGAAAATAGAAAAAGGCTTATTCTGATTCTGCAAAGAGACCTGAGGAAATCAGGTAAAAGAACTCTAGAATTTGAATTAGAGTTAAATCAAGTGTGTGTTTTTTGGCTTGTTTGAATGGCTAAGGTTTTTGGTTTTGTTTTTTAACTTGGCCAACACTAGTTTTGATTGTCTGCCAAGCCCAATTTTTCTAGATATTTGCTAACTCCACAATTCACTTGATGTAATAAATATTTAGCTAAAAACACACATGTAAGTATTCTGTTATTTGCATGATAAATGTATTTTTGAACAGTGTAGATTCATGATTGGAAAAAAAGAAGAGAGATGCCTAGGTGGCTCAGTGGTTGAATGTCTGTCTTTGGCTCAGGTTGTGATCCCGGGGTCCTGGGATCGAGTCCCCATGGGGAGCCTGCTTCTCCCTCTGCCTGTATCTCTGTCTGTCTCTGTGTCTCTCATGAATAAATAAATAAAATCTTTTTAAAAAAAAAAAAGAAAAAAAGAAGAAACGACTTGTGCTCACATTGGTTAACTGGTTAACAGCTCTCCATTTTTCTATAAGAAAGGCCTGAGGGATCCCTGGGTGGCGCAGCGGTTTGGCGCCTGCCTTTGGCCCAGGGCGCGATCCTGGAGACCCGGGATCGAATCCCACATCGGGCTCCCGGTGCAAGGAGCCTGCTTCTCCCTCTGCCTGTGTCTCTGCCTCTCTCTCTCTCACTGTGTGCCTATCATAAATAAATAAAAAAAAAAAAAGAAAGGCCTGAAAACTTGAATATCCACTTTTACTTACCTCAAAAGTTATTTTAGAATAACTATTTATAAATTCCCTAGTACAAAGAATAAACAAATTCATATATTTCCAAAAGGGATGGAAAGGATCATAAAATGGTTTTGCATGTTTGTAAATACTTTTTCATAATTGCATATGTCAAACAGTAGTAGAAGCATTATAATAAAGCACTTCTTTGTCTATCTTATAGGGGATGATAGCTGTTTACCATAACCCATGTTTCCAAACATTCCACCAGTTTGCCATCCAGTAATTCACTAAAAAGAATTAATGGAGAAGAAAAAATCTGGTACTCGGTTACTCAAAACACAAGCTACATTATCAAGAATGATGAAAGATGGTTAGGATAAAGTAAGACATTCAAATGTCCTCTATTAGTACAAAGGAAAAGGAATGCATATTTCCTCAATAAGAGGGGCAGTCAGCTATACCCAGTACTGTCTAATTCAGGCTATCTGAACTTTTTTGGTCCTTTTTCTTACTCTCATCCCACTTCTGGAAAAGAATCTATTCATGGTGAGGATAAAGGTTACTGAATAAGACTATTATAGAAGGTATATAATTTAGAGTCATTATATCCTACATCTATGTAATTTCGATAACTGTTTAGTATAAATAATAGAAAACACTTCAGTATGTTGGCTCTGTGTGTTTCCCCATTATACCATTTGTAAGTTACAATCACTCATTTTTAGCCTAAACTTTTCTTTGTACGTGGTATTAAAAGCCACAGTCAAGTTAGATCGTTGGGATATATTTTATGCAAGGGTCATCTAGAAGATTAAGTACGCAAATACAACCAACCCTCACAAGCTTACTCATGTAATTATGACTTCTCTAGCTTCCATAACTTGTTACTGACATGCTATTTCTTATCTCAAAATTCATGCTAAAATTACTTGTTTAGCAACAAGAAAATCTAACAGATGTTTTATGTTCTGCTATTGTACTGTTCACATTCCCTTTCCTCAAAGAGAGATCTACAGCCAATGAAGTTTAAATATACTGTGAAAAGCCTAGCAGTGTGGAATGTGATTCGTCACCGTTACATTCCACATGACAGGCAAGCTGACTCCATGGTGAATTTTGCATCAGCCATGCAAGAGACTAATTGAGGGAATACTTCGAGGTTTAAAAGTCTACTACAAATGCATATGTTTATCAGTCATATCCTAAATGGAGCTTAACTTAAAGAGAATGACATGGCTATTAGACTCTATTGGGCTGGATTACATAATGCAAAGAGAGCTAGAACTGCAGCCTAAATAATTAAGTTTGGTCCCTTTCCATCGATGTGCTGTGTGGCCTAAAGTAAGACTTAACTCTGAACCTCTCTGTATCCTAATTTCTCATCTCTTCTTTTTTATTATCGAATGAAACTAACTTACAAATAAGGTAGGTGGAGAGCATTTGGAAAATTTTGAAGCACCATATATACACAGATAATTGGTATTGTTATTATCCAGACATTTCAAGAAAAGGTTTCTTGGCTTGTGCTGTAGCTATTAGCTGCATATGTATTTATAGACAATTCAATAATTTGCTCATTAGGGGTTTGGAGTTTGAATCATCTGGATAAATGGCAGACCTTGACTCTTCTAAGACCAGTCTGTGCAACACAAAACAGGATGGAGCATTTATAGGTGGAATATGTAGATGGTCGAACTCAAGCCAACCTAGAAAATCTCACTGTCAATTAATAATGTCTCTGAAATCTTAACTTTCTGGATCATTGCTTTAAATATCCCATTAGTTTAAGAAACCTGGCCATAATTGTTCTGGTAATTCTCATCCTGATTCATTTATTTTTTATTTTTTTATTTTTTTAAAGATTTATTTATTTATTTTTATTTATGATAGACACACAGAGAGAGAGAGAGAAAGAGGCAGAGACACAGGAGGAGGGAGAAGCAGGCTCCATGCTGGGAGCCTGACGTGGGACCGGATCCGGGACTCCAGGATCGTGCCCTGGGCCAAAGACAGGCGTCAAATCACTGAGCCACCCAGGGATCCCCCTGATTCATTTATTAATGAAAAACTTGCTATTGTCTTAGTCCATTCAGGTTTCTATAACTAAATGCCACAGACCAAGTGATTTATGAACAGTAAAAGCTTATTTCTCGTAGTTCTGGAGACTGGAAGTCCAAGATCGGGGTGCCAGTGTGGTCAGGTTATGGCAAAAGAACTCTTCTGGGCTGCAGATCACTGACTTCTCTCTGTATCCTCATGTGGTAGAAGAGGCTAGAGGGCTCTGTGGAGTTTCTCCTATATGAACACAAATCCCATTCATGAGGGCTCCACCCTCAAGACCTAATCACTTCCCAAAGTCCCCACCTCCTAAACCATCACAGTGGGCATAAGTATTTCAATATATGATTTTTTTTGGGGGGGGGGGAGACACAAACATTTAGGCCACAGCACCTTCCAAATAAACCGTAGTCATAACCCAAAGAAAAAAACCGAAGGTCAAAATTTATAAAAATTAAGTAACTTAGAACAAGAAACTCATCTAAAGATGCTGTCCCCTCTTTTTCCTATTCCTAATGTCACTCACTAGCCAATTATTTCAAAAATTCAACGTCTGCTCATATTCCATCATCCAACCTACCCAGCAGAGAAAACATCTGCTATGGTTTTAGAAATACAATACAAAGGAAAATTAAGAGATTGTAACTAGCCAAAATATCTTATTAGAAACAGAAAACATTTTGATATCCCAAGAGGTTCTTCTTCACTATAGAATAAACCACAATGATAGCCCCATATTACTAGGTATGTATATAAAATTACTGGTAGGTCATCAGTGGAAGCTCTATATATGATGAAAACCCAAGAGAATTATGATGCCTCAGTGCCAGTATAATATCAAAGCACTTCTTCAAAAGCTAAGACCAAAAGAATGTTAGAAGTAAGCTAATTGGCTTCTCACACAAGCCTAAAAAAAAAATGGTTACAAACTCTTGTAGAACAGCAACAGCATGCTGCTGCTTCTGCCTGTCTCTTTATACCTAACCTGGAGATATATTACAAATATATCAAAAGGCTATTGCTATGATCTGAATGTTTGTGTCCCCCAAAATTCACACAGTAGAATCCTAATGCCCAATGTGATGTTAGGAGGTGGGGCCTTTGGGAGGTGATAAGGTAACTAAGGTATCATCCTTATAAATGGGATTAGTGTTCTTATAAAAAAGACCCCAGAGAGCTCTTCACTTCAATCCCTCCCACCATGTGAAGCTATATGAGAACCCTGCAACCCAGACTGGAGCCCCCCACTTGACACCCATATCTCAAACTTCCAGCCTCCAGAACACAGGATCAATTTGGGTTTTTTTTTAATAAGCTATCTAGGCTGTGACGTTCATTACAGCAGCCCAAATAGACTAAGATGGCTTTTGTTCCAATAAAGGATACCATAGCAAGATTTCAGAAACTAGAATTTATATATACTAGAATTAATGTCATCTGGAATGGAATATTCTGATTAATCAACAGCTTGGATAAAAAGTCAGGGGCGTCCCATACAATGAATACCATTTGTTAAATCTTTAGAATATGTTAGAACTTCCCAGAACAAACTGGATTTTTATTTGCCAGATACTATGTTAAGCCCTTTGTATTCATTAACTAGCTCAAACCTTTTTACAACCTGTGAAGGAGATACTACTATCCCTGTTTACATATGAGAAAACTAGTCATAGCGCTTATAGGTGTTAAAAGAAGGATTCACATCCAGACTGGTCTAACTCCACAGCTGATAATTTCTAACTATTACACTATAACCTCCTGCCTTTATGAACCAATGTCTCCAAATACCAATTACTATTTCAATGTCTTGAAATGCACAGCAGAAAAACACCTGCAGTTGACGGAATGCTGAGGGAGTAAGCTTTACTGTTCCAAAGTCCGTGTCCCCAGAATTCAAAGGCTGGTGCAACACCCAGAGGAAAAATCTCTGGTGAAATCTGGCTAAGTGAGGCAAAGCCTGAAGCACCTGACAGGGCTGCAATCCAGAAAAATGTTGATCCAGTAACCTGCCTAACTGTCTGTAGCAGCTCATCTTCCAGCAGGATTAGACTGCTCTGATGTGAAGCAGCTGTATTAAGGCTGCTTCTGGGTAGCCAGATTTCTATTATCTCCCTTTTATGGAGGGAGGCAGTAAACTGCCCCATGCCCTAAGGTCAGCAGCAGTTCTCAAAGACCTATCCAGCCACTTCCAGGCCAATTGGCTGGGGACACATGAGTAAGAGTGCAAACTAAGCAACTCGAACACAGGTGTAAGAGCTAGAGTGTGTTGCTTAAAAGAATGCACGTCCACCCGACTTCCAAAACAGATGTGCGAGCACGAGACCGTAACACAAGGATTGTTTCCCTCTGTTCTGCGTGGTGGTGGCCAGTCAGAAAAGCATGATCGCCAACAACAAACCAGCTCCCATAGGTGAGTGTCCAGTGACTCTAATCTCAAGAAATACTTGAGAACATTTTTCTCACTGTTTGGTTCTTTTCCATCAGTTATTTAGAAGCTTCTTGGCTAAATTTTCATCGGTGCCTTAAAGAAAATGTTATGAATATCTTCAGCCATAGCAAGCTGAACATGACCTTAAAATCTCTATAAAATGAATGTAAGCTTTACTTCCACTGGAAGGAAAAATAAGGACATCAATAGAATAAAAAGATTCAATTCAGAATACCACTCTTTCAAATGTTAAATACAGCTACAAGACATCAATACTCTCACTAATGAAGAAAATTTAAGTTTGTATGTCTCAATAATGTCAGTGTATACATATTATATAATAAGAAATAAAATTTGCAATTTTTTTTTTACTTTCTTAAGCTTGGCAACTATGTTTCAATTCATGTTTTCTCCAAACTATATAACTTTATATCTTTATCTTTTTAACTTTATGTCTTTAAATAAAAAGAATATCATATGACATAAATATTTTTATATGATTCCCACAGTATAGCATTTTTACCTCCAATATTATGATTGCATTTAACACTATAATTCCGAATTGAGAAATTAATAATATCACTAAGAAAATCATAATTTTCTTAGGGAAAATAAACTACTCTGTTATAATAATTACAACAAAAATCAAGAAAAACACATTTACCTCGATTTTTTAAAATTATTTAAAATAATCCTTATAAATTCCCTATAAAATATTTTTCTTTCACCCAGATACTATTATGTAAAAGGCATATACTTGGCATTTTAATTCTCTTTATCCAAAAGTCACTATAATTATTCTATCCAACAGAAATACTCTCAGTCTACAAATTCCTCTCACTTTCATCTTTACATTTAAACTAAAAAATAATCTAATACAACATTCTGTGTCTCCAAAATGTCTGATTTCCCTCTAACTGGTCAGCTTAACAAAGCAGCTTCCAAGATTTCTTACAGCAGTACTGAATAAAGGATCAGCAAAGGTGAAGAAGGATATACACTCATAGTACCAAAAATGTCTCCATCAAGAGAGTCCCTCAAGATTAATCAGTCTGCCTCCACATTCTAAACTCTCCTAAATCCTCATATCTCTGTGAAATAGAGATCAGCAGAATGTAGTCATCACACATGTCTCCACAAGGAGACTTTCTGGACACCAGGTTTACTACTTACTAGCTAGGTGACCTTTGACAAATTGCTTGACCTTTCCAATTTCAGTTTCCTCTGCCATAAAATGGGGCTAACAAAAGTATGAACAACATAAAATTTTTGTGAACATCAAATAAAATAATGCATGTAAAGCACTAATAAAATTGCTGACAAGTAGTAAATAGTGACTACACTTAGATTTTATTATTTCTGTAAGATAACGCAGGTGGGTTG
Organism: Canis lupus baileyi; assembly: GCF_048164855.1. Taxonomy (NCBI): domain Eukaryota; kingdom Metazoa; phylum Chordata; class Mammalia; order Carnivora; family Canidae; genus Canis; species Canis lupus. The sequence goes on from NC_132845.1 coordinate 6,196,396, forward strand.
AGGAAGGCATATTTACATTAGTAGAAGTAAAGCAGATGGGAGGGCTAGGATTTAGTCACAAGTTTTAATGTTGTTTCTAATTACAGAGAGTAAGTACTCTTGAATAATGCCATACACATATGAATTCAAAATAAAATTCTCTGCTCACAAGAAGACAATCTGATGTTCAGATCCACAGATTTTAACAGCATTTCTGGAAAAAAAGTGATGTGAGGAAAATGGGGCTAGGAATCCTCAGGGGAGTGTATTTTTCCATTAGTCTTGGTAAAACTTAGTAGGAAATAATACAAAAGAAGCACTTCTGGAATGGTGAGGAAAGGACCTCATAAAATCCACTGCCCTGTAAAAGTAATGCAAACACTGGCAACAATTGCCAAAATCAACTTTTTCAGAACTCTGAATGTTAACCAAAGTCTTGTAACAATTCAAGGAGAGTTAATTTTTGAAAAAGACAAAACTGGATTTCCTTGAGTGTTAACCCAACTAAACAGAGATGCCAGTGGCCACTTATAATAAATAAAACAAATTTTAGAGAATTAATTTCAGAAAGTCACTTTGCAAATAGAGATAATAACAACCAACAGCAACAACAGTCCTGGAGAGGAGAGACTCTGATCTCTAGAATTGTCACATTATATTATTTTAAATATCTAGTTCTGGGGCAGCCCAGTGGCTCAGTGGTTTAGTGCCACCTTCATCCCAGGGCGTGACCCTGGAAACCCCGGATCGAGTCCCACGTCGGGCTCCCTGCATGGAGCCTACTTCTCCCTCCACCTGTGTCTGTGCCTCTGCCTCTCTCTCTGTCTCCTCTCTGTGTATTCTTATGAATAAATAATAAAATATTTAAAAAAATAATAAAAAAATAAATATCTAGTTCTGAGGAAAAAAATGGAGTATGCAAAGAAACAGGAAAGTTTGGACCATACAAAATCTATCAATAGGACTATGTCTGAGGAAGTACAGATGTTGGACTTACTGAAAAAAGACTTTTAAAAAACAGCCATAAATATATTCAAGGATCTAAAGGAATGTTGCTAAAAGAATTAAAGAACAACCCCTTACAAATAGGGAATATCAGCAAAGAGATATAAATTGTTTACAAGAAGAAAATAGAAATTCTGGAGTTTAAAAGTATAACTGAAATTTAAAAATCCATTAGAGAGTCTCAATAAAAGACCAAGCATACTAGTAACAGAAAGAATCAGCAAACTTGAAGACATATCAGTTGAGATTATCCAGTCTGAAGAACAAAATGAAAAAGAATGATGAAAATGAACAGAACCTCAGAGACACACCAAAATATGTATAATGGGAGGAGAGACAGACAGCAATAGAAAGAATATTTGAAGGAAAAGTGCCCAAAATTCCCAATTTTGATTTAAAAAAAAATTATCTACACAACCAAGAAGCTCAATGAAGTCCAATAAAATAAACTCAAAGAGATTTGTGCCTAAATTCATCACAGTCGAAATATTGAAAACTGAAAGAAAAAAAAAAAGGAGAGAGAGACTATTCAAAGCAACAAGAGAAAAACAATTCATCATATTCAAGGGATTCCCAACAAAATTAACAGCTGACTTCTCATCAGTAGTTATGTCACTCAGTAAGCCAAGATGGACATATTCAAAGTGTTGAATGAAAAGGAATGCCAATCCAAAATTCTATAAACACCAAAGCTATCATTCAAAATGCAGAAGAAATTAAGATACTCCAGATTAAGAGAAAAAATATATTTTGTCACCAGCCCTACAAGAAATAGTAAAAAAGAGTGTTTGGGGCTAAAATAAATGGATGCTAGACAGTAACTCAGATGCACACAAAGAAATAAAGTACATCAGTGAAGGTTAACTACATAGGTAAACATAAAAGACCATAAAAATGTACAGTTATAACTCTCTCCTTCTCTTACTCAAAAGACAACTGTATTAAGCAATAGTTATGTACCGACTAGCTTACATATAAAAATGTAATTTGTATGAGAAATAGCACAAAGGAGCATGAGAGAATGGAGCACTATTAGAAGTTTTTGTATTTTATGAAAATTAAGTTTGTATTTGTCTGAACTAGATTGTCTTAAGTTAAAATGAGAATTATAATCTCCAGGGCAACAACTACAGTAATAACTTAAAAATACATAAATAAAAGAAATGGGTAAATTAAACTGGAATACTAAAAAAAAAAATCTATTTAACACAAAAGAAGGCACAAATAGAAAAATAGAAAAATTAAAGAGGACACAAAACATAGAATACAAATAGCAAAATGTCAGGCATAAATACTACCTTAGCATAAATTACATTAAGCATATGTAATTGGATTAAACACTCTATAATCAAAAGGCAGAGATCGGCATATGGTTTTTAAAAATCCAAATACATCCTGCTCAGAAGAGACATTCTTTAAATTTATAGACACAAATAAATTGCTTCTAAAATGATTGAAAATCATATAACACTCAACAATAACCAAAAGAGAGCTAGAGTGACTAAGCCAAGATCAGACAAAACAGAGTTTTAGATAAAAATGGAATTTAAACTATCTCTACTTGCAGATTTTTAACAAAAAAAAAAAAAAATATCCTTATAGATGCATTAAAAAAAACCAATTAGAACTAATAAGAGATTTTAGTAAGGTACTAGATATACAATCAATAAATAAAAATCCTAAATTTCAAAACAATAGCAATAAAAAGTCCAAACATGAAATTCAGAAAACAATTCCATTTACAATAGCAACAAAAGGAATTAAATACTTAAGAACAGATTTAATAATGAAGTGTAAGATTTGTATACTAAAAACCATTGAAAGAAATTAAAGAAAATCTAAAGAAATGGGAAGTCAGCTATGTTCATGGATCTGAGGATTTATTTTTTAATATTTTGCTTATTTATTCATGACAGAGAGAGTCAGAGACATAGGCAGAGGGAGAAGCAGGCTCCCTGAGAGAAGCCCAATGAGGAACTTGATCCCAGGGTCCTGGGATCATGCTCTGAGCCCAAGGCAGATGCTCAACCGCTGAGCCACCCAAGCATCCCAGATCTGAGGATTTAATATTATAATGGCAATATTCAGTGAATTGATCTATAAATTGATCTGTCAAAATCTCAGCTAATTTTTTTTGCACAAATTAGCAAAAAAATCCTAAAATTTATATGGAAATTCAAGAGACCCCAAATAGCCAAAACAATCTTAAATAGGAACCAAGTTAGAGAATTTATACTTCTCAGTTTCAAAACTTACTACAAAGCTACAGAAACTGAGACATCATGGTACCAACAAAGGCACAGATATTAGACTAACAAAATGGAATTGAGAGTTAAGAAATAAACCCAGACATTATGGTCAACGGATATTTGACAAGGGTGCCAACCTATTCAATGAGGGGAAAGAACAGTCTTTTCAACAAGTGACGCTGGGGCAACTGCTTTCCAGATTCAAAAGAATAAAGTTGAACTCCTACCACATACCATATGTAAAAATTAACTGAAGATGGATTATAGACCTAAATGCATGAGATAAACCTATAAAATCCTTAGAAGAAAACTTAGAAGTGTATCTTCATGACTTCATGTTAGGCAATGGTTTCTTAAAAAGAAAAAATAAACACTTTTCTCTGAAGACACTACCAAGAAAACAAAATTACATATATTAGATATATAACAAAATTATATATTTAATAAGGAATTTATATCAAGAATGTATAAAGAACTCCTACAAATCAATACAAACAACCCAAGTTAAAAAAAATAGACAAAAGATTTAAACACTTCTCTCAAGAAGACATGTAAATGGCCAAAAAAGCACATGACAGGATACTCAACATCATTCGTCATTTGGGAAATGAATGCCGAAACCATGATGAGAAAGTTCTACACATCAACTAGAATGGCTAAAATAAAAACTGAAAAAGACATACAGGTGCTTAAAATGACTATAGAAAAAATTGAAACCTTTGTGCATTGCTGGTGGGATTATAAAACAATCCAGCCTCTCTGGAGAACAGTTTGACAGTAGCTCAAAATGTTAAACATGGAGTTACCATAAGACCCAACAATTCCAGTCCTAGGCATATATCCAAGAGAAGTAAAAATATATGTCCACACAAAAACTTGCACATAAATGTTCATAGTAACAATATTCATAAAAACCAAAAAAACAGATTAGCCAAATGGCCATCAGTTGATAAAAGGATAAACAAAATTTGATATATCCATACAAAGTAATAATATTCAGCAATAAAAACAAATGAGTACATGTTATGATGCATGCTACCACTTACATGCTACAATATGAAATATGCATGCTGCAACATGGATGAACTTTGAAAACATTATGCCAAGTGAAAAAAGTCAATCATAAAAGACCATATATCGTATAATCTATGTATATGAAATATCCAGAATAGATAAATCCATAAAGACAGAAGTAGATCACTGGTTGCCTGGGGCTGGAGGGAGAATATGAGAAGTGACTGCTAATGGATGCTGGTTTCTTTTCAGACTGACGAAAATATTCTAAAGTTTGATGGTGGCAATGGTTGTACAACTTTGGGAATATACTAAAAACAATAGATTATACAATTTAAGAGTGTGAATTTTATAGGATATACATTATTTAAGGCTTAATAAAACTATTATAAAAAATAATACAAAAAGGGGCAGCCCCGGTGGCTCAATGGTTAACACCTGCCTTTGGCCCAGGGAGTGATCCTGGAGTCCCAGGATCTAGTCCAACGTCAGGCTCCCTGCGTGGAGCCTGCTGCTCCTTCTGCCTATGTCTCTGCCTCTGTGTGTGTATATGTGTGTGTGTGTGTGTGTGTCTCATGAATAAATAAATAAAATCTTTAAAAATAAATAAAAATAATTAAAAAATAAAAATAATACAAAAAAGAAATGCAGCTGTCATAATAATTGCTTTAAAAAGCAAATAGGCACAATAAGATATCACCTCACACCTATTAGAATGGTTGTTATCAAAAATATAAGAAATAACAAGTGTTGGCAAGGATGTGGAGAAAAGGGAATCTTTGTGCACTATCAGTGAGAATGATAAATTGGTGCAACCACTACTGAAAATAATTGGAAGCTTCTCAACAAATTAAAAATAGAACCATTGTATAATCTAGCAATTCCACTTCTCAGTTATCTGAAGTAAAAAAACTAACTCAAAAGGATACCTGCACCCCTATGTTCACGGCAGCATTATTTATAATAGCCAAGACATGAAAACAACTTGTGTCCAGTGATGGATGAATGAAGAAAGAAAATTTGGTATACATAGATATCTATATATACCTATCTACTAAAAAGTGTGTGTGTGTATGTGTATGTTGTGCAATTGTTTTTTTTAGAAGAAATAAATAGATAAATTAGTCATCACTTTTCTTCAAAGGACAATACTAGAAAAAATAATGCAGCCTATATCATATATACAATGGGATATTATCCAACCATAAAAAAGAATGAAATTTTGCCATTTGCACCAACATGAATGGACCTGGAGGTCATCATGCTAAGTGAAATAAGTCAGTCAGAGAAAGACAGATACCATATGACCTTACTTACATGCAGTATTTAAAAATACATCAAGCTCATAGATACAGAGAACAGATTGGTGATTGCCGGAGATGGGAGGTGGGGGTGGGAAAAATGGGTGAAGAGGGTCGAAAGATACAAACTTCTTGTTATAAAATAAGTAAGTCGTGGGTATATAATGTATAGCATGGTGACTATAGTTAATAATATGCTGTATATATGAAAGTTGCTAAGATCTTTTTTTTTAAACATTTTTTTAATTTTTATTTATTTATGATAGTCACAGAGAGAGAGAGGCAGAGACATAGGCAGAGGGAGAAGCAGGCTCCATGCACCGAGAGCCCGATGTGGGATTTGATCCCGGGTCTCCAGGATCGTGCCCTGGGCCAAAGGCAGGCGCTAAACCTCTGTGCCACCCAGGGATCCCAGTTGCTAAGATCTTAAAAGTTCTCAAAAAATTGTCTTAAAAGTCTCAAAAACAAGAAAAAAAAATTTGTGATATGTTAACTAGAATTATTGTGGTGATAATCTTAGCATGTACACAAATATGGAACTATTATGTTGTGCACTTGAAATTACTATAATACTATATATCCATTATACCCCAGTTTAAAAAAAAAAAAAAGTGAATAGAGTGTGGTTTACCGGTGGAAGTGTGAATAGATGCCACCGTTTGTTTTCATTCTTGGCGCTCTCGGACAAATAGTCAGACCTATGTAAGTCAGATCCCAACTTGACAAAAACAAGCGGGGGAAAGGAAAGTCGGAAGGTTGCACTTGAGTGAACTGCCAAAAGCATCTCTAGCCAAAATCTCAATCACTGGGAGCACTCAACAGATTCAGAAAACAATCTCTGGATCCATCCAAAAACCTGGAACTGTCACGAGAACAATTTATACCCTTTACCTTTTCGTTTTGAACACAAGAAAACCAGATTGTTCCATACCAGAATAGGTAAACAGACTGTCCTAAAAAAACAGGATTGAAGGCAGCTCTAAGAACAGATCCAAGTTGTCGTGAAAGGTTTAAGTGCTGCCGCTAACTACAAGTACACTTAGCATCCACTTTCCAATTTGTACTTATTGAATTATCTTGTCTCAGCTCTGTTGGTGGAAAGAGATAGAAAAGCTGGTGGGCTTGCAACCCTGAATCTACCACACATAGCTGTGTGACTGAGGGAAGTCTTTCAACCTCTCTGAACCTCAATTTCTTCATTCCTAAAAAACAAAACAACAAAAAAAAATACACAGGTCTGGTCTGCCTATGAAAGCAGTGGTTTAAAATCAAAAGCCAATGTATAAGCAAGAACTCGGTAAATTGTACAATTCCACATAAAGTAATTAATATGCATCGTGAAATTAGACTGTAGCTAAGGTATCTTGTGAAACTCTGCACTTTGCTTTAGTAAACAAAGGGAAGAAGAAGAAGAAGAAGGAACGTTTGCTAATTCTGAAAGAAAGAGAAATAGAAGAGAGAGAAGAAGGCAGCAGGGAAGCTCCTCATGGAATTCTTTGTTACCACTGACCTCTGGCGTAAAAATTTCCCCCCAAGATTCAAAAGTCATACTCTTCCCTTCCAAGAGTCTGGATGTTTAACTGTACATCTTTGAATTCCTTTATATTAGTAGGGAGCCTATGAATCTAAAATATTAATGATTGATTTAGAGTTTCTAAGTCTATGTTTTCATAGACTATCTGGCCAGCCAAAATGGACTGCATCGTCCTTTAGACTCCTGCATGTATCTGTACCTGTGACCGTGTCGTGTCTCATTTTACAGTGAGATGTTCTGAGAAGCAGAAGATCATGGTTGAAAGAACCTGGACTAGATGTTGAAACGAGACATGGAACTCTGCTCATAATTTGCTCTCCAACCTTGGGTGAATCAATCAGCCCTTTGAGAGGGGTTACTTATAAAACAGTCATAATTCTCTCTGCCTTATCTGCCTCACAAAGTAAGGGTAAAATCTATGTGAGATTTTACATGAAAACAAGTTCTCTAGAAGAGATAAATCATTACACAAATGCAATGGACTAGTATTGTGGGTCCATAAGTGAATGAATGAGTGAATGAATGAATGAATGAAATAGCAAATAAACATCACTCTGAATAAGTTCTACCCACGCATTCCTTCCAGACCAATACAAAATATGATATTCTCCACGTGGTAGCTTTTTATTTACTTACTGTTCAGACATTTATTAAGACATGTAAGATATGTTCCTTTATAGAAAATGGAGACAATGAGCTTTGAGGGAGAAGCACCCCCAGTGAGTTGGAATTCCAGATGTGCCACTGTGTGACTTGGAACAAATAACAGAATGTCTTTAACCATTACTTCTACTGAAAAGTGGAAGGAACACCACCCATTTTGCAAGACTGTTGTTGCATCTTAAAGGAGACACTATACAAAATTGTCTAGTAGAGCACGGGCCCATAGAACAGTTCACTAAAAGTGGTTCTTTCTATTATTATTTAAGGCATATTTTCACATATCCTCCAAGTCAAAAAGTCTTCATCTAGATTCCATGAACCACAGATCTTTTGCAATTCCATACAAAAGTTTACATACATATGCAATGTGCATTCTTTCAGGAGAAAGTTCATAACTCTCATCAAATTCTCAAAATAGTAAAAACAGTGGGTACAATGTAACCCTTAAATGGTGATGTCCAGCATAAAACACAATATTGCAGAAGGTGGCCTATCAGTGGGCAAGGTTGATGTCATTATCTCTCTTTGTACTTCTCCTTCCCACATTCATATATATAATGCTAATCAATTACTAAATCATTTTCCACTAGCCCCAAAGCAGATTTACAATTCTCAAAATAATAGCTCTAGGCAGATACTATCATTTTACCAGAAGAATCTCTAAAGGTGAAATTAACCTGACATCTGGATCTGGAATCCACCTAGACTTCCCCCCTCTTTTCTTTCATTTGACTCATTTTGAACTTATAGTCATCTAAAACCCTTGTGACTTTATAAGGAATTGCCATGCCTTATAGCCCCCCTATACTCATCCTTCATCCTATTACTTGGAATTAACTTTTTAAACACTTATTAAAATGTCAAGGTTGGCTTGAGTCTTTTGAGATCTTCTTCAATGATAAATATAGTTATCCATTCACTTAACTATTCACGCAACAAATATTTACAAGAATACCTACTGGGTGCCAATACTCACTGTGTCACTGTTAGCCAGCTCTTCCAGCTTTGAGTCATACATAAATTTGATTTATATGCCCCCAAATCATTGATAAAAATAATATTAAAATGAAAATACTTATTGTAATCAGTAGATGGGTGTGAAGCAAGACATCCCCAAAATTTCTCATTCAGGTTACTTCCTCAATGTAGAAATAACAGAAATAAATACGTTATGGTTGGTGTTCCAGTTACCAATTTATTTATTATCTCTCAGGTCCAAATCCACCCTTCACTGTCTACTCTGCAACCTGTAAATATTTCTCTTTTGCTAGCCGGCACAGTGTGAAACTGTCAGCAGGAGACATTAACGTAGTTTCTGTATCTAGTTCCTTCTTTTGGAAGGCTCTGCAGTGTGCAGTATGAGCAGCCACTGTAGCTCATAACTGCACCAGACACTAGAACTATATGACACATCCCTGTGAATAGCTTCCTTCAGCGCCCTGTAGGGTGATTTCCACAAGGCTTAGCTCCCAAAGGACATAGGCTCAGCAAATATTTGAAGCCAACAGCACCTGGTACCACCTATAATGGCTACTACCCCCAGGTGCTTCCTCGGATGGTTTTATAATGATTTCTAAAGTATGACACATTTCTTTGGAAGTCTTCTTTGATATCTTTTGGGAAGCTCTGCAGTAGGTTCTGAGGTGCACCACCCCTCCACAGATAGCTTTTTCCAACACCTAGAAAGCATATCCTCAGTGTGAACTGCTGGCACAGGACCTCAGCAAAATCCTCCACCATCCAGTGAACCGCATCCTTTCTAATAAGATCTGGAGTGGTGGTGGGCGGGGGGGGCTCTTTACTGATGTTTCTACCTCAGTTTTAGAGGTAGTAGCTAGTCCCTAGGCCTGCTCTTCTATTATTTTTTAGAGTTCTCTTTACTGAATTCTAGTCATTACTCTAATTACCTGTTAGAGTTAATAATTCTTTACATGAAATGTCACCTGTTCAAATTACCATGTGGTTTTGGTCTCCTGACTGGACACTGCCTGATAGAGAACTGAAATCACAATTGATCCAAGGATAAACCTACAAAGATGAGTCTTTTTTTTTTTTTTTTAAATCTCCTATAGCTCGTAATGAATAGACACAATACTTGGCAGGTTACCTTCAGTTTTGGAGGTAATATGTCCCACATTTGGTTGTGATTTTCTAACCCAGTCACCAAATAACCCATAAGGTTGCCAAGTTTGAGTAGGTGCCTTAGCCCATCCAGGCTGAGTGCAAATATCTCAACCATTTTTATTTCTTTCTATTAATTCTATAATGAGGAAATAACCTGAATTAAAAATTTAAGCCACTTGGACTTTTTGGCTCCACAGATCCAATGGTATCTGAAGTAACTATGTAAGATACATATACATATATTTTATTCTAAGTCAGAAATTTAAACAGGGCATAACAGGAATGGCTGATTTCTGCTCCACTTTATGTCTTTTGGGGCAACATGTCCAAGATGACTTCTAGACACATATTATCTGGTGTCTCAGCTGGAATGATTCATACAGACTGGGAGTAGATAGAATGACTCAAGTGAGATTATTTGACTGGGGCCATGGTTCTCACAATCATCTAAGGTAACCTGTTTTTTTCTTGTAGTCTCAGGACCTCTTCTTCCCCATGAGATCTCACCGATGGGGCATCTAAAATCTCTTACTCGAGGCTCCCAAAAAATTAGAAAATGGGGACTACCAAATCTTAATGACTAAACTCAGAAGTCCTAGACTTTAAGCAAGTCCATAGACAAAAGTGTGAATACCAGATGGCCTGGCCCATCGCTGACCAACAATGCAACACACTACTAACTCAACGTCCATCTGCTAATGATTCCAATTCCTCCCACAAGTAAAATACACTGACTCACTTCTATTACCTCAAAAATCTCATGCCCTTACAGAATTGAGCTCTGATTTGAAGTCCGTGATCTTATTATTTAAATCAGGTCCAGGTATGAACAAGGATCCTCACATACAATTCTTCTTTCAATCTGAAGACCTAGAAACTTAAAAAAAATATTATCTTTCTTTGCATACCTGTATATCCTCCTTTATATATATGTATACACCCATATATGAGAGAGAGAGAGTGAAACATAGGATGAACACCACAGACAGTCCTATTCAAAAAAAGAGGATAAAAATGAGAGGTATAGGACTTTCGGTTTCCAATTCCACATGTAAAGTGATTAGAAGTAGCCACTCCATCCTAACAAGAAGTAAAAGCTTTTTGAATGTCCAGGAGAGTGAAGACACAGGGAAAACTGCTGCCCTGAGATCAGAGAGACAGGCAGATACAGGCAGGCACAGCTCACCAGAACAAAGACTCATAGGCAGAAACCACCACAGGAACCAGCTCCAGGGTAGGAAAACCTGAACATCCATTGATTAATTTCTGGATGCTCACTGTACACAACCCTGAGAAGTAAAAACTCGAGAGGAACCCAATCATATAGAGGCAGCCCCACAATATTATAAGATTTTCCTCCAGGAAATATCAGAAAAAAATTCCCTTAGGTATTCGGCAGGGGAGAGGGGAAAAGGAGCCATTCTGAAATGTCCCAGATTACTCTTTTCTTAACAAAGCCTGGCCTCAGTGGAAACTAGTAACCAGAGCCTAACCTGCTTGGGTATTATCAGAGCCTAACTGGCCTGGGAGAAAGGAAATACCCAACTTTTCTCAGCTCTAACCTCCCTGCATAGATGAAGGGAAATACCTAACTGAAATCCATTCTACCATCCTGTCCTTCTTAAGTGGGGGGAGAACAAAAACAGAAGCATGTGTAAGGTTCACAGTCCAGAAGCACAGAACCACTAAAAGACTGAGACCTAATCCTAGGACTATAGAACATTTCTCTCCCCCCACATCATACCACTACATTACTAAAGGCCTATTTACAGCAGTTCTTTTTACCCATCTATCATATCTGGCTATCCAGAAGAAATTACAAGGCCTATCAAAAGGCAAAAGACATAGTTGCAAGAGACAGAGCAAGCATCAGAACCAGACATGGCAGGATGTTGGAATTATCAGGCTGAGGATTTGATCAATTATGATTAATATGCTAAAAGTTGTCATGTATAAAGTAGACAGCATGCAAAAACAGATGGGTAGTATAAGTAGAGAGATGGAAATCCTAAGAACCAAAAATAAATGCTAGAGATAAAAAATACTATGACAGAAATGAAGAATGACTCTGATAGACTTATTAGTAAACTGGACACAGCTGAGGAAAGAATCTCTGACCTTGAGGGAGGTATCACAGAAACCTCCAAAACCAAAAATCAAAGAGAACAAAGACTAAAAAAAAAAAAAAAAACCAGAACAGAATATCCAGGGACCATAAGGACAACTACAAAAAAGGTGTAACATACACATAATGGAAAATACCAGGAGAAGAAAGAGAGAAAGGAACAGAAGAAATATTTGAAATAATAATGACTGAGAATTTCCCCTTAATTAATCTCTGACACCAACCTATAGTTCCAGAAAGCTCAGAGAAAACCAAGCAGGATAAATGCCAACAAAAACCAAACCTAGACATATCATTTGCAAATTACAGAAATTCGAAGATAAAAAAATCCTGAAAGGAGCCAGAGGAAAAATAATACCTTACCTATAGAGGAACAAAGATAAAAATTACATACAACTTCTCCTCAGAAACCATGCAAGCAAGTAAAGAACAGCATGAAATACTTAACGTGTTGAAAGAGAAAAACCCACCAACCTAGAATTATGTCTCCTGTGAAAGTATCCTTCAAAAGGAGAGAAGGAAAGATAAGGGTTTTCTTACACAAAAATTGAAGGAAAGGTCCCCGGGTGGTCAGTGGTTTAACGCCTGCCTTCAGCCCAGGGCATGATCCTGGAGTCCCGGAATCGAGTCCCACGTAGGGTTTCCTGCATGGAGCCTGCTTCTCCCTCTCTCTCTCTCTCTCTCTCTAATAAAATCTTAAAACAAATTTAAAAAAAAAAATTGAAGGAGTCTGTTGCTAGTAGTCCTGCCTTTCGAGAAATATTAAAAGTTCTTCAGAGAAAAAGAAAATAATATAGATCAGAAACTCAGATCTACATAAAGAGCATCAAAGACGGAATAAGTAAAGGTAAACACTTTTATAAAAGTAAAAACTTTTATTTATCTTTATATAATTGGTCTAACAGATAACAGTTTGTTCAAAATAATAATAGCAATAATGTATTTGGTTAGATATGTTTATATATGTACATATATATCTTATGTATGTATGTGTTTATGTGTATATGCTTTTGTATGCTTCTATATAAGTGAAATGAATGACAGCAGTGATACAAATGATGGAAGGAAGGAATTAAGATTATTTTGTAGATAAAATACCCTACCAATTAAGTGGTATAATGTTATTTCAAAATGGACTTAGATTTGTTGTAAATGTGTACCAAAAACTATAGGGTAACCTCCAAAAAGAATTTTAAAAAGAAGTATAACCAGTGTGCTAAGAAAGGAGAGAAAATGGAATCATATGAAATATTACATTAAAGCCACAAAAAGCAGAAAATGAGTAGAAGACATAAATAGGAAAAAACAAGAGCAACAAATAGAGAACAGTAATGAATATGATAGATACTAACACAATCCAAATATATTAATCATCACTTTGAATGCTAAGTAAAATAAATCAGAGAAAGACAAATACCATATGATTTCATTCATATGTGGCACTTAAGAAACGAAACAAATGAACAAAGGAAAAAAAAAGGCATACAAAAAAAAAAAAAAAAAAAAAAAAACAAAACCAGACCGTTAACTCTAGAGAACACACTGATGGTTGCCAGAGGGGAGGTGGGTAGGGTGGAGGGACGGGTGAAATAGATGAAGGGGATGAAGAGTACAGTTATCATGATGAGCACTGAGTAATGTACAGAATTGCTGAGTCACTCTATCATACACCTGAGACAAATATAACACTCTATGTCAACTATAGTGGAATTAAAAACAATTTTTATACATATGGATAATTAATTTATGATAGAGGTGACATTATGAGTCAGCGAGAAAGGGATGGACAAATAGCTATCCACGTGAAAAAAAAAAAGATAAATCTTCGTGTATGCAATTTGCCCCAAAATAAGTTAAATTTTGGATGGACAAATATCTATATATTAAAAATAGAACTATTATAAAAGCCTACAGAAGACGTTCTTCATGGCAGAAAGATACTGTATTAGTCAGGGTCTCAATCAGAGAAGCATTAGAAGATACACACACACACATACACACACACAGAGCAATCTTTGCTACAAAAATTTGACCTTAGGTAATCGTGGAAGATGGGTTAGCCAGTTTGGGTAAGCCTGCTATCTTCCCATGTGACGTTGGAGCTTCAAGCTGGAAGGCAACGTAAATGTGATGGGGAACAGCAAGATCAACCTGGAACTCAAAAACATGAGCTGGAACCAACATAGATGGGTTAAAATCTCTTTCGGTTCTTGCTGCCCCTGACCTTGTTGGAAAGAAACCAGGGCTCTTCTTCATGGACCTAAAACACACACACCTCCGGCCAAGGTGTTAGAGAAGCTAAAGAAGGATCCAGGGAAAAGTAAAGCAATTGTAGCCTGACAGCTGCTTCTGGCCAATGAAGTGATCTATCAGATAAATGATAAAAATGTATGAGCTACAAAATGCCTATTGCTTAACTTCAGCCTGTAAATCTCACGTGGGAATCTCTCTCTTGGCCTACCTAGCCAGGAGCCTGCAGAAGGAAATTCTGTTAAGTGTAGTTCAGCCTAGCCGAACTGAGGCATCAGAAAGCCACAACTGGGAAAGAATTTCCTATGACCACCAAAGAAGGGCATAACTCACGTGAGAAAAGACAGATCAGCATGAAAATCATAAGCTCCATACGTCAATAGGTATAATCAACAAAACGAAAAGACAATCCTCATCCTGGTAAAAGGAACCTTAAATCTTTTCAATGACAAAAATATTCATATCCGGAATATTTTAAAAGTTCCTTCAAATCAGTAAGAAAAACTCAAGCCACCCAATAGATAGACAATTCAGAAAAGGAAAATCTATGATGGACAGTGTAAAGATGACCAACCTCACTAATATACCAGAAAATAAAAATTAAATAATAATACTCTCCCCATGTGCAAAATGTGGTAAATCTGAAAACACCACATATTAGTGATGACTCAGGGAAAGTATAGTTCTTATAGGTTGCTGTTAAAGTATATATACTAGTAGAAGCAGTTTGAAGAAGTTGTAATTTAATAATATGTAGTATATGGGAAGGTACATATGCCACAGAGTGGAGCAATTTCATGTCCATTTTTCTAAAAAAGAAGCTTGCACACAAACGCAACAAGACATGAAAAGGGATGTTTCTTGGGATATTTTATACAACAAAAAAGTGAGATCAATCTAATTAGTCTCTCAGTGAGGGACAGAAAATAAATTGTATTTATTCATACAACGAGATACTACCGTTAAATTAATGAAGCAAGGAGACCATTAAGCTGAAGTGGCTTTAGCAACCTACTAAAAGCACATCAAAACCTGAGCCTAAAATGCTTCAAGGTTAAGAAATTTAAAAAGGACAACGAATCACAGTCAAGTCAACCCTCCCAAGTAAGGCAATCACTCAAGCTATAGCCAATCAAGTAATTTCCTTGCTTTGCCACTGCCTCTTCTCTGTAAAAGTCTTTCCCCTCGCACCTGCTGGTGGAGAGCTCCTGACCGCCTCTGGCTTGGGGCCGCCTGAGTAAAATCAATTTTTGCCTTAATAAACTCGTAACAATTTTAATGTGCCTCAGTTTATCTTTTTACGCTATAGAGCAATCAAAATAAGCTAACTATCTAGTGTATCACTATAGATCATCTTTTAAATAATATGAATAAAGTTTCTTTTTTTATGAATAAAGTTTCAAAAGTATATAGAGAACAGAATGCTATAAAATTCTGGGTATGCATCGTTAGCATATATATGCATGATATCTGCAACGTAGGCATATATATTCTGGATATATACGTACATGGTAAAAAAAAAAAAAAGTATGCATAGAAATGATAAATCCCAACCTCAGAATAGTACAGTGGTTTCCTTTGGGGCAAGAGAGAAAAAGAAAGTGCTAGAGGAGGAGAACTTTCTGCCTGGTTCCCTCACTGAATGAGTTAGATATTTAATACATGTTCATTTTTATATCTATAGGAACCATAATTTTATTTTTGTTAATTATCTTTTAGGAGAGTAAAAGGATGACAGGGGTATGTCAAAAGATCAGCAGAGATCATTCCTTTAGGGCAAACTTCACGTACTGTAATATTTTACTTTATAGGAAGATTTCTTGCCCTCCTATTCCAAGGAACATTCTAACAGTGTAGAAAGCTCAGGTGTCAAGTCCAAGGGCTCCTTTTTCTGTTTCGTTTTTTTTTTTTTTTTTAAATATAACAACATGAATGAAGGGGAGATATCTGAGCAGCAATCTGGAGAATAATCACAATTAAAATTCAAAATCTTTTCTCTTGGCTACAGGGGCATTGCCTAGTTGACCCAAACACTAGTTATATAATATTCACAGGCACGACCTAAAAGCATGTTTTCTTTCTGAATTCTGAAATCTTAACAGCATTTGTTTTCTTTTAAGATTTTTGAAACCTTGGCTCATTTCTAGGAAGTTCCTTCCAGATCAGCTTTGGCTGCACAGCTTAACATCCATTCAAAGGATTTGGGGGGCAGGTTGTGAATAGCCGACTTTCCAACAGGGAAATTTTATGTATGCCACCAAATACCCTCGGCCTACACTTCCCACCCAAGCCACCACCCCCACCCCCACCGCTAAATTCAAGAATCTTGTTTCTATACCAAGGGAATAACAAAGCCACGTGGTGTTTCTTTGGATTCATACTACTATGGCAGCGTGACAAAGAAACCTATTTCCATAAACATCATTAACTAAGCCACAATTTTATTCAACACTCACCTAGCTGCTTAAGAGAGCAAAAGATACCTCATCATAATTCTTAAAGAATATATATAAACAATGCTAGTACCTAGTTTTCCCAAAGCAAGTATCTAATTAAAGCTTTTTGAGACTCTGTTCTACATTCCCACCCCAAACCTGCTTTCTAGTTACTTTTAACCACAGAGCTTTCACAGCGAACAGAAAAGAGAAAAGAAGAGAGAATTTGTAAATAGCCACAGAACTCTGAGCTCATCCTCAATGACTCCTGGACACACTCCTGGAGAGGGGCTGGGCCTAATTAAGGTGATTGTGGAGGTCATAATCACTAAGAGCTTGTTGGGAAGTTCATGTGAATATTTGAATATCAATGCATATAATGTATGCAGAATGAATTTTCAGGAGCCAGACTACATTGTTTACATAGCACTAGAAATCTCCTCACTGCCTAGCTTGTGTGCACGCAGTTCTGAATTCAGAAACAAAGGGAACAGTTAAGATCATATGTAATAGGGTCCAAAAAGCAAATTTTTAATGTGAAGTAGCCATGATTTTTTTTAAAAAGTAGCAATTTTGCTTTTGGCAAAAATAATATTTTTCTCTTCTAGATTCTCTTTTTCTCCCCTTTTAGCTACTCACTCTCAAAGATCATTTGTTTTTTTTTTAAGTTATATTTATTTATTTATTTATTTATGAATGAGATCTGGGTTTTTTTTTAATATTTATTTATTCATGAAATACACACACACACACACACACACACACACACAGGCAGAGACACAGGCAGAGGAAGAAGCAGGCTCCATGGAGGGAGCCCGACGTGGGACTCGATCCCAATCCTGGGTCTCCAGGATCAGGCCCTGGGCTGAAGGCGGCGCTAAACCGCTGAACCCCCCGGGCTGCCCCTAGTTGTTGTTCTTTTTAAAGCTAAACAAAATTAAGCTGATACCAGGAGTATCAGATGCTTTCACATTTTACTCACTTCATGTTTCAGACGGGAAAACTGACCCAGAGAAGGTAGATCAATGGTTGGTCCAAAGTCACAAATAACAAGGGTAAGGTGTGAATCCACATATCCTGTCTTCGTTTTGTCTGTCAGTTCTCGAAAGTAATTTTGCTGAAATATCTTAATATCTTTAGTATTCTCCTTTTAAAGGTACTTGTATTTAGAGACTCTAGCCCATTGTAGTTTGACATCTTTCCATGCCTACACACAGGCAGCTACATATTGCTCCAAAATACTTCTCAAATTACCCTAGTTCAAGATAAAATCATCTCACCTGAACTACTGCAACAGATTTCCAACTAGTCTCTCTGTTTTACTCTCCCCTTCATGGTTTTTTCCTTTTACCGTAAATTGGATTCTATAGTGTTATTGATAAATTCCTTCATTGATTTCCCATGGCACAGAAAATAAAATTCAAATTCATGGCCATGACTTACGTGACTTGACTCTTGGCCCATTTCTCCCACATTACACCCTACTTTGTATTACTCCCACCAGCTATTTATACTGTAGTCATGCTGGCCTTCCTTCTACTCGTCAAATACATTAAATCAATTCTGTCTTTGCACCGGCTGTTTCAATTTCTTGCCAATTCAAGTTTTAGGTCAAATGTCACCTCGTGTAAGCCTTTCTACCAGAGTCCCTTATTTTAGCTTCTTCATAGTGCTTATTACTAGGAAATCTCATTCATTTGTCCCTAACTGATTTTCTGTCCTCCTCTTTCAGAAATATATCTTCACTGTATCCCTTGCTTATGAAAAATTCAATAAATATTTATTGAATATATAAATGTGTGAATGAATGAAATGAAGTTGCCATGGCCCAACTGGTGAACATTGCACAAATAGTCACGTCTGTTGGTGGGGGATGGACATCACAGAAGATATTTTTATTCTTAACAAGGAGAGTGGCTTGTCAGAACCTTCCGGGAATCTGCTTATACACAAAATTTTCACAAGCAATTCCCTGAATTCCCTCATCCTGACTCCCTACAAGGCCGTGGAACCCAAGTTTATACATCCCGTTTCAGTGTACAGTTCAAATACAATATCTTGGCTTATATGATGCTGAAAATTTTGACTTTTGTTTAATTCCCCTCTTCCTTCAAGCCATACTGGATTAGTTTTAGTTCTAGACTCTTACTAGGATTGCACTTGCTCTCTATCTGGAATCATCTCCAAACTCACAACTCTCACTTTCATCTAACTTTCACTCATTTTCTAGATCACTACGCAGATGTCATTTTCTGGGAAGTCCTCCCTACATTCAGTAGGAGTTGAGAGCCTTAGGGAGCTCCCACAGCTTATTCTGTACTTCTCTTATGGAAACACTTCTACAAACTACTATGATTATTGGTTTATATTATGCATACCTGTAAGTTCAGGATATATGTCTATTTTATTCACCACGGTATCAATAGTGCCCAGTAGAATACCTCACATGATGAAAAGCCCAATTAATATCAGGGTAAAATAAACTCATTTTTCTTGACCTCCTATTTAGTTCTTATAAATGGTGGTTGTGTAATATCAGAAAAATAGATGTTACTGTTATCAATCACATTTTCTAGGACCTTCAAATTAGAGGTTCTAAATTTACTCACAAATTTTCCTTCTGACTTCAAGGAAAATCTTTTCAGAGACTAATATAGGCTGTGTCAAGGTTTAAATTATGTCTTTCGAATGTTTTGAAATAGGAAAATATAAGGTAGTAAAACAAGTACTATGCGTAGTTGCAATAGAACCTAAGTTTCTCCCCTATCACATTCATATTAATATCAAATTTGCCTGCCTGTGGGATACTTATTGCCATTTAACAAACACCTGAGAGGCTTTATAAGTTATTCAGTCTGCTTCTAAACTCAACTAGCTTACAGATTTTTGTGGGAAAGGTAACATAAAGCAATAATATAGCATGAATGTGTACTGGGGGAGACCAGTGAACCTGATGAATTAACAGTGCACTCAGAAGGTGGAACTAGCAAGGAATTTAGGGTAATAGTAAATTTCAATACTAATCTTCTCTACATGGCTTCCTCTGTATTTTCATAGCAGCAAAAACACTTTTAAAGGCAAAGGATTTTTTAATACTCTACTAAGAAAAACTCCTAATAATTCTACTCTCTTCTAGCCCCATTCATCTCCAGAGGGGTGTAAATATACTTCCCTTCTCTCGTTTCATATATATATGGGGACCTCAACCAAAGAGTGGCTCTGTACTCACAATTCCCAACGCAACAGTGCTAGTATTATGGAGGAGAACCATCATTTTGGAAAACATGTGTGATTCCTAAAACAACTCATTTTTTAGTTTATATGAGAACCAGAGTTGAAATATGAATATGCGCAAAATAAGCAGAATCACAATTCAGAGATATGGCTTGGAAAAACAAAATAAAAGGACATGTTTACATAAATTATAAGCACTCCAGGGCTGGGATATTATTCTTTCTCCAGCACTGTCAACCATGTATATAGCATTGTGTACACTTGTGGCAATATAGAATGAATAATAATAATTAATACAGTATGTTTATCCTGAATCCCACAGACTTTTTCTTATCGGATTCTTGCAGCCTACTTTTTAAAAGTCAATTCATAATTGACCATATGTATTTCCCAATCCTTGCCTGTTAGGCTTCTTTCTCTCTTATAAACCCACTAGTGATTATTTTGGACGAATATCTGCTATATCATTACTAGCAAGGCATGGACTTCAAAGAGTTCAACTTGGATAGTGTTGAAATGATTGGAATGTTGGCCAAGAGCTTTAACCTCAAAGGGGTGTGATTTCAGTGATTTCTGGTTTCAGATGGCTCAGAAAGAGAGAAAAGAAAATGGAGAATGGGGTAGGGGAGTCAGGAGAAAGAGAGGTTTAGAGAAATTAATCATGAAGCCATACCAAATACCAAGAGATCAAAATTCAAAGGTATCTGTTTTGACCTTAGGCATGTATCTGTTGAAGGAATCAACAAATGGATGTGGAGAGTCCCTAATGAAATAGCTTTCTAGCGGGTTTCCTGACCAAAACCTTTTTTTCCCCCTCTTCAATCTATCCCACACGCTTCTGCCAGAATAATCTTCCAAAAGTACAGTTCTAGCAATAATCTTCCTTTAATTTTTGAAGAAAATCAAGCTAATCACTGCCTGTACAGTAACTCCTTGGCATGACCTTCAGACTCATCCAGCCCGATCTCCTTCCACTGTCCTCCACACATCCTATGTGCCCACAATCTTAATCCTCCCAAGTTCCCTCAGACATCCTGGGCTCCTCAATATCCAGCGCCTCTGTCTCTATTACTTTATGACACTCTTCCTAACTTTGCAAACCTGGAAAACACAGCCCTTAAGATGCAGAATAAATGTCACTACCTCCGTGTCACTATCTTTCCTGACTCTCCTCTTCCTAAGATAGTGGCTTCCTCCTTATCAAGGAGGTATCATGTTCTAAGCCCCGAAGTACATTTGCATGTTATTTGCTTCATGTGGAGTCTCCTTCAGTAGACCAAGTTCAGGGGCGGAGATCCTCTTTTTGAGCCCTGAGTAGAGACGATCTTATTCAGCCCTGGGTCACGCATAGTGTCCACACATGGTAAGTACTCAGTAAATATCTGTTTAATAAAAACACTGAAATAAAACATGAAAATTATATTTTCTTAGCAGGTCGCACAATGAAATTTCTGGCAATGCAAAGCCCCCACTGCCCTTAGCTTTTCCCTCTAATCAGAATAATAAACAAGAAATGTCTGGTAGAAACAATTAGCCTATAAGGCAGGTGCCAGCTCAACCCCTCCACATGTTCTCTACAGAGGTTTCATTCTGGGTTTCATTTAGTTTGGGAAGCCCAGAAATGGGCCGCCACCCCCACTGCAGCGGTAAGCATAAACAATACCAAGAGCTAAATCCAGCAGCCTCTAAGTGCACTTAAGTCTCATTCAAAGTCAAGGGAAATTATGCATACATGAGAAGTGGAAGGGGAGGGGAGGTAAGAAAGATGGCTTGCTGCTTCTTGGAAAACAGTCAGGAAAAAGCCCACAAAGGTTCAGTTCCCGAGAAAATTGTCACCTATTTGCTGTTGCTTTTTCATCTTCATAGGAATTTATTGGATTAGGAAAGACCTTTGCTACTCCACATTATCCCAAGCTCCCAGTTGCCTTTGCATTAGTTAATGTCTGAGCTTCCTGGTTAATTGTGGCAGGCGAGCAGCAGGCTGCACAGATGTCAGATGTCATACTCTATCAGATGAAGAGGTTCCTGCCTCAGGCTGTTTATATATGACCTACCAGGATTTCCTGCTGCATGATGAAATAATTAGGGGGCCGCCATGCAGGGAATAATGTTGCAGTTAAGTTGTAACAGCGTTACATTAAAAAATGAAAATGAAACATTTGTCCTTTATCTGCATCAGAATCTTCCTAAGGTTTGTTGTGAACATGTTGTTCCTTATTTTTATAATATTCACATGGGTGCTAATTGTAATGTTCATTGGGGGAACTCAAGGACTCTAGCGAGGCTTTCTTTAATGCTTGTGCTGCAATTTGAGTCAAGGATAAACAGAGTTGGGAGATGTCTTTTTTTGTGTGTTTTTCTAAATAAAGTTTGTCTTTTGCCTCTTATAACAAGCCAGTTTTACAGACTTAACAAAGTCTGGATGGTCTTTAAAAGAAATAAGTAATATTTTCTAAATTAATTCTTAAGTCTCACTGAATTCTAACTTCTGACTTTCTGACACAGAAAATACGTATATATCTTGTTTATAATGTAATATTTTTAAATATTTTTATCCATAAAAGCAAACTACGTAACTCTAAGCTCTTATCCACACCCAGCTTCCATGAGTCAAGGAAATTATCGCCTATTCAAAGATGATTCAGGATTAAGAGCAAAAATTCTAGGGGCGCCTGGATGGCTCAGTCAATTCAGCCTCTGACTCTTGATTTCAGCTCAGATCATGATCTCAGGGTTGTGAGATCGAGCCCACATTGGGCTATGTGCTCAGCAAGGTGTCTGCTTGAGATTCTCTCTCCCTCGCCTTTTACCCCTCACTCCTACAACCCCCCCACTCTCTTTCTCTAAAATAATAAATAAATACATCTTTTTTTAAAAAAAGAAAAAAATTCTAAGCGACACTGACTGTTAAAAGGTTATTAGCGCTCTCCTAGCAACATCTAGGTCCATTCAGACCAAGCTACATTAGCATGTTCTTCACTATCATCCTATGTATCCCTCTGCCTTAGTTCTTAACACCTTCCCTAATAAGATTGTTAATTCCTTGAGGGCTGTTTTTCTCATGCATTTTTATATCTCCTGTTCCTAATACAGTACTTAACACAAGTAAGAACTCCGTAAATTTTTGTTACCCTGAATTATATTGTAGTGAGAAAGGGACAACAAGGAATTAAGAAAAAGAGAATCATCATGATGATTCCTCACTTCTTCCTAGTTTTTCCTGTGTAGGTATAATACCATCATTCTGCTCCACAACATTCCCCTTCTGCAATGTTTCTAAAGATGTTAATGATTTTGAGCTCCCTCATCTGAGCAATGGAATTCCTACTCTCTGCTTATACGCAGAGGCATAATTCATATCATAAATTACTAAAGAAAATGGAAATCCAACTGAACCTCATTGCTTAAAGATCATATACACCTAAGGGTGGCATATGGCCCAGGGAGATTCCTGGGGAACCCATGCAACACAGTTTTAGAGCTGAAGAAAGTTTCAGCTCTAAAAGAAGATTTAAGAAAAATAAGAGGCTTCTGTGCAATGTATAAGAACAGCAAATAGTTTTTGTCCCAAGTGTCAACTCTGATCCATTAATAATAGCTACCATGTAAAGAGGTAGCATCCAGGTTGTGTTAGAAAGTGTAATCATTGATTAATGGTGTCTGCCTTGGTCTTGGAACAAGTGACAATATAAGTACTCTCTTTCATACCAGCACCTCTTCTTAATGACCCAGAAGGCTGTAGTTATTTTTAGGGACAACTGGGGAACAAAAAGACATTCAAACAAGGATCTTTGAAGCAAAGCAAATGTTCATTTAGGTACCACCATACCCAAGTGTTGCCCTCCTTGTCTTGTTTAATAAACACTTTTCAGGCATTTATCTGTTGAGTAATGTTCTCTAGACTCAAGGAATTAAGGGCCACTTGTAGGTGGCAGAAAAATAAATAAGAAATGTTAATACCATATGATTAATGACATAGAAATCTACAAATAACATTAAAGGAGTTCAACTCTAAGTGGCTAACCCTGGCTGAGGTGTGTGCAAGGGGAGGGATGTCAGGAAATGTTTCCCAGAGAAAGAGATGATCTGAACAAATCTTTAAGAGTAAGTAAAAATCAACCAGGCCAAAAAAGAAGGAAGAAGGAAGAAGTGGGGGAGGAGGTGGTGATGGTAATGGAAAGGCATTTTGGGCAACATATACGATGACATGCAAGTAAATGTCCTTAGTTCAGTTGCACAGCATAGTTCAAGTGCATGTAGAGGATGATTATAGATAAAGCTAGAGAGGTAAAGGTCAGAACTCAAAAGATTCTGTATGTCAACCCAAAGAGACTGGAGAATTTTGGTCAGGGCAGCAGCTTGCATCTCTTTCTTGGCCTTTATCTGCTATTCCTTCTCTACCATCTCTGTTCTCTCAATATATATCAAGATCTTTCCTCCTTAAAGAAGAAAAACGCTCTTGATTCTACGTTTCTGTATCTTATCCTCTTATCTCTCCCTCTCTTCCAAACCAAGTAGCCACGCTTGTGAAAATAAGAATCTATACTTTTGGTCTCCATTACACATTTACTGCTAAAACCTACTGCAGTATATCTCTTGTGCACCTGACTTCATGAGAAGTCTTCGATTAACTCTGTTGTCTCTTCAAACAGACATGAGCTTTGAGTCCTTAGTGACATCTGACATGGCTTATGAGCACTCCACTGGAACTATCTTTCTTGGCTTCCAGGACTCCAGACTCTCATTTTCCCCCTTACCTCTCAGATCTCATTAAGACTCCATCATGAGCTCTGCTTCCTATACACAGGCCAGATGTTGACAACCCCCAGGGTTCCAACCTCTCCCCTCTCTCAATACAGACTGTTCTTCATTGAATTTCTTCCCATTCTTTAAGATCGAAATGCCACCTCATCTATAAAGTCTGCTCCTGGAGTTCTTTGTCTACATTTATCACAACATTTTTGCATACATTGTATGTCAGTCCCTCCCAGTAAACATTAAGGCTTTTGAGGGCAAAAGCTGTACATTACCCAGTTTGTATTGATAGTATCTGACACTTAATAAGTCTACAATCTTTCCTTGTTGCAGGAAGGAAAGGAGGGTTAGTCAGTGATACCTTTTGCATAGAATTTTCATCTCTTAGACCTCTAAAGGGGAGTAACCCCTCATGTTACAAATGAGGAAACTGAGATTCAGGATGGCAAAGTAGTTGACCTAAAATTGCAGAGCTCATCAAAGACAGAATTTCAAAAATCTAGTTTCCATCTCTTTAGGGACTTATCTCCTTAAGTTTTTAAAGACTGATTGATTTGAGGGAGAGGGGCAGATGGAGAGAGAGAACCCCAAGCAGATTCCCTGCTGAGAACCCCATGCAGACTGACTGATGCCAGTTCCATCCCAGGACCCTGAGATCATGACCTGAGCCAAAATCAAGAGTCAGTTACTTAACTGCCTGAGCTACTCAGGTGTCCCTTGTCTGCTCCCTTTTAAGTAAAACATGCAAATGAGCAGTTTGAAAATTTGGAAAGAGTGTAGACTCAATCGTTCTGAATGACAGGATCACGGAGGAAATGAACACAATTATTTTGTGCAGATTGAGGTGCCTTCTGTTTCTCAGGAGTGTGAAAGCCTAGCAACATCCCACCCTGCTACAGACAACGTAAGTTTCTAGAAGGAACACTCCCAGGAGCTGCAGAAGCCTCTGAGAAATGTGTTTAATGCAGTCAGGAGATCCTCAGAAATGCAAATTGCCCACTTGAATTAAGAAGGCACCTATCGTTTAGCCTTGATTGCCTCTGCAGGCCTCCAGGCGAGGGGGGAAATCCTCGAAGGAAGAGGCAGTCTAAGTAAATGGCACACATAGAGGAAAAATAAAAATGAAGCCAAATCCAACAGGGCTTCCATTTATCATCTGCTAGGCAAGCAAGGATTATAGAGCAAAAACCATTTAGGGCTCTGAATTCTTTACAACCTCACTATCTGTGTTCCTTTTTGTTTTCCCCTATTTTCTCATAGATGTTGATAAATCCGGAATATTTAATTTGTCCTGTAGAGCCCCTACCTCGCCATCAATAAATGCAGCCCTACTTCGTCATCAATAAATGCATACAGTGAGAACAATTAGAGATATCTTTTAGGGATATAAAATACTTTATACCAAGAGCATATACTTATAGCAATGGGAGAAATCATAGCATTCACTTTTTTCCCTTCATTTAGACATGTCCTTTGTTTAGATTTTTTGTTGTTGTTGTTGTTCCCAATTTGTTCCTGCAAGTTCTGTTCATTTGCTGTGTAGGAAAATATGCTGATTTTTAAATTTTATTCCTAACTCAATTTCTTTTTGTAGGAAAAGGCTTAGTCACACACACACAAAAAGCATTAAAACTTTCAAAGTCTAAGTTTAAAACATAATGAATCTTTCAGAAGAAAATAAACAAGGTGCCACTTTTTTAAAAATAATCTTCATCTAACCTGTTTACCAGCTGAGAAATAAAAGACGTGGTATTTAAATTTGGAACTTTCTTCATCCCTTTATCCCATCTCCTTTTCATCTTTATAAACAGAAGAAAGTCTATAATTACTATACTAACAAAGAATACAGCTGAACTGTACACAGGTTAAACCATTCTAAATAAAGTCGAGAATAATAAATAATAGAATAGTCAAAGGAACTAGCATAATAAACACATGAGGAGTAACACCACATCCTACAATGTAAGATGTCTCCCATTTCTATGTATTTCAGACTTCCGGAGTGGAAAGAGACCTTAAAAAGCCTAAGCCAACAGTCTATTTTCATAGAAACTAGAGAGATCCTGAAGTCCAGCTTCTTAGCTAAGTTTAAAATTCCCATTAATAATCATAATGACAGTAGTAGTGATGGAGGAGAGGGTGGCTGTGGTAGTATCAACAACTACCACTCATCATCCAGGCCCTAGGCTGACTGCCACACCCACACCCACATTATCTCATTTAATCCTTATAACAATCCAGCCGAAGGATTATTATCTTCACTTCACATGTGGGTATACAGGGACATATCTGAGTAGCGATGGGCTAGCTTCTGCTGGGGTATTTTTAGTGTTAGGAAGTTGATTAGCCGATAAGACACCCCTTTCTATTTAATCACCTTTGTGGTTGAAAAGTTTGCCGTCGTCAAGCCTTCAGTCATTCATCTTGGTACTTTCTTACAGAAATAAATGAGTTCTGTATTTGTTCCAGCTGACAACTCTTTGGATCTTTCAAAATTGCCATCACGATGTCATTTCTAAGGAGCCCGTTTGGTGTCCCTGCAGCGGGACCCTGTCCAGAGACAAAACTAGCTAAAGAGGAGAGGTGTCGAGAAGGCCACGGCCCTTCCCCTTTATGGCAGCCTGTTAACCCTAACACTGCCCTTTCTCCAGCTTATGGCTCTGGGACCTCGGACAGATCCCCTGCCTTCATTTCATTCTGCTCTGAATCCTGGAATGATTTCTAATAGGTAATGTAAGGCGTTATTAGTCAACTCTACAGGGGAAA
This sequence comes from Canis lupus baileyi, assembly GCF_048164855.1. NCBI lineage: Eukaryota > Metazoa > Chordata > Mammalia > Carnivora > Canidae > Canis > Canis lupus. The sequence goes on from NC_132845.1 coordinate 6,223,830, forward strand.
TAATTTGAGGTATCACTCTTCAACTCTTTAAGCGGTTTCTTGCAGGGGATGCTCATAGTATCTTAAAAGAACTGCAAAATGCTCACTATTCTAAGCATTATACATCTATTAACTCATTTAATCCTAGCAACAACCCTATGAGACGGGTACTGTTATTATCACCATCTTCATCATGAAGAAACTGAAGCACAGAGAGAAGTTGACTACCTTGCCCAAAGCCCTATAGTCCTGCAGGAGTTGGAACACAAATCCAGAACACTGAATTTCAGCACATTTAATCGCCATGTTACGCTGCCTCGCAGTAGATGCTGAACTCTTCCCAGGCTGGGATCTGGGAATTGTCGCCTGTAGTTTCCCATGTCTCCTATGCTTTAGCAATTTTCCAGAGAGAAGAGAAAGAGCAGCAAAGCACTTTTCCTGGGCCTTACCACTTCCTCTTTTGTGAACTGATGCAACTTTCTACTAATAAGGGTGGTGTTGAGTGGGCTGGGAGCAAGGAGACTGACTCAGCATTCAGGAATCAGGAATGCAGGCTGACCAACAAAGGACTCCGCAGGAACTAGGCCTTCCTGAGAAGCAGAGGAGGAGGGATGCCACAGCTTCTTGTGGTACTGAAGATAGGGTTTATAATTTATACTACTGTGGCCACCACGGCCACAAACAGCTAGTCTCCGGAGTGAAAACCCATTGGTCAACTATATCTGTATTTGGTTCGGCCTGTAACGTTTCAGATCGGTCTCCTGTCAGTTCTAGGCAGCAGACTGGGTCTGCTTTGCAAACTCATCATCCTAGGTCTGAACCTATAGAAAGCCAGTTTTGCTTGGAATGGTGCCCACTTGAGTTCTACAGCTTTGTTCCAAGCCCCAAACCAGAGCTAGCATAGTTGTATAAACTGGAGATCTCAAAAAAAAAAAAAAAAAAACTGGAGATCTCTAATCTTATGGCCTTTCTTATCTCCGCTGTGAGGATACAGTATGAGAAGATAAACTGCCTTTCAGATTCAACACAGAAACTGAAGAAAAGAGAAAGGACGCTTTACAGGGATGTGTCTGTTCCCTGTAGGCAAAAGAAAAAAAAGTAAGTGAAAAATAAGACCATTTTTAAGATATCTCACCTTCTGTGTAAGTGTAATTCTGTATCACGCTCAAAAGTTCACACAATTGTAATAACACAGTGTAATCACAATCGATCTGTACGGTTAAAACTCAAAGGAAAAAAAAACGTCGGCTTTGATCAACCTAATTATAACTGAATGAGTGGTTCAGCTATCTCAAGAGAAAGTTTATAGTGAGCTATCCCACATACAGGCAATTTTAACATAAACCTTCTCTCAACTAAACAGTGGAGATACTTATTTTAGAATGGAATGAATCTTCCAGATCTTGGCTCTGTCTTTCCTTCTTGGCTCCCTCCTAACTATCTGCAGCCTGTTGTTGGTTACTTTTCCCCCCTCACATCCTTTCCTCCACTCCCACTCAACTCCAACTCCTAAAATACAAATATTTCTTATACAACAGTCTCCATTTGGCAAGCTAGATTACTGATTCAGGGTTGGGTTTGTTTTGTTTTTTTCCTGACTTAAAAAAAAAATCACTTATCAGATGTTATTTTTCTGTCCCTAGATCCCTATGCTGTGAAAGGAGACTTTATTCTCCTATTATCTTTTTAAAGAAAACCATGCCTAATTACCCTGCATGTGTATGTGCGCACACGTACACACACACACACACACACACACACACCCTATATCCCACAATCTGCTCAAGTTTCAGGTAAATAAAAATTTATTTCTTGAAACAAAACAAATATATCTTCACTTTAGGAAGAGAAATGGACAATGTATCCACATGTATCTTTCAAGAACATGAACTTGAAAGAATTCAAGAACTTTCTCCGTTTTTGTCACGTAATAATTCTGAGTAGTCAGGAAAGAGTGGCCTTTTCTCCATACACATCTGTATACTAGCTCTGGCTACATGTGTTCTTATAATATTTTTTTTCACTCAACATATCATCCTCCCAAATAGTTTCTCATAACCTATTAGCATCTCTCCACAAATCTTAGTAGCCTACAGCCCACAAAATATTCCTAACCATATCAGTAATTGGGTTTTCTTTTTTTTTTCTTTTTATCTTTTTTTTTTTTTTTTTTTTTTTTTTAACCCAGTGTACACAAGGCTTACTCATCAGCATTTCGCCTTCTGGGAAACAGAAAATAGAACAATTTCTCTGACCTGTGGGATGGAATTAGGTTTATGAAGACCTGTCAAGATAAATCCACCAGCTTTATGAGGAAAGGCTCTTAGTAGGAGGAAGTATCAATATTCACCTTCCCAGCTTCTCCATTCTCTGGCATATGCAATGTAATTTGGAGATGGAGTCTGCTCTATTCAATAATCCAGAAAAAGGTTTTGTCCCTTTTTCAAAGTAGAGAGACGTGCTAGAGGGACTGACAAAATCATTATTATGGCTACAAAATAATCTTGAGACAAAGCAGGGCTTCTGCCTGTAGCTGTTCACTTTGTGCATAAAAGTGCCCAGCTAAAGGAGAAGTGGGGCTAAAATCCATCTGTATTCAGCTGGACAAGCCCTGTGCCCTCAGACTATGCCAGCTGAAAGGAGGCACTTTTTACCAATTTCTGCAAAGGTACTAATGGACTAGTCACTACTCTAGAGAAAAGACTGTATCTGCATCATCTATCCATATCCTCAGCGTTTCGAATAATGCATACCAGATAAAAGCAACTTAATAAACGTCTAAGGAATGAGGGAGGGAAAAGAAAGAATCGTCTATGTGAAGTGCCAGTAAGTGCAAAACTCAAGCAAAGAATCCGAAATAAGTGCTCCTTTCTTTGTCTCTGAAAGGTGCAGTGCTAGACCTGGGAAGTCAAAGAGAAAAGAAAAACGAGCATCATACGTCGCCACTGTGCCTTATTCATAGATCCAAAGAATCATGACAAACATAAATTGTATTGAGGTAAATTAAAACCTAATTTTTATCATCCTGACACATTTGCTAATCTAGCCAAATGTATTTTTTAATGCCAAGAGTATTTAAAAAATTTAGAACATTTTAATGTAACGAAATATCATATAACGAGACTACAAGGCATGTCATCAAAGGCACAACTGTATACTTTCCACCTGTAACCCAATACTGAAAGTAGTAGTATGACTTTTAAGTCAGGGAAGAAAATAATAATGGTGATGCTAATATCTACTCACTATATTGACAACTATAGTATAATGCTTTCAAATGTTTAGAATAAAGTTAATGAGAGATTAGGGATGAAAGGACAGGTTTTAGCTGTCCACATATATTTTAAATGGGCTAATCATGGAGCACCTGGGTGGCTCAGGCACTTAAGCATCTGACCCTTGGTTTCAGCTCAGGTCATCATCTCAGGACCCTGGAATCGAGCCCCATGCGGGCTCTGCACTCAGCAGGGAGTATGCTTGAGATTCTCTCTCTCCCTCTGCCCTCCCCCCATCCCTTACTCATGTTCGCTCTAAATCAATCAATCAATCAATCAATCAATCAATCAATGGGCTAGCTAAACTCACCAGAGGCCAATTCATGAAGCAACCCATTCATTTACAATAAGGAATATGTGTTTTTCCAGTGACCATGGACACAGGTGTCTCTTATTCAGGGAAATAGATCTTGCTGATGAAAATACCTGGAAGACTGACTTACTAGTCAGAAAGTAGCTTTGTAAGCAACGAATCTGAGCAAATTGAATTTGGAAGGATATTTTATCTAAACTATGGACTTCAAATGCATAGTAACAGTTTCTACAGATCGCTATCTCTTGATAATTCTTACTTGCCTTACATTTAGAAAGTCTTATTTTCAAGTTATAGGGGAATCCTCATTTTGCTCCAAATCCTGACTATATCTTAATTAGGTGCATTGCAATCAAATAATGGAGCTGAGGCTTTCTTATGCAAGTGTTTGGCATTAACAATACTTCTTCAATGACCAGAACAAGTAGGTAGATTCCACTGAAGGTTAACATGAAGGCTAAAATCATCTCAACTAATCACCTCACCTAATCAATAGTTTCAATGTAAAGTTAATCTTTTATCTTTAACATTGATTCTATCAGTCACTATAAGCTTAATAAAATGAGACTAAATCTACATGTACAATAAACAGTTTTAGTAAATTCCAGAAAGTATGCAGGTGATGTAGTATGGAGTCCTCATTCTGAACCAGACCTAAATCTAATGATTCCCATATGGAAGAAAGAGGTATTGTTTCATTTTGTTTTCAAAAGGAATTATAAAATTCTATGGTTGACTTTTATAAGAATAAGAATAAAGAGACTATCCTTGTCATGTGGTCTTTTTTTAGTTTATAGAATTGTTCTTGCTCCACTCTCCTTCCCACTGGACATAACATACTTTTCCTTTTCATTATTTAAAAAGATGCCTAAGGGCACTAGGGTAGCATTAGTTCAACGAATGACAGACATTGTGAAACAGTATGGAGATGGTTCACTAATTTGTTCATGAGATTTTTTTTTTCAAATTTCTATTTGAATCCTAGTTAACATACAGTGTAATATTAGTTTCAGGGGTAGAATTTAGTAATTCATCAGTTACGTAGAACATCCAGTGCTCAACACAAGTATCCTCCTTAATCCCCATCACCTATTTAGCCCATCTTCCCACCCACCTCCCCTCCAACAACCCTCAGTTGGTCCTCTATAGTTAAGAGTCTCTTATGGTTCGCTTCTCTCTCTCTCTTTTCCCTTCTACTATGTTCATCTGCTTTCACAAAATATTTTGAAGTGTTGAGATAAACTTTAAAAAATAAAAAGTATTGGGTTACCTCGGTGGCTCAGTCGGTTAAGCACTTACTCTTCATTTCAGTTCAGGTCATGGTCTCAGGGTCGTGGGATCAAGCCCCACGTCTGGCTCTGTACTCAGTGCAGAATCTGCTTGAGAGTCTTCCCCTCCCCCTGCCCCCTCTTCCCTCTGCTCCTCTTGAGCCCTCTCTCTCTAAAAATAAATAAATAAAATCTTTAAAAATAAATAAATAAAATAAAAAATACTATTTTCCACTGGTAATGTAAACTTGCAATTTTAATAAAGGAACGAATCCAGAAGCTAGCAAAAAAAAAAAGTCATATATGCTGAATTGAGCCATATTTATTTATTCATTCATTCATTCTTCATTCAACAATTATTTATTATGTGCCATGCAATTTGCCAGGTGTTAGGGATATAATGTGCGAAAAAATATATAGCCCCTGCCTTCATGAAGTTTACAGTCTAGTAAAGTATTAAATTCAAATTCTATCAGCTTGAGGTATATCTCTATTTCCAGGTCATATTTTGGGGCTGCTTTTATGATAATAGCACAGTAAGGCAAAGTGAAGTCCTAAAGAAATAGAAAGTGGCAACGAATACTACCTGTGAGTAGCATGGATTTCAGCATATACGACATAGAGAAGGCGAGATGAAGGTAGATATTTAAGGACTGACATGTAGAAGCAAAAGTAGATTGACTATTTGGTACTCTAACGGAGGAAATAGATGGATCACAAAATGCTACATTTTGACTCAACATAAAAAAAAAAAGAAAATTAAAAAACTAGGATTGCCCAACAACAGAAATATTCAAGTAAAAGGTACACAGTTACCAAAAAACTACAGAATTATTATATAGGATAGAAGACTTCTTAACTGCCAAAGTATCTTCAAGTTTTAATGTGCTGGGGTTCCACGGATCCGCTTTGGTTTTGTGGATAAATCAACAAAGGAAAATAGTTACTCGAAAATAATAACTTTTTGTAATATGTGTATATTCCAGATTGACTACATTATAAACCCATTTCATCTATCAGAAAATATCTTAATTCTACCTCACTTTTGTGCAAATTCATACCATGTGCATTAATTCCCTTGCTAAGGCTTTTTAAAATGACTTCAAATTCCTTTTCATGCTCAGTTTTCTGCCTGAGTTAATCTTCAACGAAGAATTTTTTTAACCCAAAGGTGAATTTTTCTTAAAATACTATTTCACTAAAATACTATAATCCAACTTAATTTCTTCACATATCATTAAGCTATTCTTCATCATTCGTGATTTAAAAAAAAAAATAGAAAGTTTACTTCCAAAAAGAATATAAACCTTGTTTTCCAAGCTACCTTACTCTTAGGTCTCAAGTCCTAAGGCCATATTTCAATGAAACTATTTTCATTCTATAGCAGTTTCGGTTCAATATCTGTCAGATTCAATTATTGTCAACATATTTCTTATGATCATTTCTATTATTCTATTAGAATTTCAGCAAAGGTGATTTATATCACTAACTAGAGTTGACCTGGGTGACTAATATGAAATTGAAGAAGTAATAGTACGTAACTTCTGATGTGAGGTCATAAAAGGCATTACAGCTTCCACGTTAGGTTTTGGCTCACTAGTTCTGGGGAAAGCCAGTCATCATGCCCTGAGAACAGTCGACCAGCCTTGTTAAAAGGACAGGAGGGGAGGAATTGAGGCCTCCCACCAATAACTAGGACTAACTTGTCAGCCTTTTTTGAGTAAGTCACCTGGGAAGTGAATACGCCCTAGTAAAAGCTTCAGACATCCTCATCAGAGCCCAAGCCAGAACCACCAAACTAAGCTGCTCATGAATTCTTGTCTGGGAGAAATCATGAGGATAATAAATGTTTATTGTTATTTTAAGCCACTGAGTTTTGGGGTAATTCATTTCATGGCAATAGATAGCTAAAATACAGTATAGTCCATATCCCACATGTATTTGTGCCCACATTGATACAGAGGATCATCACTTTTTAAAGTCTATCTTGTGGTGCTTTTTTAAGGTTTTTTTTTTGTTGTTGTTGTTGTTGTTGTTGTTATCTTTGAGTTCTTATAAAATTCAAATATTCTAAAGATTGCAAAAAAAAAAAAGCAAATGACAAACACTACACACTATGAATTACTCCAAAATGTTTGCTTATGCAAAGTGGCAGGAGTACACATACTTTTCTTATATATAACAGTTAATTATTGCTACACAACAAACTATCCCCCAATTCAGGACTTAAAACAGCCATTTATTTGCTAACAATTCTGCAATATGGACTGGGTCCATTAGGCAGCTGATATCTGTTCCATGTGGTATTAACTGGGCTCACTCATGCACCTGCAGTCACCTTGCAGTTTGACAGGAGCTGAAAGATCCAAGATGGTTTTATCCACATGTCAAGGTCCTAGGTTAATATGGCTGGAAGGGCTAGGGTATCACTGAATCTCTCTTATCTTTCTGCAATAGGACCTCTCTTTCCATAAGACCTCTCATCCTCAAATAAACTAATTCAGGCTTCTTTATATGGTATCTCAGGGCAGCAAGAAAATGTTGCAAGGTTTCCTAGGACCTAAACCCAGAACTTGCACAGCCCACTTTTCACTATATTCTACTAGACCAACAAATCAGAAAGCCAGCCCAGATTCAATGTGAGAGAAGACCACACAGGGCTTGAACTCATGTAAGTGTGGTTCACTAGGATCCATTCTGTAACAAATTACCACATATAACATTTTTATTTTCCAAGTATTCTAAAATAAAAATACATATTATTTCAATAAAACAATAGTTTTTAAAATTTAGTTTCCATAAAGCTAACATCTTGGAAGAGGGTAACTACTGAACCTGGCTTTTAGGGGAAATAAATCTCTGATCTTCACTGCCTCACCTGGGAATAGAGTTCCTTTGGTTGATAAAGACTTTGAGTTTTTGCATACTGGTTTGATATGAGATATTTAATTTGTGTTCTTACACCAATTTCATGTTTAAAATGTGTATGCCTACTTTAGGAATTTCTAGTGGTACCTTCAACTCCATTAGTATTCATTCTATAAGCTTTTTTTTTTTTTGCCTGCAATATTTATGGATGGGTACAAACACAACAAAAGTAGGAAACCTTTGGAGTAATCTATATTGTTATAATTCTCAAAGAAAAAAAATGCTCTCATGAAAAGGTAGAGTCTTCAGGGTAAACAGAGATTTTTAAATCAATTAACTTTTATGGTAAAACTTATACATTCAAGACCCTAGCTTAGGCACCATGGGGAATGCAAAGCAATAAAAGGCAAATTCTTGCTTAAATTAACATTAAAAAAACAATAATCAGAGAAATCTGATGAGTCTTAAAAGATTGCCACTTAATAACTTTACAAAGCATTTTGTTGATTGAAAAATAATAAATATAACAATCAAATTTTCCGACTTATCTTTCTTAAATAATAGGAGTAATGAACTTATGACAGATGGCCTTTGCAACAAAAAGTATGCTGGCCCCATAGGTTGTGGTGGCTGTAATAATAGTGCTAACTCTTGGAACAGCAGAGGGATTCCTTGTGTGTGTGTGTGTGTGTGTGTGTGTGTGTGTGTTTAAGAGGGAGTGAGAGCGAGAACAAGTGGGGGGTGAGGGAGAGGGAGAAGCGGGCTCCCCACTGAGCAGGAGGCCCAATGCACAGGTGGATCCCAGGACCCCAGGATCATGACCTGAGCCTTAAGCAGATGCTTAACCGACTGAGCCACCCAGGTGTCCCTGAGCAGAGGGATTCTTGAGCTGCCCTTTCTTCTTCAGCAATCCTGAGCTATAGATTTGGCTTCAATAGAATAATGGCCCAGAATTCCAGCCTGATAAACTTAAGCACACCAACTTTCAGCTTCGAGTCTCTTCATTTGCCCCAAATCATGTCCCACCTTAGCTCAAAATAACTAAAGTCAATATATGGTCAAGAAACAATCACAGAAGAATTTCACATCAGAATGAAGGGGAAAAATTAGAGAGGGACAAACCATGAGAGACTCCTAACTCTGGGAAACAAACAAAGCATTGCAGAAGGGGAGGTTGGTGGGGGGTTGGGGTAACTGGGTGACGGACACTGAGGAGGACACTTGATGGGATGAGCACTGGGTGTTATACTATATGTTGGCAAATTGAACTACAATAAAACAAAAACAAAACAAAAAAAGAGAGAGAATGAAGCATAAAGAGGTGCCTGTGTGGCTTAGTCAGTTAAGTCCCTGACTCAACTTCGGCTCAGGTCACAATCTCGGGATTGTGAAATCAAGCCCCTCATCAGGCCCTGTGCTGGGCGTGGAGCCTGCTTGGGATTCTCTCTCTCCCCTTTTCCTCTGCTCCTCCCCATGCCATCCCAATCTCTCTCTCTCTTTCAAAAAAAAAAAAAAAAAAAAGTAAATATAAAGAAATAAAGCTTATCCTTTTTTTTAAAATTATGCAACATTATGAATTTAAAAGCTTAGAATAATCATTAGAAATATAACAATATAGAAATATAACAGTGGCCACCATTTATTGAACTTCTGCATGTATCATTTATCAGTCTAGGCCCTGTAACTACATATCTATGAATTCTATGAGGAAGATATTACTATAACCCGTGTCCCCTTTACATGTAAGGAAACTGTTTAAATGACTTGCTCAAAGTCATCCAGGTTGTTTGTGGTACAGCTTGGATTCCAGCTTAATCAGGGCTCTTCCCACTTATGCTATATAATACCTTCTTAATTTAAATAAACAAGTCACTCAGAAAGCAACCTATTTGATACCAACTACTATTTTAGACATATAAATCAACCTGACATTCTAAATTATTCTATTGGTTTCTCGGGCATATGTAAATTGTCTTCATCATCCTGAGAAGTTCTCTACATTTCAGATAGCCTATGAAATAAACAAGTCAGCTAAGTATCTTGTATCTGCTATTTCTTGACCATCGTCAATATAGTTTGTTTTACAACTATTCCCGTAAGACAAAAGGTATCAACTGAAATGTATTGACTGAATGCATAAATTCTATCTTCAGCTTTTTAATACATAGTATCAACTTAGAGTATCTCACAAATATTAATGATTATTATGATTAATTTAAAAATGCCAAAAGAACTAATGAGGCTTGGGGAGCTTTTTCAAGTCTAAAGGTTTTTTGTTGTTGTTGTTGTTTTTTTTTTTTTTTTAAGTCTAAAGGTTTTTGAACCTTAATTTCAAGCCTGTTACAAATATTTTTGAGTTGCTTATTGTTGAAATTTATCTATATGTTATCTTTCTATCTTTCTATTCAGAATCCCTTTTACGAAAGCTATAGGAGTCCTAAATACATTTATTTGTCCCCCAAGTCCACTTGAAATTCTTAGTCCATATTTTCTTAGTAGATTTAAATTCTTTTTCTTAAACTTCTTTACATTATGGATTTACATATTTTATTGACTGAATCTGAAGAATAGTGAGTTCAAGAGATAAATTTGCTAGAAATCACCTTTAACTACTAAAAAAGTGGTGAAAGAGTCGATTCAAGAGCAAATTTCCAGGTCATAGAATTGATTTGACCAAAATGTTAGAGGAAATCTATTCCTAGTTGTCCAATTAATAAAATAAATTTAAAGACTAATACTTGATATGTCAAGGGCAGGCAGAGGGGAAAAAAAAAAAAACTAGCCTAGAGGGATTGAGTCCTCTTCTTTTTGTAGCCCCCTTTAAGTTATTTCTGGGAGCTCATTACATCCTAGATTTTGTTTGAGTTTGTCTCAGCTTGCTTCATTCAGTATATTTCCAAGTCTTTCCTTGATAATAATTTTATTCCCCTGCCTGCCTTCTCTTGGCAACAGCTGACCTGGCTATAAGCCCAAAACATGGTAAATGACAAATCACTACCAGATGAATCTGCAAGTTTTACATAGAGTGTTTCCTCCAGGCTCAGAACACTTTGAGGCCCAATAAAATTACTGGATGATTCAGAATCACAGTGAGATCCATTTTTTTTTTAATTCTCTAGTTCTGCTAGATAGTAAAGCACTAATGAAGAGTCCCATTAATTTTCAAAATCATAATATAGAAGATAAGTTATAACAGACCAAGAAAAATTGTAATGATAACTAGAAAGTCACTAAATAAATTATATCATGACAAATTCTTACTTTTAATATTTTTCTAAGCAGTTTGTTTTTGTTTTAAAAAAATTACTGTAAAAAATTATGCATGATAACTTTTTACTGAAACAGTAGAAAATAACTTCTTAAAAATAAAAAAACCAAACAAAAAAATAAATAAATAAAATAAAAAATAAAAAATAAAAAAACCACACAATCTGACCATTAAAATGTTTGACTATATACATTACATGTATACATTTTAAATATTTTGATGATGCAGCATTGGTATATGATTTTTATTTTTAATCTATTTTTTCATGATATTACTTTTTAAAGTTTTACTTTTTAAGACTTTATTATTAGGTTTATGGTAAGTATTTAAGTATAATTTTTCTAAGATGTCATGAATTAAGAATAAACTAAAATAGAAAATTTAGTCTATAACTGAATCCACAATAAAACCTCCCCATTTGAATCACAAAGTAACTTCTGGATATTTATAACATATATAATGTTTCACTTCTTAGGAATCCTAAGAATCTACCTTTCTCCGTCTCGAACCATAAATTTTAGACTTAAAAATCTTACTTTATCCCACATGCCACAAAACTTGTTCTGAAAAATAGCTGGAAACCACCTCCTAAATTTACATGGTATAATTTGGGGAGAATGTTTAAAACATATTGACGGTCATGTATACAAGTAAAAAGGCAAGATCTATCAAAACTGAACACCTAAAATACTTTGTAAAAGAATGTAAAAAAGAAGTTATAAATCAATTTGTGGGTATTTAGAACAATGCATAGGCATTGTGCCTCACAGATTTATTCTCAGGCCTAATGATGCTTACAACAGGCTTAGCCTTTGGCAAATCTCAAGAAACCAGATTTCTCTATAATTCCCTTTTCACTGAGATACTGAGGTATCCTAATCAAATTTTGATCTACTGGCAAGATCCTGCAATCAGAAGGCCTAGGTTCTAATTCTTTGCCTTTTATTAATTATGCACATTTAAGAATGTTATTAAGCAGGGGCCTCAGCTTCTATATCTTGGAAAATGGAAATTTGGTAATGGCTACTTATGATAGCCTATTTAAGAAGGATTATTTTTAGGATCAAAATTGAAGCAAGATGATAGATAGCCAAAATGCTGTTTTAAACTATGCAATAGGGGGATCCCTGGGTGGCTCAGCAGTTTGGCACCTGCCTTCAGCCCACGGTGTGATCCTGGAGTCCTGGGATTGGGTCCCACATCGGGCACCCTGCAGGGAGCCTGCTTCTCCCTCTGCCTGTGTCTCTGCCTCTCTGTGTGTGTCTCTCATGAATAAATAAATAAAATCTTTTAAAAAGGTAAATAAACTATGCAATACTTTGTATGGTAAGGAGTATTATTCCTTGCACTGTCCTCTCTGGCCTTACAATATTTATGCTATACCCTCTCTTCCATTTTCACTCCCTTTTGATAGGAGTCAATCCAAAATACCCTCCTCCTAAATCTTGGGACTGAAATCAGTTATGTGATCTTAAGAGACCTAGAGCACTATCTGAAAAATATAAGTGCATTTCTTGGGACTTTCTAAAGACCCTGTTCCCACCATGTTGGCTAAATTATTAGAAAGTTTCCCCATTGGAATTAAGGTCTTGGCAGAAGAAGTGTAAAGCCCTACTTATAAAAGACTTCTGCAAACTGACCACTTCCATATTTCCACTTCCAACTATAACTCAGATAAAGCGGATATGAATTCAAAGTGAAGAGACCTTTCTCCTACAGCCAGAGAAACAAATGCAGGGGATTTACTGATATTAAAGCCACAAAATGGGCATGTAAAGTGAGACACTGAAGTTTATCCTATTATCAGTAAAAGAAAAAATCTAGAATTACAACGCCACTCCAACTCTACCCCCAGCTCCCCACCCCTCTCAAAAAATAGTGTGGTGGTGAGACTAACTCTTGAAAGTTGTCATTTTTTTCTAGGTGAAAGTCTAAAGGAGTTTCTGGGTTTGTTAAGATCATCATTTCTTTAATGTTGTACTCACAATAAATAAGGCAAAGATTATTCTTAACAGAGAAATATCAACCCCTTATCCACGATCTACTGTATCCATTGGAAGAAGTGGGGGTACTTTATGGGGGATGAGCATTTTTCCTAAAGTGACGATTTGTTTTGAAACTTTGCCCGATGTACTCATATCAGGGGACTTTAACTATATTGCTTTATGGGGGCAATGTAAAAAGAATAAAACCAAAACAATGCACGCTTTTTAAGTTAGTTAAGAAACTGGCTAAGCACCCTTCTTTTCTGTCATTATTGATTATTACCAGTTTTAAACTGCAAATTTGCAATGAATGCTCTGTTCCTCAGAAAAACAAAACAAAAAATTACTATTGCGTGACTGAGATAAACTCCCTTGGACCTTCCCAATTTGCAAAGCTCTCTTCCTAGCTTCTCCCTGTCCTCTTCCGTGGCCTGAAGCCATTGCCTGGGTAAGGGCCACCCAAGGCTGACACTGAATGAATTCCAGGCAAATTTCACAGGCCAGCCTGACTTTTCCTCCAGTATAGAGTACTAGGGGGAATGGTTATAATAACTAAAGCAGCATTGTCCACAGGCTCTGAGTGTTTAAGGTTGATGACCCTCCAAAATGAAATTTCAGTGAGCTGAAGATGGAAGTAGGAGAAACTTCAAAGGGTCACGCTAGACGACACCTTCCTGTCTCAGGGAATTGCCTGCAACCTCCACTCAGATGCAGATGAGAGAGAAGGAAAGCCTGTCAAACCTCATTGACCATAGGTAATGGTACAGGGTAATTTCTTCTGATAATGTCACCCAAAAAGGAAATCCTACAGACTAAACCGATTAAGACCTCAAGGGAAATATCATATGAACAAAATTGTTTTTTTTTTGTTTTTTGCTTTTGGGGGATTGTGGGGAAGCAGAAAAGAGTCATGGATGAGATTTTTTTTTTTTTAATTGACCCGGGGCTTTTGTGTAGACAGAAAGAAAATGGAATTAAATTTGAGGAAAAAAAATCATTGCGATATGTAACAACAAATATGTCTTTTACCTTTTACAAGCTCCCCCATTAGATATTTATGAACTCTTAAATCTCTGGTTCCCTACAATCAGAAACCATGTGCCCTTTCTAAGACTGTTATCACTTTTAAAAGAAATGAAGTTGATTTTGGTAAAGTGAGTAATTTAAATCTTAACTATGTGTTTCTGAGATGAAACAGGAAGATATGACTGGTGATTGAACTTATTTTATGTTAATATATATTTAATATGAATACATGTTTATAGTAAACATGTATAAATCTATAAACAGAGTGACTAAAGAAATAAGTAGGAGTATTTAATTCTACTATTTTCAAATTAAGATGTCTTATGTGAGTAAATGTCTTATGGTACTGCATACTTTTATTTGAAATTGATTTTTAAAAGAAGACAAAGATCTTATGTTCTAAGTCATTTTATGTTCTCCTTTCATCCACATTTCCCTTTTAAGTCACTGTTTTCAAAGAAAAAGTGTTTTAGCTCTTTATTATGATCGCTGATGTATGTCGAAATGCATGTGTCTATTGATGGAATATTCTTGACATTCCAAGAAAATACCTGTAGTGATTCTATAGTTATAAGAGTGTGAATGGACTATGATAGGTTGATCTTGGGGCACCTGGGTGGCTCAGTCAGTTAGCCTCGGCCTTTGGCTCAGGTCAGGATCCCAGGGCCCTGGGATGGAGCTTTCTGCCAAGCAGGAAGCCTGCTTCTCCCTCTGCCTGCGGCTCCTCCTGCTTGTTCTCTCTCTCTGTCAAATAAATAAATAAAATATTTAAAAAGAGAGAAAGAAATGTTGATGTTGCCAGTCATCCTTGACTGGTTATATGGGTGGAAATAACTATTTTTGTTAAGAACATTTACATTTTTCAGACTCTACAACCTACGGTAGCTAGTCAAGGGGCGGGGGTCTATCTTCCTAACTGTTCCCCAGGGTGGGCCCCACATTATCCTGTTGTTTGGAAACAGGCTTTGGTGTACAATCCTTCTCACTCAGTTTGACACTGAAGTAGGTACCACCCATGTGTTATCCTAGGACAGGGAAAGAGCCACCTCTGCACCTTCTCCCAGGAGACGGCACTTTTCTGCACAGTAAGACTCAGATATACCTGATAGTCACAACTATTTTTAAAAGTTATCCATGATACTCTGGAACTGTGATGTAGTGAGAAGCATGAAACCACACTGTCAGGCACACGTGCTCGCTAGCCTTTTTGATTTGGTTTTCTGCTCTTCATTGAGTATATTTTAGAACAGAGTGACCCATTCTAAGAGACCATCAGTTATTAGTCACTAATGAAATTACATGCTTAACCTCTCTAATTCAGGTTAAAAGAACAGTTATAACCGCTGGTAAAAGTCTGACTGTAAACTTCAAAGCTGTTATTATTTTTTAGGTTACTACTTTTTTTTTATTTCTTAGGCTATAAAGTAATATATGTTATTAAGTAATTACTTTAAGGTCAACAAATTTTACCCAGGAGAAATCTTTTAAAAACTTGCTCATTAAAAATTCCTGTTTTCCTGATGGTAAAAGTAATTGGGGATACATTTCGAAAAACATTTGAAGAAGAAAGTAAAAATCACCAACATTTGACACTTTTTGTTCTACTGTTATTTTCTCTCCATAAGTTATTTTGCGTATGGTTAGATCATGTGTTATATACGACATTTTTAAACTTAATTATATCACAAAATTTTCTCATTTGAAAATCTCTTCAGAAAAAATAACTTTAATAATGGTAGTCTATTCTAGAAATCTACTACATCTTAATGATTCACCTATTTTGAATATCTTGTTTGCTCCAAATAGCATGTTCTTAAAAACAACAAAAAATGTTGCACTCCTTTTGCACAAATCTGAGTATTTAGGATTATTTCCTCAGGATATATTTCTAGACAGACAGCTGAGGCAAAGGGCACAGACATTTTTTTTTAACCTCCTTCCTCCCTAATTTAAAAATAGGATAATGCTCTTTGGTCCGTAGTAGTAAATAAAAGAGCAGAAGGGGAAAAAATAGCCATAACTTTTCTCCTTGTTCAACCACATTCTGTCAAATTTCCTTCCAGTCTTTTTTCTCTCATTTTAACATATTTAAAGTTATTTTGTATATATGCTTTCGTATTCAGCTCTTCTCATCTAATATATCAGAAGTATTTTCATATGGCATTAAGATCATTTACATTATTATTAATGATTGCATTATGCGCCATCATTTGAGTGAAGCATGATTTACCTAATCACGTCCCTGAGAATGTAGGCTATTTACAATTTTTCTTTGTCATAAAAAAAGTCGTGCCAAACACCTTAAGGTATAAACCTTAATGAAAATTTTTCATTATTTCCTTGTATAGATTATTTAAAAAGAAATGCTGCCTTATAAACATTTTATAAAGCATTTTTGCTACATATTGTTAAAAACCGAACCAGTTTTTACTCCCAACAAGAGTATAGATGACCCTCACCCTCACCAGGATTAGTATATTTTACAGTTTACTAATCTGAGTAATGAATAATCTCATTACTCTATTATTTGTATTTTTTCAGAAACTGAAAAAATTGTGGTTGAAAAATCTTTTCATGTTTCTTAACCATTTGTAATTCCCCTAAAACAGTCATGCTTTTTGTCCATTTATTTAGGAGATTTCATATTTATCGTACTGAGTTGTAGGAGCTCTTTATAGGACAAAGTCATCAATTCTTTGTCACATTTATTCAAAATTTATTTCACCCTGCTACAAAATTTATTGTTGAAATAATCTACAAGACAAATTTTATTTAACATCTCATAGTTTATATATAAATAGTACCTAAAAATTCCCTGGAATATTTTAAATATTACTAAAATAATATTGTGCAAATTATTCATGAGTATTCTCTCTTAAGAAAGGCTAACTTCCATTTACATGCTTATCAACTCTAAATTAGCAGTATTTAAATTAATAAGGCTTTTCTGAAAGTAGGTTAAGTGAACTACCTATCTTTTGTCACTTTAAAGATGAGGGATGACTATAAAATAATGATAATTTACATGTTTGTTTTTCCACATAGGAAAGTCTGTGAGTGTACAGAGCTACTACCAAATCTGAATACCCATACAGAGATTTCTTTTACAGGTATTCCTTTACCCTCTCTTTTTTTTTTTTTATTTGAGAAACTTTAGACTTGTGTACATCAAATAAAACCAATTTCTGAGGGGAAAGAAATAAAAATCCACAATAGGGAAAAAAAGAAGTTAACACTTTCTGGTTTATAAGAGAGCCCAGAGATTATATTCTTTTAATTGAAAAATTCTAGGTGCTTCATAATTGGCCTTTTGATATAAAATGACCTATTTAATTAGCAATTTGTGGTTCTTGGCATTGAGGTCTGTAGGAGAAGCTAGGAAAGAGCATAAAAGTATTTTCATAAGGCAAGAAGCAATGTACATATAGCATCAACTTCAGGTCCTCCACAGCATCCTTAATTATGGAAGAGTAAAATAAGAAAACAAGTTTTCATATAATGATTTTTTAAGTGGAGAAAAACCTAAACAAATTTGGCAAAACTCTTCCTTTCATAGCATTAATAGTAGTAAATAAATTTCACAAAAATACTATTTAATTTACTCAAGATTACAAAGAAAGTTATTTTAATCAAAACCATAGATATTAGGTCAATATAGGCATTTATCATGATTCGACAAAATTCTCAAATAACAGATTGTTTTTCTAGCTTCACAAAATCTTTTTGAATACTTTTACTTAATTATATTATACATTTTGAAAATTATTTTGTAAATTCTAGAGAGCTAATCAAATTAGATTATTATTCATGCTTATTTTGAGGCTTCGGATGGGTATAAGCAAATTTTGAGTAAAAACTTATATTTTAAAATCTACTTGAGAAAGGAGTGTGAATCATTCATTTTGTAAGTAAAATACACTTATTTCATGTTATTAGAAACTAAGTTGGACAAAGAATAAGTTTAACCAAGCATACATATTAGAACACGTTAGGCAAAACCTTCCCAAAATAATCCAGATAATATTCAGAAATAAAGCAATTCCAAATTGATTTACATCCTTTTCCTGGCTGAAAAAAATATATATGATGAAAATTAAAGCTAATTCAGATATTCTCTATCAGTAATAAGTTGGAGGAAGGGGAATGGTAAAAGGTTACCACACATGTAATCTAATTTCAAGATATGGGTCTAATTTCTTCACAAAAGATCGGATAACTTCCATGTTTTTTCTTCACAAATATGCTTATATATTAACATTTTGTTGACTGAAAGCACAGCCATTTTTCTCATTGCCAACGAAATCAACAATATGCATTTTAAGAATCTATACTTTTCCCATAGGATACAACAAAGGAAACAAACCATCTTTAATCATTTAAAATGCAACCCAGTCTGCATGTGAGATACTGTGTGGGTTTTTTTTTTTTTTTTGCATGTTTCATATTTTAATTTTACAGTGACTGTAATATTTGTAGTTAGAAAAATAATAATGATTTTTAATTAAGCCCAAAACATTTTTTCTGATTTACCTTCATGAAAACAAAACAAAACAAAGTTTTCTTAATATAGCACTACATGTTTATATCTATCTGAAAATCTCTTCAGAGATTTTTTTTTTTAATCTATCTATTCATGAGAGACGCAGATAGGCAGAGACACAGGCAGAGGGAGAATCAGACTCCATGCAGGAAGCCCGACGTGGGACTTGATTCCAGGACCCTGGGGTCATACCCTAGGCCAAAGGCAGGCACTAAACTGCTGAGCCACCCAGGGGTCCCCTCTTCAGAGACTTAGTACACCACTACATGTTTTATATCTATTAGGGGAGAAAATGTTAGTAGTCCTAAAAATGAAGCCATGATGTCATCATATCTACTGTTATAATTAATCAAATCAAATAGTTCACAAATGACAATCTGGCTCAAAATTATACTTTTTTTAAACAATTATTTTAACTAGGGATCCATGTATGGCTTTCTCTTCAAGCATATTTGAATTATCTAAGTACTTCACGATCACTGCTGTTCTTTCCTCCAAAGTCAAACATAAGACAAATCTACCCTGATTCACATACATATAAGAGCTGTGTGTCTAATGATTTGGATATCATGAAACTGCTGGAGCCATGCCTTGGACAAAACAGATGGAATGCAGCTAAGAAAATAAAAACTAGTTTCCAACTCTGAATACACTGTTACTTTGTCTAAACATAACTCATTATTTCAAATTATAAAATGTAAAAATATATCTACTGCTGGCATACCTTATGAAATGCAAAAGAAAACAAAATAACCTAGGCTCTTCATTGCAGTGTCTTTGTAGTTTGATTGAACACATCAATTATTTCAAAATGCCTTTGTCAAGGTTTTGGGGTTTGTGTTTTTTTCTTTGACACTGGCTTTGAACATTTTGGAGCAGATTCATTTCTTATTTGTGGTCACACAGAGGAATTCATGTAAAAGTAATGCCTAAATTGTGACCCAAAATTTTAAAGCCCAGATGTTGATAATGACCTATAATCTTCATTAATGAATATGCATTATATTATTCTGTTAACCAGATATGAATATAATTAACAAAAGATTATAAATGTTAACTATCTTTATAATTCCACCTACATTAAATATTATATAGTTTTATACAACTTAATTATAATTATTAAGTATATTGATTATGAAGAATGAAACTGCAATTCTAGTAGTTTTTTAAATATAAAGTAATAATGTAATTTTTATTATTACTTAAGAAAAGTTTAAATTTAAGAGCATCAGTTCCTTAACTGTTTAATATGTTTCTTATCAGGAGGGAAATAAACTGTTATGATTTCCACAAGGTCTTTATTTCTTTTTCTTTTTCTTTTCCAATTTCATTTTAGTAATGTCTTCAATAGTCTACACAAAATATTCAAAGGAAATATGACTATTTTTAAATGGTTGTTTTAATATCACTTTTTCCAGAAAATATTTTACTTTGCTAGCTAAGTAACAAATTAATCCTCAAGGCCTTAATATTGTATTTCCCTTCACTATAATAACAGTTTAACAGAGAATAAAGATATCAGGAAAACAACAAAAAATACTGAAGCCCCTGGCTATTTCAATACTGAGCCTTGATTAAGGCTCACTTGCCAAATTCTTTATCAAAAATAAAGAGTAAGAATGTACTTAGAACAAAGTGTCTATTAAAATCGACCTTATTTACACTGTAATTCTGATTATTTTATACATTCATAGATAATACATTCAAGATATTACCCAATCTTCTTAAAATACTATAATATCATATTTTCTACAATGTGGCTGTTTGGAAACGTTTTCCAAATAGAGTATCAATTCTTTATTTGGATAATTTAAATAAAATTTTGGTTATTCTGGCTACCATTTTAGTCATTCATAAATCTCTACTTGGCATTTCTCTTTGATAATTTGTTTTCTGAATAGTATTATTTTAAACATTTTCTTGTTTTCCAAGGCGAAGAGAAAAAGAAAAAAAGCCCTAAAATTAGAAATGCTTTATTTGAAATTTAAATTTTGCTGAAACTTTGGGCTTAGTGTTCTCTTCAAAACAAAACATAAAAAAAAAAAAAAAAAACAGCCACATTTACCAACAGATACAATAGCAGGGCAGCCAAAATAAGTTATACTTGATATTAAGTGGGTTTTTTTTTTTAATTTCACCTCTCCCCCAGATACCTAGAAATCCTTTCTAAAGACAAAATGTTGATTAAACTATAATATCCTAGGTGGATCTAACAGTAGCATTGGCTAAAAGATATATAATGGCGCTTCACTCACTACGTTTTTATTGAACACAAAAGATATAAACTAAGTTCTTGTGAACATTCTAAATGCATCAGAAATAATATTTACTTATAAAATGCTAGCTTTGTAATGATGCATGTTTTTACACTTAAAGATTTACAAGGAAGAAAAATGAAAGGATACTAGAGCCCTAACCTAAAAATATCAGCAAGTTAACATGTTTAAAATTGCATGTACTATACATTAACAGCTTACTTTAAAACCACCATATTTCGGAAAGTGTCTATTACTAATTACTAATACATAGGGCTTTAGTCGATTACCTATTGCCACCATGACCACTGACCATCAGAGAGATGAAAAGGTTGTCAATTGGTAACCCTTAGATGAGCAAGTAGCAAAAAAAAGAACCTGAAGTGGGGGGAAAGTGCCATATAGGACCAGGAAAGTCCTCTAACTTAACTGTGTGCTCTAGAACTCAGTCTTCATGCTAGAGAACTACAGACTTTTCCAGTTAACCCCACTATTAAAGATTTTTCAAAACCAGAGTTCAAGCCAAAAAAAGGCAAACACCTTAAGATAGAGACATTTGTTGTAAAGTTTTTAAATACATCTCCCCCACAATTAAAATAGTGAGAAAGGTCTAAATGAATGGCATATAAAATTGTTAGAAAGCTTCAACCAGGGCAGCCCTGGTAGCTCAGCGGTTTAGCGCCGCCTTCAGCCCAGGGCGTGATCCTGGAGACCCAGAATCAAGTCCCACGTAGGGCTCCCTGCATGGAGCCTGCTTCTCCCTCTGCCTGTGTCTCTGCCTTTCTCTCTCTCTCTCTGTATGTGTGTCTTATGAATAAATAAATAAAATCTTAAAAAAAAAAAAAGAAAGCTTCAACCATCAGAGTTGAAACATAACTCATTCTAAATTTTTGGCTGGCAAATATCAATAAAATATATCTACCCCCTGGATTTCATCATTTTCAAAAGCACTCAAGTGGAGTTTTTAATTTCCTTTTGATTTTATTTAGGGCAGATGTACATGTTAAGACACATTCACAAAAATAAGAGACTACTATGCTTTACTTTAAAACACAAAAGCCCATGCCTTTTCTCTCTTTATAACACCAAAATTTATGAGCACATCACATTTATTTTAATACATCTTTTATTTCTTAAAAACTAGGAGAAAGTAACCAAGGAGGAATATTTGCCCCATGTAAATCCACAATCTGGAAAAATGTAAGCAAAAAAGTGAACAGTAACTCAACAGAGAAGCGGCGATACCCCAAAGCAAACTCTCAAAAAGCATTTCGGAGACAGTTTACAGTCTAGCAAAAAAGAAAGTCTACATTCTTTATCAGACATTGAATTAATGACTGAGTTGCATACCCAACAGCTTAAAAGTATTTTGTAAAGTAAAAAATGGTGAAATTGCGGACCGGATGAAAGTACTTTAGAAAGTACTTTCCTAAAAAATAGAAGCTTCAGATGCATCATGATAAACAAGCCAGTTGAACTATTTATTGTTCTCTCATCTAAACTACTAGATGAGCTAGTAGCCAGAAATAATTGAGAGATGTGGAAAACTTCTTTGCAAAACAACTTCGTAAATAGCATGTTTGTGCTGAAAGTGAGATAAGTAGTAAAATACTTAAGATGAAGCATTCTGAGATTTACAACTGACTCTCAAGCCAGCAACTTCTCAATAGTGTTTATTTGCCTTTGAGGTTTTTTTGGTTGTATTTTTTTTTTAATTCTTCCTGCCCTGTAGACTATGAGGTTTTGATATTGTTGTTTGTTTTTTAAACTACACTCATTAGTTCCATAAGGGTCATGGCCTGTAGGAGGGAAGTAAAAATTGCATTTTTTTCCCACTGTATTTCCACATCCTTCAGGCTCTGACCATGAATTTATTCATTTATGCAATAAATATTTATTGAATACCTACTACAAATGATATAAACAAGAATAAGAAATGATTAACAAGAAATATGATTTAATGGACTTTTTACCTTTAAAAAATCCACTAAGATTTAAATTAAAAATCTTGCGAGAGTGTTTATACTTAAACTCTCCTGGTTTTGTTTTGTTTTGTTTTGTTTAAGTTAAAAAAAATTTGGCTTTGTTCTTTATTCTTTTGCTTTTTAATTATTTGCTTTATTTACTTTGAGATATTGGAGAATTTGACTATGTCTACTTCCAGGGTTGAATTAAATTTTAAATCCTTAAACACTCAGACTTAGTAGCGACCTTGAAGAAGAAAAACAAAGAAGTACTTTAAAATTCATTTTGAGGCAAATTGAACACCAATAAAAAATAAATTTATTATTAAAAAAATAAACAAAAAAATTCATTTTGAAGGATGTAACAAAATTCGTTTGGAGACAAAAGATTGGAAAGACTGTATTACTCTACATTAGAAAACAGGTTCATAAATATTTTGGTGTTATCAATTTCCAGGTATGGGAAAAATTATTTGTAAATTGTTTAATGTCTTCATCAGCAACCTGACTGTAAGCATCAAGGGATCAGGAAGGACTATGTCCCTCCTACTATTCATCAGTGTGTCCAAAGTGTCTGCCACAGTGCTTGGCACACAGCAGGTACTCAGTAAATATTTTGATAAAATACCTGCAGGCCATTTTTTCCATTCTCTTGCTGCCAGAAGACAAGGTCTACTGCTGCTCTTGCTCATCACTTGGGTTATCTATACTCTATGTTTTTTAAAAATAAGTTCTAGGGGTGCCTGGGGTGGCTCAGACAGGTAAGCACCTGCCTTCAGCTCAGGTCATGATCCCAGGGTCCTGGGATCTAGTCTTATATAAGACGCCCTGCTTCTCCCTCTCGCTCTCTCTCTCTGCTTGCAGCTCATCCTGCCTGTGCTCACTCTCTTTCTCTCTCTGCCAAATAAATAAAATCTTTAAATACAAAGCAAGAAACAAATTCTATCTATCTGTTCTCCCCTTTGGGGGAGGAAGAAACTTAGTGCCATAGCTTTTTCCTTCCCCATAGACGTGTTTTAGGCTTTACCTTCCTAAGAGCCTGGCTGTGAGGGAAGACCAACCATCAGCACAGATTTGGGGAGGGGAAATGTAGTAATCTAATTCAAGCAGTGTCTGAATCCATTTGCTATCCCACCAGGACCTTCCAATGAGTTCTCTCTAAATAGAAGTCTTTTTGGACCTCATCTTATAAATTCTCTTTTTTTTTTTCACCTTATAAATTCTTTAGAAAGTCCCAAGCAGTTCCAAATCTCTAGGTTGCACACTAAGTACCACAATCAAGTCAATTAAATTTAGATTATGAATTACAATAGAAACCACTACCAGACTTCTTTGTTATATTCCTTAAGTGCAAATGAGCCCTTATCACTGTGGCTCTTTTTGTTTGTTTGCACTCAGAATGTCCTCCATAATTTATGCTTCTAGAAATTCATATGGTTACCTAAGAATTGTTTATTGCTATACATTTTTTTTAGAAATCTGATACATTATCTCATTTGATCATCAGGATGACCCTCTAAGTTAGTCAAAGAAGTTACTATTATCTTCATTTTCCAAATAAAGAACAGGCATAGAAAGGTCACAAGGCTAGTAAGTAGCAGAGCTGAGTCTTTTAACTCCAAGTTTAGATTTTTTTTTAAAGGAAGACCTAATGCGGTATCCCAAACTAGCAATCTTCATACATATCTTGACATTCAGGTTTTTTTTATGTTTAGTAATTTTTTTCTGTTTTTAATTTATTTTTTAACTTAAATTCAATTTACCAACATATAGTATAACACCCAGTGCTCATCCCATCAAGTGCCCTCCTCAGTGCCCGTCATCCAGTTACCCCATCTCCCCACCCACCTCCCTCTTTTTTTTTTTTTTTTTAAAGATTTTTAATTATTTATTCATGAGAAACACACAGAGAGAGGCAGAGACACAGGCAGAGGAAGAAGCAGGCTCCATGCAGGGAGCCTGATGTGGGACTCAATCCCACTCCATGCCCTGAGCCAAAGGCAGATGCTTAACCACTGAGCCACCTAGGCATCCCACCCACCTCCCCTTCTGCAAGCCTTTGTTTCTTTCCCAGAGGTAGGAGTCTCTCATGGTTTGTCTCCCTCTCGAATTTTTCCACTCAGCTTTTAAAACCAAAATTAATTCAAATTTGCATAAGTAAGGTATGTCCCAGGCCTACCATTCCCTATTGTATTTTATTATGTCCCTTCCCACATTCATGTTACTACCTGGTCATTGAAGTTATTTGTATTGAGATCCCATCAAAAAGAATAACCCTTCATTAATTCAATGACCCATCCGTTTGTTCAAAGTACAGCCACTATTTGAAACACTAGGAATCTCAAGTTTCATAAGACATGGTCACTGCCCTCAAAGTAGTGAGGGACTCAGATAAGCCTTCCTGGACAACTGGGTAGCAGATGGAGGAATGGACAAAGTGCCGGCCAAGCACAAAGATCAGGTATTTAAATCAGAATGTGGGATCAGATATTGGAAGGTAATCCAAGGTATGGCTAGTTTAAGTCTCCATTTTCTTTCTCACTTATGTTTTCAAATGGCATGCTTGAGTGCAACTTTCAAAATGTAAATTCTGAGGTTTTTTTTTTTTTTTAAGGTTTTATTTATTTATTCATGAGAGACACAGAGACAGAGAGGCAGAGACACAGGCAGAGGGAGAAGCAGGCTCCATGCAGGGAGACTGATGTGGGACTCCACCCTGGGGACTCCAGGATCACGCCCTGGGCCGAAGGGAGACGCTCAACCGCTGAGCCACCCCAGAGTCCCTCTGAGTCTTTATTAACATTCTGTCATATAGAATGAAAACTATAGACATAGCTTCTGGTTAATTTCAAATCATTACCAAATTTTGGTAATAGGTAGATAAGAGACATGCCTTATTTCTGATCAATAAAGGAAATTATATTCAATATTGTTGCTAGATTAAAGCTATTTCAAATGTTTTTTTAGCACTATGTATACCACTGTGTTCTGAGTACACATGATCTTATACCAAATTTAGGGAAGGAAAAAGCCACATAACCAAAATTTACCTAAAAGGAACATACCCAGTTTTCTGTGTATTATTACCTAATACTCGCTAAGCTCCTGGATGTAGAAAAACTGAATTATGTTTTTAAAACTATGCGTTGATTTGTTAAAGAGCTCTGGCTCAACCACAACATGAAAACTGTTTAGATTTCATGTCTTGAAATTTTTACCAAAAACCCTAATTCAGTCAAAGATCGTCATGTGATAGTTTTGTATTTGAGTCTTTAAATTCTTAGCCTCAAGAATCAGTATGTATAGAAAAAGAGCTAAAGACTGTAATAACTGTTCTTTGCTATATATACCTTGAACCATTCTCAATATACCATTTTGGATGCTCTTGGTTGAACCAAAAATATCCAACTCAAGATAAACCATGGGAGTGATGTAGAGGTATAGATTAACACAGAGGGTCTGTTTCTCACTCATTTTCTGAATTTTGCCCCATCTCTCCTCCCTGTGTCAGTTTCATCCTTAGGCATTTCCTTCATGTTCAAAAAATTAATACATTTGCTACATGCTTCCTTGTTTATACCAACAGAAAACCTACAGGGACACTCCAAAATTCTCAGGATCACACAAAATTCCCAAGGATCACTTTGATCAGACAATCTTGTTTCATTCACTCTTTCAACAAATATTTATTGATCACCTACTGTATGTCTGGGACTGTTCTTGATACTGGGTATATAGCAATGAGCAAAACATATTCCCTCTTTTTTTCGTACAGCTTAAGTTCCTATAACCATCCCTGAATCAATCACAGTGAGGACTGGTTTACCTCTCTTAGTTTGGCACTTGTGGACTAAGGTTAGGATCAATCCTAACCAAATCACTTGGCTACACATGCTGTAAGGAACCAGTGTTGGTAAGGCAGTTGCAATGTTTATCTCTCCACCTGGAAATATTTTGGCAATGATATTGAGTAGTTACTGAGATCAAGTAATACACAATTCTGTATGAGTTGAAAAATACCTATAAAGAACTACTTAATATGGAAATAACCTATACCTTGAGGAGAATGGAAGTAATCTCCTGCAGTTGTGAAATGGGTTGCAAATCCCATTCCCAGGATGATGAGACTCGTTTTACCCAAGTAATACCAAGATGTCGGCCACCTTAAAGAAAAAAACCATTAGTCATGCCAGTGTTTTTGCCACCATAATTAATGTCAAGAACTATACTGTAAAACTTTTTTTTAAATGTATATTTTTAGAAAGTAAAATAGCATCATGCTCCAGACCAAGCCTACAGTGTTCTACTTCCCCCTCCAGTTTCATCTTTGACTATAGTCCAACACCCTACATATCCAGCAAGGGGGCCTGAAGAGAGGATGGCCAAATTCATTATCACTACCAGAAAACAAACAAAAGATGCATGTCATATTCATGATGGGTGAGATGTCTTCTTGAAATAAAGGACACAAAGAAAAATATGTTGAGCTTATTAACAGATGACCTATCAGATCGTGTTACCAATTTTTAGTGTTGCATCATCGGCGTCATTAGCAGGGCTTATTTATACCAAACTCTGAGGCTGAATCACCAAAAATAAGATGCCAGAGCTACACCATTAGCAGAATCACACTCAGCTGTGCCTGTAGTGGACCCTAATTAAACCACCAAGCAACTGCCCAACTTGATGAATATGGTTGCTCAAAGAAAAACCACCTTGAATTTGAATGGAAATGCTCAAGGAGAAAGCAGCATCTAAGGTAGGATTTAAAGATTGAGAGAGATGGGACACCTGGGTGGCTCAGGGGTTGAGCATCTGCCTTTGGCCCAGAGCGTGATCCTGGAGTCCCAGAATCAAGTCACATGTCAGGTTCCCTGCACGGAGCCTGCTTCTCCCTCTACCTGTGTCTCTGCCTCTCTCTCTCTCTCTCCCTCTCTCTCTGTCTCTCATGAATAAATAAAATCTTAAAAAAAAAATTGAGAGAGGATCAGTGGAAGAATGAAGCCTGTTTGGGAATATTTCATTTTGTTAGACCTGGATTTCATACTCTTGGCTGAAGTCAGCTAACTTTTCTTAAGTCTGCCTAGTTTTGGAGAAGGAAATGCTGCTGGTTAGAGATTAGAGTTTAGGCTCAGCTTAGATTCAGTAAATAAACTATGATATGATAGTATTCTTAAACAGAGGTATAGCCTCAAGAAAAATTTCCCCCTGGAGGACAGTCATAACTAAGATCTCAAAGCCATCCTGAGAAAAGCTCTTGAAAATCTGTGAACAGTGATTTACCATTGAAAACTAAAAGGATTTTCAATGATGTTACTGATGACCCTATTTCCTGCACCCCATCCCCCCAAAAAACTGAGATCAAGTAATACACAATTCTGTATGAGTTGAAAAATACCTATAAAGAACTACTTAATATGGAAATAACCTATACCTTGAGGAGAATGGAAGTAATTCTTGAAGTGAGGAGAAACGGGGGCTTAGAAAGTTAAGTAATTTGCCCAAGGTCATCACACAGCTAAAAATCAAAGGGGTTACAAGTTAACTAGAGGTCAGCAGACTACAACTGCAAGAGCTTTCACTTCAGCTGAAGTGGAAGCAAGGAGTTGAGGAAAAATGGTGAGAATCAGAAATGAATTGTGTGACAATACCCAGTAGGAATCAACCAATCACATAAACAGATCTGTGATTATGGTGAAGCAAAATGAGATGCAATATCCTCCAAAAGGAAAGCATAATACAGACTTACTCCAAAAATCATGATTAAACAGAAGACAATTAAAATACAATGTCTCCTCAAGGGTAAACGGCATTCAATTAATTCAATCAAATGATTGCTCCTTTCTCCCCTGATATTATTGTTCATCATGTATACAAAAGAAGAAAATTATACTCTCAAATTGTACTCTAAAAATTAATCTCTAAAAGTATTAGAGAGTAATTAAATTTAACCTGGCTTTAATTCTTGTAAGTGTAAAGAAACTTTAAATCTCCATCTTTTTACTCTGAATTCCCACCGAACCTTTTTATAACAAATCCTTTTTTAAAAGCCCGCTAAACAGTTAATCCCCAGTTTGTGTGGAAAAATAAACCCAGTCTTGTAGTTTTAAGAGAATTAATTCTCAAAGCTAGCAAATATATGTTGGAAAAAATAGCAAGTTGACTTAAATGATAGTCTTTGGAGAATCCTCCTCCGTTTTCCCAATCACCTATAAAAGTTTACAGTGATAAAAATACAAAATTATTTTATAGGAGAGAGTGAAGTGGTAAAAGAAAAAGAACCAGTTTAGATTTTAGAACTAAACAAATTAAAAGATTTTCCTAGCTCAATATAGTGCCCCACCACTATTCTTTCAGCAGATTCTACAACAGACCTAAGAAATAACTATGATATAAGACTCAAAATAATTAAGCAGATGTTTCAGGAACAGGAAGTAAATACTGTCCCCTTCCTACACCTGAAAAAGTACAGACAATGTAAGTTATCTCAGAAGCCATAGAGCCTTCTGGAGACACTTTACTTGTGTTCATTTTGTTCCACATAAATGAAAGCGTTTAAAAATATAAAACATATATAAAGTATTGTGATGAGATCATCTGATACTTTTCCAATTTAGAGCCTAAGGAGTAGATAGAGATTATTATAGAATTGCGGGGATGAGCCAGTTTATCAGTCTCCTTAATGGATTGGAAATTTTCTGAGAGCAAGGACCACCCATGTCTTATTCTTCTTTATATCTCCAGTACTGGTACATTGTAGATGTTCAAAAAGTTGAACTCACAAAGATGTGTATAGTGTTATTTCAATAACTACTGACATTCATTTGGAGATCATCTCCCTTTTATACTGATGTATGTAACTACAAAAAATATTTCAAGAAAATACACTTAATTTTTCTTCTAATCCCAGGTTTTATATAACTATGAACTAAAAATGTGTAGGAAAAGGCATCAGACCTTAAAGAAGCACACAGAAAATCGGTGGTACAAAACTCCAGAATGACTAAATCAAGTCTGTTATTTTATTCATTAAATAGTCTAAGCAGATTAATTGGAACCAGGCATATGAAGATTCATAAGGTTTACTTTTTTTGTAACGTTAGTTACTAAAAATAAAATTTATAGATTACATTTCAGTACATCTGACTTAATAATTTAAGGATAATAGAGATCTTTATAAATAACTTTCTTCAGGTGTATGTAGGCAGAAATGTTATGACACTGGTTCCCTTTTCTGCAGATTTATCTCATAGTAATAAAGTACTGAATTCCAACAGTCTTACATAAATAATGCCAATTACCTAGATCACCACAGATATATTCTATATACAAATGAAGTACACCAAAACAAAGATTTGTTTTCCTAAAGAAACAACTAGAAGGACACTGTGTACCTCTAAGCATTTATCTAATGGGCATACCTTTAATCACAGCATCTACAATAAAAGTAGTCTGTCCAGGTAACAACTAAAAGAATGTGACAACCTATTTTGGGCAGATTTCAGTCAAAGGAAACTTCTTTGTCAGTTGGAGAATACTGATTTCCCAGAATGAATGTCAGAAGTTTATTACGTCAAGGTATATATTTCCGGGCTTATAACTAAAGTATCATCAATGATTATTTGTAAGGCTTTACACCTAGATATACACATTGGGTGCAAACAAATAGGTAACGTATCAACAGAAGTATTACATTTTATAAAGATTTTCAAAACATACAGCCAGGATACACTTTTTCAAGTCAATTCCAGTCTCCTAGTTATGCCATCATCAGCTATATATGCTTAGCCACCAAATATAGATACTTGAGTATTTTTTGAATTGTCACAAATAGCTCTACTTTTAAAGAGTTCAGAAGTGGGTAAACGTCACCTGTTAGTTTTTGATAATACAGTGTAAAACTTTTATGAGTGGTCGCAGGATAAAAAGAAAAAAATACTTTAGTTAGGCTTATCTTTATGTGTTACACTTAATATATACTTGATACAGTCACAGTGCAATGGTGGTCTACTTTATTATTGAAACCAGTTTACACCCTTGGGAATAACATCAAGAATACAAAGTCCTAAATTTAATTTATATAAGGAAATATATATACATATATATTTCAGAAATACATAAATTGTCAGAACTATACATTAACTCTCAATAGCCACTTTGTCCAAATTTGTGTGTGTGTGTGTGTGTGTGTGTGTGTGTAGCACTCGTTTATTTGGGTGATTATTTGACTTTAATTTAATAGTTTTGTCTCCAAATATTTTTATTTTTAACATCTTTACTATTTTAATATTGTTCTTCCTATCCAACGTTTAGCTAAACTGCTGTTGACCTGCACAAATGTGTTTCTGATGTCTGTCAGCAAGTATAAAAGCATAATTTCATTAAAGTGTATTATATATGCTCAGGACTGAGAGAACATTATAAAATGAAGAAGTTTGGCTAAAGTTCAACTGGGCATCAAATAGCACTGGCAAGAATTTTCTCAAACAGATGGTGTAAAACCCTGCTAACACAATAGTGTGTGCTTAACACAGGAACAATATCAGAAACAGATGTGCCGCAAATGACCAAAGTACCAAACAGAAACAATAAACATGGATATATATTAAAAACGATGCCCTTGCCAACTGAGAGGGGAAAAAAAAAAAGAAAGAAAAGAAAAAGAAACACACCGAACCAATGCATTTCCTTGTCAAATAAGAAATGCTACTGATATTTTTCCACACCAAGGTTGGCACACACTTATTTCTCACTTTGGCTTCCTCTTAGGCATTGATGTTTTACCTCTGTCAGGGTGGCCAAAATTAAGAACATAATTTTGTTAGACACATTAAAAAAAAAAAAACTAATTGTATTAAAAGAAAATAAGAGAAATTTCGCACATCTGTGGGCTCCTAGCCATCATTTGAAACTGAAAATCTTCTCATCAGTCCAGAAAACTCTCACACACATACACACACACACACACACACACCTATTGGAAGAGTGTATACAAGTGTCTGGTCAGTTAAAGGCATTCACCACGACTCAACAGTATTAAAAGAACTAAGGGCCAAGCTCTAGCCCTGGCACAGGAACTAAAGCCCAGCGGAAGAGACTGGCATCCCCCCGGGGCCTGCGAGGCCCAGGTCGAGTCCTGCCCGGTGCTCAGGCCAGGCCTAAGGCCCTAAGACTCCGGCGCCGCTCTCCTGGGCATGGGCTGCCCGGCCACCTGGGCTCCCGGCTGCTCTGGGCCCGGCCCCCGCCCCATCCCCACCCCCACCCCCATCCCCATCCCCTCGGCGCCCTACGCCTGCCCACCTGGCCCAGCGGCCCGGCCCGGACGCACGTCCTCAGGGCCCCGCCAGGCCTCGCCCCTGCTCTCCTTGGCTGCTGCCTGGGGTGCTTGGCGCCGCCTTTCCAGCTCGGGGCTCTCCGTGGGGTACGGGGTGCACACTGGGGCTTGGGGAGCCCTGGGCGAGTGCCTACCTACCCTTCCCGGGGCGGCTGAGGGGGCCAAGGGCCGGGGCCTCGGGCCTCCCGCAGGCCTGACCGTCGGGGGAGCCTTACCATCCTCTGGGAGCCGGAGCCCAGCCGGGAGGCCGACGGTGCGCGTCTGCACCCCGCGCCCTGGGGTCGCCCGCGGGGAGGGGCGGGCCTGGGGGGGCAGCGGGGCGGCCCCGCCGCCGGCCTCCCCCTGCGCTTTGGGGCCTCGCGGATTGCGGGGCGCGGGACCCGGGGCTGACCCTCGGCGAGCGCGGAGGCCGCGGCGGGCGGGCGGGCGGGGCAGGGCCTCCGCCCCGGGCTGGGGGTTACCAAGGAAATGCAACAATATTTAGGAGCGGCGCGGTGAGAAAGTGCTTTCCCGGCACGCGATCTGCCCCCAGCTCCCCCCTCCGGCAGCGTCCCCGCGGGCAGGGGCTCCCCCAGGCAGCAGAGGCCAGGGGCTCCCCCAGGCAGCAGAGGCCAGGGGCTCCCCGAGGGCAGCAGAGGTCAGGGGCTACCCCCAAGCAGCAGAGGTCAGGGGTTCCGGGCCGTGTCCCCCCTCCCCCCTGCAGGGAGCTGCAGCCGCCAGGGCGCTGCGGGGAGACCCAGGAGCCCAGCATCCCACCAGCCAGGGGTGGGTACCTCACTTTCAGCCCCACCGAGGGTCACGCAACAGCCTCTGTATAAAGCACAATGATTAAGGCCTTGGAATAGGTTTGCGTTCCTACCCGGTCTCTAATTTGCCTGCCCAAGCGTGGGGTTCCCCATCTGTGAATTGGGCATAGGAGTACATGCCTCATAGATAACTGTGAGGTATACACACTACAACGTGTGAAATCTGGGCCATGTGAAACGATAAATGGTACTATTTAAAAAGGGTAACTAAGTATTCATCTCTAAAACTTCAAATTCTTTCTAGGGAAAAAGATCTCAGCTGTGATGTGGGGGCACTGTACCTAATCAGATATTATGACTTCATTTACTGCTTCCCCCCACCCCTCCCAAGCCTGACCTTTAAAAGACACATTGGCCTGGGCTGATGTGGATAGACTTGAATACTGGAGGTTTTCCCCACAATATCCCTAAAATTAATTATTGAGGCAAAGCAGAAGTATTCTGAAAGGAGGAGGAGAAGCAATTGCTGCCCATTGTTTCTGGTCAGTGACTTTGAACCCCAATAAGAAAGGCAAACTATAAAGCATGGAGGCAGGTCAAGGCATTATTCTGGAAAGATGGTGCAACATGAGAGAACCCCTTTTTTAAAATAACCCTCTGAGCCCATCCAGGGGAAGAAGTGGCTACTCAAAGGAAATTGCTGGGATTACACTCTTTTAAAATGACTTTTGGCATATTGGTATGCCTGTAGCAGCTGTGACTTAGTTTGCAAACCATCTTGGTGTGTCTGGCAGGAGACTCAAGTCTACAAGATAAAGCCCTAGCATGTCCTCCCTTAGAGTCAGGGTAAATTCAAAGCCAGGAGTCCTGGTGCAACCATCCCAGGTCTAGAGACCTCTTCTAGCTCTTTGCCAGGACTCCTGGCTGGTCTCTGAGGCCCGGGCTACTGTTCCTGCTTGAAAGAGGCTGGGTCTAGGGAGAAAGTAGGCCAGGGCACCCCAGGCACCCAGGATGACCTAGCACAGAGGCCAGAGCAGTCCTGTTTAAGACTCCATCTACAGCCCATGCGTCCCCTCCATGTTCTTCTGCCTTGTTGCAGACTGAAAACAGGTGTGCATCTGCTTTCCAGGCCAGAGAAGTCTGAGGGCACTAGTATCTGGCTCTGCATGACCTCAGCTTCCATCCTGACTGTCCACCCAGACCCCCTTCTTGTTCCAGGGCAAGCCCAAACTTACGCTGACTTATGTCTGGCCAACACACACAGCATTTCCATGTGTGCAATCAGCATGGGGCCATGGAAGCTTACCAGGCCATTTTCACAGTATTCAGAAGTTTGCACAAACTGACAGGAGCCGGGTGTCATGGAGACTTCTGAGGTCCAAAACATTCCTACTCCGACTCCCAATAGCCTCCTCCTCTATAACTGAGGTTCAGACCTGGATGGACTCTTAGGTACCCAGAGAAGGTTTCCAACTTAATTGCAAACATCAAGGTCTGAAGGACCCTCAAAAGGGTCAACGTGACCCATTGTGCCAGAAGATCCAGTGAATGTTGCAAGACCCTCACCCTTAAAGAAAAGTGAAGCCCAGAAATTCCCTTAAATTGTCAGGATTTTCATGCCCTTTCTTGCCTCATTCTGCTAAGGAACTAAAGTATTTGAGTTCTGGACAAGAAAGTGCCAACGTGAAGAGGTCACAGCAGGCTAAAACCCAGAATACACAGAAAGGCTGAAGCCCTCTGTACCTGCCAGCAGCACACACTCTCGGTCATTCAAAAAGCCATCTTTATTGCCGGGGGCCAGGCACTGACTAGGTTCCAGGACCCAGAGCAGCACAAGGTGCCTGCCCCAGGGCGCTCCAGCCTGCAGGAAGATCTGGTGGGGTCAATTGTATTCACTCATCTGTGTCCAGGAAAACTATTCCAGAAGGCTTCTCTGCAGTGGCGAGGGAGGGTGTGGCGAGATGACCTGCGCACAGCCAGAGCCCAGCACCATCGCCGCTGCCACGCTCCGTGCAATGACCCGAACTTTGGTCCAAGCCAAAGGAAAAGTTCCAGAAGACAGTGTGGACATTTGCAACGCAGGAGACAGAGAGAAGTGTTCACGTGTTCTGTCCAGGCTTTGATCCACTCGCTGATGATTAGTCATCGGATTCTGTAATTCGCAAGAAGAAAGAGATTTTACCGCCCAGTTAAAGGCTCGGTTTGCTCCCTTTCCCCCTTTGTAACCGGTGTGATGCTCCAAATCCTTCTGCGCTATTTAATCTGGGTACAGCGAGAGTGGAGGGTGGGAAGGGGGCGCTCTTTCCCGCGGGACACCAGATGCCTTGCATCTGGGGAAAGCCTGAAGCTCTGCTAGAAGCGGGTGCTGGCAAGAGGCCGGTAGCTGCATCACCTGTGCCGGAGCAGCAACCGGGGTCAACTGGGCTACCTAAAGAACCATCCTGGGTTGGGTAAATGAATCCATTAATTGAAGGTGTCTGTTTTGAACTCCCCGCAAAGAGGGCCACACCGGGGAATGGTTAAAAGGTGGCCTGGAGTCTGGCCTCTGGGTTTGAATCCAACCCACCTGGGTAAAATGCCCTCAGGCAAGTTACTGAAATAGGGCTTTACACCTTAGCACCAGTGGGGCATTTGACAGGTAATAAGCAACACCTAGGATTACTGCCACTTTTACAATATTCAGAAGCTTGCACAAACCGACAGGAGTCAGGGTGCCAGGCGTGTAAATGTGTCAGGTTAACCCCCAAATAAACAAGTGACAAAAGAGGAGGAAAAGTGTTTCATTGTGCCTCCTGGGGACAAACTGCCACGGTGGAGGGGCGCCCAGCTGCGAGCACTTTCTCCGGAGTCTCTGCAGCTCTGGGAGGCTTGTCTGGCATCCGAGACCGGATTTGTTGAACTTCCAGGAATGGCCAGCTGGAAGCCGGGTTGGAGCGTTGGAGCGGAGGAGGAGCATTGGCCTATGCCCCGCACCTGGGGAACGAGGCCTTGGTGACGCCTCTGCACCTAGACTTGTCTTGGCGCATCAAAGGACGCAGGAGGAGCGCTGAGACCGGGAATCTCCTGCGCATCGGTGGACGCAACTCCACACCATCAGCGCTGCTATCTTCATTTTCTAGATGAGAAAACTGAGGTGTTAGGTTGTTACACCGCCCTGAAACCCATTTCGGGTTTGACTAATCTCAAACCTCGTGCTCTACTAGCACGTTGCCTGGCTTCCTAAACCTTGAGGTCCCACGCAGGCAGCCCGGCAAGCAGGGAGGGAGGGAGAGGGAGGGAAGGAGGGAAACACGGCCGGAGTTACAAGCATCGATGTCCTGAAACAGAAATCCACATGAAAAGTTATTTAACTTTTTAAAAATATATATATTTCAAGATTATTCCGCATACTTTTTTCTTTCTTTTTAATCATCATTTTACAGGATGCAGCGTAAAGCAGCGACGGGACGTGGCCGCGGTGCCAGGACGACCCGGGTCGGCCATGGGCGCGCTCACCCGGCTCTAAGCGGAGCTGCGTGTGCCCTTATCAAAACCGTCTAGAAGCCTCCGACCCGGGGGCTCCCCAGCTCCCCGACACCCCCACCCCTCGCTAGCCCGACACACACTCTCAGGGGCCCACGTTTTTACGCTCACATCCACTTTGGCTTTTTTTTTTTTTTTTTGCCTCCTGGTGGGGTTTTAGTGCGCCTCTCGGGGACCCCTGGGGAAGAGGAGGGTGGAGGAGGGGAAGCGTGCGGGGCGAGGCTTTCCGGCCCTTCCAGACGAGCGAGCTCCACTCCAGCTCCGGCTGCAGTCCAGGGCTGTGTAGGAAAGCGCGGGGCGGGGGGAGGTGGGGGCTGGGGCGCGGCTGGGTTTTGCATCGTCTTAACACCCCCCACCCCACACACACACCACCACCACCACCACCACCACCTCCTAGTTCGGCTTTTCCAGAATTGTGTGGGCAGAGGTCTGGAGAAACAGGTTAGAATCCGGTTTCTCCCGATCCTGCCGCGATGCTTAACTCCAAACGATAAGATGCATGTAAAATTAGCAGCTCTAAACCACAGGGGTGCTTGGGGCGCAGAGTGAGGGCTCGGAAGCGTCGCCGGGGGTCAGCAGACTGTGCAGGACGGCCTGCGGGCTCCGGGGGACCCCCCGGGTCTGGCCCCGCGCGCAGCCGTCCTGTCTGCGAGGCGCGCTTCTGCGCCCTCCTGCGCAGAGGACCGGGCGGGCTGCCCCGGTGCCGGGGCGGGGAGGAGGGACGAGCGCCCCCGAACCCACGCCCCCTAGGGCGCAGAGAGTGCTCTGCGGGGCTGGGGTCCCGAGACCCGCAGGACACCGCAGCCGGCGCTGCCCACGCGGGGCGGGGGGCTCAGCCCGGGCGGTGCCCGCGCCCCAGTGCGCTCCCCGCCGTCGCGCGCGCCCGGGGGGCTCGGGGAGGAGAGACTGGGGGCCCCCAGGCGGCCGCCACCTCTGGGCGCCTCCGGCGGCGGGAGCAAGCACGCCCCTCCCTCCGCCTCGCTGCGCAGGAGCCTGGGACCGGTAAGTCCCAAGGTGAGCGCGTCCTGCGCTGCGCGGCCCGAGGAGGACGCGATCCCCTGCGGGCTCTTCCCAGATGAGCGTTCAGGATGGTTCAGGATGGTTCGACGGGGTGGGCAAAAGTCAAAGGAGCGGCTCGTCGCCCGGGGCCGAGTGTGACCTTCGTGGCTTCGGGGCGCTCTGGGCCCAGTTTGCGCCTTCCCGGGTGAGGAGGCCGCCCCAAGAACCCGCCCCACGCTGCGCCCCCTCCCCACCCACACCCATCCATCCGTCCATCCATCCATCCGGCGCGGAGGCCTCCCCTGCCTCGCCCTCCGGCCGCGCGCGGGGGCCCCGGGGAGGCCGCCTGCGAGGGTCGCGGGCTCGGGGAGCGGAGCCGCACCCCGACCGGCCGCTGCTCCCTGCGCCCGTGGCCCGGGGTTCCCGCACTTTCGCCCAGGCCGCAGCTGCCCCCGCCCGGGTCCCCGCGGGTCGGCCCGGAGCGCGTCCGCGAAGGCCGGGGGGGGGGGGGGGGGCGCGCGGCGAGACTCCGGAGCTGCTGGGGCCCCGCGCAGACTCCATCCAGGCTCCGGCTACTCCCCGCGAGGCGCTCGGAGGCGAAGGGTTCGACAGTCAAGTTGGGGGGCGGGGGGGACTTCCCCTACTTAACAGGCGCGATTTGCTAATTCGGATCTATTGCTTTTAAATATCGAGTTCCAGGGACCTTTGTCAATGCAGGCTTAATTTCATCCTACTGATGAAGGATGTTTATAAACGGCTCCTGTGGAGGAAGCCGAGTGTGAAAATATCAGTTTTATGCCTTTTGATAAGAGTTACCGAGGTGGAAGGCTTATTAGGCGATTACAAATTTCGCAGCTGCTCCGCTGCCCAATTAGGCATCTCCTCGCGGGGAGTGGGAACCGTGGGGGGTCAGGGCGGGCTGGGGTGCGGGCTCTGCACCCCCGGACCTCAGTCACGGCCCGGACCCCTTCCTTCCCCGACCCGCTCCGGCTTCAGGGAGACACACCCAGCGCCTCCCAACCCGCCGGGGCGCCCTCCCGAGTGTCGCTGGGTTTCTTCCCCGGGCCTCGCCTTGGCGCCCCTGTAGTCCGGGGCGGGCTGGTTATCCCCCCGGGTGGCCCTGCGGTCCCTGGTTGTCCTTCAGGGAGAGCCGGCCACCTGGAAATGTCCAGTTGGTGGGTAGGAACCGACACAGCCGGGTGAGCCCTCGCCCACCTGCACAAACAACCCCAAGATGGTATATATTTTTTTTTTTTTTGGTACATCCTCCTCCGACTAAAAATTGGTTTCCATCGGAGCTTAGGCTAAAACCCCTTATTAGCGCGACGGAAAGGCCCCGATTTTTAGCCCAAGAGCCGCCCAATGCGGAGCAGCGAGCTCACTCTGCCTTCGCCCTAGCGGAGGAGGAGCGTGGTAGGAGCCGGGCCGCGGTCGGGAGCAGCTCTCCCGGGTGTCCACCCCCGACCCAGGGGCAGGAGGTCCCTGGGCCCAGCCCCCCGGGCCGCGCGCCCGCGCCTCCCCCCTCCGCCACCCCCGCGGCCGGGGCTCGGCGGCCCGGGGACGCGGGAACACTCACCGCCGGGAGGCCTCCGAGCGAGGCTGTGCGCGCACAATCCCGCCGCGGGGAAGGGCCGCGGCCCCAAGGCGGGGCCCCAAAGCCAAGGCCAGACCAGTCTTTGGGGTCCTCTTGGGGCTGATGGCCATTCTCCTTCCCCATCCCCAGAAGCCTCTAAAAGCGGCTCCTTTCCTCCGCCGCTGCAGAGGTGGGGGCTCCCAGACCCAGAGGAGTATTTGGAGAACCTGACTGCGAGCGGAGCCGACTGAGGAGGACGAGGGCGAGGGCGGGTGGACAGACCGCGCCACCCCCGCGCCCCCCACCCCCCCCCCGGCCTCCCCCAAGCCGCCCCGGCGCCCTCGGCAGCTCCGAACCACCCGCGCGATTAATTCTCCCGGACGCTTAGCCAAGCAGGACCCCAGGTTCATCCCGCAGACCCTAACGAGTAGAAACCGTAACTAAATCTCTGAACTGGATCTTTATTTTGAATTCCACTTTCCATCCTGCGCGCTCCGATCACCCGGATAGAGCCAATGTTCCGACGCGCGGAAGAGCCATCTCGAGACCGAGGTGTTTCATGGAAAACGCATTATGTGAATCTCCCCCCACCCCGTCCTACCCCACCCCACTCCCCCCCACCCCATGCTAATTTTTGCACTTGATGCAAAACACAAGACTTTCTGTTCTCCACGCACAGGTTAGCTTTTCGAGGAGAAGGAGGTCCGCCTCAAGCCTTCAGTTCTGTAGGAGGACACAGACCCCAAAGTCCTCGACCCCCCACTTCTTAAATTTAAGCGAGATCGCCCAGAAAGGACCGGAAGGGGGATGGCTAATATTAACGGTGTGCGCAGCTGCGCGAAAAGGAAACAATGGCAATAGGAAAATGCTCTAGGGAACCTCGTGTTTATGGGAGAAAATGTCCTTGAGGGAAAACTAAATTTGCAGGCGTTGCTCGGCCCCAGGCTGTAATACAGGCTCACTTCCTTAAGGGAAGGGCTGCCTACCTCAGCCCACTGGCCCTCCGCCTGCTGTTGACCTGTCGGGGCGGGAGCCCTCCTATCTTACTCTTCTAGACAAATCAGGCAAGGAGATAAGGATATAGAAGGTCATCTATAGGTAGGTATGTAGATACATATGTCAGTCTGAGTGAAGCAACATCACATGATTTTACTAAAGGCCTTAGGAAACAAACTCCCAAATATTCTTATGTTTTGCTTGGTTTCTTAAAAAAAAGAAAAGAAAAGGAAGGTTGGAAATAAAACATTGTTAAACAGTCTCTCACTAAATTCCCCTTTACACACTAGAGAATGAAGTAAAGTTCGCAGCATAAAAAGCTGATATTCAAGCAAACATATCCTCCAACCCTAATCAAAATTACGGTTATCCCAAGACAACCTCCTCCCTCCACAAACCCGCAGCCAACAGTTGAGGCAGGCGCTGGCCCCTCTTCTAGGGCTTAAATGTTGTCTAGGAGGAGATGAAAGAGCCATACTCTTAGCACACATACTTTTGTCTTTCTTGCAGCCTTGATTTCAAATCTAGTCGCAAATCATAAGCTTTTTTTGTGCCGCTCAGATGTTCCTTCTTTATCTTAATGAGAAAACTTTTCGCCAAGGGAGCAGGAACCGCTAGATAAGTCAGCCCCGGGGCTGCCAGCGAGCGGTGGAGTTCCTCGGCTAGACAGGAGAGCTGCACGATTCAGAAGAATGACTAAAAAGTTTAAGTCACTCAGACCTCCGCTTCCCCTTCTGCCTGCTGCAGAAAGAGATGTAACATGAATCTTTGTTTAGGTTTTGGTTGGGGAGCGAGAATTAAAAAGCCACGGCAAATGCAGAGAGAGCAGAGCTGTTTCATTTTTTTTTTTAAAGTCAAAAGTTAACAGGCCATTCCCAGTGTTTTTTTTTTTTTTTTCCTCTCTCTCTCTCTCTCTAATACTAAATCTGGAGTAAGTTGGCTTGATCTGATAAAGATCTTAACATGTACAGAAGGCGGGTTTTCCTCGAGGAGGTGAGGCTATTGCTCCAGAAGACTCCCCCTGCACACACACACGCGCGCGCACACCCCCTTCCCTCCCTTTATGTAAGGTTCCACCCTCTGCAAAACAAAACTTTTTTTTTTTTTTTTTCCTTTTCCTAGAGGGACAGACCTCAGTGAAGTTGGGATGAGAATCTAGAGAACAGTGCGCCGGACCGGACACAGGCACAGCGGCCTGTCTGGACGGGGACTCAGCCCGCGGCCTTGCTCCTGTCCGCGGTGCCCTGGGGCGGGGCGGGGTGGGAGGGGGGGGCCCCCCCGGCAGGCTCGGACGGCCGCTGACCCTGCGGAGCTGGGATGTGACAAGCAGCCCCAGCAGTGCCATGTATTGGAAGAGCGATCAGATGTTTGCGTGCACCCTAGAAGGCAAGGACGTGCCGGAGCTGGCGGCGCCCCCCGAGAAGGTGAGCGCGCCGACGCCGGGCCGCACCCGCTGCGGGGCAGGCAGTTTCCCGGAGACGCGAGCTGTGCGGGCTCCTTAGGAGGTTCAGAAATTACCTGTAGCGGCCTCCCCTTCAGACCTGGCCAAAAAAAAAAAAAAAATTATTTATCGATTACGTCGTAGCGTTAGTCGGTAATCATTGCCTCCCCTCCCCACAAGCTCACTTAACCTGAGGCATGGAGACTGTAATTTGGGAGACGAAGCCTCGAGCCTAAGGCGAGTTCTCGGGTCCATGTGAGTCGTGCTTTTGTTCTCTCTGCCGTGGTGGTCGGGGCGAGTCGGGGCGGGGTGCGTGGGTGGGTGGTGGGGATGGGTGGTGGGTGTCAGGGTGGGACCCGAGGCTTGGCTCCAGGCGTGCGGCCCCCGCGGGCGCAGGGCGCGCATCCAGGCCTCGGGGGAACCCGGGGTGGGGGTGTCGGGGGGGGCAGGAGGGCCATTTTCCCTCAAATACCAAAAAAAAAATAAAAAAAGCAATAAAAGCAAAAAAAGCAAAAAAAAAAAAAAAAGCATAGCAGGGGCGCGCGAGTCCCGCCTCGCGTGGAGTAGCCGGGAAAGCGCAGCCGCGCTCGGCGCTGCCCGGGGCGGGACGCGTCGGGGACCCTCCCGCGGGGTTGGAAAGGCCTCGGAGGGCCCGGGGCGGGCGCGCTGACCGGGCTGCGCTCGGGCGCCGCGGGGAGGACCTGTCGGTGCCACCGCGGAGGCGGCCCCAGGCGGCGGCGCACGCTGCGGCCCGGGGAGCGCGCGGGGCCCCGCACAGGGCGGGCCGGGGCGGGAGGCGCCGGGGCTGGGCCCGGGTCGCGGGAGGCGCGGGCGCAGGTGCGCGCCCCCCGCGCCCCCCGCGCCCCTCCGCCCCGCGCCAACCCGGGCGCCCGTACCCCGCGGCAGAGAAAGCCCCATCGGCGGCTGCGTTTTCATTTAAGAACAAAACTCCAGCGAAGGCTTGGAAACCCTTGAGTAATGCGCGCTGTTGCTTTAAAACATTTTGACCGGGGGTTGGGGGAGTTCTAATGGCACAAATTAAATTCAGCTGGATATTTTCCATTATTCGTCCCGCTTTTTTTTTTTTTTTTTTTTTTTTTTTTTTGCGCGCCGGTTAAAAATAATCCTTTAGCAGCTCGAATGTTGACTTACTGAGCAGTAAGTGGCAATTTACACCTTAAAGAAACGAGTGTAAATCACTCGCGGCTCTAATTGCCCTAAGTTTACGAAAGAGCCGCTGGCTCGGTTTAATCTGAAGCATTTTCATTCAAATTGTCATCGGAACAAACACCAGGCTTCTCAAATCCCGCTGTAATTAGCTTTCAAGTATCCTATTAAACCTCTTCACCTTTCGGGCTATCCAATTCAAAAGAGCTCCCTTTTAAAAATATATATGTGTCTTGCTCTTTTAATTGAGGTTATTAAAGAAATCAAGTTTCTCCCCCACCCCCTCCTCCGACCCTTTTCTTCTCGCCCCCCCGCCCCCGCCCCCGCGCCCGCGTAGCCCCGCGGTCCCCGCTCCGCCGTGATTGACGTCTAGCGGGCGAGCGCTTTGTGCCGGGGATGCTGGTGGCCGACCCGTGGCGGCGGGCGGGGCGCGGGCGGGGGCGCGGGGGGCCGCCCGGCTGGGCTGAGCCCCGGCGGCGGCGGCGCTGAGCTGCGGGCCTGCGCTCCGCACCCCTGCCCGCGGCGCCCGGCCCCGAGCCCTCGGCGCCTTCATCAGGCGCGGCGCGGGGCTGCGCGGGCGGGCTCTGACCGCGGCTCCCCGCGCCCCCCCTGCTCGCGCCCGCAGCGCCGGGGGCCCATGTCGGAGGAGTGCGCGCGGATCGCAGCCCTGGCGGCCGGGAGGACGCGGAAAGGCGCCGGGGAAGAGGGACTGGTGAGTGGGGAGGAGCGGCCCGGGACCCGGGGTGCGGGGGTGGGGGTGGGGGGTGGAGGGCGAGGGCCGGCTCCCCGGGGCTGCCCGGCCGCGGGGGAGACGGTGAGAGAGGCCCGGGGCGGGAGGAGGGGGGGAAGGGGTGCGGGAAGGGGTTCGGGAGCCCGGCAGCAGGGGACAAAGTGAGAGCGGCGGGGGGAGGAGGGAAGGGGCGCAGGCAGGGGTGCGGGAAGGGGTGCGGAAGGAGTTCGGGAGCCTGGCAGCAGGGGACACGGTGAGAGCGGCCCGGGGCGGGGGGGAGGGGTTCGGGAGCCCGGCATTAGGGGACAAAGTGAGAGCCGTGGGGGCGGGGGGGGTTAGGGGCGCAGGCAGGGGTGCGGGGGAAGGGGTGCGGAAGGAGTTCGGGAGCCTGGCAGCAGGGGACACGGTGAGAGCGGCCTGGGGCGGGGGGGAGAGGGGAAGGGGTACAGGAAGGGGTGCGGAA
Source organism: Canis lupus baileyi (assembly GCF_048164855.1). Lineage (NCBI taxonomy): Eukaryota > Metazoa > Chordata > Mammalia > Carnivora > Canidae > Canis > Canis lupus. Next base: position 6,267,542 of record NC_132845.1, read on the forward strand.
GGGGTTCTGGAGCCCGGCAGCAGGGGAGACGGTGAGAGCGGCCCGGGGCGGGGGGGGGGGGGGGGGGGGAAGGGGTTCGGGAGCCGGCATCAGGGGACAAAGTGAGAGCGGCGCAGGAAGGGGTGCGGAAGGGGTTCAGGAGCCCGGCAGCAGGGGAGACAGACGGTGAGAGCGGCCTGGGGCGGGGGAGGAGGGTAGGGGCGCGGGAGCCCAGCCCCAGGGGAGACGGCGAGAGTGTCCCGGGGAAGGGGGAAGCGGTGCGGAAGGGGTGCGGGAAGGGTGCAGGAGCCCGGCCGCAGGGGACACGGTGAGAGCGGCGGGGGAAGGGGCAAGGGGTGCGGGGAGGGGTGCGGGAGCCTGGCATCAGGGGACGAAGTGAGAGCGGCCTGGGGCGGGGGGAGGGGAGGAGGGAAGGGGTGCGGGAGGGGTGCGGGAGCCCGGGCGGGGTGGGGGGAGCCGCTGCAACCGCGCCCCCGGCTTCCCGCAGGTGAGCCCCGAGGGAGCGGGGGACGAGGACTCGTGCTCGTCCTCGGCGCCGCTGTCCCCGTCGTCCTCGCCCCGGTCCATGGCCTCGGGCTCCGCGTGCCCCCCAGGCAAGTGTGTGTGCAACAGCTGCGGCCGCGAGATCGTGGACAAGTACCTTCTCAAGGTAGGGGAGCCGCGGGGCCGGCGAGGGCGCGCGGGGGGGCCCGCACTAGGGGAGCCTCTCCCCTCCCGCCTTCCCGGTGGTCGCCGCAGGCGGGTCGTGCAGGAGGAAGGGGGGGCCGTGGACTCTCCCCCCGTGTGGCCTCGGGCGCTGGCCCCCGGGTGGCTTGTACTGCAGCGGCCGCAGCCCGCGGAGGAGCCAAACCCGCTTAATCCTCGGCCTCCCTTGGAAACGGGGTCTTGCCTGATGGGTTTTCCCGAGCCTGGGTTGTGGTCCCTGCAGCCCCCGCTGGACCCCTACACCTGCCTGCTTCTGAGAGCCCCTAGTGGGTAAACGTTGGCCGAGGCCCCTTTTGCAGTGTCCCCTTTGGTAAGGACCGCTGTGAAGCGCCCCAAGGGATCTTTTCTGGACAGAATTTTTACATAGTTTTATGTTTAGTAACAGTTTAGTAAGGGTTTTTCAAAGTAAAAGTTTGTAGGAGCCCTTACATTAAAAAAAAAAAAAGACCTTTTTAGTGCCTCCTTCCTCTTATTAATATTTAGAGGCCACCCAGGGCTTTTTTTTTTTAAGTCCTCTCCCGTGCTTGTGAAAGAAATGGAAATCGCTAGATTTGTAAAGTTAGACCAAAAAAATAAAACATAAAAATAAAAAAAAAAGGGGGGGGGGAGGAGAAGGAAGGCAGGTAGGAAGAGAAGCAAAAAGAAAGATAGAGGGATGCCTGGATGAAGTGCTTCAAGTGATAGTTTGGGAATTGACCGTCTTAATTTGTTTCACTTCTCTCAAAATATTGTGCAGGAATTTTGGAGGGGAAATTTTGGCAGACTAGTTAACCGCGTCATTGAGTGCAGGGTCATGGTCCCATGTGTCTTAATCCTAATACCATGGGTTTTCAACCTCAACAACTCTTTAAAACCACTATTTAAAATAATGATCTCTCCTACACTGAATTAGTAGCAAACCAGTTTACTTTCTGTTCCTTCCTCACCAATCACTCCCCCATCCCCTTTTTTCCAAAAGGAATGATTATGGAGAGTATGCGTTCAAAACGCAAGTTGTTGGGCTTCTTGAAATTTCTACCTCAGTGTATAAAGCTGTTTAATCTGTAAAGTGGGAATAATACCGTATACATACAACCCAGATAAAGCACCAAAAGAAGTTTTGGTGAAAAACTGAAAAGTAAATTAATTTTAATTGGTGACTGAGTTTTAAAGCCGGCAAATTGACACGGCTTTCTCTTTAAATCTGAATTCTTGAGGTATCCCTTTTCACTGTTTCTAGACCTGAGCCTTTTTGGAGATCTCCAAATCATTTTTTGGATCAAAACTAGTTTATTATTTCAAGGAGCCCTCTCGATAATTAGCATAGTTTCTAAGAACGCTACTGAATGGATCTATAAAGGCTTTAACACTTCATACCAGAGAGGATTTAGAAAAAAAAGAGTATTATGTAGTGACTCTTAACACATCTCTGAATTAGTTTCTAGTGTTCACTTTTATATGTTAAAAATATATTTGTGTATTAGATGTGCTTAGATACCTAAGTTATCTAAATAACTTATATAAAGCTTTTTGTTGTAGTACTGTAGTCCTCCTAGTGAAATATTCTATGTAAAGCCTTATTCTGTCTTTTTTATGTACATATTAGTGTTTAGCTCCAACTAAAGTTTGACATTATAGGATTATTTAAAAACTCTGAGGTTATTTTTTTTTTTGAATACTCATTCTAAAAGAAGTTTAAATTCAATCTGAGTGCCTGGTGAAAAATAATCGGTAGACCTAATAGAGTATTTGAGGGTACAACTGTTTAACACAGAAACTATTTGATATAGAAAAACATCATCTCCTGAAGCAAGTTGAAATTGAGCTAAAACAAAAAGTAGGAGAGGAATTAGAAGTGTCTTTTGCTTCATCTAATATTTCAGTGCCCTGTCGTTTGGATGGTTTTTCTGGCTTGGTCCTATATACATATACAGATTGGATAAATAGCAGCTATCAGGGAAGGTCTGTATTCTCTACAATTTTGTCTAACTTGCTTTCCTCCCTGAAAAAGAGATGGAAGGTGAGGAGCATTTTTTTTCTTTTTTAAGTAAACTTGAAGGAAAGGTGGCAAACCAGGCGTTAGATTTGGCTTTAGAGAGTTGGAGGGTGGCCCTGGCTCTGCCCTGAAGTCTGAATCTGCACTTGTTTGGAGAGAGGGGTGGGAGGAAAGAGCCTGGGTAAGATCAAAATGTAGAAGTTCCTAAACATTGAAATATTAAAGGAAGCCTGTATTTTTAAACTTTAATATTCCCATTTTAGGAAAAAATAGAAAATACATATTTGTTTCTAGGATAGTATTAAACATTGTTAATATTTTTTATCCCGATTTCCTCCGTGTTTCTTTCCTTCTTCCAAGTTTTCTTATGTAGCAAGCATGCAGTCCAAGCCCAAAACTTAAAATTTTTAAAATTTCATCAAAATGATACTCTCATTAATGCTTTCTTTGGAAAGAGGGCATAACTACAATTAGAAGCAAGTAAAACTTTTTCCTTCAGCTTCGAAATACCTTTTATATTTTGTATCTCACACACACAAAACATTTTGGGGGAAAAAGAAGATTTTGAACAATAGTGCTAATCTGATAGAATCTTTGGACAGATAGGGCTTTTGCTACACTGTTTCATAATAAAGACTATTTCACAATTTCCCCTTTTCACAATTTCATAATTACTACTTTAGACATTAGATCCATTTGTAGGATGTAACGGGTGTTTTTGCATCATTGCTGTTCTTTTACATGAAATGAAATCATGCTTAATTGGTTAAACATAAACTCAGTTCCTGTGTCTATTTAACAAGAGCAAACGCTGGGAGCCTGTATTAAAGGCAAGTTCAACCCAGTATACATCTTTATTCTTGAAGGCTGAAATTGTGGTGCTTCTAGAATTCTGGCAACAGTTTAAGGTGAGGGTTATTATGATTTGTTCCCTGAATTGACAATATTTCATATGCCTATTTAGAAAATATAAAGTGATGTGATTTATTAGACATGATTTTATGGCTTAGTGCTTGGAGTATAAATGGCAAACAATACTTGGGTGCCTTTTTTAGAACCACTTTTAATCAGATTAATTTTTTCTCCAGTAGCCAGATCATTTGTTAGGTTTCCAATAACTTACTCCTTGATTCCATTATTTAATGTCAGAAAGTCTCTGTCATATCAAGATTTACATCTGTTTTTAACAATTTCTATTTGGTAAGGGAAACGGATTGCCAGACTTCTTTAAAAGGATCAGAATCTTACAAGGCTTCTTTTTCACTTTCTCTCTCTCTCATTTTAACTAGTGCACCACTTATGATTGTTTGGCCAAAAAGTAGATTGAGAAAGTGTGTGGTTTGACTTCTTTAGCTACCAGTTTTCATGGTGGAAAGAATTTGGTGAAAGAAAAAAAGTACAACAAGCCTGCATGTAGGACTTTAAAGTGAGCAAAATTTTCCGTGTCCATAGAAGTTCGATTTCAGAAAGAGAAAAGTACACACCCTGAATTCTTCAAAGGAATAAACAATTTAGCACACAGTGTAAAATATGCTATTGTGCTTTTCTGGTTGGGGTCTGAAAGAGAATATATCAAGACACACATTTGTGTAAATGACATCTTTTAGATAGAAACATTCAGAGCATATGTTAAAATATTAAGGAGCCAGGTTTTAAAATTGCTTAATGCACAAAACCAGTGAATGATCCTCTGTTAGTGTGATATTAAAATAGTTTCTTATCCTGCCCCTTTTTCCTTTACAGGTGAATGACCTGTGCTGGCATGTTCGGTGTCTCTCCTGCAGTGTCTGCAGGACCTCCTTAGGAAGGCATACCAGCTGTTATATTAAAGACAAAGACATTTTCTGCAAACTTGATTATTTCAGGTACACTGTGGAAACTTTTTTCGTAGAAACTCCAAGATGTTACGCAAAGAGAATTTTGTAAACAAACTTTCTCGTCCCGCCTTACATATTGAAACCCAGTTTTTCTTATGTAATGGATTTAAAACTGAGAATGCTTCACATTTTTGAGGTATAACTTATATTAAAACAAAATAAGTGTGTTTATGTGTTTTAGGAATTAAAAATACAAAAGCTAATTTAAAATAATTATTTCCTATTTGGGAATGAGAGTGGTGGCTATTAAAAATAGAGAAAGTTCTTGCTGAGCATAGGTAAAGTATAAAACATAAGATGACCTATTGTGACAAAGTCCGTTATTTGCAGGGGATGCTAAGATGAAATAATTATGGGGGGAAAAAAATCAAGGTTTTGTTAAGTGTTTACCAGTTTACTGTAGAATGATCTCTAATTATACCTACAAAATGTCAGCAGTTTGGAGTCTGAGTTAAACCATATAACTTAGAGGAACTGACCATTTCAATATCAGAAATATACCGAGTCGGATTATTCTACCTAAAAATCCTGTTTCTTTTTGTGTGTTCTTTGATCTTTGCTTTGTGAGATTGTATTTGCCTAAGATATTAAATGTAACATTTTCTCCATGATCTCTTTATAAATTGTTTAAATGCATAGTTTTTTCTAGGGTATAATTCAATCCTTAATAGATAGCTGCCTAGAAATTGAAATTATCCCAAAGCATGACTTTTTAAAATTATCATATTTTTATTTGCATTTCCAAATGAAGAAAAATGTTCATCGTAAAATTGGGAAATTAATACTATATAATGAAGTTTGTAATACTAATTATGTTGTTTACACTCAATTTCAAAAACTGGTTTCAAAGAGTTTAGTGATTGATTTGAATAAAATTGCTAATTAAAAGCACTTCATAAAACCCAGGATTCTTTATTTTATAAAGTGACAGAATTTTATAATTACCAAACACCTATATTTCTCATCAGGCTTTTACTCTCTGTTTCCTCAAGAATCATAGCAGTTTGCCTCCTCTTTGACTTAAGATATGCAAATCTTAATTTTTTAATGATAATTTAAAGCTTTTTGAAAGGTTTAGTTTCAGCGAGTTATTGAAAGTCTAATTCCTCAGGATTTCTTTTATGCTTCATATTAAATTCCAAAATTCAATTTTAAGTTTCAGTTATTCAGGTTAACTTCAAAAAAAAAAAAAAACTGGCAATACCTCTAAAGATAGACTCATGAGTAGAAACAGACACATCAATAGTTTGATGTAGGATATGCAAGGCCATGACTGATTATGATAGACATAGCAAAGAATGTCCAATTACTCAGACCAGGAGAAAAAAGAAATATTTACATGGGGCATTTTGTTACAGTTAACCTGCATTTTATGTCCAAATAGTTCTCTGAAAGCTTTAGATAATATTTTCCCACGTCCTGTGGCTAGCAATGCAGTAGCTTATTCACCAGTGGAAACAAATCTAAGTTTTCATTCCTTACTCTCAGGGTGAACAGTTTCTGTTCTACCCATCCTTTGATAATATCAATTTTTAGTGTTTAAATATTTTAACTTAAATGATATTTAAAACATTTTTGAATGATCTCAATTTGGTTTTAAGAAGTCATTATATCTTCACTGGTATGCTTCTGCCCTTTTAGGTTTCAACCTGGAGTATATGTGTGTTTGTATCTTGAATCTTTAGGTAATTTATAAATGTTCTGATATTTATTACAAAAGGGAAATTGAAACTCCTATTGCATTTATTTTGAAAGAAAAAAATCCAGTCTGCCTTTAAAGTGACAGAGGAGTTTTTGTTTTATAAACAGGTTTGAACTATGGCCTCATCTCAAGTCTTGATATTGACTTTGAGGAAAATAACTGATTCCTGTTTCATTTTCAAAAGATTTAAATACTTAGGTTAATCCAAAGAGTAACATGATGTATTAGTTTGCTCAGGCTGTTGAATATCTCACCACACATTAAAATCTTCACCTCCTGCTCTTCTATTTATGTAGAAGGTATGGAACTCGCTGCTCTCGTTGTGGGAGGCACATCCATTCTACTGACTGGGTCCGCAGGGCCAAGGGGAATGTCTATCACTTGGCGTGCTTTGCCTGCTTTTCTTGCAAAAGGCAGCTTTCCACGGGAGAGGAGTTTGCTTTGGTGGAAGAGAAAGTCCTCTGCAGAGTGCATTATGACTGTATGCTGGATAATTTAAAAAGAGAAGTGGAAAATGGTAAATATATACTTAAAATACTTTGGAGTCTTTTGGGACAGTGAATACAGGGAATAAAAATGATTTTTCCTAAGGTCATTTTAATGCATTATCTTGTGCAGTGTAATTGTGGTAAAACTCATTTAGCATTCTACTGTTAGTGATGATCTCCATGTGTTTATTTGCAGGGAAAGCCATGGCATGTGTATTAGCCTTGTACCATATTCTCAGGCAGCAGCCTTCAATTTAGGGCTCTGTTTTGCTTTTTGTAACCAGTTGTTTTCCTGTATTGGCCTCCTAAGGATGAACCTTAGATGTGTGCTCTTCTAACTTTTTACTCTTTTGAGTAAATATACAAGCCTGTAAGTGGAATATTGTTTCCACAGACTATTTCTAGTGTGTTTTAAACTTACAGATTTGGGCAATCTACAATTTCACACCAAGCCAAGAGATGCAGGAAACATTATTGCTTGATCAGTGGACCCATTTGAGTTACCATCCTGTATACTGTTGTTTTTTAAATGCAGGTAATGGGATTAGTGTTGAAGGTGCCCTCCTCACAGAGCAAGATGTTAATCATCCAAAACCAGCAAAAAGAGCTCGGACCAGCTTTACAGCAGATCAGCTCCAGGTAGACATGACAATGAATTTATGATTTTTGAGGTCCCTCCTGACCAAAACAAGCAAAAAACATAAACAAAAACCCAATTCCCCCCACCACTTCCTCCCCAAAACACCCAAAATACCCCCATGCTATCTAAAAACATTTCCATGTTTTCAAAATGGTTAGCCAGTGCTTGTAATGAATATTAACTTGGTGACTGTATGAAAACATACTTATAACCCTAAAATATTTGTTAGTATTTCCAGAGTCATGATCTGGCATGAACTAATCATTCAAGCTTTATTTCCCTGGGTTTTATTGGTATTAACATCAAAATGCAAACAAAATATTGATCTGTCCTGACTTCCTGATAAAATCAGTTTGACCCAGAAATTTATTTGCATTACTACATATAATAATGATAGAAGACAAAATATTTTAAGACTATTAACAGAAAGAGACATACAGTATGTGGGCCTAGGGGACACTAATGAGTTCACCTTTTTAACAAATTACAATGGCTAAGTTTGTACAATTTTACAAATTGGGAAGAATTGAATATGCCTTACCATAAACAACAGGAATCTAGTTATTGACTCCTCAATCCAGTAAACCTTTTCTTGTTTTTAAAAGGGGTGATTCTATAGTTTGATGCTAAAGGTTGATTATGTCTCCTGAAAAAGGAGGGATTATTTTCAGTTTAGGTGCCCTAAATATAATTGTTATAAGTTCAATTCATGTCAATTGTCAAGAAAATAATAATTACCCCTTGCTTTATCTTTAAGTCTACACATAAGATGATTCTTTCTGGCATTTTTTCAGATAAAGAAATCACGTTTTCTAAAAGATTAATGTGGATGATGTATTTTTTTTATGTTAAGGTAAAGTAACATTTATTGAGCGCCTACCATTACTACTGGGTGCTTTATACATAGGATTTATGTTAGCTCAAACTTTAAAGGACAGTTATACGACATTAATGAATGGGTAAAAGTAATATTCTGAAAAATCACATACCGTATTCTAAGACTTGCCAGTGTTTAAGATGAATACAGTAAAAGGGTTTCAAAAGAGACTTTTAATTTGAGGAATGATGAAGAAAAAGATCTTGACGTGATGCCAGTATTTCAAGGGAGTTTAGATCATATAAAGCCCTAAATTAGGAGATATGAGTACATGTGGGAGACCTGGCAGCAAAATATGCAGTAGCTAAAAGCTGTCTGAGTTAAAATAGAATTTCTAACATAAATATGTTGTTTTCCATGAAGGGCTGGCTATAATTTTAATGATTATAAGGCTGACTGTAAAAGTTTATGTGAAATTAAGATTATTTCAATTATAATAGCAAAAAGTTGAAACAACTTTAGGTAGATATACAGTTTCATATAGGAAAATACTTACAGGTACTAATTAAATAAAGAGGGAATAATATTTGTGAAGGTTTTTGTGTCAAGTCCTATGCTAGGCATTTATCTACATTCTCTCCTTTAATTCCTAACAGTAATTCCTTGATGTAGGTAGCCTCATCCAAGAGGTGCAGGAACTCCCCTCAAGGCAGACTATCAAGGGAATGGCAGAGAAGAGATTTGGAAACTTCCCCAGTCCTCCGTTTTTTGTTTTTGTTTTTGTTTTTCATTTTGCTTGGCCACCATTCCATGAGTGGAATAAAAGCTCCACTTTATGGCAGCAGCAACTAAAACAAGAGTGAGATTCCAAATCTTGTAGATAGGTTTATAGTTTTAAATTGCAAACATGCATAAGCTATTCTCATCATCATCATGCATTATTATATGAAAATGTGATCTGAATTGTAAGTTTTAAAAGATGTATGTTGGAATAATAGGTTTTAAAAAATGAAAGTGGAAAAAAATGAAAACAAGTGATATGCTTTCAATACATATAATCACTTTTTCAATATTTATTAGTATCTTTCTTATGCCCGTGATGGCTGAAACTATTGAGCTTACAATCTTTGTCCTTAAGCGGTTCTTTCTACCTCAGGAATCTGGAAAACATAGCTGTAAATTTTTTAAGAACTCAAATCATTATATTTTGCTAGAACCTCTAATAAATCAGGCAATGTACCTTCATTGTCTAATGTCCTTTCAGAAAACTGAATATATTCAAGTAGTGCTTCAATTCAGCAAAATGATAAAATATTATAGGTGTTCAAGAAGTCAAGACTATTCATGAAGTTACTGCTTTGGACAGAGGAGAGTTAACATGGGAAGAATAACCGAGATCATTTCCCAAAATTATTTAGAAATTTACAGGAAGAAAAAATAATTTAAGGCTCACAAAAGAGAATAACATTTTGTGTTGGCAAGAGTATTTCAAATATTGCCCCATTTGTAGAAATGATATTTAAGAAGTTCCTGCCAATACTGTGGTTTGCTTATTGTAGTTAGAAACTCTTGCTCAATGATTATTAATATTAAACATGCCAAGGTTAGCACCTAATTTAATCTACTCTCAGATTGACTTGGTCAGCTGCTACTATGCAGATACCTCTCATTTCTGGGATTTCCTGGCCTTAAAATGATGAGTGTCTACAAAGGCTCACTCCTTGGCCATGTTAAAAAGAGCACAGAAAAGAAGTGGGGTGGGTTACAACATCATTAGGGACTGGAGAACAATGAAATTAAGTAGAAATTAAAAGGGGCTTTTTGTGTGTGAGATTAAACATTGATGAGCATGTCTTACTTTCCCTTTAGGCTACACCGATTCTGAACCATCAGTGTTCATTTGAGTTTTGCTTTATTCCTTGATGAGAAATTGCCTTATTAAATGTAACTCGGTTCCATTATTAAACTTGTGAATTTGAAATGCATTTGTGGAAAGCATGCTGTTTTTTTTTTATTAGTTATCAGTAATGGCCTAATAAGCAAATACTTAAATATCTGGTTAACTTTTGTTCTTGAAAAATTAAAAAAAGCAAAGACAATTTGCTCATTCTTTTTTCTCTTTGGGATGTTACGTGCTCAACTACATATGAACACAACTATTTGTACATGATGATACTGAAGTAACACGTTTGGAGTAAGAGAAGAATGAGGTGGACTGAGTGAAATTATGAACTTTTAGGCCAATTCTGCCCATTTTTTAAAGTAAAAATACGTGTGCTGTCTTCAGTGAATGTGTGAACAGATATGGTTGGACATGAAGCCAGGAATAACTTATTCTAGAAGTCACGAACCAGAGAGAACTTAACTGAAAGAATTACACAATTTGTAAACCTCCTAAGGTTTCCTGGAATAATATTAGTCTCTTTCTCCCCACAATCTTCAGATTTTCCTCACTTTGTCAGGGTTCATTCTATTACAAACCCTTAAGAACCTACTATGTGATGGGAAAGGGTATAGCTCCAGGGGATATAAAGAATAAGGCATTCCCTTGGCCCTCAAGAAGCTTACTTTCAGCTTTGGAGAGTGACACCCAATAATGAATCCCTTTGCTGCCATGTGATGCATGTAGTGGCTGAAGGACTGTATTATATAAGGAGCATAGTGGAGAATGTGATTAATTTTGCCCACGGGAAATGGTGTTGAGGCCAGGGGTGGCATAAGGTCTTTAGGTAGGTTGATTACCCCCATCCCACACCCATAGACATGTACAGTCATATTGGATGACAGTCGCCCTTCTCCCATCTTTTATAATACTTTCCTTATATTTTATACTATTTCCCTCAGTTGATTGACTTTGAAATAGTAAAATTCAAATATCCCCCTTGATTCCCATGAATTCCTCTTCAAAGGAGTCCAAAGCCCTTGGCTTATGCTTTATTCGGGTACTCCCTCCTGCTCCATGCTCTCCCCTTTACCTCGTAGTAGTTATCGGCATGTGCATATCATTGTCTCAAACAGTTGAGACCAGGGACAGTTTTTTCACGTATCACTGTCTCATGGCACTTAGCGCATTTTCTAACCCAAAGGTGCATATCAAACACCTGGGAGCTTTTTCAATATGCAGGTATTTAAATCCCAGAAAATTCTTACTCGGCGAAATGATTGATATCTTTTTTTAAGATCCCTGATACTGTTTTGCATAGATCAAGTGCTCAAAACAATTAATATTGGAGTTATTACAATTAAATGGAATCCAACTTTTGCACTATATACTATTTGCTGATTGGTAAAAATTGTAGTATGGGCCCATTTAGCTCAGGAGAGGCTGAAGATGCGTTTGATAGGATTTTTGTATTTTTAAAAGTTATATAATGTAAGAAATTTTTAGCAAAATGAAAAGAATAACCAATAGACTTCTACCATTTATTCATTTCATTTGTGTGTAGAAGAATGGAAGAGCAAAGGTGAGCTCATTTTTAACAGCATAGCTGAGAAAAACAAGTTTTATGTTGAAATGTATTATTTTTTAAAAGATCTTAATGTATCAATATGTAAATTTCTAACACATGCTTTCTCGTCATTTATATCTATTCCCCATATTGATTTTCAAGTAGTAAAATACAAGCGTCTTATTTTCTTGTGCATGCCTTATCGCTCTAGTCATCAAAATGCAAAAGATTGAGCTTCTTAAATCTAGCTGTTTACTATCATTATTTCTTTTTAAACAGGTTATGCAAGCACAGTTTGCTCAGGACAACAACCCAGATGCACAGACCCTCCAGAAACTGGCAGAAAGGACAGGCTTGAGCAGACGTGTGATACAGGTGATTATTTTAAAGGTTAATCAAGAGATCCCAGAGGTTCTGTTCCAGGTCTTTATGAATGTGTGTTGCGTGTGTCTATGTGTGTCAAGAAATGTCAAATCATTAGCTTTCCATTTTAGGTCTCTTCATACTCTACATCAACTTTTTTTTTTTTTTTAATCTGATAATTAGTCTGCTTGAGCTGGGCTACCAATTGTTAAATGACGTTGTTTACAAGTTACTTCATTTGGTTCTCACAGCAACCCTAAGACCCTCAAGCTAAAAAAGACAACTGTGGTTCCAAGCTAGAGCTGATACTGAAGCTAGTAATTTTTTCCCACTTTTCTGTGATTGTATATGCGAGTGAGAAGTGTGTGTGTGTGTGTGTGGGAGCAGATGGTCTTTGTTAAAGTTCCAAGTAGAGGAAGTGGTGTGAACAAAGCTAGGGAAGGATGAATTAGAGCAAATTCATTGAAATTTTAGTTTTGTATTTGAAAATTGTGAGAGAGAAAATTTTTAGAGCTAAACTTGTAGAGTTCTGTCCTGAGCAGGAGACAGCCATGGTAGCTGGTGGCAGTACATGGGAAGAATTAGGATTAGAAAGTCTAGATTAGAGATACACATATTAGTTGAGATGCCCAGCAAAGTAGTGTTTTTTTTGAAAAGAGACTTAAATGAGATAGTAACCTAGAATTCATTGAGAAACGTTTTATTGCTTGCATGCTGGTGGCAAGAGACACGAAAGGGACCTGGACACTGTAATGGGGAAAGAGACAAGTGAAGAATGATTCTTAAATTTGAAGTCAGAGTATCCATGGGAATAGTGCTACTGACAGGAATATTAGAGTCAAAAGAAAGATGATTTGGTAACTGGGAAGGAAATGAATTTCCTTTTAGCTCTGCCAGTCGTGCAGTGATGGTGCCAGTTGGGTATATAAACAGGTATCTTTAAAAGGTGAACAAGACTCAAAAATATCCAGTGCTATGAAATTGGATAAGATCCTTTAGAATGAGATCATAGAAGTAAAAAAGGAATGGACTTTAGGGAGAGAGGAGAGCAAGGGGTGCTATTAGAATGGGATATAGTAACAGCCAGGATGAAGGAATGAGTTTGATAGAAAAGCATCATAGAAACCAAAGGAATGTGTTCAAGGTGGAGGTGGGTGACTGTGTCAAGATCTTACAGAGAAATCAGGGAAATGGAAAATAATTTTAAATAACAGTCAAGGTTCTAAAAAATTTAAGGAATTCATGTCAGTAACCATAACCAGCAAGATGAAATTTAGTTTCGGGAGGGGAGAGTTAAAATCCAACGTAGTACATATGTTTTATTTCTTAAAAATTGGGTGGCTGATAAATAGGTGCTCATTGTTCAATTTATTCTTATTAAGCCTGAGGGATCTCATAGTTAACAAGTCATCTATGCAGAGAAGCTGTTGGGAAAGACCTGATGGTATTGCAGCTTCTTTAAACACTTACATTCCTAGTAGACTTGGCTGACTGTAAGTATAATGAGGCTCTCTGAAGGAGGTGCATCATATGACCTCAGTGCTTTTCAAATGTCCAGGGTATTATGTTTATTTCCACGTGCCAAATTTTTTTTTAAAATTTTATTTATTCGAGAGAGAGAGAGAGAGAGGCAGAGACACAGGCAGAGGGAGAAGCAGGCTCCATACAGGGAACTCGATGTGGGACTCGATCCCAGGACTCCAGGATCACGCCATGGTCTGACGGCAGCCGCTAAACCGCTGAGCCACCCAGGGATCCCTCTGTGTGCCAAATTTTAAAAAGGAGTTTTAGCAAGAAACCAATCTGAACAGACTGTTTCCCTTAGAGACAGGCTAATAAGGTCATGAAAGAAGTAGAAATTATCTAGTTATTAGATAAATTATGTGCTAATATTAATGGCAATAGGAATATTTGTCTGGAGATGAGATAGTAAGGGAAGGGATGGTATAAACAGTGTAAGTATCTTTAAATATAGGTGGAAGGCTGTCTTGCAGATAGTAGAATCAGGTCTTCGCAAGGGAATGAAACAAGAGGCAGATTTCACTCATGATGAAGAACTTTCTTAGCATGAAAGTCTTCAAAAATGATAAGGGCTGCCATTGGAGGTAGTGAATTTCCTGTACCTGGAAATGGAGCTTCCTTTGTTGAGGTAGTAACAGACTCCATGGGCTGAGGGTTCCATCTTAGGAGCCTGTATGTTCAACGACAAGGACTACTCTAGCTAAGCCAATTCATGACTATTATGTCTTAAATTATTTTGAAGTTGGAAGCAAGGGGAAATGAAGGGTTTTCTGAAAGCTCTTCTTACTATTTGAAGAAATAAGAACCCCCAACAATGTCATGAAATCTCCAAGTGTTTAGGTCACCAGTATTACGGGCAAGTTATCTTGATTCCAAGTACTAGACCTTGGAGAATATATTGTTGGATGGTGGTTTTTAATATGTGAGAATTGAATTTAAATATTTTTGATAAAGTAGCAAAGGAAGGGATACTAGAATGTAAATATACATACTATTTGTATATACGCATATAACTCCTTTATGGTATTTTTGAAGAATCAATTTCTGTGATCTCAGTAAAATCATAACCTCTTTGTCCAGTCACTTCCTAGCATTAAGGACACTTTAGAAAAATGAAAAAGTTTTAATTACTAGGCCTTGATTCTAATGTGCAAACTCTGTTACCCAAAGATTAGGTAGAAATAATGGTCTGACACATAGAGACACTCTCACCTTTACTAGCTAAAGTCAGCTTAGTGAGAAATTAGTAACAGACCAGATCATCATAGTATGGAAATCACAAAAAAAGGTGGATGATTTTACTTTTAACGCTGCATCCAGATACAATCACCATTCACATGCCCTTTCTAATAGGTGAATTATGAGTTGTGTATTTTACAGAAACAGAATAAAACATTGCTACTTCTTCCAGTCAGTGTCCTAGGAGTACGTGTCCATATTAAGATTTATGTCATTTTTATTGCTGTACATCTTAAGCATGGCACAATTTATTTACTTTATTTCCATCTTTTCATTATCAGAAAAGTGCTGTAATAAATAACACTGTATATACACCTTGCTCTTTGTTCCTTAGTTTCCAAGGAGAAATTTCTAGAATCGATGTTGAGTCGAAAGAAAAAACATGTTTAGGGCCTTTCATGACTGATTAACTGATAGTACAAAAATCACCTTCCAGAAAGTTCATACCAGTTTATTCTGCCAGGAGCTATAGATGAAAGTTTCCTTTCACCAACCATGCAAATCCTGAATACAGTTATTCTTTTACATTCTTTGCAATTTTGGTAGAAAAATCTCATTGTTTTTATTTTATATTTCTTTCCTTATCAGTGAACTTTAACATGTTTGCTTATTTTGTAATTTTAGAAATATGTTTTTAGTCCACTTTCCTATCGGATGATGATCCCTTTTCTTTCCATCTTACTGACTTTTATTCTATTTATCATGTCAAACTTCCATAGTTCATCAGTTTATTTATTTTCTTCACATAGAACTTTTATACATATATATGAAATACATATATATTTTTAAAGACTTTATTTAATTTTATTTTTCTAAGATTTTATTTATTGATGAGAGAGAGAGAAAGGGGGTGGGGGCAGACACAGGAGGATGGAGAAGCAGGCTCCATGCTGGGAGCCTGACGTGGGACTTGATCCCAGGACTCCAGGATCACGCCCTGGTCTGAAGGCAGCGCTAAACCAGTGAGCCACCCGAGATGCCTGACTTTATTTTAGAAAGAGAGTGAGCACAAATGGGAGGAGGAGCAGAGGAGAGGGCGAGGGGAAAGGGTCTCAAGCGGACTTCTCCCCCAGCACAGGACTCTACCTGGGGGTCAGTCTCAGGACCCAGAGATCATGACCTGAGCCAAAACCAAGAGTCAGACACTTAACCAACTGATCCACCCAGGCGTCCCAGAACTTTTACATTTTTATGTGTTCAAATCTCTCAATATTTTTTTCTTATAACATCGGCCCTTTCTATGCTTCTCCACTTAGAGAGTTTATCAATATTGACTGTTGTTTTCCTTAAATGTTTTTGGTTCCAATTATTTACACCTAATCTTTAATTTGTCTGGAATTGAAGTTTGATTAAAAAGGGATTTTACCATTTCTTTTCCTTGCAAATGATTAGCCAGGTTTCTCTAAATCAGTATTATGCCATGCTTTCCCAATAATTTAAAATTCCTTCTTTTTCTTTTTTTATACTTATTTATTTATATATTTTAAAGATTTTATTTATTTATTCATGAGAGACCCAGAGAGAGAGAGAGGCAGAGACACAGGCAGAGGGAGAAGCAGGCTCCACGCAGGGAGCCTGATGTGGGACTCGATCCCGAGTCTCCAGGATCATGCTCTGGGCTGAAGGTGGCGCTAAACTACTGAGCCACCCAGGCTACCCAATTCCAGCTTTTTCATTCAAAAAATTCTGACATTTGACTCTTCGGGCTTTCTCAAGAATGTATCTTATGGATTAGTCTTCTCTTTTGCAGAATGTCTACCTAGCCTGCTCTTAGTTTATACAGTTTACAATTTAGAACTCAAAAAATTATAAAGTATGTTGTTCAAAAGAAGTTTTAACTCTTCTTGGAGATTTGCAAAAGAGAAAGAATTTTAAGTCAGTGAGTAGCGTCAAAAGGATTTGTGTTTAAATTCTAGAGCTGAGTAGCCCTTCTGCAAGAAGTTATTCTCTGATGTCTGGAAATGTCAACTCTGTTTTTTTCTGTGCAAGTTACATGACATTTTGTGTTTACAAACCTCTCTTTGCCTGATTACCTGTTGATGATCTTTCCAAGGAGCTATTTGAGTCAGGATTAAGGTAGTGTTTCTGCTGTTTGTATGTTATGCCTTTTTCATATTATTTCCAAAGTCTGGACTTTTTTTTTAAACAACTGAATAGATTCCATCCAAAGAAACTCCGGGAACCATAGTGCCATGTCCATCAGGTTTATGTAGCCCACCAGGGTGCAGGTCTTCTGGGGACTGTTGGGGAAAAGGCTGGTGGCAGTAGTTCTCTTTTCCAAGTTGGAGAACATAGGAGTCCATCTTCTTGCCTGGGTGGGGGACAGTAGTGACACCTATGAAGGAGCCGTGAAGAGAACTATGACTGGAGACTTTGGGTTTGGTCCCTGTGTAAGTACCTGAGAGTCAAATACTCCAGAAATGGGGGAGAAGACTGTAACCCCCCACTCTTTTTCCTTAATATATGCCTTCGTCTTGTTTCCGAAACATTCCTTGGGTGCTACCTTTCAGCCACCTGTTCGGGGCTGCATACTCCATTACATAATCCATTTTTCTTACTTTAGTTTTAACTCCTAGAGTTTATACATTGCCAGCTCTCTATTTTTGAGTCCCAAAGGGCAGGATGTAGCTTTGAAAGCAGGTCAGGTTTCCCGTGTAAAACTTTTTGTAGATTCCTTCTCTTCTATATTATTCAGCCCTGATTCCCTTGTGCCATAAAATAACTACCTGCCAGCCCTGGACAGAGGCTCATGACCCTGATCTCTCCCTGGCCTTCTTCCCTGACACTGAAATGCTCCTATTATAATTTCCTTAAAGGTTTTTATTCCTCCACTCTCTTTCTCTTCATGACAGACTTGCATGGAGTGATAACGAATAGGTGCTATGTTATTTTTTTTTTTAGATTTATTTATTTATTTATGATAGAGAGGCAGAGACACAGAGGGAGAAGCAGGCTCCATGCCGGGAGCCCAACGTGGGACTCGATCCCGGGTCTCTAGGATCGCGCCCTGGGCCAAATGCAGGCGCTAAACCGCTGAGCCACCCAGGGATCCCTGTGCTACGTTATTTTAATATTTTAATAAGAGTAATACTCTGTAGTCAACTTTTATCTAATGACAGGGAGTTAAAACACAGGCATATTCATTACTGGGAGCATTCTGGGCAACCTAGCTTCACTCACCCTGACCTGGCTCAAAACCCTGTTTGCCTTGAGTTTGCTTCCTTTATTTCTGTGATAGAGTAGACAAGAGGATGATTAGCTCTTTACATTTTGCGAGCTGTTTCACCGGTGGATTTGTTTGTATTTTATTCTGCTTAAGCATTACTCATTTTTTCTTATTATAAGCCTGACCTTAACATACTTCTTAGGGAACCTAGTCTATGTATTCACTAAGAGAAATTGAACTCAGCAGGTTAAGATGTGATTGGAATAACTGGATCAAGAGGTTTGTAGAAAGCTTTAAGTTCTCAGTAGGGATTTTAGTCATTTGGAAAAGGATTTGAAATCAGTCCAGCAGGTGTCTAAGAATACATTTAGTTGAGTTTTTTGTGGTTGTTGTTGTTAAGTTCTGATTTAAAGGGCTTTATTTCTATATTTCTTTTTGTCCCAAATGCCAGTAGTTAAAGCCAAAGAAACTTTTCTGGAATTCTTGAGCTGCTTCCCTCCCTTTTTGTTTTGGAGGATGCTGATGTAGAATGGAATTGGCTTTTAAGTAAACCACGCGATAGCTACTATTTGAGCAAAGAAAATGAGCGTTGTTATTTGTGCAAATGTTTCTCTTTTGTCTACAGAGCTGCTTAAAAAGCTTCTTAGATTTATGCTGTGCTTACACGGTAGAGAAATTGAGGACTCATTTCTTTTTAGACCGAGGAGATCATGTACACAGAAGCTGACATGTGACTGACTACATTGCTTCTCTCCTTCCTCAGGTGTGGTTTCAGAATTGTAGAGCACGCCATAAGAAGCACGTCAGTCCTAATCACTCCTCTTCTGCCCCAGTCACAGCAGTCCCACCCTCCAGGCTGTCTCCACCCATGCTAGAAGAAATGGCTTATTCTGCCTACGTGCCCCAAGACGGGACGATGCTAACTGCGCTGCATAGTTACATGGATGGTAGGTATCCCGACCTTTAGCAGCTGTTTTCCAAGTACAATAACTGATAACTGCTAATGCTAGCTGATTGGTAGGATTCATATTTTGAAATTATTACTCAGTCATAGCTGAAAAATATTAGGGTGGGGGGTGTGCAATAGGGAGCAGAAATGTGCAAATGTCCTTATTTCTGTGGCTACATCTTAAGGGAGACGTTTAACACCCACTTCACAGCTAAAATACAAATATTGATGACCATTAGCACTTGATTTTTTTTTACCTGGTGGGGGGGGACCTTTTTGTTTGATATTTAAGTAATTTATTTTCCTATGATCAAAGTGTTTACACTCTGAGTTTTATTTATTTTTTAATTTAAATGAATTAGAGTACAGTATATTATTAGTTTCAAAGGTAGAGGTCAGTGATTCATCAGTTGCATATAACACCCGGTGCTCATCACATCATGTGCCCTCCTTACCCGTCACCCATTAGCCTTTCCCCCCTGCCCACCACCCCTCCAGCAACCCTCAGTTGGTTTCCTATACTTAGGAGTCTTTTACAGTTTGCCTCTCTCTCTCTCATTGCACCTTATTTTATTTTTCCCTCCCTTCCCCTATGATCCTCTGTTTTCTTAAATTCCACATGAGTGAAATCATGTATGATAATTGTCTTTCTCTGATTGACTTCGCTCAGCATAACACCCTCTAGTTCCATCCACGTCGTTGCAAATGGCACACTCAAGAGTTTTAGGTAGGAGTTAGTGAAGACATTGTTTTGTTAAAGCAAAACATACATACGGGAAAGTGCACACATAACAGGTATCCAGCTTGATGAATTACTAAAGTGAGCCTATCCATGTAAATACTGACCAGAGGAAATAGTAGAACATAATTAACACCCCAGAAACCTCTCTTATGTCCCCTTCCAATTAGTATCCTCTTCCTCCAGAGTAACATTGCCTTGATTTCTAAAATCCTATTGTAGTTTTGCCCATTTTTGAGCTTTACATAAACTGAATCATACGGAATGTATTGTGTATCTCACTTCTTTCAACTACATTGTTTGTGAGATTCACTTGTATTGCTGCAACAATCAGTGATTTGCTTTATTGTTATATAGAATTCCACTGTGGGAATATACCACAATTTAACCATTTTATGGTGTTTGAGCATGTTTAGACTTTATGAATATGCTGCTATGGACTTGATTGTACATGCTTTTTGGTGTACATTAATTCACACCTCTGTTTGGTATGTACCTGGGAGTGTAACGTGGGGTCATGGGCTACACATACACCCAACTTCAGCTGATTCTCCCAGTTTCTCACAGTGGTTGAACCAGTTTACACTTGGACCAGCATTATGTGAGAGTTCAAGGTGCTCCACACTCTTGCCAACACTTGGTATGGTGTGACTTCTTAATTTTAACTAATTTGATGGCCGGATAGTGCTCATTATTTTAATTTGCTTTTCTCTCATGACTGAAGAGATTGAGCATGTTTTCAGCAGGAATTTATGTATCTTTTTTTTTCCTTTTTCTTTTTTTTTAATTATTTATTTGTTTATTTATTTATTTTGGTGAATATCTCCTCCTATTCAGTGACTTGCTGCCTTCTACTCTCTTAAGGGTATGTTTTGTTGAATACAGATTCCTTATCTTAATATAGTTCATTTCATCAGGTTTTTTTTCCCTTCATGGGCAGTGCTTTCTTTGTGACCTATTCAAGAATTTGTTTCTCTTCAGATAGTGAACATATTCCTCTTAGGCTACCTTCTAGAAACTTATCTTACCTTTGACATTAAGATTTATAGTCTGTCTGGAATTGAATTTTGTATGTGCTATGAGATAGGAAGCAAAGTTCTATTGTTATATTGATAAAAATACCAATTTCCCAGCTGCCACATTTCTCATAAATCAACTGTTCATTCATATAAAGTAGGTGTCAATTTGTGTATATTCTATTAGACTATTTCTTTTCATCTTGCTAATTGTTTTAATTATGCAAGTCCTACAATTCTTGATATCCAGTAGAAAAAAGTCTTACTTTGTGTTTTGTGTTGCCTGTTCTTGACCCTTGCATTTCCATAAATTTTACCAGCTTGTCAATTTCTACCAAAAAATAGAAATTGATATAGTCTATTAGATCACTTTGTAAGAAATTGCCATCTTAGTATCACCTTCCATCCTATGAACTTTATATTTCTATTTATTCAGACCATCTTTAAGTACTTTTTTTATATTCTAGAGTTTTTGGTTCAGTAATCTTGCACATCTAAGGTTCATTCATAAGTATTTGTTTTGATGCATTTGTTAATGGTATTTCCTGTGTATGTGGAAATTTAGGTTGGGAGCTTCCCCCCAAACCCCCAGGACTTTGAAGGTAAGATAACATTGGCTTCTGGCTTCCATTATTTCCATTGTTTAGAATATGGATAGTTAATCTGATGCTACCTATTGTTGAAATCAGCTTTTGGTCTTATTCTTGCTCTTTTGAAAGTAAATGTCATTTTAGTCATTTTATCCCAGCTTTTCTCTGTGTTTGTTTTTCAATTTTATTATAATGATATGCTTCTTGAGTATGTAGTTTGATGTATTTAATTATGGAAAAGTCTCAGTTTTTGTCTCTTCAAATGTTGTTTCTGCCCCTTATGAAAAAATTCCATATTTTCCAGGTTTGACCTTCCATGCTTTAGTCTAGGTATTTTCTTCTGACCTATCTCCAGGTCACTAAGTCTTTATCTAATATGGCATAAAACTTACCCACTGAGTTGTTAATTTAGTTATTGTATCTTCAGTTTTAGAATTCCATTTCATTCTTTAATATAGTTTGCATTCCTATGCTAAATCTTCTATTTCTACCACTTTATTCCTCAATAAAATTATTATAGTAGTTATACTAAAGTTTATGTCTAATTACAGCATCTGGATCTCTTTGTTTTTAGTCAAATCATGTCTTCTTATTTGTCTTTTTATTTTTTTATTGCACTTCAGATGTTGGGTATGAAAAACTAGAAATAATTTGAGGCTCTGGATGGTCTCTACCAGAGAGGATTTGGTTTTGTCTCTGGCAGGAAGTTAGAATAGGGTAAGATCAACTTAATCCAATCAGGATCAGTCGTCACGAAGCCTGATACATTTCTGGGTCACTACTTGTATTTAGCCTTGTGGGATCCCAGACAGAGCCTGCATTTTGTTGTGTTTTGTTTCTGTTGTTTTAAACCAGAGCTTCTCTTCAGTGGTCCCTGATCTTTCATGTTTGTTCCGCATCTCCCAGCCAGATTCTAACTCCTGAAAGTCCACTCAAATTCTCAACCTCTCAGACATTCCTTTTCTTTGAAAATTGTCACTAAATTTGAGGAGTAGGGGGTGGGAAGTAGCCTCATTTTATTTTCCTTCTCTTCTGGGACTTGCTTTGCAAGTTGTCATTATCTTGGTATTTTTAGATGCCTTCCAACAGATTTTTTAAAAATTTTGGCCAGCTTTCCTAGTTGCTGTCAATGAGAGGTTTGATTTGAAGCATCATAGACCTTGCTGAGAGTGGAAACTTCATTTTAAGTTTTGGTTAAATAAAAATCAGAGCCTGTACCATTGTTGCTATTATATCAGCATTAGATTTGTGTGTGTTCACATGAATGAATATAGTGTTGCCTGGGTCAAGTGTGCTTTGATGTATGTTTAGGAAAGAGGCAGTTAAGCATTCATAAATGAGAATTTGGTGGTGGGGTCATCCTATAGACACCTTTATGTGGAAACTAGCAGCATTTCTGGAGACAAAGCTTTGTGTTTTCTAGCTGCAGGGTAAAGTGCAGTGAATGGGGTATGGATGGAGGACATTACAGTGTCAAACGCTTGTGGCCCCAAAAAAAGGTTTGGGGGGTAAAATATTTCTGGATTCTCATTTAATACTGTACTCTCTATGCTGAATAAGTTAATGCTTCTGCTGAGGTTAGTGGAATGAGTATAGCTTGGTGCCCTCAGCTATAATGAGTATTGAAAATGCATTGCCTTGGATTGTTTTTGTTTGTTTTTAAATCAGTTTTATTCCTCGCTACAAAACTGATCCACAAATTTCTTTCTATTTTATAGCTCATTCACCAACAACTCTTGGACTCCAGCCCTTGTTACCCCATTCAATGACACAACTGCCAATAAGTCATACCTAATTCCTTTTTTCAGGGATAGAAATGATTAAGGATATAATCTTGTCACTTATGTATAAAATACCATTGAAAAGATATTAATGTTAATTTTTTATTTAACACTCAAAGCATTTTCAACATCACTTTGCTGCCCAGGTATGTATCTATAGTTGGCCTGCAAGACACTTTTATTGATTATTCATTTTTTTTGTAAAATTTATGTTTACAAGAAGAAAACAAATCGAAACTTTTTTTTTGTATTGTCTGGAAATAGTTCACTCTAGTGTGTATCTGTTAATTTATTTGTCATCAAAAGAGCACTTTGCCTAAAAGAAAGGACTGACAAGTGTGCAAAATGTTTACAATCCTTTGTGAAATTGTAGTTTATCATTAGTTTGTATCTGTAAGTTATTGTTCTAAATATTACCTGTATTTTTTGTTATATACAACTTTATACTTTGAAGCCTGTATCTGTGAATTTGCAACTGAAATTTATTTTGCCAATGTTTTCTGAATGAATTGAATAAAGCTTCTGTTGTAGCATGCCATGCAAACACATTATTGTGTTTGTGGTTGATGAATTATGGCTGTAAATAACACTATAGTTTAATAAGCCCACCACTCTAAGTTTATTAAACATTTTCCATTCTTGTGAAAGTTTCAACCATTTTGTCCTTTGTGTGTGTGTGTTTTCAGTATTAAGTCGACGTTAGTCTCAAATATAACAACTCTTAATTTTAGAAAGTCATTTTGAGCTGTGTTTGAGTACATTTTAATAGGAAACTTATTTGTAGATGATTACACTTCCTCAACAAAAGAACACGTGAAAACATCTAATTTGGTAAATTATCCCTTTTAAACTAGCTAACAAAATTAATGTGAAAGAAAAGGCAGAGTGCTTTTCAAAACGACCTTTTTTTGGGTATCCCAAGTCAGGAATAAGATATGGGCCATGAGAATATAATTCTTCCGGGGTGAAAAAGGAGAACTAAAAGTATTTGGAGTTTATGAGCAATGTTTCTAGAGCAGACTTTTTACTTTTTCTTCCTAGTGAACACTCTTTAGGGATTGTGATTCTGAGAGCTGAAATCTAAACCCCAGGACTTTATCCTATGTAGCAGTGGACGCTTGTCTTGGAATTACAAAAGTAAGTGGTGCCACCCTCCCTAATTTTTGGATTTAAAGAACTTAATCAGTACTCACTCTTTGTTTTTCATATACCAGTAAAGGGGGGGAGAAAGGTAATGCGGAAAAACAGTCTTAAGAATCTTAAGTCTTTGTTTAACTTAGCAGATTCACATCTGGCTGAGGACTGGAAGTAATAGTGGAGTATTTGTAATTCTATTCTAGTAATCATAAATGCAACCAGAAAGCAATCACGTGGGTGTAAGCAACTCACTATCTGCCTCAAACCAGAGGCAATAACCCTAAGTTTTACTATGGGAGAAAAAAGGGGAAAAAGCTTTTGTTTTTTTTAAAACCTGCTACCCTGGTTAGTTTTTTTGGGGGGTGGGGGTGGGGTGCAGAAACAAAGGACATAGCCAATAGTCAGTCTATCTGATCTTGTGAGATTGATGCTAATCTCCTTGGGTTTTTGTCTACCTGTCCCAGGCACGAAGTGGTGAGGTCAGCTTTACCTCTACCAGATGTCAGGAAAGTGCTTGTAGTGTAGCCAAGCTCTGTGCTGTTAGCAGCTTATAGCGTTCCCCAGCTGGATATAATTGGCATCATTTAGCTTGGGAGGTGCTTGATTGTGAGTGTTAGTTCTTCTCACTCTTGTCATTTTCCTGTGCTCACCACCCTCTAACTGTTCAGAGATTTTACAAACCACATCACTGTACTTTTTAGTTCAGAAAATGCCCAAAGTTGAAGTAAAACTTCCCCAATGGAGAGTTTCAAAGCTGATAAAATGAATGAGATTTATACATCCTGCATATAAAGTCGTTAATATTAGAAATGAGATAGGAAAGTTCTAAAAAAAATTCCTTCTGATACAAACATATGCCCATGTTTTCATTTCTGTGGGTGGAAGTCAGAGGTCCTAATTTTATAACATTAGCAAAGAATTGAAGTATTTCCATATTAGTAATAGAGTATGCGTGTCAGCATGGTATTTATTTGCTTGAAATTGGGGGTGATCAAACAGCTTTTGTGAGGACTGGAGGAAGATATTTTTTTCATCATTGGATCAGCAAAGGGTAACAAGTGGTTATCTCTTAGGAATTCAGAGAGTCATCATCTGTGAGAGAGTAAGGATAATTTTTTGCTTTGTAAATCAACTGAATCACCAATTCAAACACTGAAACTGAAGTCGCACGAAATCAGTATCCCTAAGTGAATCTTGTTAGTTGGACAAGGTGGTAGCATTAATATTTAGCAATACTTTTTATATAATGCAAATGTCGTTCTTAAAAATCCCACATTATGATAAATTCTATCTGTTATGAGTATCCCATAATAAACATTAGAGCCATAGTTCATGCCCTTAAAAATTGTTATGGGAACTTAAACATTGATAGTATTTCTTGACCTGGTAAATTATGTATATAATTACTCTAGTAGCATTATGACACTAGATAGTATCTTGGGACTTTGTTATGGAGTGGAGAACTTGTAAAAGAAATCCTTCTATTTTATTATTAGAAGTCATTTGGACTGCAAAACACTAAGTACCAAAAGTATGTTAGCCCAGGAAAAATTCTTATTGACCCTCACCTCACAAGGTAAAGGAACTGAAATTAGCACAGTTTGATTTTTGCCCTTGTGAAATACAACTAAATTATTAGAGACACAAATGCACTTGAATTCAAAACAAAGTTGAGTACATTAGATAATGTATAATAAATCTCTACCTGGATTCAATCACATAGTAAATAGTATTTTATAGCCTTCTTCCTTTTAATATAATAATTATCTTTCTAAGCCAAATATTTACCTACAGCATCATTTTAATTGATATAAAGCACTACATTGCTAGGATAAAACAATTTATTAGATGTGTAGATTATTCCTAATTGTTCATTAAAATTAACATAATCTAACATGACGAGCACTTCTTAGTATGCCCTAAGTGCCTTAGGTGCATTTTCTTAAATAGTCATAGCCACCTCACAAAACAGGTCCTGTTATCAGCTTTATTTTACAAATGTGGAAATTAAAAAGTAATATGTCTAGTATCTCAGTAGGAAATAACAAGGTAAGGATTTGAATCTAGCAGCTCAGTGACACCAGATATCATATTCTTCTGTATATTAAGTACCATTTTAAGATAAATTTCCATAGGCCCAGAGGATGTGAAGCCCCCCCTGCAGGAAATGCTCTTCTCTTTTTCTAAATTGTGTCAACATTTACAATACTTACCAAGGATCTATCTAGAATCTATAGCTGGTGGGGGCTGAGAGGAGAGGTTAGGGGTGGGCCGTGTGTGTGTGTGTGTGTGTGTGTGTGAGAGAAATAATACAGCAAGAGAAAAGGATGTTAAGAAATGCACCTGGGTGGCTCAGTGGTTGAGTGCTCAGGTTGTGATCCCAGGGTCCTGGGATCAAATTTACATCAGGCTCCCGGTGGGGAGCCTGCTTCTCCCTCTGCCTGTGTTTCTGCCCCCCCACCCTCTCTCTCTCTCTCTCTCTCATATGAATAAATAAATAAATCTAAAAAAAAAAAAAAAAAGAAAAGGATAGTGAGCACTGCGAGGGACTTGCTTTCCATTGCATTCCACAGTGTAATATGGTAAACAGTAGATAAATAATTTAATGAGGTTGAAAGGATAATAATCAGAATAATACACTTGAACATCCTAAGAAAACTTCAAATTCCAAAAGTGCTCTTCTTAAATTCTCAAAATAGCCTTCCCTTCTTTCAGCAAATGTATTTTCTATACCTGTGGCATTTTGTATATTTATATGCCACCAAATATGAGATTGGGACACCTGGATTTTAGCACCTTCTCTGACACCAGTAAAGTGAATAAAAAGTATCCACTGACCTCACTGGCTGCCAGTTTCCTCAACAGTAGAAGGAAGATTTTTATGAGGCCAAAGTGAGATGATGAATGAGAAACACATAGTAAAAACATGATCTATTAATTTAGGAGGGTGGGGCTAGTGGCAGGAGATCAGGCAAGGCCAGGCTGAGCTGCTGGAGCACCAGAAATCTGGCAAGCACTGCCCTACCCCGTGCAACCCTAGGAGGACAGTGCTCTATCCATTTCTTTAAATAAAGTCAGAGGTGGAGTATCTATGCTGGTAATGAGTTCCATGTTCTCATATGACATTCTTCTCTTATCCCAACCTCAGCACAAATGGAAAACATCGATTTGCTTTCCACATAAACTCACTCCTTGATCTTAATATCTCAGACTAGTAGAAGTGTCACTTTGTGTAATATGGGGGTCAAAAATCCCTACACAATTTAGCTCCCAGAGGTAATTTGAATGTTTGCAAAAAAAAAATATATATATATATTTTTTTTTTTAAACCCAAAGGAGTTATGATGCTATATTTGAAAATGGAAACTATTGTTACAAATTCAATTTCAAAATATTTACTTCCCGGAACCAGGGTGAAGTCTCTGGAGAACCACTACTTGTTATTAGCTCATTTCTTTCAGAAGCACTGGAATGAGTCTGCTACTTTGCCAGTATGGTTATGAACCACAAAATTTCATCTCTGGTTGAAACTCCTCTAAGCGAGACCATGTGCAATTCTCCTAGTTCATTTGTCTTTAAGAACATGGACTGGTGCGCTTTAGGGCAACTGTAAAAACATGTCTTAAGAGTCTCGGTGGGCAAAGCTGGTTTCACAGGCCCCTCAGCAGAGCCTGGCACTTGCAGGCCGTCAGTCATGGAAGGTGGGAGAGGGATCAAGAAAATTCTAACAAAGACAGGAATCCCACCCTCTGGCAGGCTTGCACTGCTGTTAGGATGGAAGGAGGAAGACTGTAGTGGAACTAGATGAAGGCAGCCAGAGTCTGCAGGGAATTCATGGATTCTGAGGAGCACACCTGGCTCATACAGGGCTGGGAATGAGGTGCCACGGACAAGAGGGCAGAGTCGAGGTCAGGAGCATTCAGCTGCTAGAGTTCTACTCTAAGAGCAGATTCCTGGCTTCTGTGAAGCATGCACTTATTCTGATCTGTCAGCGACATGCATGGAAACCGCATGGTGGTACCAAGGTCGACAAAAGTCACATTACAGACAAAATCAAAACTGAAAAGACTCCGAAGTCGTACAATCTGGAGTCCTGGTTTTGCCACTTCCCACTGGTGTGATTGTTGGCAAATTACTGAACTGTGCCTTGGTTTTTTCATAAAACAGAATAACAACTGCCCCATTTCCAACTGGCTATTGTGAAGATGCAATAATATCATGTCTAGGGAATGCTTAGTAAGATGTCAGGGGCATACTAAAGCCTGAATATTACCTATTAATTATTCTTTGGTAATCTAACTTTCACCACTAGCAGGGAAAAATGCCACCAGCCTTCATACTAGCTTTCACTCTCCTTTTGCCTCCTCCCTTTTCCTGGCTAATAACTACTCATCTTCTGGGACCCACCTCAGGCATCATCTCCTCCAGGAAGCCTTCCCTGACTGCTCCCCACTTCCTACCCCACCCCAGTGTGGGTCAGTTGCTGCTTTTGTTCCCATCATTTCTTCAAAGGATACCTCTATATTTCACACATTTTTTAAAAATAATTATCTTAAATTTGTCTCAAGACTAGACTTTGAGAATCCTCAGAATAAGGATTGTGCATCGTAGAGTCTCTAGAACAGAGCAGAGGACCCTGACAGAGCAGGCTTTACCAGGGTTGACTACCTCCTGCCAGCCTGAAGGCAGGCTCCTGGGGGCAGCCTTTCCCCTGCCGACTCCTCAGCCTGGGCTGCTCCATGGCCCATGGAAGGTCTCCAACTCGGATGGACCTGTTTCTTGTACTCTTCAGCTAAGCAAAACAGACAGTTGGGCCATTATCGAGTAATTCAGGCAAGGGAAGCAGCCAAAGCACATGTTTTTATCTGAGTTACCCAAATTGGCTGACTCCCCAGCCTGCAGTTACTAGGTAATTGCTCAATCTTCCACTTGGCTTTTGCTGTGTAAATGTGGCCACAGAGTCTTTTCATTTGTTGAGTGGCTCCTCCCCTACCCTACCTAATACGGCTTAAAACATAAAATTTACCTTTCACAACAACCCTGATAGCTCTTCTAGGCTGTAGCTGACCTCCATTAATCTTCTGTTGTTGTTTTTTTCCAAACTTTTAATTCCCATCTACTTATTTATTTATTGAGATTGTATTTATTTATTTGAGAAAGCATGAGCAGGGTGAGGGGCCGAGGGAGAAGCAGATTCCCTGCTCAGCAAGAAGCCTGATGCGGGGCCAGATCCCTATCCTAGGACTCCCGGATCAAGACCTGAGCTGAAGGCAGCTGCTTAACTGACTGAGCCCACCAGGCACCCCTGACCTCCATTAATCTTCAAAGTAGGCTGATATGTTTGGTTGGTAATTGTTTTTATCCTGCTGTCAACTCTCCTTTTTCATTTTTTCTTTGTTTTTTGCTATGAGGAGAGAAGAGCCAGGGATGTACAGGATATATACATGTGCATATGCACAAACACCAACACCTCAGCCATAAGTGTTACACACTGACAACTTTTTATATTTTGGCTTCAGGTTTGGGAAATCCCTTTCTCAGCAGCCTGTGACCATGGCTCACTGCAGTCAGGGACAGATCGTAGGGTTTGGTTTCAGATGGAGCCTTGTTCTGACCCCAGCCTAGTCTAACCTTATTACCTAAGTGACTCTGGGCATATTATTTGCCAATTCATCACATGCTGTTTGTTTCACCCTTGAAATGTTTCTGGAATCCACCTACTGCCTTACATCTGTACCACTAACAGTGCAAGCCACCGTCCCTCATCAGGGCTATTAAAATAGCTATATAATTATTTTCCTGGTTTCCACCTCTTCTCCCTTCAAATACATTCACACAGATCCATTTAAAACCTAGGTTAATACTTTTCTGCTTAAAATTCTCCAGTGGCTTCCCTTCCTATTCAGAAGAAAATCCAACATCCTCCATGGCCTTGAAAGGCACTTATCACCAGGTGGCTGCCCCCAGTTCCAGCCCATTTCTTTTTGACATTGTCTTTTTCCCTTGTCCTCACCTACTCACTCCCTTGCTCTCTTGCTTCCAGCCACACTGACCTTCTGGGCTTCAGACAAGTGGGATAAAACAGTGCTTCGAGATTTAGAAGAACACCTATCAGGGCTGCTACTTTTTGACTCTGTGACACTGGAAAAGTTGCTTGTGCTCCTGGAGCCTGTTTTCCATAAATGAGCGTGCCACTACCGACGTGGCAGGGCTGCCGTGGAGATTAAATCAACGAGAAAGGACAGATAAAGCATTAGCCCAGGATCTGGCATATTGTCAGCTCTAAATCAGGGATGGGGTGACTAGGTGACGGACATTAATGGGGGGGGGGGCATGTGATGTAATGAGCACTGGGTATCATATGTAACTGATGAGTCACTGACCTCTACCTCTGAAACTAATAATATACTATATGTTAATTCATTGAATTTAAGTAAAATTTAAAAAAATAAATCAGGAACTGATGGCTCCTGGAGAGGTGGGGAGGTGAGGCAGAGGGGGAGAGGGTGCTCTGAAGCAGGAAAGCAGCACTAGAGGTTTCTCTAAATCCCGAAAAATAGGATAACCCTCTCCCTCACAACCAGGTCTTCAATTTCAAGCCCAATTTCTGCTGAAGTTCAGCCCAAGCTGCTGCTTTTGATGTTGTTAGTAGAAACATTTACACTCTTAACTATCAGTTACCCATCTAAATGCACTGTTAATCTCCTCTGTGCAGCCACCCTCCCAGCCCACAACTCACTGCCTGGTCTAAAGGAAGCCAATCCCTCCAAGAATGTAGTCTCCTGAAGCCTGATTGATCTTGATTGCCTCTCATGGCTCCTCTCCAAGTTCTCCATATCACTGGGTCCCATTCAACATAGGCTTCCCTAATGCCGAGAGGGAGCTCCCAGTCTTTGCCAGTGAAATTGGCTCATATTTCAGGCTTTACGGTGCTTCCTTAGTTTCACTGCTGCTACATGAACCCTGGTAATCTGATACCTCTGCCAACTTCATTTTTGCTTTTTTCAGCAGACACCCTAGGGCCATACTTCTCCATTGCCGAAGGTGTGGCCAGCCTTTGCCATTCAGACTCTTACCTTTGTGCCAGCTTGTGTCCACCCTAGCCCAATGTCTCCTGCTTGCTGAATAATTTTCTCTGTTGAGCTATAAATTCAAGATTTCAGTGCTCCTGGGTCAAGGGTTTCTTTTGGATTGTTGAGTCTAAGAGTAAGTGGATTTGAGACCAAGTGTCTGTCTTCTATAGCAGTTGGAGTTTTATTAAGCTAAATGAGAAAATAATATAAAATTGTGTTTAATAGCCCAGGGAATTGGGTAAGTGCTGTCCATTGGGCCTAAATAATAGCACAGAATTACTCAGTTGGCCAGCAAATCAAGGAAAAATAAAAAGACAGCTTTCCTACAAACAACCCTGACTGACTTTTTAAACTTCCCCAAATTGACCATATTATCTAATCTTTCAGAGGACCTGTGAACCTCAGGACTCAGTGCTTTTAAATCACTGAAACATATGACCTATCTATGTCTTTACAAACCAATGACTATAAAGGATAATATGTTTTAGCTAGGGGTCTAATTCAGTAGTCCTCAAATTTTAAGGTACTCAAGTGTCATCTGGAGATGGAGAGGATGTTAGAAATGGTGATACCCACAGATCCTGAATTACCATCTCTAGGATAGGACTCAGAAATCTCTTGTGTTTTACAAGCACCCTGAGGGATCCTGCAGCAAACGGTCAAAGATGACACTTTTGAGAAACCCTGAGGCAGTTGGAGAGAATTTATTTATTTATTTTTTTGGAGAGAATTTAAACAGTTTCTTAATGAATGATTCGGCCCTGGGCAGGTGCTCATTCACAGTTGGCCCCTATTAATCTGCTATTTACTTACCCTGAGTCTGCTGTAAACTGGGAGCTTAAAGTACCTTCTGTCCCAACAATGTCACAAAGTAAGTTATTCTCATTCCCACTTTACATATGATACAGCTGAGGTTAAGGGTAGCCCTGCGTATGTCACAATCAAGATCGAGAAAAATGAGACAGGTGGCCTGAGAACAAACCAAACAAGACACACAGTCACAGCTAAATCAACTCTGGGGGTTCAGAAAATTATAACAAACATGAGTCTTATTTTGTTTATGACAAATATCCCTTTTGCTGATTTTTTTTTTTTTTAATTCCACGAAATCTTTGACCGAGATGCTATTTGGCATTACACGGTTGCCAAAATGCGAGTCAGTCCTCTGGATGAGTGCACTTGGTACCCTACATCCACATATTTTCAAACATTCAGACATCTTGGTTAGTCACAGAGACACTGGCTTGAGACTAGTTTCCTAATTTTCAGGTAGGAAATCTGAGTCACTGAGTGACCAAGAAATGGGGCCATTTTTTTTTTTTGGCACATTTTCTGTACCCGATGAGCATGAATATAGCCACTTCTTCCAAAGATGGTAAGGTCCCAATATGCTTGGTGTTGCTGGAGCTCATTCTCACGTGAGAATCCCTTTCCCAAAGAGGCTGACAGCTGGAGATAAAGGGAATCAGTGTTAACAGGCGTGTCCTCTGGGTCTCAAGAAAAGCTTGCCCAAGCTGGAATCATAACATTAATGGTTTGCTTTGCTTTCTACAATTATGCTATGCTTTTAAGATGGTGAAACTTGGAGTGAGCCCGAAGATAGCACTAGGGGAAGACTGCTGTCTCATCTCAGGTTTCAGTTGATGTCGTATAACATTTCGCTTCCCTTCCCTTCTTCTTTCCTCCAAAGAAAGAATGGTAAGCAGGGTGACAAAGGCCATATTGGGACTGAATGGCTGAGAGAGAGGGAGCATGGGGAGTCTGAGGCTTTCTGAGCAACTGAATAGAGTGGCTGCAGCTCCTACGCTGAATGTGGAGTCAACATCTTGGCAGAATGATTGGTGGTTGTGTAGGTCAAGAGAGCATAGACTGGAAACTTCAGGGATGCTCTGGTAAAATAATAGCATAGAGATTTGTACAGCAGCTGCTTGTCTCATCCCTGGACTTGCCAAAGCTTCCCCCATCTTTCATCTCTTGAAGCACAAAAATTCCTCTCGTGCAACAATACTTTAATTCCATTTTAATATCCTTATCCATCAAATGGGGTTTTACAGTCTAATTTCATGGCCGTAGAGCACACAAACTATACTGCATATCACAACTATTTGGACTGCTTCTTAGAGACATGTGGGACCATTACATTAGTCCTGAGATCTTCAGACAGTCACACTTGAATATAATTTGCAAATTATTTTACCCTTGTAAGTCTGAGTCTGATAACCATTGCTGAAGCAGGAGATTTTTTAAAGAGAATAGGGATAATTTGTATGTAGCCACTGTTGCACTTGTCCATCCAAATCCTTTTAAAGCTTTCTTTGACAAAACTTAACTTCTAGACATGGTGAAATGAGACTGGCTGGAAATAGGCCTACCTCTCTGCCAATGTACGACTTTCCCCCCAACCTTTTGTGCTTCATTTGATTTTCCATAATTCTGGGTATGAGACTCACATCATTTCCCTTACCAGGGTATTCCGAGGCTCAGCAGGAATTTGGTTGGGACATATTTTCCTGAGCATCTGCCTGAATTCCCCTGCCTTGAATATTTTTTAATCCCCTTTCTTTTAGTCATGCTCAGAGACTCAGTGCCTTGCAGAATGCTGGAACAGTCTTTAGAGATCATCTCATCCAATACCCCCATTTTACTCTCTGAATCCAAATGCCCCTCCCTTCCAGCTTCTCTGGAAATGGAAACAAAAATAATCCAGTTCAGGCCCCCTGCCTGAATCTCCAAGGAACACCCTGGGCTCTGCTAAATGATTTGTTTGCCAGTGGCGCCTCTGTGGGATCACTGAGCTGCTCCCACATCTTCACAACATTACCTGCTTGTGTACCTTAAAATAACTTAGCCAGAAACCCTAATGTCAAATTCTGAATTTGGTCACTCTGATTCTTCAGCTCATCTCTTTCTTTTGAAGAAAGGCTTCATCATTAAGAGTTGATTGTGAGCATGTTAAGCCTACTCTGGAAAGCTTTTGGGAGCCTCCATTTCCATGAGGGAAAAGAAAATCTCTAGGAAAAAAAAAAGACCATATTACTACCTGACATTTAGTGAACATTTATTATGTGCCAGGCACTGTGCCAAATGCTTACATGTGTTAACTTTCTTTTATCACTCCTATATCCCATGAGTTAGTTATGAAGATCCCTATTTCACATTTGAGGAGACCGAAGCAAAGGTCACAAAGTTTGTAACTGGCAAAGCCAGGATTTATTTTATTTTATTTTATTTTATTTTATTTTATTTTATTTTATTTTATTTTATATTTTATTTATTTTTTTGAAGCTCTCAACTTCTTTTTTTTTTTTTAATCAGTGTTCAATTTGCCAACATACAGAATAACACCCAGTGCTCATCCTGTCAAGTGCCACCCCAGTGCCCCCCACCCAGTCACCCCCACCCCCCGCCCTCCTCCCCTTCCACCACCCCTAGTTCGTTTCCCAGAGTTAGGAGTCTTCCATGCTCTGTCTCCCTTTCTGATACTTCCCACCCATTTCTTCTCCCTTCCCCTCTATTCCCTTTCACTATTATTTATATTCCCCAAATGAATGAGACCATATAATGTTTGTCCTTCTCTGATTGACTTATTTCACTCAGCATAATACCCTCCAGTTCCATCCATGTCGAAGCAAATGGTAGGTATTTGTCATTTCTAATGGCTGAGGAATATTCCATTGTATACATAGACCACATCTTCTTTATCCATTCATCTTTTGATGGACACTGAGGCTCCTTCCACAGTTGAGCCAGGATTTAAATTCAGGAAGTTTAACTCCTGAATGAATACTTTTTTTTTTTTTTCCTTTTTTTTTTTTTGGAGAGAGAGAGAGTGCATGAATGTGAGTTGGTGGGGAGGGGCAGAGGGAGAGAGAATCTTAAGCAGCCTCCATTCCGTGCCCAACAAGAAGACCAACATGTGGCTTGATCTCACAACCCTGAGATCATGACCTGAGCCAAAATCACAAGTTGATTGCTTAACGAACTGAGCCACCCGGGTGCCCCCAGAATATATATTCTTAATCCTTATGCTATCCTGTCTCCAAAAACCTAAGATGTAAACAAGAAACCATCCTAAGTTACCAACTCAGGGAATTAACTAAAGGACCTGATCTTTCAAATAGTCTCATGAAATAACCCTAAGACCTCCTTCTAATATCATCAAGTGTGTCTTTCTTCCTTCCTATCGTAGTAGCTTCTAGACTCCCAACTATAGTTCCTCTTTCTAAGAAGGTCTGTGTATTACTACAGTCCTGAAGAGAGAACACTTTTTGTTCTGGTGAAGACCCTGATTCTTCATGTCATATCACTGAAACATTGGTAGTCTAGTGATTTGGTCATGAACCCTCACCCACCAGCTTGGCAATTCTGGAGCCTGGTAAAACCCCTGTCCACTGAAGAAGGGCAATGACAGCAGGCCTGTTCTGTCCCTGGTGTAGCTGGGTGTTCTCCAGGTACAGAGAAAAGGATGCCTCTCTTCTGATCCCCCACCCTGGGTACACTCACTTATAGAATCTCCCTACCTGCCCCCAAGTTCTCAGTCATTTTATATGCTTGATTCTGTAGCTTCTCTATTTTATACACATATATACACACACACACACACATAACACACATTCTGTAGCCATTTTCCCCAAGATCTGCAAGGCTTAGAGCCTGGACCAACTCCTTCCTCTAATTCTGTATTCTAGCCCTAAACTCCAGCTTCAAAATCCATCCCATTTCCTACTTCCCGATAATGTTTCCTCTAGAAAAATCCCCTCAATCCCACCCCCAACAACTTTTTATTTAAGGTAGGACATGATCAAGTGTTTCTCTAAATGCTGTTGGCTGATTGACCTACCCTTTACACCTCCCTTCTGAAACAGATATACTAGATGAGTGAGGTTAGGAGGAATGCTGGGAATGCCCCTCATTCCTCTCTCACTTGGGGGCTAGCTGCCCTTAGGGAACAGGCATTCCGCTCTGCTGATATTACAACACGTGGTTTATGTGCACAAAAGCAACAGGCTTGGCCCCAGAATTACACAGATTGAGCCAATCGGTCCCTGGCAGCCTTGGAAAGCTTTAGCCCCTGCTCTATGTGGGGCTGCCCCTTGCACTTTCTGCAGGGAGTAGCAATAGCTATAGTTGCCATTCATTAAAACATCCCCAAGAGCTGTGCATTATCCCATCCAGTCCTCAAAACATCCCTACAAAGAAAATACTCTTAGGGCTGCCTGTTAAAGATGAGGAAATTGGAGCTTAGATTGGTCAAATGATTTGCTAAGGTCATATGGCTAGTGTCTTATCCCAGATCTTTTGAAAAAAATTAGACAAAACTTATGTGCCAACACTTTGGTTTGGGGGATGCGTGTGCAATTCCAGAGGATCACCAATGAAGGAAAAGGAAAAGTGAGGCAGAAGAAGGGATAGCAAATTCCAAGTGGTGCTTTACTGTGAGCTTCTCTATAGCTGTCTGCTGGGTCACATGGGCTTTTCTAAGGAGTCTAAACATCCATGTGGAGCCGTTGTATCTCAGAACAACACATCTTGGAGAGGGAAAGCAACAGTTCTCTGTTTGCTCCTTCCTGTCTCCAGTCTTTTTAATCAATATCTATCTCAGGTGATGTTAATTTTCCTGCACTTGCAGTTTGTGTCACCTGTTCCCTCTTGGCAACCTCCCTGGGGAGACAGAGTCTCCATGAGTCATTTCAGTTGGGCCTTGGTGCTTGGGTCATTGTGACTTCTGCTATAACGTGGGCAGAGACCACATTAGGGAATGGCCTAGGCTGTGTGTGGCTGAGTTGCCAAAAACAGTGCGGAGTTGAGCATAAAGGTGAGTCTGATCCAGGTAGTGAGTGGCAGGGCAGAGTCAACCCCAAAGCAGCACTTTTCCAGATAGATTATAGACTTAATGGCCACTTACGTTAGAGTTCATGTTCAAGGAATAGTGAACTTCTCCCAAGAAAAGTCAGTTCAGCACTGTGCTAGGTACTGCAAGAAGCACAGGATGGGCTCTCTGTCAGTCAGGGTCCTCCAGAGGAAAGGCCAGTCAGATACATAAGGTACAGAAAGAGAACTTTATTTTAAGGAATTGGCACATGTGATGGTTGGGGCAGACAAGTCTGAAATATGTACAGGAGGCCGGAAGGCTGGAAATGAAAGTAAGAGATGATGTTGTAGTCTTTGAGTCTGAAATCTGCAGGGTGGGTCAGGCAGGCTGGAAACTCAGGCAGGATTTCTTTTTTTTTTTTTTTTTTTTTCAGGCAGGATTTCTATGTTGAGGTCTTGAAACCAAATTTCTTCCTCTCCAGGAAACTTCAGTTTTCGCTCTTAAAGCTTTTCAAATGATTGGACGGGGCCCATCATTTACTCAAGGTCTCCCGATTAAATATTTCCCATATGCAAAAATACTTTCACAGCAACATCCAAGCTAAACAACTGGCCACTAGAACCTTTAGCCAGGTTGACATGTAAAATTAACCATCACAGGATCCATTCTTCATCTGGAAATTACAATATTGGGAATTACTCTTTGGGTGCACTAAGAGATGTTGGCAATGAGCAGACTTGAGGTGACTGCGATTTCCAAGTGGAGTCCGTAACAGTTGTTAATGCTTTTATCATCATAAAGGGTTTCTTCCAATGCCTTGGAACTAGCCTGCATTCAAGTAGGGTAGGACATTACTGGGCTACAAGTAATGAGGTTTACTCAGCTTTCTGTTTAGGAAGAGCTGTCCAGGTGGGCTCTTGGTGCCTGTACCCATGACAAAAGTTTCCAAAGAAACTCTCTGAGAAGTGTTAATCTCTCATTTAAGGAATAGGAGAAGGAAATGGTTTGAGAGGACCTGGTGTCCCCTTGGCACAGGTATCATCAGGGCAAAGTCCTTCAAACTAACATAGTAGAGGATGATTTCTGGGAACATTGCTCATTGACTTCCTAGGCAGCTTTGAAAGGCCATATGGCTGTGATTTCCTGAGTGCCAACAATGATTATGACATCATGTTAGGTGTTCAACATACAGGATTCAAAACATACCACCCAGTAGGTATGTAACAGATGAGAAAGTTGAGATTCACAGAATTCCAGTAACTCACCCAAGTTCCCCCAGCGAGTAAATGGCCTACCTAAAAAGAGCTCTTTTTTCATCATAATTAGAATTGAAAACAGCTGATTAGCTGTGCCAGCTTACGATCACAGTAAACTTGTCTAGACCACTATCTTCCTTAGAGTAGGCAAATAAATGAATGAGTCATCAGTCAAGGTGTTTTCAGTGGGTAAGCCACCTTTTATTTGGCAGCATAACCCTTTTCCAATGAAATCTTGCATAAAACCTCAATATATATATCAGAAATTTAGTAGTGGAGATGGTCCAGTTGATGCCAGAGCAGCATTTGAGACATTCCTCTTTTCTTGACCTATAGCCCCTGAAGCACAGCCGTAAAATTACAAAACAAGGCCAAAATAAAGTTTGGGAAGTACCAACTGACTCTAGCCCTCAACTCATCACAACAGTGTACTACCTACCTGAAAAAGTCCTCTCTTGGGTGTGAAGGCAGAGAAATTGCTGGAGGACTTGTGTGCAACATTCAGGGTGTAAAAAAGTTAAATTCTTAGAAATTGGAAAGGATCTTGTGGGAGAAAGTTTAGAGAGTCTCCTCTTTACCATCATCTCCGTTCAAGGTCCACTTACCTCTTCGAACTGACAGAAGCAGGGACCAAGGGAGGAGGAAGAGAGAAAGGCCTGACCGGCTGGAACAGAGGAAAAATGCTGGTGCATTGGGAGGAGCCTGCACACTGTATGTGTATAAAACAAGCCATGGTCATGGTGGGGGCTTTGTTTAATGGCCACCCAACGGGCACTACAACCTCAGCAGAAGAGAAGCTGAAGGAAGATTGTTATAAGGGCAGAGGGCAGACGAGCAACTGTCCGACTAGATTGGATGCACCCAGGTTACGGGCACTGCAGACATGAGGCCACGTAGCAGAGGTATCGGCTCTCTTGCCCCCTTCATCTGTCCTTCCTTCCTTTGCTTCTACCTGGAATGGAAGGGTCAGAAAGCACAGTGAGCAGGCCGAGGGAGGACAAACAGCAAGAGGCAGGGACACAGAGAAGGGCCACTCACTTCAGCATCCCAGTCATGTTGTTGTGGTTGCTGTTAACAGAACTTAGCTCTTCTGTTTTATTTTCATTGTTTTATTTTTATTTTATTTTTTAAATTTTCATTGTTTTAATTTTAATATAATAAACATGCAGTGTTATATACGTTTCAGGTGGACAATATGGCGGCTCAATGGTTCTATACATTACTCAGTGCTCCTCAGAACCAGCGTGCTCTTAATTCCCTTCTCTTATCTCACCCCCCACCCCCAACCCACCCACCTCCTCTCTGGTAACCAGCAGTGTGTTCTCTATACTTAGTCTGGTTTTTTGGTCTCTTTTCTCCTTCGTTTTGTTTCTTAAATTCTGCATATGAATGAAATCATATGGTATTTGTCTTTCTCTGATGGACATATTTCACGGAGCAGACATCTATTGTTGCCATCTATCCATGTTGTTGCAAATGGCAAGATTTTTTTTTTTTTATGGCTGAGTAATATTCTAGAGTGTGTGTGTGTGTGTGTGTGTGTGTGTGTGTAATGGTATGTGTATAACACACACACACCACTACTTCTTTATTCATTCATGTGTTGATGGACTTAGGCTGTTTCTATATCTTGACTACTGTAGGTAATGCTGCAGTAAACATAGGGGTGCATATAGCTTTTCAAATCAGTGTTTTTATAGTCGTTGGGTAAATACCCAGTACTGGAATTACTGGGTAATATGATAATTCTCTTTTTAATTTTTTGAGGAACCTCCATACTGTTTTCCACGGTGGCTACAGCAGTTTGCACTCCCACCAATAGTACACAAGGGTTCCTGTTTTTCCACATCCTTGACAACACATGTTGTTTCTTGTGTTTTCAATTTTAGCTCTTCTGACAGCTGAGAGGTGATACCTCATTGTGGTTTTGATTTGTAACCCCCTGATGATCAGTGACGTTGAGGCTCTTTTCGTGGGTTTGTTAGCCATTGAACATCCTCTTTGGAAAAATGTCCATTCATGGATTCAGCCCATTTTTTATCTGGACTGTTTTTTTATTAGTAATGAGTTGCATAAGTTCTTTACATATTTTGGAGACTAATCCTTCATCAGACGTGTCGTTTGGAAATATCTTTTCTCATACAGTAGTTTGTTTTTTAATTTTGTTGGTTGTTTCCTTTACTGTGCAAAAGCTTTTCGTTTTGATGTAGTCCCAATAGATTATTTTTGCTTTTGTTTTCCTTGCTTTTGAAGACACGTCTAGAAAAATGTTACCATGGCCAGTGTTAAAGATATTACTGCCTGTGCTCTCATCTAGGATTTTTATGGTTTCAGGTATCACCTTTTGGAACTTAACCATTTTGAGCTTATTTTATATATGATGTAAGCCAGTGGTCCAGTTTCATTCTTTTGCGTGTAGCTGTCCAGTTTTCCCAACACCATTTGTTGAAGAAACTTCTGCCCATTGCATATTTTTGCCTCTTTGTTGAAGATTAATGGACCATGTAATCATGGGTTTATTTCTGGGCATGATATTATCTTTTTTTTAAGATTTTATTTATTTATTCATGAGAGATGCAGAGAGAGGCAGAGACACAGGCAGAGGGAGAAGCCGGCTCCATGCAGGGAGCCCGACATGGGACTCGATCCCAGGTCTCCAGGATCACGACCCAAGCCAAAGGCAGACACTCAACCACTGAGCCACCCAGGTGTCCCTCCGGGCACACTATTCTATTTTATTGATCTGTGGGTCTATTTTGTGGCACCACCATGCTGTTTTGGTTACTACCACTTTGTAGTATATCTTGAAATCTGGGATTGTGATTCTTCCAGTTTTGTTCTTCTTTTTGAAGATTGCTTTGTCTTTTGTGGTTCCATGCAAATTTTAGAAATATTCTAGTTCTGTGAAAAATGCTGTTGGTACTTTTGATAGGGATTGTATTAAATCTATAGGTTGCTTTGGGCCATATGGGCATTTTGACAGTATTTGTTGTTCCAATCCATAAGCATGGAAGATCTTTCCACTTGTTTGTGTCATTTTCAACTTCTTTCATCAGTGTTTTATAGTATTTATAGTACAGGTCTCTCACCTCCTTGGTTAAGTTTGTCCCTTGGTATTTTTTTTTTTTTTTTGGTGCAATTGCAAATGGGATTGTTTTCTTAATTTCTCTTCCTGCTACTTAATTATTAGTATATATAAATGCAATGGATTCCTGTATATTGATTTTTGTATTCTACAAATTTAGTATCAGTTCTAATAGTCTAATAGTTGGTGGAGTTTTTAGGGTTTTCTATGTATAGTTTCATGTCATCTGCAAGTAGTGACTTTTCCTTACCAATTTGGATGCTTTTAATTTCTTTCTATTGTCTACTTTGGCTAAGATTTCCAGTACAATGTTGAATAAAAGTTGTGAGAGTGGACAACTCTGTCTTTTTCCTGACTTTTGGGGGAAAGCTCTCAGTTTTTCAAAATTGAGTATGATGTTAGCTGTGGGTTTTTCATATATGGCCTTTATTATGTTGAGGTGTATTCCCTCTAAACTTTTATTTATTTTTAAAAGATTTTTATTTATTTATTCATGAGAGACACAGAGAGAGAAAGAAAGAGAGAGGCAGAGACACAGGCAGAGGGAGAAGCAGGCTCCCTGCGGGGAGCCCGATGCGGGATT
The DNA here is from genome assembly GCF_048164855.1 of Canis lupus baileyi. Lineage (NCBI taxonomy): Eukaryota > Metazoa > Chordata > Mammalia > Carnivora > Canidae > Canis > Canis lupus. The sequence goes on from NC_132845.1 coordinate 6,309,505, forward strand.
CCATCCCGGGTCTCCAGGATCACGCCCTGGGCTGAAGGCGTCACTAAACTGCTGAGCCACCCGGGCTGCCCTGTCTTCATATATTTTTTGATTTCTTCTTTTATTGTTTGGTTGATCCATTCATTATTTAGTAGCATTTTATTTAACTTTCTTGTGTTTATGTTCCTTTCATATATTTTCTTGTGGTTGATTTCTAGTTTCATGTATTGTCGTCAGAAAAGATGGATAGCATCACTTCTAGCATTTTGAATTTGTTGAGACTTGTTTTGTGGCCTAATATGTGATCTCTTCTGGAGAATGTTCCACATGCACTTGAGAAGAATGTGTATTATGCTGTTTAGGATGCAGTGTTCTGAATATGTTAGATCCATCTGGTCTGTTGTGTCACTCAAAGCCACTGTTTCTGTGTTGATTTTCTGTTTGGATTATCTATTGATGTAAGTGGGGTGTTAAAGTCCCCTACTACTATTGTATTACTATCAATTACTTACTTTGTGTTTGGTTTTTTAAAAAAATATTTTATTTATTTATTTATTTATTTATTTATTTATTTATTTATTTATTTATTTATGTGAGAGAGAGAGAGAGAGAGGCAGAGGGAGAAGCAGGCTCCATGCAGGGAGCCTGATGTGGGACTCGATCCCGGGTCTGCAGGATCACGCCCTGGGCTGAAGGCGGCATTAAACTGCTGAGGCACCCGGGCTGCACCTACTTTGTGTTTGTTATTAGCTGTTTTACATATTTGGGTGCTCCTATGTTGGGTACATAAATATTTACAATTGTTATATCTTCTTTTTTAATTGTTCCCTTTATGATTATATAGTGTGGTTCTTTATCTTTGTTACAGTCTTTGTTAGAAAGTTTATTTTTTCTGATAAAGTATTGCTACCCTAGCTTTTTCTTCACTTCCATTTGCAAGATAACTGCTTTTCCATTCCTTCCCTTTCCATCTGCATATGTTTTTAGGTCTGAAATGAGTCTTTTATAGGCAGAGTATAGATGTGTCTTACTTTATTTCCTTTCCATTACACTATGTCTTTTGATTGGAGTTCTTAGTCCATTTATATTCAACATAATTATTGATAAGTATGTTGCTATTTTGTTACTTGTTCTATGATTGTTTTTGTGGTTCTTCTCTGTTCCTTTCTCTTCTTGCTCTCTTCTTGAATGGTTTGCTAGCTTTCTTTAGTGATATATTTGGATTCTTTTCTCTTTATTTTTTGCATATCTATTACTGGATTTTGAGTTCTGGTTACCATTAGGTTTGTATATAATATCTTATATGCATAGTAGTTTATACTAAGTTGGTGGTCATTTAAGTTTGAATTCATTCTTCATATTTCTCCCCTGCTCCCCTCCCCCCACGTTTTAGGTATATAGTGTCATACTTGACATCCTTTCATTTTGTGAGTCCCTTGACTGATTTTTATAAATATAAATATGATTTTACTGCTTTTATGATTCCTAATTTTCTTGCTCCTCCTTATGGTCTTTCCTTTCCACTCAAGGAGTCCCATTTGATATTTCTTGTATTTAGTGATCATGAATTTGTTAGACTTTGTCTGGGATTCTCTTTCTCTCTCCTTTTGTTCTGAGTAATAGCCTTGCTGCATAGCATATTCTTGATTGCAGGGTTTGTTTTTTTCTTTCTTTCAGTCCTTTGCATATATCATGGTACACCCTTCTGGCCTGCAAAGCTTTTGCTGAAAAATCAGCTGATAGTCTTCTGGGGTTCCCCTTGTCTGTAACTGTCTTCTTTTCTCTTGCAACCTTTACAATTCCTCTTTATCACTATTTTTTATCATTTTAATTACCATGTGTATTGGTATAGACTTCCTTGGGTTAATTTTATTGGGGGTTCTCTGTGTTTTCTAGATCTGGGTTTCTCTTTCCCTCCCCAATTTTGGGAAGTTTTCAACTATTATTTCCTCAAATTTTCTGCTCTTTTTTCTCTATTTTCCTCCTGGGATCCCTATGGTACAAATGTTATTATGCTTGATAGTGCCACTGAGGTCCCTAAGCTTATTTTCATTTATTATTTTTTTCCTCTCTCCTGTTCAGCTTGATTGCTTTCCATTACTCTATCCTCTAGATCATTGATTCATTCCTCTGCTCCTCTAATTTACTATTTAATCCATCTATTATATTTTTAATTTCAGTTATTGAGTTCTTCATCTCTGGTTCTTTTCAATCTCTGATTATTTTTTTTAAATCTTTTTGTTAAAGGTCTTATTGGGGTCCTCCAACTCTTTCTCAAGTCCAGTGAGTATCTTTATGACTATTGTTTTAAATTCTCTATCAAGCATATTGCTTGCAAAAAAAAAAAAAAAAAAAAGCATATTGCTTGCTAAGTCTGTAGTAGCTGGGGGCCCCTGAAGCTGTCAGGACAAGGTAGGCCTGTTTGGAGGTGGTGGGTCTGAAGAAGTGTGCAGGGACAGGATGCATGATGTTAGCAGTTTGCATAGATCTGCTGTGGGAGGGGGCCTGGAGCTGAGGCCTGGCTGAAGGGAGCTTGTCTGCAGGAGAATGCAAGGGCATGGTGCACTATTAGCAAGTTAGATAGTAAGTGTTGGTGCCACACAGGTTTATGTATGTATGTTTATGCTTGGGGGCAGGGGAGGGAAATGGTGCCCATCAACTCCTTTGTTCCTGGAGAAGTCCCCAAAGATCCTGCCCCTCCAGCACAGGCTCTGAGATTAGTAAACAAAGCTCCCTTCCATATATTTCAGGTGTTTTTCAAACTACTACTTCTATGCTGTATCTCCATAAGACTGTTTGTTGTTCTATCTTTTTAAGAGTGAGCTCTTTCTTTCCTTTCACCCTCCTGGCTCTCCCATGAGCCTACTAATTTTTAATCAGCCCCACTGATTGTAAGAAACTCATGAAACTTGGCCTCTCTGGTTTTCAAAGCCAAATGTTATGGGCATTTGTCTTTCTTGAGTGGGTACCCTGGTGTCAGTCTTCTTCTTTCCACAATTCCATGCCCTCAGCATCCCTCTTTCCTGTGGACAGTCCCATGGGTCCGCTTAGCTCAGAACACCAATCTCTGTCCTTCCTACCCATTTTGATGTGGCCTCTTCTCTATGTTTATCTGTGGAGAGTCTGTTCTGCCAAACTTTAGGTAGTTTTCTGGGTTATTTATACTGATGTGGGTGTTATCTAGTTGTATACATGGGACAAGGTGAGCTTAGGGTCCTCCTACTCCATCATCTTACCTGGACCCCATCATTTCTAATTACTGGTTTGAGGCTATGTTTTTTTTTTTTTTTTTTTTTTTTCTTTAAGTACCTATAGAACTTCCATTTACCTAAAAAGAGACAGAAAAGTCATTGGATTGCTCAAGTTTTCATCCAGGGTAGGGAGTGGCTACTGTCAAAGAGAAGATTTAAAGAGATAATATGAGGTGAAAGTCAACTTTCATTTGTGCTTATACCTCCACACTTTGCTTATCTAACATACTGGCTTAACTTATGTTCTGATGAATTATACGCTTTGTGACTTCTTTGTATGGCTTCTAGCCTAGCTTCCTGCAACTCACAGACCAAGACAGTATATGACAGCTCTTAAAACATTTGATGGAAGCTTGTCCTGTTTCTCCTCAACCCCTTATCTCCCTGTTCCATTTCTCATGGACCTTAGCTTCATAGTTCCCTTTTCCTGAGGCTCCCTTTTCTGGAACTGCTGCCATTTGTCTTGTCTGTCATCCAAGTGGAGCCCAGGCCTGGGTCCAGTACTGCATATGTGGAAGCTTGATTCTTCTTTGGTGACTGTGAGGAGAATTCTTAATGTTCTTCAGTGGAAGATCAACCCAGGTAAAATAACCTAGTTCCAATCATGTAAAGACTTCTGAGCTTTGCTTTCTCTTCCCTCCATCATCAAACTCAGTTCCCTAACCTCTATTATGAAAACATCTGCTACAATGTAGCACCAGTGACTGTGGCCACAGCTTTTCCACTTTCAGATAATTTTACCAGGCCCCCTCTCAACAGACTTTGTGGGCATTGCCTGCTTTTAGCCTATCTTCTGAACCTTTCCTCCATCCTTCAAAGAGGTTTTTTATGTTCCTCACTACTTATTTGCATTGACTGTCATCAGCACATATATTCCTGATGTCTTGGCCTGTCCTTTAGAAAACCCTCCTACTACACTTCAATAAGGACTACCCCCTAGAAATGGTATCACCTAGCATATGCCATTATAGACAGTACCATTGTCATTTCCCCAGATGTCTTTATGGTAAATAGCTGCCCCTTGCCTGCACCAACTGACAGGTAAATGGCATTATCAAAACATAAGCAGGCTGCCTCTTTCTTGGGATAGAGAAAAACAAAACGCCAGTGAGTAAACAGAAAGGATGCTTTCTTTCCCCTTGCTTTCTTGTATTTCATCAAACCATTTTCTAAAAGGAGATTTTGCCATCAGCATTTGGCTGACTTGAATGCAAGTTACTAGATCAGACAAGCATTAGTTTATAAAAATATCATTATAAATATAACTCAAACCTTATGAAGAGAAAGGCATTAGCATCCCATTCTATTGGTGTCACTACATGCAGCACATGCAGCTGTGGGTAAAATGTAATGTGTGGATTGGGTCTCAAAGGCAAGTTTTCAACATTAAGCCTGTCGTATCTAAATCTTCCAGGGATTTTCAGGTTTTACCAGAAATGTGTACTCTACCAGAATGTGTAGAGTAAATGGTATTAGGTTGAGGTAGTTTTATTTTTTTAATTGCACTTGCATAAGTTTAATTTAGTGCCAAATTCCAGTACATAACAAAAATACAAAGTAAAGGCTCTCTGGTGGTTAAATCTTGTTTTTTTTTTTGTTTTTGTTTTTTCCTCCTACCTACTTTACTAACTCCCACGCTCCCTGAATGGCCTACTTTCTCCACTGAATGGCCTGTTTGAAGGCCCTCATTTATCCACTGATGCTGACAACATCAATGCTGAGATCATTTCTTTTTCTTCTTTTAAAGATTTGTTTATTTATTCATGAGACACACAGAGAGAGAGAGAGAGAGAGAGAGAGAGAGAGGCAGAGACACAGGCAGAGGGAGAAGCAGGCTTCATGCAGGGAGCCTGACATGGGACTCGATCCCAGGTCTCCAGGATCATGCTCTGGGCTGAGCCACCCAGGCTGCCCACTGAGATCATTTCTATATGATACATTCTTAAGATGAAATTTCTTTAAAACCTTGAATAATAAGGTATAATTTCCTCTGAGTATATCTGCAACAGGGATTCCTAACTCTAATTGGGCAGTCCCTTCAACTGTGTGCATTGTGGATAATGTCAAGAGGTATCTCAGAATTCTCCTGCAAGAACTCAAAGTATAAATTAAAATAGAAAACTAAATGCCATTTGGACATTCCCACTCCTCTCCTCTTTTTCCCTAATAAATTATAGTTAATTTTTTAAAAATCTAGAATCAAATTCCTTTTCCTCTCCCCATAGAGTACCTCTTTTTCCTGCATTCCTCACTTAGTTAACTGGGCCGGTGTGCCTAATAGAGAAGACACTCAATAGATATTTCCTTGCTTGATTTTGATAACTTATCTAAAATTTGTGATATCATTGTATTTTAAAATTTATAGATTTTATAATTTTTATCTAGGCCTCATAACATCATTTTTTTTAGAACTCTATCCTGAGAAGAGAAAGCTCTATTAACATTTAAGGACAGAGTTCCTTAGTGGCAGACTAAGAGGGTCATATAAAAACACCCTCTCTAATTTTTTTTTAAAGATTTTATTTATTTATTCACGAGAGACACAGAGAGAGAGAGGCAAAGACATGGCAGAGGGAGAAGCAAGCTCCATGCAGGGAGCCCGATGTGGGACTCAATCCCGGGTCCCCAGGATCAGGCCCTGGGCTGGAGGCGGTGCTAGACCGCTGAGCCACCCGGGCTGCCCCACTCTCTCTAATTTGATGATATTATTTGTTCTTCTCCCTTATCAGATTGTAAGGTCCACAAGACCAAAGACCAAGACAATTTTTTGTTCATCATTGTATTCCCAACATCTTGCTGTCCCTAACTTTGAATGAGTATGAATATTGACCATTTAGTCAATTCCTCAATGATATTCATTCATTCATTTTTATTCACTAACAAGTGGGTTCTTTGCTAGGACTCTGTCAAAACAAGGATGGATACTAGCCATGGCCCCTTAGTCACGGAGTTCACAGCCAAGGAAGAAAACAAACTTTATAAATAGAGGCTTGACACACATGATGGTTATCTCTAGGAGATGTTTAAGCTGAACACAGCTGAGAGAATGGCTAATTCCACCCTGAAGAATCAGAAATGCTTTTCAGAGAAATATTTCTGTCATCTGGGTCTTGAAGAGTGAGAGGTGCGAAAGAGAAATGGATGGAGTATGCAAAGACTCTTCAATAAAGAAAATCTAAGGAAAAAAAACATTTTTTCTCAAGAATTTAAAAGTTAAGGCTAGTAAAGTTGACTTTCTGAGCTTTTGTTTTGTCATTCAGAATTACACAGATTATTCTCCATTAATCAAATTCTTTTTTCCCCTATATTTGTTGGCTTCAAATACAAAGCTAAAAACAGATTGTTCCCCTTAGCCACATTCTCATGTGATGATTACTTTTCCCCAAATCTGGAAATTGTGATCCGAAGTGAGAGTCAAGCTTGACTACATTTGTGTCTCTTATCTTGTTTTTGCAACGTCGTTTTTTACATTATGAGATGTAAACATCATAGCTCAGCTAGATAAGATTTATCTATCTTGCCCTAAATAAGTAACTGCTCAAAGTAATAAAATCAAGATTCTTTAAAACAAATCATCCAAACACCATTCATACTAGTTGGTCCAAGAAATTTAAAGGTACACATGGGAGAATCAATCATGTTTGGCTATGAAAGTGTTAATCTTGTTCATTCATATCTGCATATTCAGGAACTAGAAGTTCCTCTTAAAGAGAAACAAAACATTGCAAATGTTTAACTGTCTTGAATAACAATCTCTAGGGAAAGAAAAGCCACCAAAGCTTGTGCTAATAATAGTTTTATTATGTTATGGAGTATTAGCATGTTTGTTTAATATTTTGTTCTAAGAGTTGGAGAAAAAAAGAATTGATTATGCTGGTGGTTACATGACTATCTACATTTGTTCAAATCCACAGAATCATAAATTTAAAAGGCCAACTTTATTGTATACAAATTTATTTTTTTTTAATTTTTGAAAAGAAAAAAAAAACGATAAGAAGAAAGGGAATAAAATAACACTTTGTTTTATAATTTGGAGAAAACGAAACTTCGGGTCCTTCTCCTGACAGTGCTCTGGACTCTTTTCCAGAAGGCAAACACTTGGTACATTTCAAGCAGAATAATTAAAATCAATCACCCACACGGCCAGGCCAAGAATGAAGAGCAGAAAACTTGGGATTTGACAAGAAGGAGAGAGATCCAAGACAGGAAATTGACTTGGTCAGACGTGTGGAAAATCAAGGCAACCCACAAGGCCATTAATGAAGGTCCCCATAAGACAGCCTCTGCTTCTGCACCCCGCCCTTAGCCCAGGCTCTCTCTCCAGCTGGGAGGATTTATTTCAGGGAAGCCGTGCCAGCATCTTCCAAGGCAAACACAGTCGGAGCACGGTTACCAAACAATGCTGCAAAGGAGGCGCAGGTGGCACGCTGGAAGAAACTTCCTTGGGATCGAAAGAGAGAGCCAACCACAGCCAGCGCCGCTGATCTCCATCTAAGGAAACTCAACTCCACTGGACAGATATCTCCACTCCAAAGTTGAAGAGGGGAAAACCCCGTCAAGAAGGCTTTGTCCTTGGAAAACTGTAGTAGTGTCTTTTCTTGTCTCTTGTTACTGAAACACATTGAGAGGCAAACACATGAAGGTGGTCACCAGAAATGACCTGAAGATAATGGGACTGAAAGGCGTTAAAAAGGATATGGAAGTGGATTAACATCCCTGGATAGAAGCCAGCGTTAGATCAGCACTGCAGAGGGATTAACCAAAGAGGATATAGGCTAATGCGTGACCCCAACACTTCTGTTGGCTCAACGGTCTATGGGGTTAGAACTGATGCTTGCCGAAAGTTTTACAGTTTCACATGGAAAAGAAGAAAAACATATGATCACGGCCTAAGCTGTGGCATGCTTGAATCCCAGCTGCACCACCCACTGGTTGTGTGACCAGGGACAGGTTATTTAATGTGTTTGTGCCTCAAATTCTCTATCTATAAAATGGGAGAGAATGTCAGTGCCTATTTCATGTAGTTGTTGCATTGAGCTTATATATATATATGTCCGTATGGCTCCTAGAATGGTCCCAGGTATATAGCAAGGGCTGTATAAATGCTGGTTAGCATGATTATCATAAAATAAACATTCCAGATTAGAGCTGGTCTTGGTATGCCTATACTAAGTATGTTCTGAAATAACCCTAAAACCTGATCAAGGTCTGTGAACCGTACAAAGTGGCTGGTTTACAAAATTCCTGAAGTTTTATTGCTGAGGCATTTGCTAAGACTTCCACTAATTCTCTCCCATTCTCAGGAATGACCACTAATTCTTTCAGGATTTCTAGCCTTGAAGCCAGTTTCCGCATTCCTAGTTCCCATCTTTAGAAGTGGAATAAGGCCTGGGTTGGCAGTCAAGTGACCAGTATCTGGCTGAGGTGTTTTTCTGAGTCACTTGTCAAAATCACGTCCCGTTCCTGGGCCTACAATTCCTTCCTTTTTTTTTTTTTTTTTTTTTTTAAGATTTTATTTCTTCATGAGACACACACACACACACACACACACACACACACACACACAAAGAGAGGCAGAGAGAGAAGCAGGCCCATGCAGGGAGCCTGATGCGAGACTCGATCCCAGGTCTCTAGGATCACGCCCTGGGCCAAAGGCAGGCGTTCAACCGCTGAGCCACCCGGGCGTCCCCCTACAATTCCTTCCATTGCAAGAGAGAGTTGGACTAGATAACCCAGGTGTTCCCTTTGAGTTCTGACATTTTCTTATTCGATTCCAACATTTCAGGTGATTTTTTGTTTTTTACATTTTTTTTATTTGCTGTGAAGGGACTTTGCCATCTAGTGTGCTTCTCCAACTACCTTGTGGTCATCTATACCTAGCTACTCCCTGCAGAGTCCTCCACCTGTATAAGTGAAGGCAAGATTTCCCATCATCCCATGAGCTCTCCATCCTTTCCTTCCTGAGGTTCCTGAGGATGACCCCACCATTCTCCTGGGCCCAGGGCAAAGCTTCAGATGCCCAGGATGCCCTGTGTTGCCTCTCCACATCTCTTCTCCGTCTCCTCTGCCATTTTTGAGCAGCTGCTTGTGTTCAGGCTCTCCTCAGCCCTCCTTTTGACCAGTGCTTCTTAGATTTTAATGAGCTGCCGATCACTGGGGGATCCTGTTCAAATACAGATTCTGATTCTGTAGGTCCGGGACGACCAGTTTCCACATTTCTAACAAGCTCCAGGTGGTGCCAAAGCTGCTGGTAACCTACCACGCTCTGGGCAGCAATGCACTTAGTCTTCTGGTGAGAGTCCTAGAATCCAGATGTTTTCTTTTTTAATCCAATTTTCAGGTTAGCATTCTTAAACTTTGATACTGTTCTTCCTGCTAAAATATTATGGCTTATGTAATTGAATAGTAAATAAAATCTCTTCACAACAAAACCTCAACCTGTGCTGTTGCCTTAACTCCTACAATCCCCAGCCTGCATTTAACCTAATTTATCTAAGTAGCCTACATGTAGGCTGGCGGGGTGCTTTCAGGATATGTTTTTCACTTTCTGCCCTCATGCCTTGCTCAGGCTTTATGATTGCCTTAAAATGCCATCCTCCTTCTTTTATTTCTGTTACTCAAAATCTTGACACAAATACCACTCGGTCCAAAAACAAACATTTGTTTCCTTGAACGTCATCCCCTCCTTTAAATATTCATGGTGCTTTGCTTACTTTCTTTATGATGATTCACATTCTTCTCTGTAATTCCTTTTTTTTTTTTTTTTCCTCTCTATAATTTCTATTTAGGCATCTGCTGCGCCTCTCCCATCAGACCCAGGGCTTCTTGAGGAGATGCTTCAAAACAGGAAAGGACTGTTTAAAACAAATGAATGGAAGCGCTCTGTCACTAATTATCTAAACTCGTACAGGCTGAAAATATGAAACAAATTTAAAAAAGGCTTAGATAGCTTCATACTGCATCGCGCCGTTGGCCATTACTGAGGGTGACTAGGACTTTTGGGACATAACCTCCCGCCTCTTATTCATTTATTCTGCATCTCTGAGTGCTGTCTCTGGGCAGGACCAAGGAATAAGGCCAGCACCGTGCAAGTCGTGGTATCTGGTGGGAGCAACTGTAGGCGCCAGGCAGTTGCTTAGGCCCTTGTCTGAGGCAGGGTCCTGGGCGGAAGGAACAGTCAGTCTGCTTCATGACATAATTGTCACATTCTGAAAACCTACGACTCTGGACATAGTATACTTACTAAACTAACAAATCCATGAGGATTTGTAGAAATGTGCTTTCAGTGTAATGTCATCTCTGCTTTTGATGGCCTCCTCTCCAGCACTGATAGCTGCCACCTGTGCTTTCACCATTCGCTTTAGCGCCTCTGTCTGAGCCCGACACACTTATCTTTACCGTCTCAAGGGAAGGCAGGGAGTTTCTCACGGACTTAAGCCCTTCTGTTCACTCATGGGTCACTCTCCTAAGAAAGAGTTAATCTCATGGACATATCCATGACCTATGTGAGGAAGATCAGAAAGTATTGTCATGCTGTTCTTTTTTTAAAATTTTTTTTATTGGAGTTCAATTTGCCAACATATAACACCCAGTGCTCGTCCCACCAAGTGCCCCCCTTAGTGCCCATCACCCAGTCACCCCCACCCCCCGCCCACCTCCCTGTCCACTACCCCTTGTTCGTTTCCCGGAGTTAGGTGTCTCTCATGTTTTGTCACCCTCACTCATATTTTCACTCATTTTCTCTCCTTACCCTTTATTCCCTTTCACTAATTCTTATATTCCCCAAATGAATGCATGCTGTTCTTAAAGCTTATTGATGAGGCTAAGTGGAGACTAGTTATTTTGGAACTTCTGCCGCTCCTGAGAAATCAGATTGTTAAAAAGCTTAAATATGTAATCCCCAACCAATCCTCCTTATATCCTGAGAATTAGAGAATTTTAGAGCTTGAAAGTACTATAGAGATAAACCACCCTCTTCCCTCGGAGTTTCCTCAGTGAGGAAACTGAGGTGCATGATCACACATTAGCTTCATGGCCAAGTAAGGCTTTACACTTAAGTCTTCTGAGACTAAGAAAAATGATATTTGTATCTATATCTCTTTTATATCTGTGCCTATACCTGTATCTATACCTACCTACCTACCTACCATCTATCTCCTCTGTAATGTGTCAGGTACTGTGTGTTGGTGCCTTAGATGACTTATCACATTTAATTTTAACAGTTTAATCCCAGTTCCAAAAGTTAGGTGTCCTTCCAACTCTACTGAGAAATCCGAGTTTCAGAGAGGTAAAGTAACTTGTCTAAGAGCAAGCGTGCGGATGCTGCCCCGTGTCCTCAAGCCCCTTCCCAAGGGAAGACTTTACCTGGTGGCTAACAACAAGGGGCCCTGGCATGGGTGACACGAGAGGGAGAAAAAGGAAACAGTTGTTATCCTTGAATGATAAGGATATCCTTATTCCACCTTTTGGGTTTCTCTCTCTCTCTCTCTCTCTTTCCTGGTCACTGAATGTCATTGCTCAGTGTTTGTGGACTTCGTGCCAAGAGGCTTCCCCAACCCTCATGCCTCCTGGCTCTCATCCACTCTCTGAGATGGTATCTATTCCCGGAGCTTCCATGGTTCCCTTGCCTCGCGTATTCGTTATGCTACCCTTCAAGCCCCTGGAGTCGTTCATCAACATTGTCTGCTACGCCTGCCCCACCAGTGCTCAACCCAGTGTTCAAAACGTGGAATTCATTTCCCTCTCTTTGCCTTCCTTTTGGAATTCCCGTTTTCTTTTTACCTGTAACATCTTTCTTCAGTATCTTATACCTACCCCTCAATGTCCTTTCACAGACGAGTCCTACCTTCTCCAAGAAGTCTTCTCCTACCTCATTCACTTATTAAAGAGGCATTTAGTGAGCAGCTGCAATGACGGGACCAGGAGAGAGAACAAGACAGATGCAGTCTGTGTCCTCACTGAGCTTCTAATCTGTAAATAAGTGCTTGCAATGACTGCTCTAGGGAAAGCCCAGGCAGGGACAACCTAATATACTGTCAAGTCTTCTGCATTGCTCCCATCCAGAAAGAGTTTGTCGACTATCAAGTTGAATTTTTTTTCAAGTGTGACAAAAGGTCTCGTAGCAGTATCTGTTCCTAGGCCATTTGCCTCTGGGTCCTGTGAGCACCGCTGCCGGGACTCCGGGTCTTCCAGGACTGGGACACCTCGTGGGTGCTTGATATCCGAGCGGTCAGCGCCAGGTGGGAAAAATTCTTGGAGCAGTTCTGCACGGATGTAAGCATATCCTGGATCAAGCAGCTGCCTCTTCGGGGGCTTACTGGGTGGTACTGGCAGGAATTCCAATTCTCTGGAGCTTGAATGAAATACACATGGCACACTTTAATGTGAATTCAGCTAAAAGCTGGCTGGAGAACAAATGACAGCCAAATAGCTGGCGCTGCCGTGGTTGTGAGTCTTCCCTTTGAAGAATGTGTCAGTACTGTTCTTCCCTCCAAAATCACCAGGTTATAGACCTAATGAGGGTTTTCAGTGGTTTGGGGATAGATAGTAGAACATAATAGGAAACATTTTAGAACAGCTCTTATTTCTGGTCTTAATCTTAAGCTGATTTTGGTATCTGGCTAAGCTTCTTAGATTGTTTCAGTATCTCCGTCTGAGAGGTGAGATGTACTCGTATGCTCTACTGTATGCCAGGCACACACGCCCTAGCACCCTCCCGATGCACACTTGCACATCTTGCACACGTGCAGGCATAGTGCTCTCAGGCAATCAAGGCCCATCAAGGGGCCTTCCTATTTGTGGTTTATTTTCGGCTTTTAAGTTCCATTAAGTACCATCTGAGAGTGACTATTTCATAACGGCCCACACTTGATAAAACCAGCTCAGGATTAGTTCATATGCCCAAGACAAACACGTGCAAAACAACAACAAAGACAACAGATGGTGTCAGGAGCGAACCAAAATTATTTTGGAAAGAAGTTCCAAATAGCAGCAAAAATAAAACAACTTTGTTTCAAAAAAAAAAAAGTCAAATTTAAAAATTCAAGAAATAATTTAATTTTAGAATTATAAATTAGGAAACTGTAGGAACATTCTTAACATTTGGTATGTTTTGTACCATAATTTTTGTTCCCTTAACATGCACTTTTTGAATGAGCTAGGAAATATTTTGTGCACAGATATCCTCTACCTCTTTCTATTGTATAAATGTTAAATCAGCAGTCCAAAAATACCCTGATACTTTAGCAAACCACATGAAAAAGTCTAATTTCCAAAATCTTTTAGTAGTTTGATTTCTCTTGATGTTATGTCCCCAAAACATCCTGGTATTTAAGGTTCCATGTTATAGATGGCAAAATGATTTGCCTATTCGTCAGTTTACATGGTGAGTGTAAATAATTGTAATTATTTAAATGACATGGCATGAGATGATTTCTAGCTTTCTTTCTTTCTTTCTTTCTTTCTTTCTTTCTTTCTTTCTTTATTTATTTATTTATTTATTTTTAATGGCCACCAAAATCTAATTAGGGTCTGCCAAAAGAAAAGGAGTACTTGCTTTTAAGCATGGTTTCTTTTCAGCTGATTTTATTTAAGATTTGGGGGCCATATTGTTCTACCTCAGAAGAACAGGAGCCCTCACAGAAACCCGAAACAGTGCCCAAGAAAGGCCTAAAATTTGCAGTTTATTGAGGGCTTTTTGCTTCTTCACAGATCTACAGATACTCAAGGAGCAGCGTCATGGAGAAAAGCCACCACGCAAACATATAAAGTGCAGATCCATGGCCCCAATTTTGAAGGCTACAATGTTCAGTTGTGCAACATTAAACTGAAATCTTATTCAGTTTTCAGCATTAGCTAGAGAACAAGTAAAGGTTAAGAGACTGTAGAAATGCCATCCAATTTGCCAACTTCAAAAACCTGGCTTAATGCTGGAATTTGGAATAAAAGAGGAAGGTGATAGTGAGGAAGTATGAGTCAGAAGAGCTGAAATCTCAGTGAAATTTCCCTTGGCTACTCCAAAAGAGGCTGTCATTAGTAGCCAAGAATTCAAACTTTGTTAAGGACATCTCATGTGGGATTTGGAATGAAGCTCCAGGGAAGGATCGAGAACCACCCATGTACTAAGGACATTTACTCTGGCCTGGCTGTGGGGTTGGTGATGGGAAGAGACTCCTACTGCTATGATGCCCTTCACCAGCTTCTCAGAGAGGCCCAAGTAGGCTGCCTGCTGGATGGGGGGGTGGGGGGGTGGGAAAGTCAAATCACCAAGGGTGTGGACAGTCCTCTATCAAGAAAACATCACTAGGCAGAGTGATTCTGTGTACCAGGCCCTCTCAGTCACAGGCACGAGGCACATGATGCCACATGATGCTAAGGAAGCTTCTGAACAGTTAAAGACCTGTCCGTGGTCATGTGCGGGTAACTTGGAATCAAAGCTTGTCCGATACCTGGTTCTAAAGGTCATCTTAATAACCACTGTGCTCTACTCCTGGTCTCTGTCATTTGCCATTCCCAGTGCCCTGGTGCTCAGAACTCATCCCATGAACCTGGTTCTTTATAGCACAACCCAGGCGTTTAGTGGAAGTCTTCACTGTTACTCTTCTTTTTCCTCTCCCAAGCCCATTTCTTTTCAAAGACTTTGTATCTTATAGGCAAGGGGAAATGAGAGAGAGAGAGTGAGTTAGAGTGAAGAGGAAAATACACCAGCTTATCATAACAGCAAAACTTTGGCTAACATACGGGAGCACAGAGAAAAAGAGGCAGATGTTTTCTAATCCCTTAACCATAAATCATGTTGGGACACCCTTCTTTTTTCTTTGTTTGCTTCGGCTAACTACATCTATGTGATCGGCTTTATTACAATGCTTCAGTGTTGTTTATAAGTAGATGGAAAATGTTTTATTATTGGTTTCTAATTTGTTACTGAGTTTCATTTTCAACAGATTTATGAATCACATTCAGGAGGCACCCCACTTTCTGTAATGTTGCCTTCTTGGATCTTATTAGAGACTTTTAAAATTTATCCTTAGCTTTTTTCTGTTCTCTCCTTGGATACCAATGTTTTTCCCAACATCTTGCCTTCATTTTCTTCTCTGTACACTCTACTACTGCAGAAGCACACATTCATCTGGATGGAAAAATATAGAGATTTCAAGGTTAATCTTACAATAAATCAAGTCTGGGCTCCCTTGAATTTACATGCAAAATGGATCATCTTCTCTTGGTAAGCTTCTCCTAACCCTTTTAAAACAGTGCTTTTTATTTTTATTTTATTTTATTTTATTTTATTTTATTTTATTTTATTTTATTATTTTATTTTATTTTATTTTATTTTATTTTTTAAAAGATGCTATTTACTTGAGAGAGAGAGAGAGAGAGCTAGAGCGAGCACAAGCAGCAGGGAGGGAGAGAGGGAGGGGGAGAATCAGACTCCCTAGTAAGCAGGGAACCTGACATGGGTCTCGGTCCCAGGACCCCGGGATCAAGACCTGAGCCAAATGCAGATCCTTAACTGACTGAACCACCCAGGCACCCCAAAACACACTGCTTTTCAATGGCAAAGGGCCAGAATATTAACATGCCCATATTTGCAAGCCTTCAATCGAAGGGTATTTTACTTCATTCTCAAGATTGTTTTCTCCACTTGCTTAAATTACTCCAAATCATATAGTTGATATAAAGGACTAGAAAAAAAGAAATAAGGCATTTTTTAAAAAAAGTTAGTAACTTCAAATAGTAAAATTGAATTGATTGCTTTAACAAAATTTTTAATTATGTACAGTTAACATACAGTATGATAATAGTTTCAGGTATCCAATGTAGTGATTCAACAACTCTGTACATGACTCAGTGCTCAACAGGATGAGTGGACTCTTAATCCTCTTTACCTATTTCATCCAGCCCCCCACCTACGTCCCCTCTGGTAATCATTAGTTTTTTATTGTTTAGAGCCTGATTTTTGGGTTGTCTCTTTTTCCATTGCTTTTTTTTTCCCTTAAATTTCACATATGAGTGAAAGCATATAGTATTTGTCTTTCTCTGACTTATTTCACTTAGCAGTATATTGTGTGTAGAATATTACTACGCCATAAAAAGAACTAAATCTTGCCATTTGCAATGGTATGATGGATGTAGGGAGTATACTGCTAAATGAAATATATATATATATATATATATATATATCCCACTTCTTTATCCATTCATTCTATTGATTGACACTTGGGCTGCTTCCATAATTTGGCTATTGTAAATAATGCTACAACAAAAATAGGGATGCATATATCTTTTCAAATTAGTGTTTTTATATTCTTTGGATAAATACCTAATAGTGGAATTCCTGGGTCACATGGTAATTCTACTTAAAAAATTTTTTGAGGAACCTCCATACTGTTCTCCACAGTGGCTGTACCAGTTTGCTTTCCCACCAACAGTGCATGATGGTTCCTATTTCTCCGCATCCTCATCAATACTTGTTTCTTGAATTTTTGATTTAAGCCATTCTCACACCTGAGGGCATCTCATTGTGGTTTTGATTTGCATTTTTCTTATGATGAGGGTGTTGAGCATCCTTTCATGTATCTGTAGGCCCTCTGTATGTTTTCTTTAGAGAAATGTCTGTTCATATCCTCTTTCTACTTTCAAATTGGATCATTTGTTTTGAGTTGTGTAAGTTCTTTATATATTTTGGGTACTAACCCAACATTGGATATGTCATTTGCAAATATCTTCTCCCATTCAGAAGGTTGTCTTAGTTTTGTTGATTGTTTCCTTTGCTATGCAGAAACTTTTTATCTTGACGTCCCAATAGTTTATTTCTGCTTTTGTTTCCCTTGACTCAGGAGACGTGTCTAGAAAAATGTTGCCATGGCCAATGTTAGAGATATTACAGCCTATGCTCTCTTCTAGCATTTTAATGGTTTTAGGTCTACATTTAATCTTTAATCCATTTTGAGTATATTTTGTGGATGGTGTAAGCCAGCGGTCCAGTTTCATTCTTCTGCATGCAGCTGTCCAGGTTTCCCAATACCATTTGTTGAAGAGACTTTTTCCCATTGAATATTATTTTTCTCAAATATTCATTGACTATATAATTGTGGGTTTATTTCTGGGCTTTTTATTCTATTCCATTGATCTGTGGGTCTATTTTTATACCAGTATCATACGGTTTTGATTACTATGGCTTTGTAGTATATCTTGAATTCTGGAATTGTGATGCTTCCAGCTTTGTTTTTCGTTTTCAAGATTGTTTTGGCTATTTGGAGTCTTTTGTGGTTCCACACATATTTTATCATTGTTTGTTCTACTTCTGTGGGAAAACTTGTTAGTATTTTGACAGAGATTGCATTAAATCTGTAGGTTGCTTTCAGTAGTCGTATGGACATTTTAACATTTGTTCTTCTAATCGATGAACATGTGACATCTTTTTACTTGTTTGTTTCTTCTTCAATATCTTTAATCAGGGATCCCTGGGTGGCGCAGCGGTTTAGGCGCCCGCCTTTGGCCCAGGGCGCGATCCTGGAGACCCGGGATCGAATCCCACATCGGGCTCCCGGTGCATGGAGTCTGCCTCTCCCTCTGCCTGTGTCTCTCCCTCTCTCTCTTTCTCTCTCTGTGTGGCTATCATAAATAAATAAAAATTAAAAAAAATATCTTTAATCATTGTTTTATAGTTTTCAGAGTACAGGTCTTTCACCTCCTTGGCTGAGTTTATCCCTAGGTATTTTATCGTTGTTGGTGCAATTGTAAATGGGATTGGTTTCTTAATTTCTCTTTCTGTTGTTTCATTATTAGTATATAAAAATACCACAGGTATCTTTGCCTTGTTTTTTTATCCTGAAACCTTGCTGAATTCATTTATCAATTCTAGAGTTTTGGGGTGGAGTTTTTAGGGCTTTCTGTACATACTATCGTGTTGTGTGCAAATAGTGTGAGTTTTACCTCTTACCAGTTTGGATGTCTTGTATTTCTTCTTATTATCTGGTTGTTGTGGATAGGACTTTCAATACTATGTTAAATAATAGTGGTGAGAGTAGACACCTATGTCTTGTTCTTGACCTTGGGGAAATACTCTTGGTTTTTCAACATTGAGTAGGATGTTAACCATGGGTTTTTTATATATGGCCTTTATTATGTTGAGATGTATTTACTCCAATCCCACTTTTTGAGGGTTTTTATCATGAATAGATTTTGTACTTTGTCAAGTGCTTTTTCTGCACTATTGAAATGATTATATGGTTTTTGTCCTTTTATTTTTATGATGTATCACATTGGCTTGTCAATATTGAATCATCATTGCATCCATAAATCCCACCTGGTCAGGTGGATGATTGTTTTAATATATAGTTGGATTCAGTTTGCTAATATCTATGTTCATCAAAGATATTGACTTGTATTTCTCTCTTTTTGTAGTGTCTTCATCTGATTTTGGTATCAGGGTAATCTTGGCTTTAGAATGAAAGCCTTCTTCTATTTTTTTGGAATAGTTTGTAAAGAATAGGTATTAATTCTTCCTTACATGTTTTATAGAATTCACCTGTGAAGCTTTCTGGTTCTGAACTTCTATTTGCTGGTAGTTTTGTAATTACTGATGTAATTTCATTGTTGGTAATTGATTTGTCCACACTTTGTTTATACCTGATTCAGTTTTGGGAGTTTATATATTTCTAGGACTTGATCCATTTCTTCTAGGTTACCAATTTGTTGGCATACATGTTTTCATAATACTATCTTACAATCTCTTTTTACTTCTGTGGTATCAGTTATTATTTCTCTCCTTTCAATTATGATTTTATTTATTTGAGTCCTCTTTTTTTTTTAATAGTCTGGCTAAAACATTATTGATTTTGTCAATCTTTTCAAAGAAGCAGCTCCTCGATTCATTGGCCTATTTTATTGGTTTTTTTGTTTTGTTTTTTAGTTTTTTAAAATATTATTTATATTAGAGAGAGTGAGAGACAGCATGAGTTGGGGGAGAAGGAGAGGGACTGAGCCAGCTCCCTGTGAAGAAGGGAGCTTGATGTGAGGCTCAATTCCAGGACTCTGGATCATGACCTGAGCCAAGGGCAGATGTCAACCAACTGAGTCACCCAGGCACCTTGTTTTTTAGTTTCTATTTTGTTTGCTTCAGCTTACATTTTTATTTTTCTCTTCCTTCTACGGGTTTTGGACTTTGTTCTTCTTTTTATAATTCCCGTATGTGTGAGATTAGGTTATTTATTTGGGATTTTTCTTGCTTTTTGAAGTAGATCTGTAATGCTATAAACTTCCATCTTAGAATGGCCCTTGCTGCATCCCAAAGATTTGGGACTGTTGTGTTTTCTTTTTAACGATTTTATTATTTATTTGAGAGAAAGAAAGAGAACAGGAGTGGGATGAACATAAGGGGCAGAGGCAGAGAATATCGAAGCAGACTCCTGCTAAGCACAAGCCTGATGCAGGGCTTGATCTCACGACCTATGAAATCAGGATCTGAGCAGAAACCAAGCATTGTATACAACTGATCAAGCCATCCAGGTGCCCCAGGTCTGTTGTATCTTCATTTCCACTTGTCTCCATATATTTTTTTATTTCCTCTTTGATTTTTTGGTTGACCCATTCATTGTTTAATAGCATGTTATTTAATCTCCCTGTATTTGTGTGCTTCCTAGGTTTTTTCTTGTGGTTGATTTCTAGTTTCATAGTATTGTGGTCAGAAAAGATACATGGTACCCAGAAATTGCATTAGTAGGCATTTACCCCAAAGATACAGATGTAGTGACACAAAAGGGCACCTGCACCCCAATGTTCATAGCAGCAATGTCCACAATACCCAAGCTGTGGAAGGAGCCGAGATGTGCTTTGGCAGATAGATACAAAAGATGTGTCTATATACACACACAACAGGATATTACTCAGCTATCAGAAGGGTTGAATACTTGTCATTTGCATTAGTGTGGATGGAACTGGAGGGTATTATGCTAAGTGAAAATAAGTCAATTGGAGAAAGACAATTACCATATGGTTTCAGTCATATGTGGAATATGAGAAATAGAGCAAGGGCCCATAAGAGAAGGAGGGGAAACTGAATGGGGAAAAATCAGAGAGGAAGACAAACCATGGGAAACTAAGTGTTGCTGAAGGGAAGTTTATTTGGGGGATGGGGTAACTGGGTGATGTGATGAGCACTTGGTATTATACACAACTGATGAATCATTGAAAACTACATCTGAAACTAATGATGTACTTACTATATATTGTCTAATTGAATTTAAAAGATGCATGGTATGACTTTTATCTTTTTTAATTTGTTGAGACTTGCTTTGTGGCCTAACATGTGATCTCTTTGGAGAATATTCCTCATGTGCTTGAGAAGAATGGGCATTCTACTGTTTTAGGATACAGTGTTCTGAATATATGTGTTAGGTCCATCTAGTCCAATGTGTCACTCAAAGCTACAGTTTCCTTGTTGATTTTGTTTGGATGATCTATCGATTGATGTAAATGGGGTGCTAAAGTCCCTTCTTCATATTACTGTATTACTATCAATTACTTCATTTATGGTTTTTTTTAAAGATTTTATTTATTTATTCATGAGAGACAGAGAGAGAGAGAGGCAGAGACATAGGCAGAGGGAGAAGCAGGCCCCATGCAGAGAACCGGATGTGGGACTCGATTCGGGGACCCCAGGACCATGCCCTGGGCCGAAGGCAGACACTAAACCACTGAGCCACCCAGGGATCCCAATTTATGTTTGTTATAAGCTGCTTTAGGTATTTGGGTGTTCCCATGTTGGGTGCATAAAAGTTTATAATTGTTATATCTTCTTGTTGGATTGTATCCTTTATGATTATGTAGTGTCCTTCTTTGTTCCTTGTTACCATCTTTGTCTTAAAGTCTATTTTGTCCAATATAAGCATTGGTAACCCAGCTTTCTCTTCACTTCCATTTTTAGGATAAATATTTCTCTATTCCTTCACTTTCAATCTACAAGTGTCTTTTGGTCGAAATGAGTCTCCTGTAGACAGCATACAAAAGGATTTAGCTTTTTTACCCATTTTGTCACCCTCCATCTTTTGATTGGAGTATTTAGTCCATTTACATTCACAGTAATTATTGATATGTGTGTATTTATTGTCTTTTTGTTACTTGTTTTATGGTTGTTTGGTAGTTCCTCTCTGTTTCTTTCTTCTCTTGCTGTCTTCTCCCATGATTAGTTGGGAGCAAATACTTTAGCAAAATACTTGAATTCCTTACTGTTTACTTTTTGCATATCTATTACTATTTTTAATTTGTTATTATTAATTTTATGTATAACAACTTCTGTATATGACAGTCTATAGTAAGCTGATGGTCATTTAATTTTGAACTTATTTTTTTTCTCTTCTCTCCTCCAGGGTTCGGGTATTTGATGTTATATTTTACATTCTTTTGTGTTTCTCTTGACTGATTTTTAATATCCTTTTTTTTTTTTTTTGCTTTTGTGCTTCATATTTTTCGTACTTTTACTTCTGGCTTTTGTTTTCCACTTGTAGAATCCCTTAACATTTCTTATAGGGTTTATTTAGTGGTCATGAATTCTTTTAATTATGTTTGTCTGGGAAACTCTTTCTCTCTCCTTCTATCCTGAATGAGAGCCTCGTTGCATAGAGTATTCTTGGCTACAGATTCTTCCCTTTCAGCACTTTGAATATATCATGGCTCTCTCTTCTGGTCTGCAGTTTCTGCTGAAAGATCAGCTGATTGCTTTATGAGGTTTCCCTTGTATATAACTATTTTCTCTTACTGCTTTTAAGATTCTTTTTCACAACTTTTTGCCATTTTAATTACTGTGTGTTGGTGTGGATCTCTTTGGGTTGATTTTGTTGGGTGCTCTCTGTGCCTTTTGGATCTGGTTTCTGTTTTCTTCACCAGAATAGGGAGGATTTCAACTTTTTTTCTTGAAATACTTTTTCTTCCCCCTTGTCTCTTTTTTCTCATTTTGGGATTTGTATAATGTGAATGTTTTTAGACCTGATAGTGTCTCTGAGGTCCCTAAGTCTATTTTCATTTTCTATTGTTATTTTTTCTCTTTTTCAGCTTCATTGCATTCTATTACTTAGTCCTCTAGGTCACTGATCCATTCTTCCACCTTATTCTACTACATATTCCATTTATTATATTGTTAATTTCAGTTATTGAGTCTTCATCTCTGATTCATTCATTTTTAGGTTTTCTCTTTAAGGGTCTCACTTAGGTGTCCTGCACTCTTAAGTCCAGAAAGTATCTTTACGACCATTACTTTAAATTATCTAGCAGTCATATTACTTACCTCCATTTTGTTTAGATCTCTTGCTATAACTTTGTCCTGTTCTTTTATTTGAGACGTATTCTTTTGTCTCCTCATTTTGTTTAGCTGTCTGTTTTCACATTAGGAAAGTCAGGTATGTCGGCTGCTCTTGAAAGTAGTGACCTGCAGTGCAGTGTTGCCCATTCCCCAGAACCTGGTGCTTCGGAAGTTTCTCATATGTTGTATACATCCTACTGTTATGGCTGAGCTACATTTGCCTTTAGTTGCTTACAGCAGCTTCCTTTCCCTGTTGTGGGCAGGGTTTGGATATTGTGTCATAAGTTTGCTATGGGAGGGGAATTACAGTGGCCAGGCCAAACTGCTGAGTTGGAAGGGGTGAATCTGCAGAAGTGTGCTGTGGTGGTGTACACTATTACCAAGCTGGGTAGAGAGTGTTGACACTGTGCTTATTCCTGAAGGTGTCTGTGTAACTAGACTGGGAGACAGGGAAGGGAAATGGCACCCTCCAGCAATTTTCTTCCTGAAATCTCTCAAAGATCCCTGCCCCATCCAGCACATGCTCTGAGATTAGTAAACAAATCTCTCTCCCGTATACCTTAGGCACTTTTTTTTAAAGAAACATTTTGACAGTGAGAACATGCACATGCAGAGGGAACAGCAGGCTGAGGGAGAGAGAGAAGCAGGCTCCCCTCTGAGCAGGGAGCTGGATGCTGGACTTGATCCCAGGACCCTGAGATCATGACCTGAGCTGAAGGCAGATGCTTGACTAACTGAGCCATTCAGGTGCCTCCCACCCCCAGGTATTTTTCAAACTACAGCATCTGTGGTGTATTCCTGTGGGACTATTTGTTCACTGTCTCTTTAAGGGTAGGGACTCAGATTCCTATTGCTAGCCCAGCTCTCTGAGGTGAGGCTGCTGATTTTTTAGTT
This sequence comes from Canis lupus baileyi, assembly GCF_048164855.1. Taxonomy (NCBI): domain Eukaryota; kingdom Metazoa; phylum Chordata; class Mammalia; order Carnivora; family Canidae; genus Canis; species Canis lupus. The sequence continues at coordinate 6,332,929 of NC_132845.1, forward strand.
TCAGGTTTTAAGCTCCACTGACTGTTAGAATTCACAAAATCTGCCCATCTGGTTTTCAAAGCCAAATGTTGTAGGGATTCCTCTTCCTTGTGCAGGTTGCCCATGCCTGGTGTGTCTGCTGTGAAGGTCTACTCCTCCCACCCCACCCCCCCACACACAGGGCACTCCTCCCACTGCAGATAGATAGTTTTGTGGGTCTATTTAGGTCCCAACAGCATCTCTACCCTTCCTACCCTCTTCGATGTGGCCTTTTCTCTACATTTAGTTGTGGACAGTCTGTTATGCCAGACTTTGGGTTCTTTTCTGGATTATTTACACTGACGTAGCTGTTATTAGGTTGTATCCCTTGGAGGAGGTGAGTATAGGATCCTCCTACTCTGTCATCTTCCCTAGAACTCTTGAATTGAGTGCTTTCAAATGTGTCATGTAACAGTCCCCATTCTTCCCAGCACAGAAAACATTGCCAGATTCTGTGCTGTTTAGCTACCTTTTATCCTAAGACTCTGGAAAGTTGTAGAGTAGATAGTTAATTTGACCTGATAAATTTAAGAGGGTCCAAGCCTTGTATAATGTGGTACTCAATTTTCATGAATGAATCAATCACATTTGTTTTGTTTTCTGGGTGATGATTGACTCACTAAGGGCCAGCAGTAACTCAGTTAGGTCCTGAGAGAAGTCTTCAATATCTATGTTAGTTCTAGTAGAAAAAAACATGATATATGGAAATTTACTTTGGAAAAGTAAATTATTCTTGCTGTATCAGTAAGCTATTTCTTTTCATCTATGATTTATTGAATTCTCTTCTTACAATCATACAGCTATATTTTAAAAACAAACATTTGCAAACATTTAAGGATAATATTTGCAAGAAACTGGAAAAAATGTCAAGACACCATTTCATATACCATGGCCTGCAATAATAATTTTAGTTCAATTTTGTCCCATCTTATGCCAACAAAGACTGATTTATAAAGCATGTTCCCCAGTCCAGAACCAGATAATACTGGAGATAATTATTGTGCCTGGTTAGAGTTTAAGAGCAATTTCCTGAGGCACCACTTGTAAAAGTGAAAGAGCATATTGGAATGAGTGCTGTTAAGCTATATAGTAAAAGAAAAATACGGAATTACTGCAGAGGGCTTGTTTCCCAATATTAGTTTAAATAATAACTGCATTATGCCTGGTGATACCCCAGAACCTTTAACAGTATGATTTTAGTATATGAATTCAGAAACTGTTTAAACTTAATAAGCAACAAAGAAAAGTTTAATTACAGTCCAACCTCAAACACTTTAGAAATATGATTCGTGTTTTATCACCTAAGAGCTAAGATCTAAAGCAGAATTTAGATTTCTTCTAGAAAGCAAACTATATTTTTTAAATATAAAAATCTATTTTATTACATCTAATTAGATTTGGAACATTTTAAAAACACTGAAAACTGCAAGAATTTTATTTTAATTTAATGAAACCCATTGAATTTTAAAGAAAAATTAAAGATTTAGCACAATTCAATTAAAAAATAGATTCTTACACATTTGTTAATGGAGAGCTGGATGTAAGAAAACTTTTAGCTTAAGGTAAACCAGTGATAGGTACACTTAATCTTGCCTTGGAAAACTATTGTCAGTGTTCACATGTTTTAGATTCTCTACATTCATCCCTGCCTTTAAAATAATCAGATTTGCTTCTTATGATGTTGGCAAAACCAAATGATGGACTGAGCAAAACTTTGACAAATTAAAAACTAACTAACTTAGGCCACTGTTCAGGTTTAAAAAAAAAAATCCATCTCTTATCCACTAAGTTTTGATTTATACACTTTATATAAATCATCAGTTTCAGCTATTTGACAATGAACAGGTAAAGAAAAATGGAAAAATTTTAAAAGATAAATCTAGATATTTTGAAAAGAACCTTAGTTGATAAAGATTCTGTTACCATATGGTAGGTTTTAAAAACTAAAGCTTTTCTCCTTTCCTAGGATGAAGAAATAAAAAGACAGTTTTTTTTTAATCTAAATCTTTATTAGAAGAAAAAAACAGATTTAAAATGATGAGTAACAACAAATTTCATTAAATATTAAACATTTTAGTTATCAAAGATATTTAGACAATATGTTCCTAATATTTCTGCACAGCAGAAGCACACTGATTATAGAGCTCAGACTGTCATGTGCTCATGTGAGTTTGTTTTTGGCATAAAAGAATCTCTAAAGTCACATTTAAACAAATGTGATCATAGATAAGCTAATAGTAACTTACTGTTGATTCTCAAAGCTTTCACAAATTATCATATCTGACTGACATTCCCTTGGGGTGAATACTTTAATACTGAGTAACAAACTGAATTCATTTTCTTTAAAGTTAGTAGTACTAGTAAAATTACTTAAAATTGAATTAGAAATTATGTTCCTGTTTATATTAGCACAATAAAAGTCAACATTATAAATAAGCTGATTATTTCATATCAAAAGTTAGAAAATGAAATAACATACATAGAACACTTCTTGATGATAATAAACAATCATTTAGCGATTCAGTAATGACACCCAGGAGCACCCTTTCCAGGGGTAAAGTTTCCCTTTGTAATTTCTCAAAGTGTCCCTTTCCAAACTGTGTAAAACACTGAGAAATGTAGTCTTCTATCTATTTTCAAAGATCTACTATAGAAAAGATTAGATTTTTAAACTCACTTTTAGTAAAAAACAAAAACAAACTAACAAGCATCCTTTCACTTTTTTTTTCTTGCGTGTAGTACACATTCATGAATGTCCACTAGGCGCAAGGGAAATTGTTTATGCTGCAAAACGTACTTTATCGTGAGGATATCAAACATACTGAAATGACAAGTGGTTTCCAACCAGTGAGCTAAGGAGGAAAACAAATGCAAGACGACTTGTTTCAATCACTAAACATTGCAGGTTTTTTTTTTTTTTTAAACAATGTTTGTAAACTTGCCCACAAAAGCTGGGTAATATTAAACAGCCAGTAAGGCACTTTGTCAGAGAGGACGAAGTAGTAAAGGCTGGATGATTGGCAATTTGCTTAATAGGAAACATTCTATACTTAAAGAGAGCAAAGTCTGGAGCAGGCAGTCCTTTTACCAATTTACTGTCAAACAGGAGTGGGGGAAACTTTAAAATTGTCTCTTTTTTTTGTGTGTGTGGGGACCAATTTTCCCTGCAGAAGTCTTTTAGCTGTAATTTAAAAATAGATTAGGAGCTATTGATTTAAACGACATTTCATCTTTTCCCGTCTAATATTTAAAAGACTGAATATATTCACTAGTGTTCTCAAAACATCCAAGCCACTCTATTTAGGACTGAATCACACAACAGAAGACCTTAGTATAAAAATGTACCATGTTATTAACAACTCCCTTGCGACTTCCGATGGCTTCACGTGTTACAGTATAAGCTTTGGTATTAAACATGCAAATAAAAGCCAACAAGGTGAATACAGTGTTCCGAACACAAAGCACTTATGAACCAGGCGTTGTGCAGACACAGATGAAGAGGAGGTAACGCACCATCAGGAGGACCCCAGTTTGCACTTCTTAGTGCTTCTTCGTTCGCACAGTTGGCTCCTTCAGAATCTTCAGCAGAGACTGGCTCATGTAATAGGGCCTTTCCGTAGAACCATCGTTTCTTTCCAGATCTTCCACTAGGAGGAAGAATGGCACAGAGTAAATATCAAAGCAAAACTGAAAGAGAAGTAACGACGCCATCTGCTGCACACTTGCTTCACAGCAGTTCAAAACTTTTTTTCTTTTTCTCTAAATAGCATAGTTTGGCATCATTATCGTAAACATACCTATCAGAAAACAAGCAGCCCTTGTTATTATGTTAGTACATGCTTCTCAGATGCATAACTGAGGAAATAACTTTTACTTCCTTTTGGAATAGCACACTTAATAAAAAAAAAAAAAGGTTCATCTGGAATTTCCAAATTCACCTTCAATTTCCTGAAAGGTAGTATGCATTCAATTTGCTTTCTAATTTATTTGTTCAAAATTGCTTGTTTTACCATCAACAATCTAGGTAGCAGTTTTAAAAAGATTTGTAGAATTTTAGTATATTTCAAGTCCTTAAAGTGCAAGTTTTAAAAAATGTTTTTGCAATTATTACGTTAATTGCTTTGTAAGATCATGGCTTCTATTTTCTCAAAAAAATTGCTTATTTTTACTCTCTTCTACACAAAGAACTAGTGGGAAATACTTTTTCTGACTAGAAATAAGTCCATAATATAATTAAAACTTCTATAGAGACTCTTCCTTTAAGTAGTAAAGAAGTTATTTAAAAATATTGAACCAAATAGCATTTCTTTTCCTGATTTTGTACCCATAGATTATATCCTTAAAATATAGCCAGCTATTGAAAGTGCCTCCATAAAGTTCAGTGAACACTTTTACTCCAGTGCAATTTTTGGTTTAATCACCAGACATAATGTTAAACACTTAATATATGGGCCTCATCTGGCCTAAGAATCTAAAAGACAGAAGAAGTTATGAATATTAGAAGTCTCTAAGTTAATCTTTGTCTTAATTTTCTAACTCCTGGAACAGCCAAGAATATAAGGAGAATATGGGCAGCCACTTTCTTGCATGTTGATTTGTATTTTATTCAAGCAACTTTCCAACTATTATAAAGTTCCCTAGTTCTGATTCTGATATAATAATTCACAAACTGCCCCACACCCAAACATTAGGGAAGGGACACAGGTGTCTATATAAGTTCTCAGAGTGATTCTGATACAAAAAATTAGAATTGTTTTTTTTTTTTCATTATTATGTATCATCATTCAACTACTCCTGAAGGGGATGTATTCCCTATTATTTTTTAATACTTGAGAGAGGTTACAAGGGTGCCTGGGTGGCTCAGACGGTTAAGCCTCCCACTTGATTTTGGTGCAGGCCATGGTCCCAGGGTAGGGAGTTCGAGCTCTGCATCAGGCTCCACACTGGGCATGGAACCTAAAAATTCTCTCTCCCTCCCTCGTGCCCCCCACCCCCCGCCCTTTCCCTGCCTCTCACACATACACACATAAACTTCTATGCTCAAAAAATAAATAAAAGAAAGAAAGAAAAAAAAAAAAAGAAAAAAGGTAGCTACTAGGTCTTGGTTGTCACCTCTGTATTGTTGAATAGTAACTATCCAGAAAGAAAGATTATCTTCTCTGATTTATACTTCACGGAGGATGAGAGTGAAGGAGGCCATTTGGCACAGTGTGAAACCAAGTGACCCTTTTGACCATGACAATCTCAAGAAAATAAGCCAAGAACAAGATGGTGGCCATTATAAAGCCCACTGTTTTGAAAATCTTCCTTATTGTTTTCTTGCTAGAATATCATAGAGGCAATCTAAATCTAGGTTCCCACACTTAAGATCATTAAATAAGTTTGTTTTTATATTAATTTGTGACACAATGATACAGTTCTAACTCTCTTCTTAAATATATGGAGCATATTTAGGTCACAATCTTAGATCAACAACGTTCCTTTGGGTCGATACATAATAATCCTTATACACAAGCTTAGTGTAAATGCCCAAAGGATACTGCTTGATTCAGTGTTCCTTTTGGGGGAAATTTTACACTGTTAGCCAAATCATCCATATGTGCACACGGGATGGACAGGCAAAGTACTTGAATGTCTGACTCCTGCTTTGCTCCACCATGCAAAAGACTAAGGCATGACTGCCAGAAACCAGCCTGTTGCTCTGGCCAGCAGGGATGCCATATAAAAATAACTCTCCTGCTACACTCTCAAGGGAAAGACTTCCTAACCCACAGTACACCCCTAATAAAGGTACCACACAAGGTACCTATGGAGTGTCAGTAGTGTATTTCTTCTGGGTAAACTGGATGTCTTACTCATCTTTTCTCCTTCCACACTTACAATTGAGCTAAAACACAACCTTTTCTAGACTGAAGCCAAACAATCTCTTTATGAACATACCTGCTTTTCTAGATTAAAGGATATAATCACCCTTCTAAAACAAATCCACTCCAATTTTCTGTAAGGTGGGAATAGGAAAATAGGAATTTGTTTCCATTTGGGTTAGAGACAACAGGCCTGAGTTAGGCAGACATTTCAGTTTCGTTCAGAATATTTTCACGGTGGCTAGAGATTCATATTGTTGGCAATGATGCGTCTAACTCAGATTCAACTTTACTATGAATATAATTTCACTAAAACAAAGTGGGTTAGGTTATAAGGTTCCACAGTAATTTTTATCTAGCAATGTTCTCTGTGGAACTCGTATAACATTAACATCTCTGTTTGTTATGGCCTTGAATCATGTACTGAAATATACCTCCTAGGGAAACATTAATACAAGTTTAATCACAGTTGAGAAAGCTGTCCACTGGCTTGAGCAGCTGCATAACCAGAGCACCATATTTACAAATTTAGTACCATATGCTGGTTAACTGCATCAATCTTTTTTTTATGGCTAATTGTACATTTATAGTGCTTTCAAAAATTGCCTGAATATCCTTTACAAATACACGTTTATAAAAAGAAAGGCTATCAAAGTGCTGCAATGGGGAACAGCACACTGAGTTATAAAAGTTTTATTTAAAACACTTTTGGCCACAGGCTTTAAAAATATGTGTGACATTTACACCTTGCTTTTCAGCTGGGAGACTATAGTCTATAAAGTAGGAGTTCACAGAGGCTACTATCATCCAATGCCCGTCACCTTAGGTGGTACCAGGTTCTGGCTTTTTAGGAATGAAGCACAGAAATTGCACATTACTCAGAAGCATCATTTTCAAGTTACAAATGATCTAATTTACAAAACTTCTATTTAAAAATGAATGTCATTGGCGCTTTTCTACTCTTTCTGCTTCTGGGGAACTAGTTGCATCTTTTTCAGAGTTCCGTGCAGGGTTGGGGCTATGAAGTACGGTTTTCCTGTGGATCCATTATTTCTTTCCATATCTTCACCTGGGTATGCAGCGGCAAAAGCAGCAAGCAGCAGAATTAAGTGTATTTTTATAAATTGGAGAGTCAAATGGAAAAATCAGAGAAATCGGTGTTAGAAAGTCAAAGACAAGACAAATTATTAACGTTAAGTTGCTGATGCTGGACAAAGTAAGAAACTTTGCCCTCTGCCAGGAAGCGCTGAAAGTTCCTAAATCCCACCAATGCCCAAAGAGGTTTATTTTGATAGTTTAAAGGTCATTAAGATCTTACATGCCATTTCAAAAGTATTGTCTCTAAATCTGAGACTGTTCATTTCAGGAAGGTAAAATGCCACATCCTCAAAGATGAAGCCCAATAAAAAGTCAGTGATAAATGGAGAACAATAATTGAATTTCAGGGTTTAAAGTCACTTTTAAAGGTAGTTCACACCCTTAACATTACAGATGGAGAAACGGAGACCCAGGTATGTGAAATGATTCTCCAGAAGTCAAATTGCTCTAGGGCAATCAGAAGGAGGTGAGGACCCAGCCTTTCAACACCTAGTGTGGTTCTTTTCCTACTTAACTATAAGGCATCCTGTCTTAAAGGCATCCTCCGATTGCACTAGAAAACTAGTGGCAGTGTTTCCCGATGTCATGTAATCATGAATTTACCTTCCTGCTTTGCCTAGGCTGATAATAAAATGGTGGGGTGTTCCCTGAGCACACACCTATTGGGTGATTCAGGAAAAGCACCAGAAGGATGCTGAGAAGCAAAAAGAAGTTGGCATGGAATTAAATTTCCTATGGATACAGTTTGCAGCAAATAATATCTATCAATAAGTATACAAGTATAATTTAATTCTATGTTTTCAGTAGTATATTTAAAAAGGTTTTGTTATTCATAGCCTTTATTATGACAAAGAAGACATACAAAACCATATAGGATAATCAGATTTCTAGGATAAATCTAAATTATTTTTAATCCTTTTACGGGAGTGGGAATGTTTGGATTATTGACTTTAATTTTTATGTTAGACCTCACGGTGAGCTTCCTCACAGATAAAATGAAAAGCTAAGGTGGGAATATGACAGACACTGAACATTTTTGTTCTTTCTTCCTTAATATTTCTATATTATATATAGTATATCTATATTGTTATTACCCTTGAGGCATTATTGAGGAAGCAGGTATGGATCACATTAATAATCATCTATGACACTACTTTTTTTCCCCCCTCATACTGGTACCAGAATTCTCATTGCCTTGTAGAATTAAAAAGATGCCACATTTCTATAAATGCAGTGTTTGCAAATGGTTTGTATTTTTGAAAACACCAGTTGTCTGGCAGCCAACATAATAGGTATAAAATATAATACACACACGCACACACACGGGGTCCCTACACAATCAGAATTTGGCTTCCAGCACCACTTAAGAAGAATGTTTTCCAAAGTAAGATGCTGCCCAAAAGTTTGTTCCCTGCCCAAAAGTTGGGGAGGGAAGGGAAATAGAATTTGGTTTCCCTTGTTCTTTATTTTCGAAGACAAGAGTCTCCAGAAGAAAACTGTTCATATTCAACACACCATGTATTGAATAAAGCTGAAATCACATCTGGTCTTCAAGACGTTGGCAATTATTAATATATAAGGGTAGAAAACATTTCTTACTGCTCAAATTTAAAAATCCACATGATTTTTCCAAAGCTTCCAAAGACCAAAGCTAGTAGCTTCTCTGCATTTCTGAGATAAGTCTTGAGTAACACTGTCAGTTACAAAAACAGGAAAACCCCAGAGGGGACTCCCACTATTGCTATGATTAGATGAAAAAAAAAAAAGATCTTTGAAAATCTGAGACCTCTGTCTCAGGCACTACTCTACATCTGTGCTCCTTCTTCCATCTCAAACCTGAGGTGAAGCTTGTTCATGTGGCATTTTGTAGATGGCTTCTCCTACTAAACCACTGACAGCGGCACTCGAGGATGACTAAACAGTTGGGTTCCATTTATAGCCAGAGAAAGAGCTAACTAGTATGCAAAGTTCTTTGTCCAGTTATTGAAAATAATTTTTAAATGTTAAAAAAAGCCTAATCATTTTCTAGGAGGTTTTCCTTGACTATGTCTCCCTACATTATCATCTCCTCTCCTGCCCTCAGTGTGAAGCTGGTGCTGTGAGTTATGCCAAAAAACAAACTGTTAATTTTACACAAGTCGATCGCTCAGTAATGCCCTGTCACAGAACGTTTGCTTCTCTTAAGAGCAATGTCCAGAGAAATAATCTTTTAGAGACTATTGCTGTAGGACTAACAATTTGTTCTTTTATCTGCTGAGCCTACTTTCTCTTGGCTGAAGCCAAGGGCCAGATCAAGATCCTAGGGCACCAGGTTCTCCAAGGCTTTTAAGGGGAAATACTAGTAGAAAACCTATACATTATGAGTTATACCTGCCACACAGAGGCACAGCATGTAAGGCAGTGATGAAAGCTCTTAAGAAGTATTTTAACTATTAGGATCAGAATTGATGGGGCTGTTTAATAGACATTCTCCTCGATGAATCTAGTGTGAATTGGTCATATGTGTCTCTGAAACCATTTCCAGCTTGGCTTTATCAGGATCTATAAAGGCTCTCCTTAAAGAGTTCCTGAAGTCTGGTCTCAAAGCCTAATTTTGTCCTCAATTCTGTTAATGATTGGATTCTGTTGTGCTTTATTTTTTATAAATATGAAAATACTAAGAAATTAAAAAAAAATAGTTTGATGCTAACACCATGCCATGGAGCCTAAGGTTCATTTCAGGAGCTGACTCTCCTGTACTTTGCAAACTGCATTTCTCTCACAGCTGTGAAGGTTTAAAGAGCATCTACTAAGCAATGTCTCTTTCCAAATAAACACCATTTGGTAGTTGCAGCCAGGCCGCAGCAAATCCACAAGCCAGCTAAGGACATGAGTCTTAACCTTCTTATCTTTCCGTTACTCTCCAAAGGGGGAAAACACATATACTGAAAACTTACAGAAGCAGATGAAAATTGTATCAATACACATTGCATAGACGCTGAAGAACCCATGTGCAACTAGGTAAGATCCAATAATGACTGTCTGTAAATGAGTAAAGAAAATGAAGATGTCACTTGCTTGTCCAGAAGAACAAAAATGCAGCTTTAAATGAAAGTCATGATGAGAAACTTTAAAGTACCCTATGTCAGAAAAGATTTCAATACAGAGACCAAAAAAAATCCAGTGATAACACTTTTGGGCATTTTGTACTGGGATTTAAGTGTATTCTATTATGCCTACCAAGTATATTCCAGATTTAGAATCCTGTACAACTGAGGCAGTAAAGCCCGAGAGTTAAGAGCACACACTGCCTAGGTTTGAATCCCATGTCACGCACTCACTGAACCTCACAGTGCCTCTCACCTCCTATAAAAAAAAATTATTGGTAGGTGAGGGGAGAATGTGAATAATAGTATTTATGACACACGGAATGAGTGAGTGAATTAACTGCTATAGATACTGCAGGGCTCCTCCCAGCTCCTCTCCAGCTGCTACATCTGTCCCCCACTTGTTGGGAATGTAGGCCGTTGATGACCAAGAGGCTTCCCTCACTAGGAATTACCCTCGTTGCAGGGAACTGCCTTCCCCAAGCCTACACCCCCCAATCCAGGGGGCAACCCCTGGCCAATAGCTGCCTGATGCAGTATACAGAGGCCTAATTCTTCTTTTAGAACTTCCTGTGAATAGGTCTGAGGCCTCCCCTCTAACTGCAGCTTTCCCCTTTGCCCATGCCTGCCCTCCTCACTTCCTTGTAACAAGGGTATCTCAGGAGAGCACTTCCTAATAAACCTTCCACATGCAATCCTTGGTCTCAGAGGTTGTTTCCAAAGAATCCAACCTAAAGCAGAATAAAGCTCAGCACAAAGTAGGACCAATAACATTAGCTATTATTTTTCTTATTTCTTTTACCTTGCCATCTCTGATAAATCAGTCAATATTACCCAGTTGCTATGAATGAATTTTGTCCTCTCAAAATGCCTATGTTGAAACCTAACCCCCAATATGATGATATCTGGAAGTGAGGTTTGGGGGAGGTAATTAGGACATGGGGGTGGAGCCCTCATGAGTGGGATTAGTGCCCTTATAAGAGGAGACAGGAGAGGTGATATCTCTCTCTACCATGTTAGGATACAGCGAGAGGAGGTGTCCCTTTGCAAACCAGGAAGAGAGCTCTCACCAGGAACTGAATCTGTGGGCACCTTGATCTTGGACTTCTCAGCCTTCAGAACTGTGAGGAATAAATTCTTGTTTAAGCCACCCAATCTAAGATATTTTTGTTATAGAAGCCCGAACTAAGACACCAACTCTTACCAGCAATGGTACCCAGTAGTAATTTAAAGATGTTGGTCCTTCTATAATCGTTGGCAGTCTTTGTGTGAAGAGTAAGAAGGCCAGCATGCCTACATTAGAAGGTAGAACACGTATATTATGTATTTACAAAGGAATATTGGGGGGTTTTTTTGTAGCAAAGAAGTTTTTCAAAGTACCTTCCAAACTTATTATGATTATTATTACCTACCTATACATCCAGCAACTAGAATTTTTCCCAGGATTAGTACAAAGTCTGTAACTTTATCCATAACTGCAATTCTAAGAGTCAGAAAAAAAAAAGTTTAATGCTGTATTTAGATGGTATTTGTCACTTTAAAAGTATGAAAGTAAATAATTCATGAGCTTATTTTGATATGTCTTAACTGGAAGTTTTATTTTACCTTTGTTAAATGCAAGACATGAAGGTAGACCCCAGAAATGAAGTTATGATTTATTTTTGATGAAATAAACAGAAGATGGCTTTGTGGGGCTATCAGGCACTGTTGGTTATGTCAGTCTCTATATAAAGCCTAAGACACCCCTGGATTTTGAGAATGTTACATTTCTTCTCTGGTTTTGCTCACTCAGACTCTGTCAATTTGGGGTGGGGGAAATGGTCGGCGACATAATGTTTGTATAGAGAATTTTTTGAGCAGAAGGGGTAATGAAAATCAATAAAATGCCAGAGTGTGAAGATGTAGATGGATCATGGAAGCAAGATTCTAAGATACAAAAAGAAACAGTATGAGATAAAAGGTTTAAATCAAATTGAAAGATAATATTCATGTCTAATAAGGCCACAATCAGTTTAAATAACAACATGTGAAATATGTGATGCTCAAGGTTCACCAATTTTTTTTTTTGCAAATTCAATCTGATTACTTACTTTAAAATATTTCTCATCAGCAGATTGAAAGCATCTCTTGCTGACCTGCAGAAGTTTTTGCCATATATTGCAATCTGAGGAAAACAATTATTATTCTGGAGTCAGTAACAGACTAACAAGGCCAACAGACAATTCAACGACAGGAACATGAATTAATTCTCTTAACACCCAGACAACTACTTTCATTCCTCTTTCCAACATTTGGGTATGTGGGAGACTTGGGACCTGTGTAACGTCAATTCTGCATAGCTGTCAGGGGTGTTGACAATAAGGTGTGCCTCGGATGCTATATGCCTGTAAACTCCATGGGAATTCAGAGGTAGATCATCTTCTTAAATCTCAGGATATGGCTTCTGTCTTTGAAGTGTTTTGGCTAGGATTCGTTGTGAATGGATTATATGTTGCAGCATTCACATTAAAAGTTATTTTCAGGAATGTTCCCTCTATCCCCTACACTCTGAAGAGTTTTGATCAGGAATGGATGCTGTATTTTTTCAAATGCTTTCTCTACATCTATTGAGAGGATCATACGGATCTTGTTTTTTCTCTTGTTGATATGATCTATATCACATTGATTGCTTTATGAATGTTTAACCAGCCTTGCATCCCAGGAATAAATCCCACTTGGTCATGGAGGGAACATTCCTCAGCATCTTAAAAGCCATCTACGAAAAGCCCACAGCAAATATCATTCTCAATGGGGAAACGCTGAGAGCCTTTCCCCTAAGATCAGGAACGCGACAGGGATGTCCACTCTCACCACTGCTATTCAACATAATACTAGAAGTCCTAGCCTCAGCAATCAGGCAACAAAAAGAAATAAAAGGCATTCAAACTGGCAAAGAAGTAGTCAAACTCTTCCTCTTCACAGATGGCAGGATACTGTACATAATAAAACAAAAAGACTCTACCCCAAGATTGCTAGAACTCATACAGCAATTCGGCAGTGTGCCAGGATACAAAAGTCAATACCCAGAAATCAGTGGCATTTCTATACACGAACAATGAGACTGAAGAAAGGGAAATTAAGGAGTCAATCCCATTTACAATTGCACCCAAAAGCATAAGATACCTAGGAATAAACCTAACCAAAGAGGTAAAGGATCTATACTCTAAAAACTACAGAACACTTCTGAAAGAAACTGAGGAAGACACATAGAGATGGAAAAATATTCCATGCTCAGGGATTGGAAGAATTAATATTGTGAAAATGTCTATGCTACCCAGGGCAATTTATACATTTAATGCAATCCCTATCAAAATATCATGGACTTTCTTCACAGAGTTGGAACAAATCATCTTAAGATTTGTGTGGAATCAGAAAAGACCCTACATAGCCAGGGGAATATTAAAGAAAACCAGAGCCAGAGGCATCACAATGCCAGATTTCAGGTTGTACTACAAAGCTGTGGTCATCAAGACAGTGTGGTCCTGGCACAAAAACAGACACACAGATCAATGTAACAGAATAGAGAATCCAGAAATGGACCCTCAACTCTATGGTCAACTAATATTTGACAAAGCAGGAAAGACTATCTACTGGAAAAAGGACAATCTCTTCAATAAATGTGCTGGGAAAATTGGACAGCCACATGCAGAATGAAACTAGACCGTTCCCTACACCAGATACAAACTCAAAATGGATGAAAGATCTAAATGTGAGACAAGAATCCATCAAAATCCTAGAGAACACAGGTGACACACTTTTTGAACTTGGCCACAGCAACTTCTTGCAAGATACATCTATGAAGGCAAGGAAAACAAAAGAAAAAATGAATCATTGGGATTTACACAAGATAAAAAGCTTCTGCACAGCAAAAGAAACAGTCAACAAACTAAAAGGCAACCTACAGAATGGGAGAAGATATTTGCAAATGACCTATCAGATAAAGGGCTAGTATCCAAGATCTATAAAGAACTTATTAAACTCAACAGCAAAGAAACAATCTAATCATGAAATGGGCAAAAGAACAGAAATCTCACAGAGGAAGACATAGACATGGCCAACAAGCACATGAGAAAATGCTCTGCATCACTTGCCATCAGGGAAATACAAATCAAAACCACAATGAGATCCCACCTCACACCAGTGAGAATGGGGAAAATTAACAAGACAGGAAACCACAAATGTTGGAGAAGATGCGGAAAAAAGGGAACCCTCTTACACTGTTGGTGGGAATGTGAACTGGTGCAGCCACTCTGGAAAACTGTGTGGAGGTTCCTCAAAGAGTCAAAAATAGAGCTACCCTAGGACCCAGCAATTGCACTGTTGGGGATTTACCCCAAAGATAGAGATGCAGTGAAACGCCAGGACACCTGCACCCCGATGTTTATAGCAGCAACATCCGCAGTGGCCAAACTGTGGAAGGAGCCTCAGTGTCCATCGACAGATGATGGATAGAGAAGATGTGGTCTATGTATAATGGAATATTCCTCAGCCATTAGAAATGACAAATACCCACCATTTGCTTCAACGTGGATGGAACTGGAGGGTATTATGCTGAGTGAAATAAGTCAACCGGAGAAGGACAAACATTATATGGTCTCATTCATTTGGGGAATATAAAAAATAGTGAAAGGGAATAAAGGGGAAAGGAGGAAAAAATGAGTGGGAAATACCAGAAAGGGAGACAGAACATGAGAGACTCCTAACTCTGGGAAACGAATTAGGGGTGGTGGAAGGGGAGGTGGGCAGGGGGTGGGGGTGACTGGGTGACGGGCACTGAAGGGGACACTTGATGGGATGAGCACTGGGTGTTATTCTATATGTTGGCAAATTGAAAACCAATAAAAAATAAATTTATAAAAAATCTCCATATTCCCTCTAGGAAATAAGTAAAACATTCAGTTAGGTCTTGTTGATGCCCACACATTCTCTAAAGATATGTAAATCCCAAAATTAGAAAGTTTTTTTTTCTTAGAGTGAAATATAGACTAAGCTCTTCTCCCACTAAACTATGCCAAAGCCACACAAAATCTTTTCAGTCCAGCACATTTCTAAGGTAAATAATACCTCCCTCCTTAAAAAGATATTAACGGTAATAATGAAATACAGTTAAGATTATTATCTCAACTAGGAAAGCATAGCCCTGAATCATGCATTGGATTCACAAATCCTAATATCGACATGATGATAAATTCAACTGCACGATGTAAAAAGTATTAGAGATGGAAATGTACACATGGTGTTTGGGCTTGCAAAGAAGAAATTTAGTAAATAAAAAATAATCTACTTACCATAACATAGGCATTTCTGTTAAAATACTTTATCACATTTTCCAAACACCAGAAACAGCATTTCAGGCAGCATTGTAGAAATTTAGATATGTTGTTCTGGGGGTCTATGAAAATGAAATATTCAGATCTATTAATGATTTAATTAAAAATTAATTTTAATTTTGATTATGAATAAAAAAAATTTTAAGTAGGCTTTTAAAAAAATTTGGTCAAATGTATATGTAAAACTTTTGATTTTAACCATTTCAAGTGTACAATTCAATTGTGTACAATACTGTGCAATTCAATTCAATCCATTAAGTGCATTCATAATCTTATCCAACCATTATTACTATCCATTTCTAGAACTTTTCATCATCTCAAATAGAAACTCTGTGCCTATTAAACAATAACTCCTCATTCTCCCCTTTTCCTAGCTCCTGGTAACCTCTATTGTACTTTGTATGAATTTCATCTTCTGAATACCTCATATAAGTGGAATGATGCAATATTTATCCTGTCTTGCTTATTTCACTTAAAGTTTTCAAGGTTCATCATTTCATTCCTTTTTAGAGCTGAACAACATTCCATTACATGTATGTATATGCACATTTTGTTTATTCTTTTATCTTGGCTACTGTGAGTAACGCCAGTATGAATACTTGTGTGCAAGCATCTGCTTGAGTCCCTGTATTCAATTCTTTTGAGTATGCATCTATAGAAGTGAAATTGCTGGATCATATGGCAATCCTGTTTTTGACTTTTTGAAGAAGCACCATAATCTTCTCCACAATGATAATAGCATTTTACATTGCCACCAGCAATACACAAAGGTTCTCAATTTATCCTCATCCTATGTATACTTGTTTTTTTTTTCTTTTTTTAAAAATAGAAGCCATTCTAATGGACATGAAATGGTACCATTACTACAATTTTGATTGGCAGTTCCTTAATGAATAATACTGAGCATCTTTCCATGTGCTTATTCACCATTTGTGTATCTTCTTTGGAGCAACATATATGCCAATCCTTTGTAGAAAGGACCAAGATGGTGACATAGGAGGCCCCTGAACTTCCCATCTTCCACAGATGCACCTAAAGTACAGCTACACATTGAACAATTTCCTCTGAGGAAAAACAAAACAAAAAACAAAAAACAAACAAAAAACAAAAAAACAGAAACTAGCTGAATGACTCCTACCACATCAGGCAACTGAGAAAATAACCACAGTGAAATGGATAGGAAAGGCCGAGACAAACGAGCTGTAATTATAGTATGGCACAGAACCATACTATAAGAAAGATAACCCCAACTCTCAGCCTCTTCCTGAGGAGTAAAGGGTTTGGATAGTACCTATAGGATTCCAACTTTTAAGGCTCCCACCTAAGCGACAAGCCCCAAAAACTCTTAGCTCTGACTTCCAATGGAGTTTATAACCACAAGTCTCACAGTAGTATAGAAAACAAAGAAGCTAGTTCTTTACATGCCAGCACTCACTGTGGCTGTCCTCCTCAGGGATTAGCACAGAGGAAGCATGAAAAAAGATGTCCATCTTCCAGTCTTTTCCTGGAAGGGGGCAGACTAAATGCTTTACAACCCACTGCCTGAGCGTCTGGCTTTTCATTTGCACACGTCTAGGTGCTAGCTGCAGTCCTTCATGGAGTTGTCCAGGGGAGCCAGTGGGCACTTCTACTACTTTCTCCCTCTAGCTCACTCCAGTTTTAAAATAAGAGCACTAATTCCTCTTTGGAAGGAGATTTTACACATGCTTACTGCCCTAGCTTTTGCAGCTACTGCCTAAGGGATGGTCCACACCTTCCCTGGCTCTGATGGTAAATGAAGGTTGCACTAAAAAGTCCCACAGGGCTAAAACAAACAACTCAGTTTTTAAGTGGTGTAGGAGCACCCTCCTCCAATCCCAGCATGGCTATATACCTTGGCTCAGTGATGAAGGAATAGGCAAATATCCATTTTCCAGTTTCTCTGTAAAAAAGGCTTAACTAAACACTTTCCCAGCTGCTAAGTGTCTGGTTTCTAATCATCTTGCATACAGGTTCTGACTGTGATCCTTCCCTTTGGAACACTGAGAGGTCTTGGCACATACTCAACTATTGGGGATCATTAAGAATAACTGTGGTGGCTAGGACAATTACAAATGCTTGAGAGCCCTAAAGCTTGAGCTGGGCTAATTGATGAGATTCATCTCCTACGTGAGACCAGTCTGTCAAGACTGGGAGAAGCGACTATTTTACCTAATGCAAGGAATCCACCATGCAGTCAAGAAAAAAATGAAGAGGGGAATATGTTTCAAACAAAAACCAAAGTAAATCTCCAGAAACTGATGTTTCAGAAGTAAGTGGTCTACCTGCCGGAGTTTGAAATAATGGCTATAAAGATGCTCATCAAGGTCACAGAAGCAATGCATGAACAAAGTGAGAATTTTGACAAAGGGACAGAAAATAAGAAAATATTAAACAGAACTTGTAGAACCAAAGAATAGAACAACAGACTTAAAAAGTACAATAGAGGGTTTTAATCAAGCAAAGGAAAGGATCAAGCAGAGGAAAGGATCAACAAACTCAAATACAGGGCAGTAGAATTCATCCAATTAGAGAACTAAAAAGGAAAAAGAATTGAAAGAGCGATGGATTTATTGAACACCATCACGCAGAGCAAAATGGAGGTCCCAGGAGAAGAGAGAGAGAAAGGGGTAGTAAGTTTAACTGAAGAAATAATGGCTGAAAACCCCCCTAATCTGGAAAAACAGACACATTTAGATCCAGAAAGTCTAAAGAATTCATACTGAAACACATACAATTAAATTTTCAAAAGTCTAAAGGCAGTTAAAGGCAGAAGAGTGGCTTTTTACCTTTTTCAGGGTAAAAAAAAAAGTCACAGAAAAGTGACTTTTCTGCAGAAATGTATAGGCCAGAATAGAGTATAATGACATAGTCAAAGTGATGAAAGAAAAAAATTGCCAAGCAAGTAACTCTATGTGGCAAAACTGTCTTTAGAATTGAGAGATAAAGTTTTCCAGACAAAAGGTAAAAGAGTTCATCATCACTAGATCAGCCTTACAAGAAATGTTAAAGGGAGCTTCTAAAGCTGAAACAGAAGGGTGCTAATTAGTAACATGAAAATATGTGAAAGTATGAATTCACTAGTAAAAAAGTAAATATATAGTTAAATTCGGAATAATGGTGGCAGGTAAATCACAACTCTAGTATAAAGATGAAAATACAACATATTAAAGGTAACTATAAAATCGAACTTCAATTTAAAAAAAGGATCAGGGATCCCTGGGTGGCGCAGCGGTTTGGCGCCTGCCTTTGGCCCAGGGCGCGATCCTGGAGACCCGGGATCGAATCCCACGTCGGGCTCCCGGTGCATGGAGCCTGCTTCTCCTTCTGCCTATGTCTCTGCCTCTCTCTCTCTCTCTCTGTGTGTGTGTGTGTGTGACTATCATAAATAAATAAAATAAAAGGCCACCTTTTAAAAAAAAAATAAAAAAAAATAAAAAAAGGATCAGAGCATGGGGAAGTCAGAGCAAAGTGCAGTGTGGAACTCTATGTTGGGTCATGGAAGAGAAAATGGATATTAGTAGAAAAAGTTGTGAACTCCACTTAAGGTTGGTAGTTTAATTAATAATGTCACAATATTAATTTCTTGGTTTTGACACAAATACCATGGTTTCATGAGATATTAATTTAAGGGAAACAGAAGAGAGCAAAGGAACTCTCTATCTTTGCAACTCTTTTGTATATCTAAAAGTATCACAAAACAAAAAAGCTTATTTAAAAAAAAGTGAAAGGAGAGGAGCTAGAGGAAGAAAGAAAATGGAATATAATCAACTCATTTTCTGTCCATTTTTCAGAAAGGCAAAAGCACACAGCAGTAAGAACTCTGGTTTATTCTGGAGTCACAACTTTTTTGTGACCTGACAAAAGCATTTCCAAACCTCAATTCCTCTATTATTATAAAATAATAATACTTACCCTCAAAGACTCTCATGAGTTTTAAATGAAAAACAGAATGTAAAGTGCTTAAAGCAGTGACTGCCAACTGCTACACTTATACAAGTGTCATTTATAATGTTGCAATTTATCTTTAAAATGGACTTTCCAGAAAAACAAAAATAACTACAATAATTTGTTAATAGATACAAAATATAAAAAGGTGTGAATTGTTTCATCAAAAACATTGTAACATGAATGTGGGGAAAGTGTAAAAATGTAGAGCTTTTGTACACATTTGAAATTAAATTATGAGCTTAAAATATACTGATAAAACTATAACATATTTTATGTAAGATATAAAACAGCCAGGAAACAATGAGCAAAATGGCAAACTAACTCTATATTGATAATGTAAATGAACTAAATTCTCCAACCAAAAGACAGAGTGGCTGAGTGACTTTAAAAGAAAACCTCAACTATAAGCTACCTACAAGAGTCTCACTTCACCTTTTAAAAACACATATAGAATGAAAGTGAAGGATTGGAAAAAGATTTTTCATGCAAATGAAAACCAAATAAAAGTGGGAATAGTTATATCAGACAAGATAGACTAAGTCAAAAACTATAACATGAAGGTCATTATACAATGATAAAGGGATCTATTCATCAAAGGATTTTAAAAATTGTAAATATTTATGTACCCAACATTGGAATACCTAAATATACAAAGAAAATATAAACAGATGTGAAAGGAGAAATACATAACAATAGTAGAGGACTTAAATACCCCACTTTCAACAATAGATCATCCAGATAGAAGATCAAAAAGTAAGTATTGGACTTAAACTATACGTTGATCTAACAGATTGGACATTTACAGTACAGTCTATCCAAATATAGAAGAAATACACATTCTTCTAAAGTGTCATATTATGGAACACTGTCTCGGATAGATCATATGCTAGATCACAAAACAGGTCTTAATAAAAGTAAGAAGACTGAAATCATATCAAGCATCTTTTCCAACCATAACAGTATGAAACTAGAAGTCAATTACAAGAAGAAAAGTGGAAAATTCACCAGTGTGTGGAGATCAAACAACATGCTATTGGACAACCAGTGAGCTAAAGAGGAAATCAAAAAGGAAATCAAAGAATATCTTGAGACAAAACTGGAAACACAACATGCCAACATATGAAATGCAGCAAAGTAGATCTAAGAAGGAATTTCATAGCAATGAACACCTACATTAAGAAAAACAAAAGAGGGCAGCCCCGGTGGCTCAGCAGTTTAGCCCCACCTTCAGTCCAGGGCATGATCCTGGAGACCCGGGATCAAGTCCCACATCAGGCTCCTTGCATGGAGCCTGCCTCTCCCTCTGCCTGTGTCTCTGCCTCTGTGTCTCTCATGAATAAATAAATAAAATCTTAAAAAGAAGAAAAACAAAATATCTCAATTTAACTTTACACCTTAAGGAAGTAGAAAAAGAAAAACAGACGAAGCACAAAATTAGTATAAGAAATGGCAAATATCAGAGTGGAAATGGATGAAATAGAGATTAAGAAGACCATAGGAAAGATCAGTGGAAATAACAGTTTTTTGAAAAAACAAAATTGACAAATCTTAGCTAGACTAAGGAACAAATACAGAAATGAAAGAGGAGACATTACAGTCAATACCACAGAAGTACAAAGGATCATAAGAGACTACTATGAACAATTGTACACAAATCAGATAACCTGGAAGAAATGGATAAATTCCTATAGATATACAACCTACCAAGACTGAATTATGATGAAATAGAAAATCCATAAAGATTAATTACTAGTAAGGATTTTGAATCAAAAAAACTTCTTAACAAACAAAAGGCCATAGCCAGATGGCTTTACTGGTAAATTCTACCAAACGTTTAAAGAATTAATATCAATCCTTCTCAAACTCTTCCAAAAACAGAAAAGGAGAAACATTTTCAAATTCATTTTACAAGGCCAACATCACCCTGATAACCAAAGATAATGACACTACACAAAGAGAAAATTATAGGCCAATATCCCTAATGAACATAAATGTAAAATCCTCAACAAAATATCAGCAAACTGAATTCACCAGTACACTAAAATGATTATGTACTAAGATCAAGTGGATTTATCCAAGAGATGCAAGGATGGCTCAATATATGCAAATCAATAAATATGATGTACCACATTAACAAAATGAAGGATAAAAATCATGATCATCCTGGTAGATGAAGAAAATTCACTTGATAAAACCCAGCCTCCTTTCATGATAAAAAAAAAAAAACTCCATAAATTGGTTATAGAAGGCCTCAACATAAGAAAAGCCATATATGGAAAGACCCTGGCTAACATACTCAATGGTAAAAAGCTGAAAGCTTTTCCTCTAAAATCAGAAACAAGCCAATGATGTCCACTCTTGCCATTTTTATTCAACATAGTACTAGAAGTCCTAGTCATAACAATTGGGCAAGAAAAATAAAAGGATTAAAACTGGAAAAGAAAAAGTAAAATTGTCTTTGCAGATCACATGATTTTATAGAAAGCCCCTACAGTCCACCAAAAAACAAAAAAACAAAAAACAAAACAAAACAAAACCAATAAACAAAAAACTCTATTAGAACCAATAAATGAATTTAGTGAAGTTGCAGGAAACAAAAATCAATATACAAACTCAGTTGCATTTCTATATAGTAACAACTGACTAATGAAAACAGAAGTTAAGAAGACAACCCCAGGGAAGCCTGGGTGGCTTAGCAGTTTAGTGATGACTTCAGCCCAGGGCCTGATCCTGGAGACCCAGGATTCAGTCCCGCATCAGGCTCCCCACATGGAGCCTGCTTCTCCCTCTGCCTGTGTCTCTGCCACTCTCTCTCTCTGTCTCTCATTAACCAATCAATCAATCAAACAAATCAATCTTAAAAAAAAGGAAGACAACCCCATTTACAACTGCATCAAAAACCAGAAAATACCTAGAAACAAAATTAACTAAGGTGGAGAACTACTTGTACATTGAAAACTGTAAGCTATTGATTAAATAAATTAAAGACAAATAAAAGAAAAATACCCTATGATCATGGGTTGGAAAAATTAACGTTGTTAAATGTCCATAATACCCAAAGCATCTGCAAAATCAGTGCAATTTCTATCAAAATTCCAATGGCATTTTTCACAGAAATAGAAAAAATAGTCCTAAAATTTGTTTGGAACCACAAAAGACTCTGAATAGCCAAAGTAATTGTGAAAGAAGAACAAAGCTGAAGGTATTACACTTCCTGATTTCAAACTATAAGGCAACAGTAATCAAAATATGATAGCATTGGTAAAGAAATAGACACATAGATAAATGGAACAGAATCAAGAAGCCAATAATACACCCAATGTATATATGGTCAATTTTCAAAATAGGAGTCAGGAATATATAATAGATAAAGGTTAGTTTCTTCAACTCAATGATTCTGAGAAAACAATGTCCACATGCAAAAGAATAAAATTGGATCCCTATTTTACATCACACAAAACTACTCAAAATGGATTAAAAGATTTGAATGGAGACCTGAAACCATAAAACTCTAGAAGAAAACACGGGGGTAAGCTCTTTGGCATTGGTCTTGGCAATGATTGTTTGGATTTGATGCCAAAAGCAAGGGCAATGAAAGGAAAATAAACAAGCGAGACTGCATCAAACTAAAAAGCTCCTGCACAGCAAAGAAAACCATCAACAAAATGAAAAGGTGACCTATGGGATGGGAGAAAATATTTGCAAACCATATATGTGATAATGGGTGAATATCCAAAATATATAAGGCTCCTAGAACTCAATAGCAAAAATACTAATAACCCAATTTTAAAAATAGGCAAAGGACCTGCAGACATTTTTTTTTCCAAAAATAGATATACAGATGGCCCATAAGTACAGCAAATGGTGCTTGACCTTACTACTTATCAGAGAAATGCAAATCAAAACCACAGTGAGGTAGAGGAGACAAAAGATAAGGATGTGGAGGTGAAGATGTGGAGAAAAGGGAACTCTTGTATACCATCGGAGGGATGTACACTGGTGCATCCACTGTGGGAAACAGTATGGAAGTTCCTCAAAAAATTAAAAATAGAACTGCTATTTGATTCAGCAATTCCACTTCTGTGTTTATATCCAAAGAAAATGTAATTACTATCTCAAAGACCTATCTGTACTCCTGTGTTCACTGCAGCATCATTTATAATATCAGAAGTATGAAAACAACATGCATTCAAGTGGATCAATGGATAAAGAAAATGCGGTACAGATACACAATGGAACATTATTCAGCTTTTAAAAAGAAGGAAACACTGCTTTTGCAACACAGATGAACTTGAAGGGTATGATGCTAAGAGAAATAAGCCAAACAGAAAGGCAAATAAACATGATATGATACTCCTATGTAGAATCTTTAAAAAATATTGAATAGAGAGCAGAGTGGTGGTCACTACAGGCTGGGGGGTGGGGGAAATAGGGAAAGCCTGGTAAAAAAAAAAGTATAAATTTTAAGTTATAAGATGAATAACACCTTTGGATCCAATGTATAATGTAGTGAATATAGTTGATGCTACTATGCTGTATAATTTAAACTTGCTTGTAGAGAACTTAAGCACTCTCGTGGAAGGAAGGGAAGGGGGGGAGGAAAGGGGGGAGGGAAAAAGAAAAAAAGAAAAATATGTGAGATAATGAACAAAATAAAGTACAAAGTAGAGCTTGTAAACTATACGTTATGTGTAAAAATTTATGCTGATGACACCCACATTTATATTTTAAGCCTGACTCATCCTGAGCTCCAGACTTGAAACTGCCTGACGTCTCCACCACGCTCCTCAATATTAACACGCCAGAAACGGTTTTTCATCTCTTCTTTGAAATTTTCTTCTTCTAGTTTCTACATCTTAGTAAATGGCACTACACACTTTCTCTCTCTTTCCTTCACACCACTGCTCCTCTTCCCCTCCTCCCCTCTCCTGCCCCGTATCTCATCTCTCACAGCAAGTCCTGTTGGCTTCTCTTTCCAAACATATCCCTAAATCCAGCCACTTCCATCCTTGTTACCCTAGTCCAGCTTGCACTCATCATCGTGTTTCCCTCAACTCCCTGCCCCGACCCATTCTCTTCACAGAAGTCAGGAAGCCTGAGAAGAGATGAATTCTGGAGTCTTACCTTTAAGACGGCGGTCCAAGTACTCTAGGACTATTTTAAACATTTGAATTAATGCAAGAAGTAAAGATCCGAATGCGAGGGACCCTGTGTGATATCTGGGCAAAGATAAAACGAGAAAGTTAAAAGATCTTTACTATAACAAAAAGGATGCTACAATTTTAATAGGTAAAAGGGGTCTGCAGAAAGACAGGAAAGAATTTCTTATGCTTTCTTATTCAGGTTGATAAAGGTCCTCATAGAGGATTTTAAATGATTCACATCTCTTTTGCCCTTCATCTACAAAAATGATACCAATAGCCTTTCATCATAAAATACAACGTTTGAGCTAAGCAAGAGAGACAGAGCCACGTTAATTCTTAATTTTTATCGTGGTGCCCTCCTCTACTACTTCTCTTCAGTAAGAGAAGGCTTTTAGAAGGATATTGGCCCGGGTAGGGATTGTAAAAGCTGTGGCTCTAAAAGCAGACAGAGCCAATGGACATCCATGAATCTTAAATCATACCTTTGACCTCATTCGTAACTTCGCCACGTGAATGATAAAGGCATACGATTGAATCATAAGCACACTAAACCTAACTGGGTAGATAGAGGTACGATTCAACGTGGAACTTACCGTATGGCTCGTCCAAATGCAGTAAAAAGTGGATATGGTGGGATGTCATCGGGTTTTCTGAAGGCCCAGTAATAAGAAGCAAAGGCACCAGCAAGGGCACACTGACCCAGTGCAATGACAAAGTTTATAAGCCAGAAAAAGACAAATAGATTGAACATCTGGAAAGTAGGGACATACTGATGGTACAGGCTCTTTCCACCATAGAAAGCAAAGTTACACTGAGCCTCAGGGCAAGCTTTGGCAATTTCAGTTGTATTAAAAATCTGTACTCAGGGGAAAAAAAAAAAAAAGACAATAGAGTTAATATGAAGTGCCATTCCAAGATAACACCTTCCCTGACTTCTCGTCTTGTGTAGCCCCAATTGCATGTCCTCCTTTTCTCCCATTAGCTTCTGCTGTTAGTCCTATTTTTTTTTAATATATAGGGTTTTTTTTTTTTTAGGATTTTATTTATTTGAGAGAGAGAGCGCGCATAAGAGAGCAAGTATGAGAGAGCACGAGTGCAATTAAGGGGAAGGGCAGAGGGAGAGGGAAGCAGACTCCCCACAGAGCAGAGAGCCCAACTCAGGGCTTGATCCCAGGACCCTAGGATCAGGGCCTCAGCCGAAATCAAGAGTTAGCCACTTAACCAACTGAGCCACCCAGGCGTCCCTGTTACTCCTATTCTTCTATCCCACCACTTTATATCATTCCTTAATGAGCTCTAGAAAGTATTTCATTTTCCATCATATGTTCACCACTCTGCACCCACTAAAATTTCACATTTACTAGTGTTGTTGTTGAACTCGGGAAATAGTGCTTATCTTCATTCTGCCCACCATTTTCAGTGCTCTACTGCTAACACTGGACCCCCCCTTTCCTTCTCAACAGTGATCCCCATTAATGTCTCTATTTCAAAATGATTTTTACAACTGCTAGGTGAAATGTAGTAGAGTTCTATATTGAAGTAAGAGAGAGAGAGAGAGAGAGAGAGAGAGAGTCTTTGACTTACCTCTGGGTTACAGGTTGTATTTTCATGTTTGCATTTCCCTTCTGGGGCTATGACTTTGTATATAGGTACCCCTGACGTAGCCAAGTAACTGGGGTAACCTATTAAGGATAAACTATTTGCTGGTATATTGAAAGTAGACAGACAAAAAAAAAATAATGCAAATAACTCAAAAGTCCACGGAGAGATAACTTCAAAAAACTTCTAACCTTTTAATAATTTATACATTTTTTTCAGAGCTGGAATAACACAACATGAGTCAGCTGCACTGAGTGTCCCCTTCACAATAAAATACAAAGGAATTTTCTTAGGTTATTGCCAAGAAGAATTACCATATGTGAAAACAAAATAAAACAAAATCTACCACATGGCCTATCTGGGGTGGGGGGGGGGGGGGATTCAATCAGTAGACGAACTTTTTTAGAGCTCAGCAAAAAAAAAAAAAAAAAAAAAAAACCTTTAGGATGTTCCTAGTCTTCTCAGGATGGGAAGCACTAGACACAAACTCCTGGTTCTTGAATAGTAGTATGAACCTGAGGTTTAAAGATGTCAATTACCAAAGGATACATTGCTATCACTGCCCAGTAGGCAATACAGATGGAGATGAAAATGAAAGTTAAAATTGGATAAATTAATGTAGTAGGGATGCATCCAATGGCTCTGAAATAAAGCAAATATTTGAAATTCAAAATGATTCAGAGATATAACTTCTTAATTAAATCTTTATCTGTTAAACTAGAAATAAATTTTTAAATTGACTTTTAAATTTTACTTATGTGTTATTTTCAGGAAAAAACCATACAGAAACTTGGGAGGAACTTTGGGGGAACTTCTGACGGGAATCAAATATAAACATTAAAAGAAGGCCTCTAATTTACTAAAAACAACACAAGTAAAATTTAATAGCCAATTTAAAAATTTAAAATTCTTTAAGAATATGCTAGAATGATCAGCAAAAAAGAGCCAGTGGTAATTACCACCATTCTTAGAATGAATTCAGTCTAAAGCTTATTTCTCATACCAATTAATTCCAGCTCTTAGTTGCCCTTGAAAAAAATCATCAACCTGTCACAGTTGTATTGGCCCTTTACACACGCGTGCGCGCACACACACGCAGAGGTGTAACAGTGGGGCAAGTTACAGTGAATTGCACAACATCATATTAGTTAAAAAAAAAAAAACCAGCAAATCAGTAGTTTCCAGTGGCTAATGATAGGGCTGCAGTTACAGGAAGGTGAGAGAGAGTTTAACACACTGCTTGTTAACTATTTAAACCATTGGATTCAAGTGTTATTATGGAAGACAATTTTGTTAGAATAATCCTTACAGACTACTTAAAATAATGTGGTCTTTGATCATTAAGAACTTAGTTTTTAATCATTCTAAATAGAATGCATGGTCTGTTGGCTTATAGTCGTTCTTTTCATATTTCTTCCATCCATTATTCAAAAGCTTAAAGTATTATCCTCAAGTGACCTTTTGGAATAGTTTAGAAACTAGGAGGTGTCATTACCTCTTAGCATGAGTTTTAGTGTTTATTTTATAGCATTTTTAAACGAAAATGGCTCCAGGTATAACGTGTTCTGAATTAAGAGTCTGGTGCTCCTAGCATCAATTATTCTATTAGCAAATTTTGTCACTCTAACTGACTTTATAGAATTATGAGGATTTGAGGTTTTGCAAATGATCTCAACCATCAATATTGTAGGATTCAGTATGGGAATAATACAATATATAATACAAGGTACTTTTATATAGCACTCTATCACTTACTTTCACATGTTATTCTGACATACATTTGGTGTTTAAAAAAAGTGCTAATACATGGACTACACAGTTTGAGCCTTATTTCATCCTATGATAATTGAGGTTTGGGAACACTGAAGGATTTGTCAGCATGACCTTTCTAATAAGTGGCAAAGTCTGAACTTCAGTCTTCTTGAATGGAAAGCAGATTTCTCTAACAAGTCTTAAAGGGGAAGTCTCTGGACATGTACACAATAGGCAGTGACTGATGTACATTATGTGAGTTTCTCCATCAGGGCCTTACTTGCTCCCTTCCTTCAGCAGGGTAATGGAGATGCGGATTCGTTCCCTGAGGAAGATCAGCATGAGGATGATAAACACTTCAAGAATGCAGAGTATTATCACTTTAAACAGGAAAAAAAGAATTAGTGTGTGATATACAAATCAACCCCAAAACACAATCTTTCTCTGCAAAAGTTGAGGGCTGAGTCTCATGGTTATTTCTGCCAATTCTGACACTCCACAGTTTGGGCAGTGCAACCTCTCCAAAAGTGCCAATCTTAGAAATTCACTCTCAAACCCTCCAAGAAAGGCTAAGAAATCTTGATTAAAACATTTAGCTACGGTTTGAGCAACTCAATTGGTCAGGCTTCATTTCACCTATTGAAACATTTCACAAAATTCGTACACATGAGAGAAGGACGGACGGCTGCAGGCAGCTCTATTTTAGGTGTTTTTCACTTTCACTTCATTGAGTAAGAGAATTATTACAGAAGAAACTCCTTGAGCTGTCACTGTACACAATGCCTCTTCAGTAACTGGCCTTGCTGACTGACGGGCAGGCTCTTGATGGCCACACTTTTACCCTGTGACTCTACCCATCACGGCTACCCTTGATGGAATCAGGCTGTAAACCCAACCCTGGTCTGATAAAAGTCTCAGAATTAGAACTAAGGGAATCTACTTCAGTTTTGAATTGAAGGTTATGAACCTCTTGAACTTCAAGCTCTACAAGCTTAATGAACTGTGTCAAAACCATCTTTTCGTGAGATAAGTGAATTTGCAAAGACAGAATAAGACATCTGTGAATTTAAGAAACGGAGCAGAGAGGCAATCTTGAGTTCTTTTGGCTTTCTGTGTTTTCCTGGATCCAAGTACCCTGGAAAGTCCAGCTGCTTTCCTGCCTCCCCGCCCCGCGCCCCCCCCCGCTTTTTTTTTTTTTTTTAGTTTGGTGAGACACTGTTATATCCTTACAATAAGTACCAATGCCTTGCTCCAGCTTATTCTGATTTTTATTTCTTTTTGGCTACCTTCAATTAGTTTCTCTTTACTTTAAGCCAGATGGTCCCACTTACTATATTTCCTCAACTCTAAGACACATTTTTAAATTAGTAATAACTTTTCAGGAAAAATAAAATCCTTCATTAAATGTCTTTTCGTCCTGATTTCAGCTATGTTAAAAAGTGAAAAGTAATGCATGCTGAAATTAAGGAAATATAGCACTGCTAATAACACAACCTGAAATTATAGAAGAAACTAAATGGAAATTTAAATTCCCACCTCTGAAAGAATCTGCTCTATTACATCCTTGCTAGATAGTTATCCTGTTCATGCCCGAGCACTTCAAGTGACAGGGCACTCAGCACACATCGGTTAACATCTCCGAGCAGAAATCAGTTAACGCAGAGATGTGAGAGGATCTTAGTAATGTATCATCTTGCCACTATGTCTTCTTTTAGTTAAATCATGTATTTATGTTATCATGCATATTTGATTCTCTTAAAACAAAATGACTGCAAAGTTATGGAGGATAGCCATGATGAACTAAAATCATCATCTTTGGACAAACCTAAGAATACGAGATATGCCAAGAATCACTTTATATTCTGAAATTGCATTCATAAACAACATTGCATATGAAACGTAGACCTTTACAAAATTACATATCCAAGATGATTAGAGAAATTTTATTGTCTTTTGAGTTTATGTGCCTTTCTTGTATCTGAATAAAAGCAAACAATGGAAATCTATTTTTGAGACCCTGTAGAGAAGTTGGTATAACTAACTTTTCAGAGGAGGAGGCTAGAATAACTAATAGCAGAAATAAGATTAGAACCATCTCCTAACACAACCCGAGACTTATAAAAACGATAATTTTTGTATGTAGAACTCTACTTATTTTAAGTGTTTTCATCAATGAGTATAATTTCACATTATGCCCTTTTGATACCTAGAATTGTGTCCAAACACAGAGCAAGTAATCAATTAATGTCTGATAAATGGATTGTGAAAGTGGGGGCACAGTTGAGGAAACATTGGCATTGCTAGACTTGAAAATAAAAGCGAATTCTATATTTTCCTTAAAGGACATCCCTTAACTTATCCAGTGGCAGATTTTGATCAATCATGTCAATGATTTTTTGTGTTGAAGGCCCTTAAGAGACAGCAGTGGAATGACCACAGAACCTGTCACTATAAGATTCACCTGAGAATAAAACTAGAGGTTTCGATATATAATGGATGAGATTCATCATCTTTATACATGATAGATAATTGCAAGTAGATTCCTGAGAAGGTATGGATGGAATCACTCAAACTCAGGAAAAATGATAAGGATACAAGTTCCAAGATGCCTGATTTTTATATAGTTAAAAAGAAGGATATGAATGAAATAATCCTTCTGCAACGTATTTGAAAAAAAAAATGTTATAGGAAGGGAACTAATCTGCATGCAAGCTGGATGTGGGAAGCCAAAGAACATGAATGTGACATTTTGATTCAGCATGGCCTGAGGAAAAGAGAAAAATCAAATGTGGTGGACAAAAGGACCCTGGTGGGGGGTGCAAGTTCTGTGCAAGTTTAGGTCATGGAGCTTGCAAGAGCTTTTAGAAAAAAAAAAAAATCTCAAGATTATCCAAAACCTTTTGCTAAAAAGGCTTCTCATTATTCATTTTTCCCCCACATGCTTTGCTTCCAGGAAAGCAGTGTAGTAGATGGCCTAGGTCTCATTCTGGTCAAGTAGTATACTGTATCCTAGTAGTATAAACAACTAAAACAGCACACTTGTGATATGACATGAGCCTGTCCTTGAAAGCCTGATGACTTCTGGGTGAAGTGGCAAAATTGAGTTTTCACATTTATGGAGATGGGACTCATACCGGGCCCCATGATGTGCCCACAAAGATACTGCTCACCTCTGAGGCTATCTCTGGACTTCTTACCAGGCCTCCTTGAAATGTGTCTTGCTTGGCTCTCAATATGAAGAAGTTTTTTTTTAAAGCAACATGTAATTAGAGATTATTTTAAAATCTTGATTAAAGAACACAAAATGGTAAGATTATAATAAAACCATTTAAGAATATAAAATTAAAGCTATCTCTGAAATCATCTTGCTTTAAAAATTTTGCTAATATCACCCTTAACTAATTCAATAATCTGAACACTTCAAAAAACATAATTTTATTACTTATTATTCTAATTCCTGTAATAGTTTAAAAGTCTTGTTATGAAAAAATTGGTCATCCTTTTTCTGTTTTTAAAACAAGTTTGAAAAATTAAGCATTGTTTTTCCTTTTAAAACCCCTTTCTTGGATGTCAAGGTAATCGCTATAACCATCCACATCCAAACCATTTTAAGTAGAAGACAAGTAGTATGACATCATAGCAAAGTAATATTTTGTTAGATTACATCATAAATTCCCCTCAATGACCTTTCCATTTACTGAAGCTATTAAGATTATAGACACATTTACTTTAGTGACATTAATAATGAGTCTATTGAACAGGTTACACTAACCCAAGATTTTCTTTAGACAAAGATTTTCTTTCATTATTACTTCTTTAAGTAAACCAGTTTTTAAAATCCACTCACTAAATGCGAGCCATGTTTGTTTCAGTTGGAAGTACATGCTTAGATCAGTCTGAATCCCGAGGTCATACACAGATAAGTGAGAATTTGGCCGTCCCTGGAGATTGTTGTATTCTTGGTAACAGTGCCATATTCCTTGAAAAGGAAAGAAAAACAGACTAATATAAAATGCCATTTCCTGAAATACAAGCTATACACTTAAACACATCTATGTGAAATTGAACAGCATGGTCATTTCTACAAAGGCAGGATTCATATTTACATAGTAAGCATTTTATATACTTTTGACTAGAAACAATTTCAATGCCCATCAACAGGGACTGACTAAATTATGGTGTATTTGTATAATAGAATACTAGCTTTTCACATAAAGAGAAAGTATACTGATATTCAGTGATCACTGAGCTATTTCGTTAAGTGAAAAAAGATAAAAGGGACATAAAAAGTGTGCTATAATTCACATATGAATCACCTCTCTATATATTTTCTTGTACTTACATAAAGTGTCCCTGGAAGGATACAGAGAAATGTATTTTTTTTTTTTTTTTTTTTTTTTTTTTTTTTTTTTACTTTCAGGGAAGGAAACTTACTGACCAAGGAAAGAATAAGTAGGAAATTTCACTGTATAAACTTTATACCTTTTGAAATTTGAACCACATAAATATACAATTAATTTTAAAAGCAGATTTTTAAGAATCATTTAAGTTGAAAAATACTTTTGAATTAAAAAAATGTTTTTGGTGAAGTAAGTCTTGATGGAATTACCTAATGCATATTCTTATTAAAGATTGTATCCAGGCAAAGTAAATATGACTGGCTAGATTTCCCTGAGACACTGCATTTCAGACTGTAAAATGATTTTTTTTTTTTAAGATTTACTTATTTGAGAGAGAGAGAGAGAATATGAGTAGGGAGAGGGGCAGAGGGAGAGGGAGAGAATCCCAGACTCCCTGCTGAATGAGAGGCTGATGTGGGGCTCAATCTTATGACCCCAAGATCATGACCTGAGCCAAAATCAAAAGTCAGATGCTTAACTGAGTCACCCAGGCACCCCACAGACTGCACAATGAATCTTTAGATGATCTAGATAAAGTGGGAGTAAAAAGAAAAATAGAACTAAGGAGTTTATTTTTAGGACTAATGAGTCTGGTTTAGATCCATTGGAAAGGTTTTAGTAATAATGAGAAAAACTGCTTTTTAAACTCCAATTATAAACTAGTACTTTTTTTTTCCCTAGATAAAGATAAGGGGGTGAGGTATGTGGAGAAAGGCAAGACTAGACTAGAAGGGACATTTCTTAAAGAGATATAAGACAAGTATCTTTCAGGTCCCATTTTCCCAATGTATTTTTAAAAATGCTTTTGGTGGCACCTGGGTGGCTCAGTCAGTTAAGTGGCCAACTCTTGATTTTGGCTCCGTCAATCTCAGGGCATTGGATCAAGCTCTGTATTGGGCTCTGTGCTCAGCTGGGAGTTTGCTTGAGGATTCTCTCCCTCTCCCCTCCCCCTACTCACACTCTCTAAAATAAATAAATCTTTTAAAAAAAAAAGTAAAATAAAAATGCTTTGGAATATTTAATACATACAGAATTATATGTAGTTCTGTAGTAACAGATGTAGGTTTTTTTCAGGTGTAGGTTTTAAAGTATATAGTCAAATGAAACCTATGGATGCATTACCTAGTTTAAGACTTTATGATCTTAATTTTGCTCTAATTAAGCAAAATAATTTTTTTTCTTTTACCTGAGATCTTCATCCTATCATCTGCCAATTTCCACCAAAGAACAATTATTCTGAATTTTTTGCTTATCATTATATTAACAGAAAAATTTATTGAAATCTTTGAGATTCATAGCTTGTACAAGTTTTTAAATAATTTATCCTTATAGTTCTATGAATTTTGAATATATTTTCTTAGATGCATATAATTATGTATTAGAAGCCTGTATATTTAGAATTGGTATACCTTTTAAGCAAATTAAATCCCTTCTAACTCTAATAATGAATTTTATTTCAAAAACCATTTTGTCTGATTAATATAGCAACTGCAGCTTTCTTTTGGTTAATTACTTTAAATAAATTTATATATTTATACCTCTCACCAGTTTCTTCCAACATCTCCTCCACTACCTCCCATCTCTGGCAACTACTCATCTGTTCTCTGTATCTATGAGCTTAGTTTTTAATTTTAATTTTTAATTGAAAAACAGTTGACATACAATATAAGATTGGTATAACAGCAATGTGACAATTCTATACATTATAAAACACTTATTAGGGAAAGTATAGCTACCAACTGTCCTTGTATAAAGCTATTACTATTACACTATTATTGACTATATTTTCTATGCTGTACTTTGCATCCCCATGAGTATATTTTATAACTAGAAATTTGTACCTCTTAATGTCTTTAACCTATTTCATCCATCTCCCCACCCCTCTGGAAACCACCAATTTGTTCTCTAGGAGTTTGTTTCTGTGCCTGTTTTTTAGATTCTATGTATAAGTAACATCATATGGTATTTTTCATTGTCTCACTTCATTTAGCATACTATTTCTTTAGATTCATCCATGTTGTCACAAATGGCAAGATTTCATTCTTTTTAATCCATTTTTATCACTTTCTTTATCCATTCATCCATTAGATAGTTGTTTTCATATCTTGGCTATTGTAAATAATGTTGCAATGAACATGGGGGTGCATATATCTTTTTGAATTAGCTTTTTCATTTTTTTCAGGTAAATACCCAAAAGTGGACTTTTTGAATCAGATGGTAGTTCTAATTTTTTGAGGAACCTCCATACTATTTTCCATTATGACTGAGCCAATTTACATTCCTACCAAATATGCACAAGGATTCATTTTTCTCTACATCCTTGCTAACACCAATTTCTTGTCTTTTTGATAACAGGCATTCTAACAACAGGTATGAGATGCTATCCTATTACGGTTTTGGATCTGCATTTCCCTGATGATTAGTGATGTTGAGTACCTTTCGTGTAACTGTTGACCATCCAGTAGTCTTTGAGAAAATGTCTATTCAGATTTTCTGCCTATTTATAAATTGGGTTTGATTTATTTTACTTTTTTTTGGGGGGGGGAGGGGGGCTACTGAGTTGTGTGAGTTCTTTGTATTAGCTCCTTATCAGACATCTGGTTTGCAAATATTTTCTTCCATCCAATATGTTCCTTTTTTTGATGGATTTCTTTGCTGCTCAGAAGCTTTGTAGATTACATACTTCCACTTATTTATTTTTGCTTTTTATTGCTTGTGATTTTAGATCATATTAAAAAAAATCATTCCTAAGACCTGATAAAGGAGCTTACTGACTACATTTTCTTCTAGAAGTTTTATGGTTTCAGGTCTTATATTCAAGTTTTTAATCAATATTGAGTTAATTTTTGTGTAGGCTGTTAAGATAGTGGTACAGTTTCATTCTTTTGCATGTGGCTGTCCAGTTTTCCCCAACATGATTTATAGAAGAGACTGTTCTTTCCCATTGTATATCTTGGCTCCTTTGTGATAAATTAATTGAACCTATATGAGTAGTTTTATTTGGGGGCTCTGTTCTTTTTGTGACAGTATCATACTGTTTTTTAATCACTATAGCTTTGTAATATAGTTTGAAATCAGGGTATATGATACCTCCCAGTTTTGTTCTCCTTTCTCAAGGTTGCTTTGGCTTTTTGGTTTTGTGGGTTTGTTTTTTTTTTTGTGGTTCCATACAAAATTTAGGATTATATGTTTTACTTCTTTTAAAAGGGCAATTGGAATTCTGATAGGGATTTCACTGGATCTTTAGATCACTTTGGCGAGTATGCAGATCTTAATATTTATTCTCCCAATCCATGAGCATAGAATATCTTTCCATTTATTTGTGTCTTCTCCAACCTCTTTTATTAAGGTCTTACAGATTTCAATACCTAGGTCTTTTACCCCTTGTTTAAATTTATTCCTAGTTATATTTTATTCTTCTGATGCAATTGTAAATGGGATTATAAATGAATAGACTGGCCAGACAGAAAATCAGTAAGGAAACATCAGCCTTAAACAACACATTAGACCAGGTGGACTTAACAGATCTATCTAGAACATTCCATCTTAAAACAGCAGAATACACATTCTTCTCAGGTGCACATGGAACATTATCAAGGATGGATACTATGTTAAGCCACAAAATAAGTCTTAATAAATTTAGGAGGACTGAAATCATTTTAAGTATCTTCTTTGACCACAATAGTATAAATTAGAAATTAATTACATCAGAAAAACTGGAAAATTCACAAATATGTGGAGATTAAACAACATGCTACTGAACAACCAATAGATCAAGGAAGAAATCAAAAGGAAATTAAAAAATACCTTGAGACATATGAAAATGGAAATATACCATTGCAGGATACAGTAAAAGCATTTCAAGAGGGAAATTCATAAGGACACAGGCTACCTCAAGAAATAAGAAAAGTCTCAAATAACCTAACTTTATATCTCATGGAACTAGAAAAAGCACAAATGAAGCCCAAAGTTAGAAGGAGGGAAATAAAGATTAGAGTAGAAATAACTGAGAGACTAAAAAAGACAATATAGAAGATCAATGAGACTAAGAGCTGGTTCTTTTAAAAGTTAACCAAATGGATAAGTGTTTAGCTAAACTCACCAAGAAAGAGAAAACTCAAAATCAGTAATGAAAGAGGAGAGTTTACAACTGATACTACAGAAACACAAACAATCATAAGAGACTACAGTTGATCCTTAAACAGGGGGTTTAGGAATACCTACCCCCAGTGCAAAACCCCATATATAAATTTTGACTCCTTAAAAACTTAACTACTAATATCTGACTGCTGACCAGAAGCCTTACTGATACCATAAGCAGTCAATTAACACTTAATATTAACACTTGATATTTAGTATATCTATTATATATCCTTATAATAAAGTAAGCTACAGAAAATATTAGGAAAATCATAAGGAAAATTCATTTATAGAACTGTATTTATCCAAAAACATCAGCATATAAGTGGATATATGCAGGTCAAACCCATGGTGTTCAAGGGTCAACTATACTATGAACAATTATGTGCCAACAAATTTAACTGCTTAGAAGAAATGGATAAATTCCTAGAAACATACAACTTACCAAGACTGAATCATGATAAAATAGGATATCTGAACAGGCTAATTACTAGTAAGAAGATTGAATCGGTAATCAAAAACCTCCCAACAAACAAAAGGCCAGGACCAGATAACTTCACTGGTGAATTCTACCAAAATTCAAAGAGTTAATACCATCCTTCTCAAGCTCTTCCAAAAAAGAGAAGTGGAGGGAACATTGTCATACTTCTTCTACAAGGTCAGCATTACCCTGATACCAAAAATCAGACAAGGACACCACAAGAAAATGGAACTACAGGCCAGAACCCCTGGTGAACATAGGTGTACAAATCCTCAAAATATTAGCAAACTGAATTCAACAGTACATTAAAAATATCATATATCATGATCAAGTGGGATTTATTCCAGGGATGCAAGGATGGCTCAGGATTCACAAATCAGTAGATGTGATGCACATTAATGAAAGATAAAAATCCTATGATAAACTCCACATGATTAAAAGACATGATAATCTCCATAGATGTAGGAAAAGCATTTGAGAAAATTCAGCATCTATTCCTGTGTAACAACTACAACCAAGACTGTTTACTGAACATTACATAGTAAGCAGCTTTCTAAGGACCTTATTTACATTATTTAAAAAATTATTCACAGAATCCTATTGTATAGTTGAAGAAACTACTAATTAGACTGTATACCTGCAAAGGATCACACAGTTAATATGCAATGAATCTGGGACTGTGCGTTTTCAATCTCCACATCCATGTCTGTAACCCCACTGTTCTGTGGCTTCTCCTGTATAAATCTTAACTTGTTCTGGTCAATACGAATTGTTCCACTGATGTTCAAGGGCACTTGCCCACAAACAGCCTGGCTTTTTCTCTGCTCAGTAGGCTGCTTGCCCTAGTAAATAGACTGCTGTTAGTAGGAAATGGTTGGTTTCCCATGATATGGAGAAAATCGGTTGTCCAAGATAGTAGCAGAGGTCAGTTATACAGTATTATACTTCTCAATCTAGCTGGACATTTCCCCACCCAATGAGAGGCTTCAAGCTGACTTGCCACACCACTAATTGCTGAGCTAGTACTACCTAGGGAGTCAACGGGGAGCTGAAATTTGTTGTTTCGCCTGTACTTGCGATATGCTGGTGATCTTTCTCCCTCTTGCCACTGTCAACTTTGCACTATAGCCAATCTCAGATTTTTCTTTCTTCTTAAGACAAGTCAATGAAATCAATACGAGACTTTACTGTCTTTCCCTTCTTGATGACAATAAAAGAGTGACTGAATCACATGCCCAGGCTCTGTAGTGGTAAAGGGCAGAGTTTATTTTGGGCTCCAAGCAGAAACATACACAAAAGACTTTTAAACAAAAAGCTTTCTTAGGAGTCTTTGATTAAGGGCTAGTGGTTCTTATGCTCCTCAACCAGACTGACCCACCTTTTCACATGCAGCTGCACAGAAGCGGCAGATAAGGAAACCCTGAAGAGATAGGAAACTGTCTAGAAACCTATTGAGGATAACAGGGAGGACAGTAACAATAAACCAACACATGTTGAGTGTTTACTGTTTTTCAGATATTTTCAGATATAAGAGCTTTATATTCATTATCTCAGTTAATCCTCACAATCTTGTGAGATAGAAATGTATACCATGACTGTGCTGATGTTACAGATAAGGAAACTGGGTCTTATAATCATTAGGAAGCATTTCCAAAGTTCCTCAGTTATATGTGATGGAGCTGGGATTAGAATTCAGTCTAACTACAGAACCTGGGGAATTCAACTGTATTCTTATATTGATAGGTGTAAAACTCTTCCTTGAGTGGCAAAAATAGGAAATTGCTGTTCTTGGTGTCTTGGCTACCATGAAACGATTTTCAATCCAAATGGTATTGTAGGAGGATTTATTCTGGAATAGAGACCTCTCAAAAATTCATCTATTGGCCTTTATGCCTATTAGAACTATGACGGGAGCTGCCATAAATGCTATACTCTTCCTGGGGGGAAACTTTAGCTCCTTCTTTGGTGTTCACACTGCACCTGTACTGCTTTTGAGGGGACTGAGCTACTGGTTAGAATGTCAACCTTGATAGAAAGGAGCTCTCCATCCAAAGGTTGTAATTCAGAATACTTGCCTCTAGAGGGTGATACCTCATTATGGAGTACTGGCCAATTACTAGAATGTGTGGCAGTACCTGGATTAAAATTACTAAATTGAAAGAAAAATAGATCACACTTCTGTAATTATACAGACAGAAAAATTAAAGGAATAAAATAAGTTTTCTGAAATGTTTTTCATTAACCTAACAGGTGTTGTTTTAGTTTTTTTTTTACTTCCTTTTTTAATGACGATAAGGCATGGGACCAAAGGTCAGTAAGAACAAGAGTAGAGCATTTTGATAGCATCTTTTTCAAGATGAAGATAAAAGTTACAGAAATAATATATGTAAAGTTAATTTTTTTAAATTAATTTTTCTCAATATTTTGGGGGTGGGAAGTAAATAGTTTAAATTCACTGCAAGTTAAGTGCTTTCTGGTAATTAAAAATGCCAACTGAAAAGAAAAGGACTATTTTGATATTTAGTGATTTTTAAGAGGGGTGATACCTACCATAACCTATAATTCCAATCACACCCACCATGAAGACCCAGAAGAGGATTCCAGCTATGAACCTCAGGAGTATCACAAACATACAACTAAGAAGCATGGCGATAGTCAGGCCTCTAGAGGAAAAAGCATACAACACACACAGGGGTCAAGTGTGTTAAACATAACAAAGTTAAAAGCAAGGCAACATTTTCTATCCAAAATATTTCTCAGACTATTTTATCTGGCTATAGAAACACTTATAATATTAAAAAGTACAAATAATTGTTCCTATTAAGACTTTCATATGAAAAAGTAGGATCATCAGGAACTTCAAACCTGAGTCAATATTTGTGTACCTGGGTAAACTGAAGTCCGGCAGCAACCACTGTTCAAGGAAAAACACAATTCCTCCAACCTACAGTTTTGGCATATCTGCCACAGTTGCCATGCCACATATATATTTTTTCCCCCTTCACATGTCTCACTAAGTGATAAATTATAAAACATATTCATGATACCAAGAGAAGGAAACTTTTTACAACACAACTATCTAGAAGTAAAGGAGAAGTCTTAGGGCAGAAAAGAAAAATAATTGCCCCACACAGTTCCTGAGTCCATGATTTTGTAGTCATTATTATGGTCCAATTATCTTTAATAATTTGTGATGTCTGACATCACCAGACATCTGTTTCAGGTCCCCAGTAATCTGGGGGGCCGCTAATTATAGAGAGCCATGATACAGCTTCTGTATCTCCTGGGCCATAGGACTTTATCAAGCAAACAGCAGCGTGACTATTTTTTTGTCTTAATGTTTTCCTGGAGTTTGACTGAGATACAAATATATCTAAGTTAAATCCATTATTGGATTCCACTAGGTAATTTCATTAAACAGAACTCATTAAGATTAGAAATTTGGATGATCCTTCCGTTAAGAACGGATACCTCCAGTGCTCTTTGTAAGTTTCCAAACTTAGAAACATAGACTGCAACATTTATTGAGCGTGTTGTTTCCAAGTATTATATTTTTTAAAAAGTCTTAATAATTACTGTCGCTAGATAGATGACAGCATTGTATCAGAGTAACTTCTTGGGTCACATTCTTGCAGAGCCTATGCTCTCAACTCCGGAAACCATTCCCTATTAAAATCACAGATATTTTAATGCTTAAGTATTCAATATGGTTGAAGGATTATTCTGTGGCAAGGTCCAAGAGGAATATTCAAAAAAAGGTCCGGGGGGTGGGGAAGGGAGAAAAAAATAAAGCTGTTTATTCTGTGTTTTAATTCTTGTATAAAAATCTAAATAAACTAAGTCATGGCATATTACTCTTTGGCTTTATATTTATGAGATAAATGGAGAGCAGAAGAGTTGAAAATAAAGGGAGTGTTTATGCTCTAGTGGTGTGAGCAGTGCCTGGGTAGAGAGGGTTTCAGTGTGTGTTGGGAGTGAGGTCAACAGGAAGATCTATTAATGCATAGTTTTTCAGATAATAGTCTAAAAGGACAAAATAGGGCAGCCTGGGTGGCTCAGCGGTTTAGCACTGTCTTTAGTCCAGGGCCTGATCCTGGAGACCCAGGATCAAGTCCCACGTCAGGCTCCCTGCATGGAGCCTGCTTCTCCCTCTGCCTGTGTCTCTGCCTCTCTCTCTCTGTGTCTCTATCATAAATAAATAAATCTTTTAAAAAATAAAATAAAAGGACAAAATAAAGAAGAAATATGGAAATTATCTAATGATGATGAGTCTGACAGTAGGGGAACCAGTATAACTACTGTCAAGTATAGACTGCAATCTCTGCTATGGAGAGATATCCTGAAATACTGATGCACAATGAAAATAATTATTGTGTTTAAGACAAGGCATTGAAATGAATAAAATCTCAAAAAAAAAAAAACTAGTTCTACAGCTCAAAAACTAGTCACTGGAATTTTATATACAATTTTGAGCTTATTAAGTACCACATAGTTATATATATCTATCTTGTTCCCCTAGTGGTTTTATAACTGTTCCTCGAATCCACATTTTCTATGCATCTTCTATGTTCCAAGGACCACACTGGAAGTTACAAAAAGAGAGAGGAGTTAGACGTAGTTACCACGGTAAAGAACCAGGTAAATAAAATACAAAATTCTAGGTGCTATACAAATGATAAGTACATATGTGTGTAT
The DNA here is from genome assembly GCF_048164855.1 of Canis lupus baileyi. Lineage (NCBI taxonomy): Eukaryota > Metazoa > Chordata > Mammalia > Carnivora > Canidae > Canis > Canis lupus. The sequence goes on from NC_132845.1 coordinate 6,374,544, forward strand.
AGGGGTGTGTGTGTGTGTGTGTGTGTGTGTGTGTGTGTGTGTGTAGGAGGAGGAGGAACACAGAGGGAAAAGCAATTATATCTGGAAGTCCAGAAAGACTTCATAAAAAAAAAAATCAGCTTTTGTGTAATTTAACATTTTATTTATTTAAGAGAGAAGGCACGAGTAGGAGCAGGGGCAGGGTTGAGGAGCAGAAGGAAAGGGAGAAGTGGGGCTCTATCTCAGGACCCCCAGGATCATGACCTGAGCTAAAGGCAGATGCTTAACTGAGCCCCCCAGGCACCCCGAAAGCTGATTTTAAATGAGATGGAGTTGCCCAGGACATAGGAAGGGCGTACTAGGAAGAAGAAGAGCATGTGCAAAACATAGGGGTTTGACAAACCAGGGATGGGTATGCTATTTGATGTGTTTAGAATATAGGGTTAATCAAATAATATGGATGGAGATGAATCTGGGAAACTAGTTGGACCGGGTTGTAAAGGGCCGTGTAACTATCTGAAGTTTTCACTTTGCTTTCTGATCACTAGGGAACCATAGATGCTTTTAAGGCATAAGAAGGGGATATAAGAGCCAGATAGTAGCAATCGCCTTAAATATATCAAACACCTGTACCTGCTCCAGCAGTCACTGCATTTCCCCCTTACCTTTCAGGAATGCAAATTCTGTATCTAAACAATTTTAATCTCCTCCTCCCTTCATATATTTTTTCCAACTCTTCGTAACTACGGTGACCTTTGATAACAGCAAACATTATGTGGAAAGAAGGTGTTAAAAAGTAAGAGTGATCCCTTGGAGGTCGAGGGAAGGACAAATGAGAAAACAGACCCAGAGGAATAAGACTACAACCACTGTAACATAACAATAAGAAGCAAACGTACTATAGATGTTGTCCCCGCATGACTCGAAGTGTATTTATATAAGTACTTTTACTGGGAATTTAATGAATAAAGTTCAAATTTACATTATGACTTTTGTAACACTGGATATATTTCCAAATATCTTTGCCCCATCTTCATCCTATCTGAAAAAGAAAATGGCAGGAACTTTTATTCACAAATACAAATAGGGAATTTGAAGAAAGCATTCCACAAGGGTTAAATGGGGCTGGATAAGAAACACCAATGTTTGCACTTACATGAGAATCCAATACCAAGTTGTTGCATAATCTTCAAATATTTTCATTCCAACTGCCCTTGCATCAAGGATTTTATTGACACGACTGAATTGAAAGGAAAAAAAAATCAATTATTTTGACTACCACTAAACAGAAATGCTCTCGTTATGATAAAAGGGGCTTTGCAAGCTGCTGTTCACAACATACTTTCAGGAACCCCCAGCCACAATATGGAGATGTCACTTTGATAGACTACAAAGGTGGCTATAGCTACACACACAGAGAACGTGGCTTTCAAGAATGGTGAACAGATCCCTTTTCAACATATGGGACATGTCCTCAATACTGCGGAAACCTCACTGTAGGAAATGAATTCAAATAAGATCAGTTTTTAGCTTACAAAATCCCTGGAGTCAAGAATGAACATCATTCTTAATTCCCTTTTTTAATCCTCTGACCGCCGTGTAGCAGGAAGGCATCGTGGGATACATACAGGGGGGTGCACAAATCATTAGCGTCCAGTTTGATGAATTATCAAAGTGAATGCACTATGTAGCAACAACCTTGTTGTCCCTTGTCCTATGTTCCCCAGTTACAATTCCTCCTTTCTTCCCCCAAGGTAACCACAATCCTGACTTTTATGATAATAATTTTCTAGTTTTCTTTTCCAGTTTTACTCCTTACATATGCATCGCAGGATAATTTATTTGTGCTTGTTTTTGGCCTTTTCTGTCAATGGACTTGTACTATTATTTTGTTATTTCTTTCACCTAGTTTTATATTTGGGAAATCCACCCATGGTGCTATTACATTTGAATATTCCGGACCTGAAGTATTTTGGACTGCTGAACTCTTTCAAGGAAGAGAGAGATATTTTTAGAATATCTTTATGTTTCACCTTTAATTCAACAACTGAGCTATACAAGGATATCGTGTTTGTTTGTGCACCCACGTAAGTGTATGCATCCAGGGAATTAATTATATTTCCTAATAACATGAAACATCATGATGTGTACACCAAGGGGAACAGTAAATTAACTTCCTTGTAGTAAGTACACAGACATTGATATGGTCCCGAAACAGTATTACGATGGTTATTCCTCCTTTCCGAAGGCTCTCTTCTTTTTACATTTAGCAGTTTTATTATTTTAGTCATTTTTTTGAATAGTGACTCAAAAAGCTTTTCTTTTACTGCGTTCATTCAACAAGTAAATTAAGGTCTTTCAATACGCTTACTGACCTCTCATATTTCTATACCAGTTGATAATGAAAGATTTAATAACCATTTTAGAAAACATCATTGCACTTTCTTATTCACTTCGGTTTCTCCTTTACTTGCTTTTCTTAATGAATACACACCAAGCTCTCCAATCCCCAGTGACATGTGTATTTCATAATTCTACATAATTCTTTCCCTATAACCCTTAACCTAATGGCAGCTTCAGTCTTGTGTATAATAACAGGACGCCTACAAACTCAAAATAAGAATGTAAACAAACATACTTTGCAGCTGTCCTGAGTTCTATAGCATTTCTTGTTCTTCCACTTCCATCTTCAAATGTTGTCTTATTTCCTACTGTCAACGTGCCATTGTTAGTAGCAAAGTCAGGGAAACATCTCTGGAGAACTGTAAACAAATAAAATTACAGTAATCGTTTTTTTCCTATTTCTTCCTATGGGATGGTCTCCCTTTCTTAAGCTTTCTGTTATTTATAACCAAATTCTTGTTAGACAACGTTTAAGCATATTGCTCAACACAGATAATCGCCCATTACTTGATGGTCAGAAGGTATTCTGATGGTTCTAAGACAGATGTAGGAAGCAAATATGATCATAATCTGAAACTATACTCCAAACTTGATTATTTTACACATGGTTACTCAACAAGTGGCCAATAAGTAAGATGCGCAGCACAGGTGTTAAAAGAGGAATACTGATAACATGTCTCACATGGTAAAGACATTTTAATAAAAAGGCTATTTTTGCACGTATGACTGAGCTTACTTTTTCTTTTTTAAAGATTTTAATTATTTGGGGGGGAGGAGAGGGGGGGGAGGAGAGAGAGGGGGGGAGGAGAGGGGTGGAGAGGGGAGGGAGGAGGGGGGGAGGAGGGGGGGAGGAGGGGGGGAGGAGGGGGGGAGGAGGGGGGGGGAGGGGAGAGGGGGGGAGGAGAGGGGGGGAGGAGAGGGGGGGAGGAGAGGGGGGGAGGAGAGGGGGGGAGGAGAGGGGGGGGAGGAGAGGGGGGGGAGGAGAGAGGGGGGGAGGAGAGAGGGGGGGAGGAGAGAGGGGGGGAGGAGAGAGGGGGGGAGGAGAGAGGGGGGGAGGAGAGAGGGGGGGAGGAGAGAGGGGGGGAGGAGAGAGGGGGGGAGGAGAGAGGGGGGGAGGAGAGAGGGGGGGAGGAGAGAGGGGGGGAGGAGAGAGGGGGGGAGGAGAGAGGGGGGGAGGAGAGAGGGGGGGAGGAGAGAGGGGGGGAGGAGAGAGGGGGGGAGGAGAGAGGGGGGGAGGAGAGAGGGGGGGAGGAGAGAGGGGGGGAGGAGAGAGGGGGGGAGGAGAGAGAACATAAATGAGCAGTGGGGAGGGACAAAGGGATAGGGAGAAACAGGCTCCCCACTGAGCAGGGAACCAGATATGAGGCTGGATCCCACTGAGCCTCCCAGGCACCCCAAGTTTACTTATTCTTATTAAAAAATATATCTTAGATACTCCTTGAGTGAAACATTGAAAACTGAAGATTAGTGAATAATTCCTTGAGAAATAAGAACTAGCTCAGACTTCAGGCTACTAAGACAACTGGATTTTTATTTGTGAAGTCTTAATAATTTGCCTCCCATCCAAACCATTTACATGGGTTTTTTTTGGAGGGGCTAGAAATAGAAATTCTAAGGCTATCAAAATGGCCCAGAACCTTGCAGACTAGCATCATTTCTCTGTAGAGTTACCTCACCTGTTCAATCTTCTATGCACTTATTTTGATTAAATAGAATCCTTCCCTCTTTACAAACCTGTATTACTTAAAGTATTTTAAAACCCCAATTTTAAATGAAGAGAGAACAGAAATCAGAAGTGGATCATTTTTATGTATTTTTAACAGATTTGCATGGGGTTTTGAGGAGTTTGAACCTAAAAATATTAAAGCAGTTGATATAGGAAAAGAAGGAATACATCTTTACTAAGCCTTTCCTGACTTTTCGGGCTTAACATGACCTCTAGTCTATCTACCTCCATCTTCGGTAGCACTTAAAATATATGGCTGAGTCCTTCAGTAGCTTCCTCATCTTTCTCTGGTTCTTCCCTGGCAAATTCGACATAGTTGTCTCTACCAGCTGCTTCTATTCCCTCTCCAGTCACAATCCGCCCCCACCACTCCAAAAAATTTGTCCTCCCAGTGATCCCAGTGATTTCCAAGTGGCCAAAACCTCCAAAGTTCTTTTAGTCATCATCTTGCTTGAAGCCATTTCCTAGCACAGTGCTTGGTACGTAGTAGAACTCAGTAAATATTTGCTGTTGCATTAACCATTCTGAGTCTTTGACATGTTAGTCAACCCCTGCCTTTTGAAACTCCCTTCCTTTGGCTTACATGCCCAGATTCTCTCCTGCCCTCCCTTCAGCTTTTCTGTGCATTCCTGCCCCTTGCCACTCCTTAAATAGGACTGTTTCCGCCTACAGAGTCCTCCAGAGACCTTGAAATGGGCAATTCCATCCAATCAGTTAGTTTCAATTGCTAAATATGCTCATTATATATTTGGAAAGTAGAGAAAATAAGGAAGATACAAAATAATACATAGTTCTACCATCTACAATGAACTCTATTAACATTTTAGATCAATTCCCTTCTAGTCTTTCTTCTAAAAGAAGTTTTTGAGACTCCTAACCATAAAATAAATGCACAGTTTTCCCTTGTTTCTTTTAATGTTGCTTATTTTTCCTTTCATAAACTCCTGAATAAGTAAATTTTATTAGCTGCATACTATTCCATTAAGTAGTATACTCAATCACCTACTGGGGGAATGAACACAAATTGACCGTGATGTTTACCTCAATGTCTGTGAGGGACAAAGCCTTATTCAGTCTTGTATCTCCAGTGTACATTTTATATTGTGTAATTTAACCAAACTGTACTTGTAAGGGCAGGAATGTCTTATACTCTTCCACCTATTATACCTTCAGTGATTAAAGATTAATTTCTATCATTTTGTAACATTGTTTCTTGACTACTGACCCTTGTTGCCCAGGGCTTCCCAGCAAAACATAGTTGCTTACAAGACCTACATCTTTACTCAAGGTCCTCAATGACCCAAAAGAAAAGTGATAGGGGCGCATAAGAGGTTGTATTTGGTGGTGGCACAAATGGAAAACTTGTACAAGTGGAAAATTTGTAAGAATGGAAATTTTTTTTAAAAGTTAGACAAAGTTTATATAAACTTTAAAATTTATAAATCTTAAAAATATAAAATATTGATTCATTTAGGAGACACATAAATATTTCAAATTTCAAATTCTAGGACAAGTCTATGTCTCACTTCACTCCCCAAGCAACTTCTGAACAAACTCTTTGACTCAGTTCAGGGGTGAGTGTGCAAGATTATAAGACTATGTCTGTGTGTGTTTACATGTGCTCATAGAGCACTAGATAATCTATTCGGGCTTTAAAAATCCTTTTTAAATTTATTTTTATTTTTAAAGATTTTATTTATTTATTCATGAGACACACAGAGAGGCACAGACACAGGCAGAGGAAGAAGCAGGCTCCTCACAGGGAAACTGATGCAGGATTTGATCCCGAGACAGGTATCACACCCTGAGCAGAAAGCAGATGCTCAACCACTGAGTCACCCAGGCAGCCTTAAAATCAGATTTTGATCTTTTCTGTGTATGTTGATGCAGCAAAACCCCAAAACTAACAGAGCTCCAGTGGAAATATCTCTGGCTGGAGTCAGGAGAATGGGCTATAGCTTTGGCTTCTTCTTAATTAACTCTGGGACATTGGGCCAGTCACACAACTATTCTAGGCTTCGGTATTTGTCAATAGTGAAATAAGGGGACTGAATTAAATAACTTCTTATAATTACAGATTCTAAGATAAGTAATAACCACTTACATGGTTTGCTTGGAAAAATCGCTGTTGGACAATCATCATCCAGTAAAAGTTGTGCAAGAGCCTAAAATGAAAGGAAGAGTATAACATTGAAAAGACTACACAATGACAACGTTTACTCTCAGTATAAAAATTGTCCTTTAAAAATTTAACTCCATAATTATCTCATTATTTCATATTACTCTAATAAGTGATTTTAATATCACACACACATGCTTATTTGACAAATGCTCTTAAATGTCCTAATTGTAATTCAATCAAATCAACTATAATAAAACCAGACCCACTGAAGCCACAACACACCTTTGGATGTGAATATCTATGACTTAATCATATTCTGAGTCTCTAATTCTTCAAACTTTTTTTTTCTGGAAAAAGAGTATCCTCTTTAAGTTAGAAGCCATTATTATCATTTAATGCAATGGAGCTTTAGAATTCCTTAATAAGTCTCAAACCTAGATAGGGTTTGAGGATTTTTTTTTTTTAATGAATAATTATCAAGTTGGGTTTGGAAGTAAAATTCTTGTTACCACGTAGCCATGGATCTTCATCATTACAGTAATGAAATGGTGACATTAATAAAATGAAATGACATTAGCTCCTAGATCTTGATGGCAAAAAAATCCATCCACATAGAGAATTTGTTGGTTTCAGGGACGAGTTAAAGCTAACTTACCAGACGTAAGAGTCTTGCATAACACCCAAAGTCTACACAATGATATGCTATAAATGGTGCATATATGTTAGTATGTACATGTGCATTTGTGTTTCAGTAGAATAATCATCATCTCCTGGATGATTTAGAAGCCTGTCCATTACAAATGCTCATGTTACACTTGAAATCAAAACAAAAGTTAAATTCTTTAGTTTTAAGCTTAAACACACATACCTTTGCAGGCTTTCCAAAAGGGGTCTTGCAGAACTGGCTGTAGTATGTCGAATAATTTTGGCTTGTTTTGTGTGCAAATTCTATTTCCATGTAGGTTAAAAATTTTTCTGGGCACTTGGAGACACAGATCTGTAAAGAAAAGGAACACAGTGGTGGGGATTCAATTAAGTTGAACAAACCAAGAAAGTAAAATTAGATTTCTAGGTTATGCAACCACTATAAAGAGCAAAGCACCATTTTCCATCTAAGAAACTTACATCAATTTTCTAATTTATGTAAAAAATAAACATCTGGGTGGCTCAGTGGTTGAGTGTCTGCCTTTGGTTTGGGTTATGGTCCCAGGGTCCTGGGATCAGGTCCCACATCAGGCTCCCTGCAGGGAGCCTGCTTTTCCCTCTGCCTATGTCTCTGGCTCTCTCTGTGTCTCTCATTTAAAAATAAATAAAACCTTCAAAAGAAAAAATAAGATTTCATGTACTAGTTATCAATCTCTACTCCTTGTCTTTGATCATGATTTGGTTAAGACAATAAGATATTGTAGCAGACCTGTTCTTAACTTCTGATTTTGAGATAACTGCAGATCTACTTGCAGCTATGAGAAATAATTCATTCTGTCCAATTTTATCCAATGGTAATAACTTGCACAATTACAGAACAATATCACAACCAAAAAATTGATGTTGCCACCATCCACTAACCTTTGCAAGATTAATCTTGCTTGTATAGTTTATACATTTTCAGGGTTAAAATCTTGCCTCCTTTCCTACATATGAATTAAATGGTGAAATGCTCCGAATATTGATAACTTATGCCACTAATAACTATCAGTGCCAGTGAATTTTCGACAACTGTCAAAATATAATTGGGGATGTAGGATTATAAGAAACTAACAAAATTAGGACTATTTGTGGCACTCAATCATTATTACAGTCTTTTACTAACACCAGTCAAATGTGGACAGAGAGGTCACCAATGCAATTATTTTACGTTAATGAACTTAGAGAACCTATTAATGCCAAACTAGAACACTGTGCTAGTAGTCCACAGAGCCACTGTGGAGTGACTGAAACCCAATTAGGAACTCCACAGAGAGAAAGCTGAATCTGAGAAGATGCACTTGATTTGTTTATAATTAAAAAACAAAAACAAAGATCCTATTAAGCCATGATAGTTGCAGTCCTGACACATTCTCTCCTCCGCCTTCAGTTACTCCTTATGAAAGACTGCATCTCAGACTTCCTCCATCTCCCTGCTGTTCTTTGGTAACTTCTCACTGGCCAGATTCTAGTTCAATCCACTGACAGCTAGGTAAGACACTGCTGCTGAGCTGATCTCTTTCCCATCCTTTGGGTCATGTTTCTACTGTACACAAAAATATTTGGTGTTGACCCCACAGCTAAGGTAGCAGGTGGATGACTAACTGGATACTGTAAGATGATATTAACTGAGATTGGAGGTGACAGCAGCAGTCTAATTTCTTTTAGAAGTTCTGACAAGGCAAACAAACTGTCTCCACATCCACACCTCCATATGCATTTTCTGTTAGTTTCTCATATGTACATAGGCATTCACGCAATCACTCATGCGCACGCGCACGCACACACACACACCCCTCTAGAGGAAATATTGAGGTTTCATAGGTATCTTTTTACTAAAGCTGAAGAACTGTTTAGGGACATTGAAAGCCTCCAACATGCGCATTTTTTGAAAGAAGGCCAAGGTTATCATTAACACAAATGTCAAAATTTCACTCTGATTGGAGCTAAGCTGAATAAACCTATAACACTGGGAGATATTTTACATTTAGACTTTGACAATTATAGGACTTTGAAAGGTAACCTCACTAGTTCCCCTATTGAGTACATTTACATGGATTTATAAAATGAATACTGAAAGTGCTAATGCTTTAGGCCTTAACTGACAGTAACAATATATATAAGAAAGTAATTAAAATAGCAAAAAGTGGTTTGTTAAAGAGAAGCACATCAAATTTCCTTCCAGACACAAATGAGCTGTTAAAAAACAATATAGCAACTGCTTTTTACTCTCTCCCTATCAGACCGATTTGTTCACTTTAAATACAGTGCTGATTAGTAGCAATCAACATATAATTGACCAAAAATGAAGGTCACATTGAGGTAGGGTATCCTAATTGATCACAGTCTGTCCTTTAAATGCTTGTGACACACGTCTGGACCATGCTGGCAGTTAACAAACAAACAAAAAACCCCACAATGCATAAAAATATGGCTTGAGTCAGTAGATACACTAATGTCTGGCAGACTAAAAGCAAGTCTCCATTACTGGCAGCTAAAATATATTCAGACTCAATCCTGATTTTTTTGTGTAACCACAAAATGCTTTAAATGTAATTCATCATTATTTTTATATCTTCAATTCATATAGGTTTAATGATCTAATACAAGTCAGAATTTGGGGAGTAGAAAAGTTATACTATAGGTTACAATACTACATTTGTTATGAAAAAAAAAAAAAAACCCATGACCTAGTAAATAATTTATGGTGTATTTAACATAACTGTAAATAACATGTATGTGGGTAAAAAAGCATAATGTACAAGGATATTTTTGTTTCATCAGGAGAATGATGGATTTGTATAGTGGAAAACTTCCGAGTGGGTGTAGGAAGATATTAATTTACTCATTCACTTATTCTTTCAACAAATACTTAGTGATCACCTATTCTGAGCCTGTTCTAGGTACTGGAAACACAATAAAACAGATAAAACCCTTCCCCTTAAGCTGTTTGCCTTCTAGCAGGGGAGAGATGGATAACAACAAGTAAAACTATTTGTTATGAGATGGTCATAAATGCTATGGGGAAAAATTAAGGCTAGAAAGGAGGTTAGAGAATAAAAGGCTGCTGAGTGGGATTCCAATTTTAAATGGGTGGTCAAGGAAGGCCTCCCTAAAAAGGCAACATTTGAGGAAAGATGTGAAGACTAGTGATCAAGCCACAGTGACTTGGAGAAAGTACTGTAGGCAGGGAGAACACCATCTAAGGCTCTGCGACAGGAGCATTCCTGGATCCTTCACAAATAGATGGGTAATATAACCTGAGTACAGTGAGCAGAGAGAGTAGCAGCATATGTAGTCAGAGAGTTGGACAGTGAAAGATCCAGTAAGGACATTGTTAAGACTTTGCTTTTAATCTCAGTAACTTGGGAACATATGGGGGCATGGGCTGAACAAAGGAGAGACATAAATGTGACATATTTAATAGGATCACACTGGCTGTTGGGTAGAAAAGAGACTGAAAGGAGTAGAAAGCAGGGCAAGGATAGAGTCAGAGAGACTAGTCAGGAGGTCACTGAAATGATCTAGAAAAAAAGACGATGATTCTTTAAAAAAAGGAAGAGATGGTGAAAAGTAGTTTGGTCCAGATATATTTTGAATGGAGACCAGAGGAATTAGCTGGCAGTTCATACATGAGTACAAAAAAAAAAAAAAAAAAAAAAAAAAAAAAAAAAAAAAAAAAAAAAAAAAAAAAAAAAGAGGAACCAAGGAGGATTCATTGATATTTGGAGCTGGCCTTAACTGAAACAGGGAAGACCGATGGGATTGGAGAATAATATTAAGGAAGAAGTCAGACATTAGGAATTGAGTTTTGGACATGTTACATTTGAGATGTCAACTAACTATCCATGTAGAGGCCTTGCGTAGGAGGTTGGATATAAAGATCAGGAGTTTAGGGAGTAGACTTATCTGGAGATATAAATTAGGGAGGGAAGCATGTAGATGATGAAACCATAAGACTAGGCAAGATTACCAAGAGAGTAAACATAGATTTTGAAAAGGACTAAGCTTGGTGATGGAAGGGAATTCCAACATTTACAAGATGTTGGAAAGATGAAGAAAAATCAGCAAAGGAGACTAACAAGGAGTAGCCAGAGATTTGGGTGGAAACCTAGAAGAATGTTGTGCCGTGGAAGCCACATCAAGAAAGTGTTGAGGAGGAGGCTTGAATAAACAATGTTGTTAGATCATATAAATGTGGAATGAGAATTGGCCACCGGTTTAATAATATGGAGGTCGATGGTATCATTTGGGGGCAATTGGAGTAGGAGTAAAAGCCTGAATGAGAAGAGAGGATTTAGACACACTGAACATAGACTGTTTGAGGACTTTTGCAAAACAGAGGTAAGATATGGAGCAGTACCTGGAGGTTGTGTGTGGGCAGGGAGGGTTGTGGGGTAAAGGAGAGAATTTTTTTGAGATAGAAGAAATAACAGCATGTTTGTATATTGATGGGGATGATTTACTAGTGAAAGAAAAATGGTAATAATAAGAAAAAAAAACAACATTTCTGGAATGATGTGCTTGAGTGTGTGAGAGAGAGATAATGCACAAATAGATAGACGGGGCACCTGGGTGGCTCAGTGGTTGAGCGTCTGCCTTCGGCTCAGGATGTGATCCCAGGGTCCTAGGATGGAGTCCTGCATAGGATTTCCCACAGGGAGTCTGCTTCTCCCTCTGCCTATGTCTCTGCCTCTCTCTATGTCTCTCATGAATAAATAAAATCTTTAAAAAAAAAAAAAAGTTAACTACAAAAAAAAAAAAAAAAAATAGGATGACCTGAGGAGCAAGGGCAGTTCAACCACAGCATAACAAGGAGAGGTTGAACAAATACATGAACATAAATGACAACAGGTAGGCAAGAGGAGGTCACTGTAGGATCTTTCAAAATTTGTCTTTGAACGCTTACACTTTCTCAGTAAAATAGGAAGCAAAATCAGAGGCTGACAAGGAGATTGGGAAGTTTAAGGTAAGGGGAAAATGTATGAAATTGTTTACTAGAAGGCTAAGCTAGTGAACAAAGAGTCTGTAGCATGGTTGTGGGACAGCACTAAGGGCCCAGGAGGTTAGTCGCTCTGAATTGAAAGAACTGTTCTATATATTTTCTACTACAACTCATGGCTGCCTGAGTTCAAGCATGGAATAGGCAGAGAGCTGCACTTAGCTAGGGATGAGGTTTTGCCAGGGAACAACAACTACGTGGGAGGGGACAAAGAAATGGATTTTATATAAGGGAGTGGATTTTAAGAAGGACCATGAAATCTAAGTCAGACACAGAGGGAAATGAAAACATGAAGGAACTGAGGGACACTGGGGCGGGGGAGATGGTTAGCATTAAGGGTTTGTAGGTGCCAATGAGGTACAATGATTGGAGTTGGAATGTTAGAGGCATTGCAGTGGTCAGACATTGGGATGTTTGAAACAGATTTATGAAGGGTGGTAATTACTAGTACTGACAAGGTCAAGAATTTAATCTTGGGAGGGGGTGGCTGTGGTAGAAAACAAAGTCTTGTGGTAGAGGTAGTCACAGAATGAAGATGCCAGGGTCTGAGGTTGGCTTCAGTCTCAGCAGGAAATAAGACATCAAAAGTCTATGAGAGAGAGGAGGAAGAGAGGAAGAAAGCAGAATTACCAACTAGATCAGGGAAGATCTTGGGTGTGGTTTACTGGCACATGGAACAAAAAGGAAATAGAAGTTAGAAGCCTACTACATTTTGGGGGTAGTTGTGCTGCCGCAGAATTCATGAGCTAACCTGAAAAGGCCTTTGACTGTTAAAACAGTCTTTGAGGTGCTAAATTCGCACAACAGCAAGGGAGCTTCAAAGCTCTGTTGCCATCAAAAGAGCTTATGTCTCCAGTGCTCAGCAATGATGTGGTCTGAGGCCAGCAGAGGGGAAATCTCCTCCCGGGTGGTTGAGTAAAGGACCATAGGGTGAAATGGGGAATAACAATCCAGGTCTAATAAAACTGTTTCCATGCACCAGAGACCACTGTGCATTTATCACTCCTTTCTGATTTGGAGTTTGTATCCTAATAGTCCTAGCCTTGGCCCTCATTGCGTTTTCAATGGGAAGATCTGATAGAGGATATATCCCCCATAAATCCTTGGACTTTGGGTTAAAGATAGTACTACATGGAATGCTGGGCTGTCTCCCTTGGGAAGAAGAAGGGGATTCTGGAGGACAGAGGGATAGACTAGGGAAGACCTAACTAATTGCCCATTGAAGTCTATGCCTCATCCCACAAGTACATTGCTTTTGTCCTTCCTTCTTGCATCTCGTGGTGAACACATAAAAATAACATGTATGTTGTAGGAGTAGAAGTGTGATGTGTGAACATTTTTAATCCAAGGCTTTTAAGAGCAGAGACGCTTTATTCATCTTCTATTTCCCTCTGACAGGTGGATGCAGATGATGAGAAGGATGGAGGAAGGGCTGCCAGATGAAAGGAGCCTAGAGAAGAGTTGCCCACTGACCATAAACACCAGCCTGATACTGTTATATGGCCAGGAATAAACTATTATGTTAAGTCACTGAAAAACTCAAGTTTATTATAATAGCTAGCTTTACTCTTCCTAATACTGATCTTGAGAAAAATATCACTTCTCAGACCTGCAGTTTATTTTATAAAAATAGGTTGTTTGACCAAATCGCCAAGGTTCTTTAGTGATACTACAATGATTAATCCTCCTTCATTTTGATATCATTTGATTGTATCTAAACAAATAGGAGCTCATGCTTGTGTCTTCCCACCTTCCATTAGTCCATGTTAACTATGCATACACAGAATCCAAATGGAATTGAATTCTTTTATCCAAAAATGTTCAAAATTGCAAGGCTTTTTTTTTTTTTTTTGCCTTACCTGTGTAGTAGGGCACTGTAGGTTCACCACCACAGAGGGACTGGTACAGCTGAATAAGTTAAAGTAAAACAGAATGGTCTTGTTCCTGTTAAGAAAACAACATAAAGTAATCTTTAGTGACTGTGGAAATATTCCATATCATTTCAGACCCTGTATACTTTTAATATAATGACCTTTAAAAATTGGCTTCATTTTCCCTAGACAGCTACAGTATAGTCCCCAACTCCCCTTTAAGCTGCCTAACATTGACAGCTCCTTTTTGTAATAGTAAAAAACTGAAATAATGAAATTGTCCATCAACAGCAGATTGGCTAAAGAATTTCACATCCACAAAGAAGACTGTGTTGCCATTGAAAAATAATGATTCCGTAAGAGCCAGATTCACTCTTTCACCAAACAGCCTTATCATCTACACAGTATTCTGGTATATGTGATTTGAATTTGTACCCATGCAAATGAATAAATTATTGCATGTCATGGATCACTGGAGTTCCTTGGGATTATTTAAAACTGAATGGTAAATCTCTAGGTGTCAAGAGTCCCTCATAGGTAAAACTGATTTATAAACTGCAAAATGCTACATAAACTGAAATTATTCACCAAATTATGCTATTGTCAAGGGTAAGGCTCATACCTTATTCACTTTAATATCCCTACTTTGCCAACACAACCTAGTACTTAGCCCTTTCTAGATATTTATCAAATGTTGCAGAATGAATGAGAATAATCCCAGAATAAGTTGTTGTTGTTTAATCTTAGAATCCAATTTAGCTTTCCAGTACAAAGCCATAGTCATTCAATCACAGTCTGTTTGATATCCTTAAACTTCAGTGAACCTCATGGGGCACCTGGGTGGCTCAGTCGGTTAAGCATCTGATGCTTGATTTTGGCTCAGGTCAGTCATGATCATGAGGTCATGATCTCAGGGTCTGTGGATAGAGCCCTGTGTTGGCCTCTGCTCTCCCTCCACCCTTCCCCCCTACTCACACTCATTCTCTTTCTCTAATAATCTTAAAAAACAAAAATAAAACTTCAGTGAACCTCAGATTCCTCAGGTACAGAGTAGGTGGTGATGGTTGCAACTGAGCAATTCCATGGGAATGACTGAAGGAGTAACTACTTAACTTACACTGTATTTCCATCAAGAAACAACAAAGTAAAATCAATTGCAAACTAGTAGTTCAAAATGCTGTACCATGCACTTAAGCCTTTCTCTCCTCTTTCCTGAAACTCATGCAAATAAAAGAATGGAAGTACAAAAAGTAATAAACCTCATCAAACCAGTTGAGGGTGGGGAAAGACAAGTTCTGTTCACAACTATATGAGAGTTCAGCAATTTCTGGAAGATGGAAAGCATATGAGAGTATGCTGAGTGATGAATGCACCACAAAGGAGTATGGAAAGAGTGGGATACAACTTTCCTGTTAGAAATCATGAGATGCTGGATTCAGTTTTGAAAGTGAAAAATGTGGCTGAAAACAAGATTAATTGAAGATTTATATACAGAACTACAGTACAAACCAGCACCTCTCTTTTCTCCCATACCCCTGCACTTGGAATTCCAGCATCCAGGAAAAACATGCAAAACCTGAGGCCTCCTTTGTGGAATGAGCCTTCTGGGGTTAGCAAAGGCTTTTTACAGAATTTGGTGCCCCAGCCTACAAGCCTGTCACTTTGAAAGCTCAGACCTGACAGCCAGTTTCCCATCAGTTCATGCTGTAGTGAAATCTGACAGTGAACACGGCCTTATCACCCTATACAGGGAAGAGGTCTCACAGAAAAACAGAACTACTAACATAGCTTTGGGACAAATTCACAGAAGTGACTTAAGTTCTTTAATAATAATGGGCAATCAAGTAGAATCAGGAATGTAAGGAAGAATCAGCATATGAAAGATAAAGACTAAAGTAAACAAAAACTGATGCTGTATGAAATCAATTTAGGGCATAGGATGGACTTTTAAATCCAGTATTTTCAAAGTACCTCAAGCAGACTATCCATAAAATAAGAGCAGTATATAATAACAAAGAAATAGAGGGTAAGAGAATTTTTAAAGATCAAAAATATGAGGAAGATGGAAAAGTACAAAGACCCTAAGCTTACCCCATCCATGGATACAACTAGGTAACACCCATATCAGTGTAAAATGACCGAAGACTATCAGAACAAATTCTCCACAGCTAAACATAGAGAAGAGGCTAACTTGAAGAGTTTAGGAAGGGCAGAGACAAGAGTTAAACAGACCCATAGGACTCTCTCCAGGAGGGACAATGCAAGTGCAGAGATGGAAAAGAAACAGATCCTCACACCAGGAAGCCCAGGCATGGGGAAGATGAATCAACAAAACATTTGGCTTTGAAAACCAAAGGAGCTGAACTTTGTGGCTTTTTACAGGCATTGGGGCTTAGTACCTGGAACTTTAAAGGTCAGCAGGCTGGACCCTGGAAAAGCTGGGAAAGCCTGGAGGGCAGGAAGAAAGAGTCCCCACCCTTAAAAAGCACAACAAACAGCCCCACTAAGATACAGCATAGAAGCAACAGTTTGGATAATATCTGGGGAATACAGGATGGAGATTTGCTTATTAATCTTGGAACAAAGGCTGGAGGGGCAGAGATTTTGGGGGGACTTCTCCAAGAACAAAAGAGCTTATAGGTGTCATTTCCCTTCTCTGCCCCACCCCACCCCCAAACTTAGAGGGACACTTGTGGGAGCCAGCACGGTGCCAACATTTGGTATCTCACTTGCCAACACTGCACTCTGCCCCCTCATTCTCCAGCAGACATGCCTTTGCACAGTCAAGCTTCCACTCTAGGTTTACCCCCAAGCAGACTTGAGCAAAGCTTCCTGACACTGTGCACCTCACCCTCGTGTTCTCCTGTGGACCTGCTCCCTTCAATACAACCTTGGAGAGACCATCCAAAGTGCTACCACAAGCCTGGCAGGGTGCAAGAAAACCTGAGAGAGGCCAGAACAACTCCAAAGTCACTCCTACCCAACAGAAAGGGACTGAGAACCATACACACCAGATTAAATTTGGCTCACAATGAATTTGGTGGGCTGGGGGCAGACATCTGGTCTAACAACAGGCCCTCCCCACCAACGAAAGCTTCTCAAGGGACAATAAAGAGAAAGAACCCTGAAGTTCAGTGCTACTGCATCTCCAGCAAACATCTGATAGGACTCAACTCAAGTGCAGGACAGAATAAATCCTGCCCACAAGAAGGAAAGAGAACCATTGCAGAGGACTGGAATAAAGGTAAAAACAGCTCAGCCACAATAGCAGGGCACACACGACATATATAAGAGACATTCCTAAAGCACCAGGTTCTGGTGAACAGGGGACATTGCAGTGTAGGGCACTACAGGACCTCTCCTTCATAAGGCCATTGCTTTCAAGAGGAGACATAGTGGACTTTCCAAACATAATAACAGAGTTACACAAAATAAGGAGACAGAGGAACTTTTTTTAGTACATGGAACTAAAAAAACAGGACAAAGTCACAGCAAGAGAGCTAAATGCAATAAAGTAATATATACATACCCGTTAGAGAATTTAAAGTAATGGTCATAAAATACTCAGACTTGAGAAAAAGGTAGAGGACCTCAGTGAGACCACAACAAAGAGACAAAAAACAGAAAAGAGAATCGAGATGAAGTAACAATAACTAAAATTAAAAATACACTAAATGAAATAAATTGTAGAATAGAGGAAGAAGAGAAACAGATTAATGATCTAGAGCACAGACTAATGGAAAGCAATCAACCTAAACAAGAGAGGAAAAAAAAATACAAAATGAAAATAGACTTAGGGATCTCAGTGACACCATCAAGGGTACTAATATTCACATTATACAGATCCTAGAAAGTGAAGAGAGAGAAAAGGGCTAGAAAATTTGAAGAAATAGTATCCCAAATCTGGGGTAGGAAACAGAAATCCAAATCCCAGAAGCACAGACAAGAACCAACAAAATCAACCCAGGATGGTCCATACCAGGACACATAGTAATTAAAATGGCTAAAAAAAAAAAAAAAAAAAGGGGGGGGGGGCGCTAAAGAGAATTTTTAAGAGCAGCAAGAGAAAAAAAAGCAGTTGCATATCAGGGAAATCACATAAGGCCATCAGCTGATTTCTCAGCAGAAATTTTGCTGGCCTGAAGAGAGTTCCATGATATATTCAAAGTACTGAAAGAAAAAAACCTGTAACCAAGAATATTCTATTTAGCAAGGCTATCATTCAGAATAGGAGAGAGAATTTTCTAGACAAACAAAAGTCAAAGGAATTCATGACCACTAAATGAGCCCTACAAGAAATGTTAAAGGGGACTCTGAGTGGAAAGGAAAGGCCACAAGATTAAGAAAAGTAGGAAGAAGAAAAAAAAAAAAAAAAAAAGAAAAGTAGGAAGATCAAAAGCAGTAAAATTAAGTATATTTGTAAAAGTCAGTCAAGGGATTCATGAAAGGATATAGAGAACCACATCATATATCTAAAATGTGGGGAGGAGAGGAGGAAAGAATGGGTTCAAAGTTTTGTGACCATCAATTTAGCATAGACTGTTATATGGATAGGTTATCTGAAAATCTAATGGTAACCAGAAAATAAAAAACTAGTAGCAGACATGCAAAAAATGAGAAAGGAATCCAAACATATCACCTAAAGAAAGCTATCAAACTGTGAGAAAAGAGAGCAAGATAAGAAAGGAACAGAGAAAACTACAAAAACCATAATAGGATAATGGCAATAAGTATATACCTGTCAATAATTACTTTGAATATAAGTGGACTAAAAACTCTAATTAAAGGTCAAAGTATGTCAGAATGAATAAAAAAACAAGACCCATCTACATGCTGCCAATAAGAGACTCATTTCAGACCTAAAGATGATATAGATTGAAAGTGAAGGATATAAAAGCAGTTATCAGGCAAATGGAAGTGAAAAAAAAGCAAGGGTGCCAATATTTATATCAGACAAATTAGACTTTCTAACAAGACTGTAAAAACAAGAAAGTTAGTAATAATAATAAAGGGAACAATTCAACAAGAAGATCTAACAATTGTAAATATATATGCATCCAACACAGGAGCATCCAAATACATAAAGCAGTAAACATTAAGGAAATGGCCAATAGAGAAATAATGGAAGGGGATTTTAACACCCCACTTACATCAATGGACAAATCATCCAAACAGAAAATCAGCAAGGAAACAGTGACTTTGAATAACAATTAGACCAGATGGATCTAAAAGATATATCAGAACATTCCACTGAAAAACTGTAGGCTACACATTCTTTTCAAGTGTACATGGAACATTCTCACATATTAGGCCTCAAAATAAGTCTCAACAAATTAAAAAAGATAGAAGTCATGCTATGCATCTTTTCTGATCAAAACTCTATGACACTAGAAATCAATCACAAGAAAAAAAATCTGAAAAGAACAAATTCCTAAAGAATAAATAGCATGCTATAAACAATGAATGAGCCAACCAAGAAATCAAAGAGGAAATCAAATAATATGTGGAGACAAATGAAGATAGAAAATACAATGGTCCAAAATTTGGAGGATGCAGCAAAAGCTGTTCTAAAAGGCAAATTTATAGGCATAGAGGCCTACCTCAAAAAGCAAGAAAAAAATCTCAAATAAGCAACCCAGCCTTACACATAAAGGAGCTAGAAAACAAATCACACCCAAAACCAGTAGAAGGAAGGAAATAATAAAGATTAAAGCAGAAATAAATGAAACAGGAAGAAAAAGAAAACAAAACAATGGAACAGATCAGTGAAAGCAGGAGCTGGTTCTCTGAAAAGATTAACAAAATTGAAAACTTTAGCCAGACTCATCAAGAAAGACAGACACTTCTCAAAGAAATAGAATAATTCTTAGAAACCTATAAACTCCCAAAACTGAAACAGGGAGAAATCGAAAACTTCAACAGACCCATGGGGAATACAGCCAATAATATTGTCACTTTCTGAGATGACCGATCGTAACTACCCTTAACATGGTGAGCATATCCAAATGTATACAGTTGTCGAACCCCTATGCTGCACACACCTGCTGAAACATTATAAGTTGACATTATATATAATTACGTGTTACATTACGTGTAAGATAACATTAGAAGTCAACCATGGGTCAGAATAAAATTTTTAAAGAAAAAACTTGTTGGCTAATATTATAAAGAATGTTAACGCTCTATGTTAAAGCAAACTGAAATGTGGAAGATACTAAGCTGCCAATAAAGCATACGATTCGACTTTGATATTAGTGACTGAGTAGACATGAAATGGAACAGCCCAGTACCGAATAAAATTTACAGAGTTATAAAGTCAAAGTCTTTTGTTTCCAACTTCTAGAATCAACCTACCAGTAGATTGTGGAAGGTTCTGTTCAAGTTGCAGAACTGAACTCCATAACCTATTTGACTACGTAAAGCATAAATATAGAAAGGGGAAGGGGAAATGAAAAGAAAGAGGGAGAGAAGGGCAATGGAATAATATCCTCCTTTTATACAAAAAGGAGTCAAAACACTGACAAAAGTTGACGGAACAGGAAACAGAGGGCTTAGTTTACTATTTAAAGTCACAGAAGTAACCATATGAAAATCTAAAGGTAATAACCTGACTATAAACAGGGAGGAGTTAGGGATCAGGGAAAGAGATAATAAAAATGAATTAAATCTCTATTTTTCATAGCAGGCTGTCAGTGGATACTTATTTTTTTTTCCCCCCAGTGGATATTCCTAACATTAACAAAGCACAAGAGAATAATCCTATTAAAGTCTTACAAAAAAAAAATAATAAAGTCATACAAAAACAACAAGAACCAAACCACCAGAAGAACGAAGACCAGTGTTACAGGCTGGATGTCTGTGTCTATCCGCGAATTCTTACGTTGAAATCTCCCCCTGCAATGGGATAGCACCGGGAGGTGGGACTTTTGGGAGGTGACTGGGTCATGAGAGTGGAGCCCTAGTGAACACACTCTCATTAGAGACCCCAGAGAGCTCTCTATCCCCTTGCTCCGTCTGAAGGTCTGCACACAGGGGAACGCCCGCCCCCCCCCCCAGGAGCCCGAGCACACTGGCCCCCTGATGGTGGACTTCCAGTCCCCAGAACAGTAAGAAAGGAGTATCTGTCATTTCCAAGCCGCCCAGCCTATGGCACTGTTCTAGCACCCGAACTTACTAGGAGGGCCAGAGAGAAGAGGGGGTGCCTGTCCTAGGACAGGAGTCCTGAGAGCCCTGGGACAGGAGGCCACTGCTTTTCTTGCCCTTATAAGCTCTTCATTAATGTCTGGCTTACTTTCACACGCACGTGATACTGATGCAGGTTTTAAAAGTTAAATCAAGGGACGCCTGGGTGGGCTCAGTGGTTGAGCATCTGCCTTCAGCTCAGGGTGTGTGATCCCAGGTCCGGGGATCCAGTCCCCCTATGGGGCTCCCCGCAGGGAGCCTGCTTCTCTCTGTGGGTCTTTCATAAATACATAAATAAAACCTTTTAAAAATAAAAATAAATAAGAGTTAAGTCAAGGAGTACATCTGGGTTTGTAGCATGTTCAAATTTGTGAGACCTCCTTGCCACGTCAGGAGAGGTTCTTCTGTAAAGGTGAGTTTTCTTGCTCGATTTAGATGCCAAATTGATGCAAAACTTAAATGGAAGGGTCTTGTCCTCTTAATCTTACCCGTTTTTGAAACTGAATGTCACCAGGGGATGAGTATTTTATCTAATTTGGTAACTGCGCTGCATCTCTGTTCAAGCACCTCTATGAGCTGAACTTTTTAGTAGTAGCCAGAAGGTGGCATCAAAATCAATTGAGTGGAAACCCCAAAGCACAGGACCGTGCTCCAGCATCAGGAATACAACTTTCCTGAAACTCAATAGGCAGAGAAAGTTGATCGACAGAGCACTCCGTTTACCTTTGTTTCCTTAGAGACAACCCCCCACCCCCACCCCATGCTTCTCCTAGCGTCCTTTTGGCTAAGCATGGATATAAACAAACCACAAAAATGGCCAAACTCTACATTCCAAATATTATCCCACCATCTGCAAGCGTGGAACTTCTTAGTTATATGGAAGATCTTTGAGAATTGAGAATCTAAGGGTTGCTGTAAGTCCATCATGCTGCCAACAAGTACAAGTACTCTGTGACACGGCAACAACTGTTTTCTGGACTCTATTGTTCGGGGGGCCTAAATTAATTTACACATCCTGACATAGATGCATTTCATTTTACAACAGAAGTGTGTGCGTGTGTGTGTGTGTGTGTGTGTGTGTTAATTTAATGATATTTTTTATCAGTTAACGTTCAAGATTTTTAAGTCCGGTAAACATACAACATTTTATCATAGGACGGTACTGTAATTTAATTCGTCTCTATTTATAGCCATTTAGGCTGTTTCCCTTTTAGTACTACTATCTCATAGCACCCATAGCAATACAACATTAGGAAATTTTATTTAAATTTCCACTACAGAAGTTTCTAGGAGGAAAACTGCTGAATTACAAGGAATATGCAAATTTGGTAACTATTTCGCAGAAGCTCCTTTTAGACAATAGGCTTGAGCAATGGAAACTTGGTCAAGCAGAGAGAGGGGCCCAAAGGGACTCCAACCCCTGGCTAAATACAGACAGGCCCATTGGGGGACCCGCCTCAAAAGATCCGTAGGCCCTCTAATGGGCTAAGGCCCTCTAATGGGCTACTTAGCAACCGGCCACAGTTACCAAAGCAGGGGAAATTCCACACCGTCACACCTCCCTCACCTGCCCCCGTAAGGACCAGTCCCCACCCACTACCCTCCTTGCAGGTGGCCTCTCCTCTGCGGTCTGGCCTGCAGCTCCCTTGTGGTGTATTCAATAAACTTCTAACTCCGTTATTCTGCCTCCGGTGAATTCTTGCCACTGCCAGCACCCCTGGCTTCCACCAGATAGTCGCCCCACATTTGGGGGCCTCCATCCAATCAGGAGACACACCACATGTAAATGCCACAGTTTTGGTAAATATTATATTTCACTACCACAGTAGAAAATGATATGCTTTGCCCGCACCCCCCCCCCCGCCACTCTGATCAACACTGTAAAATTTTAAGGTTTTTGACAACCTAACAAGCAAAAAAAAAAAAAAAAAAAAAAAAAAAAAAAGTATTAATTTGCATTTCTTTAACTATGAACAGTGTCTTGTATTATGGCCATTGGTATTTTCTGTTTGTGATTTTTGCCAACTTTGTTATTGAATTATTCTTTTCCTCTTTGAATTTTTTAACAGCAGTTCATATAATAAAGCTATCGACCCATTGTCAGATATAGACATTAAAAATATTTTTTTTCTGGATTGCTACTTTTAACTCTGTATACAGTGAGTTAAGTGGTAATATAGTAGCGATGTATTTTCAAATAAAGACTACTTTACCCCATAATTCTATAAATATAACCACGTTTTTTTCTGTTGATTTCTTATATATTTTATATACAAAATCTTCAATGTTTCAGTATTCATTTTGGTGTAAGGTAGGAGATAAATATCTAATTTTATTTTTTTTAAGATTTTATTTATTTATTCATGAGAGAGAGAAAGAGAGAGAGAGAGAGAGAGGCAGAGACAGAGGGAGAAGCAGGCTCCATTCAGGGAGCCCGATGCAGGACTCAATTCCGGATCTCCAGGATCAAGCCCTGGGCTGAAGGTGGTGCTAAATCGCTGAGCCACCCGGGCTACCCTAATTTTATTTTATATTCATGAATAGTATTTCAGTTAATTCAGTACCACTTAATAATTTATCTTTTTGCCATTGATGCAAAATCTCATCTTTATCACATTCCAAATTTATATTTATCATTGTATTTACTTCTTTCTGCCTCTTTCTATGATAGTTCCACACTGTTTAAGTGATTGAAATCTGATATTTTCATAGATATTTTCAATTACTATTAAAAACTCTAGCCATCATTTAAACTTCTTGTTAAATTTTCAAATTACTATACATTATAAGAATTAAAATAAGTGAAAAGTTTAAAATATAAATTATATATTATGTAATTGTTACATGATGATTATGGTATCAGAAATCAGTGGGAAAAAGAGCATATTATTCAACCAACTATTCTGAGGTAATTGCATCTGCAGTTGAAAAAAAAGTTTGAGAGACACCTGGGTGGGTCAGTGGTTGAGCATCTGCCTTCGGCTCAGGGTGTGATCCCGGGGTCCTAGAATCAAGTCCCACATCTCGTGGGCTTCTTGTGGGGAGTCTGCTTCTCCCTCTGCCTATGTCTCTGCTTTCTCTGTGTCTCTCATGAATAAATAAAATCTTTAAAAACAAAAGAGAAAAAAAGTTTGATTCCTACTTCAGTCCATATTCAAAGAAGGAATTCCAAGTAGATTAGAAATTTAAATATAAAAAAGAGAATCATAAAAATATTAGAGAAATACAGGTGAATGTTATTTTCAAGAGTAGGAAAGCAATTCTAATCATGACACAAAATCCAGAAAGTAGAAAGGAAAAAAAAAAAAAAAAAAAAAAAAAAAACAGAATCACCTCTTGAAAATATCAACATAATTTTTAATGGCTCCATTACATTGGAGATATCATATTTACTATCATCCACATATTGAATATCTATATAGTTTCTGATATAATTATAAATAATATGCTTATGAACATATTTTCTGGTTACACTGGGATTGTCTTTGATCTTTATGTACTGAAATTTGTAGTATCCCATTTTTGTTGGAAATAAGTAGGTCATTGGCTTAGGTCTAGAAAAGTTATTGTTACAGAGGCTCTTTTAAAAATAGACTATTTTAAGAACTAGAGATTTAGACATTTGTATGATTTTCTTTTTTTACACCACCTGGTGCTTTCTTTGTCCTTCGTAGTATAAAAGTTTTGTGGGCAATGTCTAGGATTTTTCTGAGCTTAAAACAAGAATTACCACTCTCGATGAGGATTTAGTCCAGTCTCTAATAGACTACAAGGACCTTTTGTTGTAGGAGTTACTTGTCTGTCATAAACTCAATCTGTTTAAGGATTTGATCCTCACACACCCTACTGCCCAAAGTTCTAGTTTCTCTTGATCATTTGTAGCGATTCTACTCCATGAATTTTATTAACCTTTCCTGAATCTCTTTTTTTCATTTGTATCTCTTGGATAAGCAGCTCCAAAGTTATGGGTGTGCAGCATTCTGAACACAACAAATGTTTGCACAAACACACACACACAGAAAATGTTCTGAGCCTTATGTTTTTGGTGGTAGTAAGGGCTGCCGTTTTGTCTTTTAACCATTCAATACCAGCTTTTATAGAAACTGAATTAGTTATGAAGAATCAGGAGATCTAGTAAAAACCCAGGTATGGCAAGAAATGGACCAGTGAGAAAGGAGAGGAAATTTTCTAAAAATATAGAATTCATGCTTTTGTTTTTTTAAGGTAAAGAAATAGAAAACTGGGATCCCTGGGTGGCGCAGCGGTTTGGCGCCTGCCTTTGGCCCAGGGCGCGATCCTGGAGACCCGGGATCGAATCCCACGTCGGGCTCCTGGTGCATGGAGCCTGCTTGTGTCTCTGCCTCTCTCTCTCTCTCACTGTGTGCCTATCATAAAAAAAAAAAAAAAAAAAGAAAAGAAATAGAAAACTTGCCTTCAGAAATTGGAGACTTTTGTTATGATTGATATTAGAAGGGAATTTGATAGAACATCCTCCCTTGTTTGTTCCAGCTAGTCAGAGTCATTGTCTACAGCAGCCAAGTAGGTTTGAAAAGCTTACCACTGACCGAGGACTTTCTGGGTGGCACACACTTTCAAAAGTGGAGTGATTTGTCAGTAGGCACCGTGGCAAGAACGATTCTAACTGCAGTGTTTAGCTCCTCAGAGCTCAGCCTTCCAAAAGCCATTTCATACAGCATTTTAAAATAGGACTTCTGATAAAAATCACTCGTCCAACTCATCCATTATGCGTATACTTTTATTAAGCAGAGTCTTCATGCATCCTAATAAAATGCTGCATAACAATGACAACTTGTCCTAAGTCATATAGTATGGAATCTCCCGATTCCTTATGAACGGTCTCTAGGAGAAAGGGCAGGGTAAGCCTCCTTTCTGAATTCCAATCTTCTTAGGAAGTCTAGTACAATTAATGTAAAAATGATGTTGTCACCAGCTAGACCCTAAGCCTGGCCATTATGGCTCACCTGCTTGTACCCACCAACATCCGCCCCACATATTCCTTAAGCTCTTCTTCCCAGCTTATCCCTTAACTCAGGCAAAGGAACTTATGGGCATAACATCCCATGATGGAGACTGAAACTACCCCTCAAGCAGTGATGACTGCCTGAGGAAGAGCGATGGTGGCCCAGACCACCCAAACCGAGTTTGAACTAAACCTCTGACCCACTTCAGATGGACCACAGAGTGATCTCTGGAGCGACCAACCTCATCATCTTTACCTCATTACACTACTTCAATCTCTGCCCATGATGGAGCACAAGCCTCATTTACATAACATACGACGCATGTTTCCTTAAGGTGCATGTGTGACCTTATACGGACCTCTGCATGTCACGACAGGGCTTCTCTATCTAAAAATTCATCCTAACCTTAAATAAGAAGAACCCATGCAGCTTTGCTCAGGGAGTCACAACTTTAGAAGTTATTTCCTGTGATCCACTTATTTGGTGCAAATGAAGTTTCCTTTGTGTGACAACTCACCTGGTGTAGTTTCTACCTGTGACTCACCAAGGAGCGAGATCACGCTGGTTCAGTTACAGTTTCTAGGTTCCAGCTTAACAGTAAAACCAGACAAAGGAAAGGCAGCCATACTCACTCATTGGAGGTGCCCTTCTGGCCACAGAAGTGGCCCTTGCTGTCTGTAGGATAGGCCACTCTCCTGGGGTCTCCATGTATCCAGGCTACAAGAACAAGAAAGGACAAAAACGCTATCAGCAACAGCTGACTAACAGCAGTCTGATTTGAGAAATTAGAATGCACCACTGCAACACGCTAACCTCTCCCCTCAGTCACAGGAGATTATTGATTTTCTTCAAAGAGTAATTTCTTAATGAAAAGTAAAATAAAATATGGATGAATCAGTCAGAAAACACATTTCTCTTAATCTCTCAGGACTCATCTGGGTTGTAGCCAAAACCTGAGGTAATGCACTTAGAAAATGACATTTATTAGAATGTGAATTAGAGGGCACACTACAAATGCTTGGTTGGCTAGAAGTCACTTTTTTTCCTAGGGCTTAACACTAAATGACTTCATAGCAGAGCTAATAAATTTACAGTAAATATTATGATGTAATCCTTTGGGTTATATGTAAGTGAAAACCATTTACAAATTCAACCGAATGAAACTGTAATACCCTGGTCTAGGTATTAGTCCTTATTAGTCATAAGGTCTAGGTATTGGTCCTTATGACTTCATGTGACAGTATAAAAGGCAAACGTTAGCAACTTTAGGGGCAATAGATAATAAAGATTTGCTGTATATTTTGGGTGATAGCCTCAAAGCTTAGTATAAGTATCAAGTGTTCTCAAACTTTGCAAAAACTGAAGACTTGATTCTGTTTTCTTGGAAGATGCTGGGCTCTATCTGGTACAAACTCATCACCTTTATTTTCCAAGAATCATAAATTTGACAGGTAAAATACAGAATGACAGAAAAGAACATGCATTAGCTAAATACCACCCTCTAATTCTAACTGAATGTTTCTATTTTTTTCAGTTTGATTAGTATAGCTCCTAAAAAAATCTAGAAAATGCATTGGTCATCTAATAACGCTGTCTCTGCATATGGAAAACATAGCTCTTTGTCCTTTGCTTCCTTTAACATTTTCCCAGCTATCTCCTTACCCACATTTATTGGATTTGACAGTTCGTGTAATAATTCAATCACCCTTATGTACATGGCCTGTGTGACTCGGGAAGATAAAAAAAAAAATCAATTCTGAATAAGAATTTTAATATGGAAGAGAAATTTTTCTCAATAATTTTTCTCATCCATCCAAGCCTTTCCTTTTAGTATCTAAGTGCCCAGAAAAGTCTCCTTTGTCTCATTCTTTCTTCAATGTCATAGAGGCCAAATAGGTTTCATCTTCTAATACAGTCTTATAAAATCTGACTCATTCAGGCAGTCCTCTGCTGCCTTATCTTCTTGTCTTTATTTCCCAGAATAAAGAAAGTAGACTATAAAGAAAGCATTTAAATGTCAGCTAAGCAGTCAGTGGACAATGTCTCTGGATACCATTTTATTATATTCTGCTTTTATATTTATATCTTTTTCTAGTCACATTTTTGCTAAAACTAAAAGGTCCAATTTCACTTATTTTCTGAAATAGTGTTCTTTTAACTTTACCCTGAAATAGTTTATTCCCTTTCCATACAAATATTAATTTGGAAATGGCACCTGAGGAAGCATTTAGATTGCTAGGTTGGCTACTTAATATATTTATGATCCTGAGTACGTTATTTAATTGTTTCAGTTTGGGCTATTTTTTTAAATTTTTTATTTATTCAGAGAGAGAGGCAGAGACACAGGCAGAGGGAGAAGCAGGGTCACTTTGGGGAGCCTGATGCAAGACTCGATCCCAGGACCCCGGTATCATGACCTGAGCCAAAGGCAGACAATCACTGAGACACCGAGGTGCCCTGGCTTTCTAATTTGTTACTACAAAATGGGTATGATACCACCAAACCCCACATGAATGTTGAGAATATGAAAGAAGGTAATAAAGTAGAATGCCTAACATGGTGCTTAGCATGCAATATGGACTTGGTAATGTTAGATCCCATCTTATTTAGGTTTGCCCGACACCAAACCCTGAGACGAGGACTTTGCTATGGGTAGGTTACTTTAGGAGACAATTCTAGGAAGCTTAAGTGGGAGTGAAACAGGGAAGGAAGCAAGGCCAACAAAAGACATATTAACAAATGAGATACTGTTGGGGGCAGGGATGACCCCGTCCTGCTGGGGACCTTCTGAGGGAATCACACAGAACATGCTTGCTGGTGGGCACAGTGGAACAGTCTGCCGTAACTGTAAGCAAACTCAGGACTGAGGGGACATGGATCGGGACATTAGCAGAATTTGCTGTAGTTTTCTCTCCCTTTTTCATCAATCAATTAACCAAAGAATCTACTAAACAGCCACTATGTGTCCTGTACTAGAAGTCAATACCAGTATACTGGTAGACTTCTCAACTATGTGAAAAGGAGACAACAAAATTTGTAGAAGCAGGCGCCTGGCTGGCTCAGTTGGCTAAGCCACCAACTCTGGATTTCAGCTCAGGTCGTGATCTCATGGTGCTGAGATTGAGGCTTGAGTCAGGGTCCATGCTCAATGGGGAGTCTGCTTGAGGTTCTCCTTCCCTCTGCTCCTCCCCTTGCTCGCTCGGTCGCTCTCAAATAATTAAAAAAAAAAAAAAATCTTTAAAATTTACAGAAGCCATGGAGAAAAGGTGAGACCTGACAAAGGCTGAAAAATGACTAGGACTTGGACCAGGTAGCTAAGAGCAGGGTAGAAATTCTAGATTTCAGAAATTCTAGATTTCAGCTTCAGTGTGTTAATTACTCCCAATGTGTCAAGTTCTTTGCTAGATGTATTACATCCATTGTCTCATTGGAGTCTCACAATCATCCTATGAGGTAGATATTATTTTCACCCAAATTTTATAGATAAAAAAAACAAAAACAAAAACAAAACAAAACAAAAAAACAGCCTGAGCTCCAGTCAAGAGATGGGGGGAGGGACAGAGGGAAAGGGAGAGAGACAATCCTAGGACTGAGGCTTGGTTACATGTGACTTGAACCAAAAATCAAAAGTCAGATGCTGGGGCACCTGGTTGGCTCAGTTGGTTAAGTGTCTGCCTTCTGTTCAGGTCATGATCCCAGGGGAGCCTGCTTCTCCCTCTCCTCCCCACCCCCGTTCATGCTTTCTTTTCCACGCACTCTCTCTCAAATAAAATCTTAAAAAAAAAAAAAAATCAGATGCTTAACCTGCTGAGCCATCTAAGTGCCCCTCAGAGTTTTAGTCACTTCTCAAAATCACAGTTCTTCAGTGGCATAAACAGGGCTTGAACTTTGGCATGTTGCTGTGTGTAAAGCTCAAGCTTTAACCACTGGGCTAAAAAGCTGTAATGCTGCCTGCTAGAGGGTACATGAGGAATGAGCTTGTTAACAGTGGGAAACAACATGGATATTAGCTACCTGAGGATCAGCAGTATGTTGGACACATATGATAGGAAAAGGAGAGGACACAGGTAATTTTGATGCCTTTGTCATTTGAAACAAAAAATTTTGTACTTGGCAGGAGAGGGCAAGTATCTGGTTGGAAGGGATCTGGTGCCTGGGGACAAAGGAGAAAGAGTCAGATTTAATTGTCAAGGGAAGAATGCTCTTCCTTGGTTCTGTAGTTTTGAATTGTGGCAGGTGGCTGTGATTACAAAGTGGCTGCTACACCTCTCAGCAGACTCTGGCAGTTGTGTTGCAGACCACCTGTGCTTGAGCGAGAACACCAGATCTTGGAGCCGATAGCTGCGAGGGCCAGTTCAACCAAACCACCTCAGTCAAGGGTATCTCCTTTCCTTTACCTTCTCCATCAAGTCCCTATCTTGCCACACCTCCACTGGAGGAATGTGACAGGAAAGAAAAAAAAAAAAAAAAAGAAGAGGAGGAGGGAGATGTGCAGCAACAGCATTTTATCTGTTAATAAATCAAGGGACTAATCACGTTTTACTCCTTTTCTCAGAATTTCTCTTTTCATGGCACTTCCAGGAATGTACTGTCCATTATGGTGGCCATTAGCCATTTGTGTCCACCAAGCACTTTAATGTGGCTTACCTGAACTGAGACAGGTTATAAGTGCAAAATATACATCAGATTTTAAAGACAGTATGCAGGGAAAAAAAAAAGATGTAAAAATTTCAATAATTTTTATATTGATCATACTTGATATAGCTATAGTTAAATAAAATATATTATTAAAATTAATTTTACTTGTCTCTTTATTATCTTAACTATGGCTACTGGAAAATTTGACATGACATGTGACTCACATTTCGTTCCTCCTGGATAGATCTGCTCTAGAATATTTCCCCACAAATGTCTAACACTTGTCATATAAGGTGATTAGTAGTGCCATAACCTCATAGATTTGTTGGGGGCACCTGGATGGCTCATTCAGTTATGTCCAACTCTATTTCAGTTCAGCTCATGATCTTGGGGTCATGAGATTGAGCTCCACATCAGGATCTGTCTTGGCAGGGAGCCTGTTCAAGATTCCTCTCTCTCCCTCTACCTCTCCCACTCTGGGGGCATAACTTCAGATCTGTGGGTCAGTCCTTCTCTAACCTCATCATACCTAATACATAATTTTTTTTAAGATTTTATTTATTTATTCATGAGAGACACAGAGAGAGAGAGGCAGAGACACAGGCAGAAGGAGAAGTAGGCTCCATGCTGGGAACCAGACGTGGGACTCGATCCTGGTCTCCAGGATCACACCCTGGGCTGAAGGCGGTGTGAAACTGCTGGGCCACCGGGGCTGCCCTACATTCATTTTATAATAAATATTTTGCCATACTCCTTTTATAATCTTGAATACAGACAACATAACTTACCCATGTACATAATTTCTTTTAAAATATCAACATGTCCTCATGTAATATAAATAAGAGAAATAGTTTATAATTAAATGGTTTATAATTAAATGCATATCAATATGCAAATACAAGTGACTAAACCAGAAAGACCATAAATTAAGTCAGGTGTATGCACCTATAGAAAGAATCCATGAACGTAACAGCTATAACTGCAAGAAGATATAAGTGTATTATATAGGAAAAATAGTACAAGTGTGTTGTCAAGGATATGATTTTAAGTAAACAAATTTTAGTGAATACTAACAAAAAAGTACACTCTTCAAATTTCCTTGTTATTCATTGAAACCATGCAAAAATAACATTGGTCATTTTAAAACAGACTTTCTAGATTCAAATAATTAAAACTGAGTTGTCATCTACAGGAGTGGGACATGGAAAAGTCAGTCAGGAAGTGAGACAAGTCTTAGTTGTACAGAACTGTCCCAGATATTGCAAACATCTATCTTTCCTGGCTCCCATCCACTAAATGCCAGTAGTACTCCCCCTCAAACACTAGGACAACCAAAATGTCAACTCAAATTTTTTTTTTTTGAAAGACTCCTTAGGCAGTGGTAATGCTTCAATTGAGATCCACTGATTTATATGTTCACTCACACTCTTAAAAATCTCAAGAAAATCATATATATATATATATATATATATATATATATATATATATATATGGGACAGGGACAGAGGCAGTGGATATGCTATTATGGAGTTCTTCCTTATAATTTAATGCCATTTACTTTTATTCAGCTAATTACCATCCATGGTGACTTTCAAATATGTTAATAAATTATATGCACCTTCTAGAGGTGGTACATAATTCCCCATCCCTTCAGTATGGACTAGACTTAATGACTTGCTTCTAAGGAATAGAATGTGGCAAATTACATTTGGGTGACTTCCAAAAGTAGGTCATAAAGGGCATTATAGCTTCTTCTTTGCCCTCCTTTCGATCACTTGCTCTAGGGCTGGAGATACTCAAAGTCCTATAGAAAACCCCACATAACTGTCAGCAGTTGGTGAGAACTGAAGCTTCTTGCCAACGTTCGTGTAAGTGAGCCTATCTTGAAGGTGGCTCCTCCACAGTCAAGCCTTCAGCTGACCATGGCTTTGGCTTAAATCTTGACTGCAACCTCATGAAGTCATGAACTCAGACCCAGAGCCACCTGGCTGAGCTGTTCCCAACTCTTAACCACAGAAACTGTGAAACAAAAAACATTTGTTGCCTTATGTTGTCAATTTTTGGAGTAATTTGCTGTGTAGCAATAAAGAACTAATTACTATATACAGCTTTTAAAAATATTTTATACACTTGAAGGATTCAGTTAAATCATCTTTCTCTTCTCTAATCTAAATATTAATAATTAAATCCTCTTTTCTATTTGTTATTCTCTTTAACTCACAGCTATAATTGCTAGGATTTTAGTAATTTCTGTTTCTTCACTCTAAGATTTAATACACAGAGTCCTCAACTTGATTTAGATATTCCCTAGAGCCTAACCAATTGTCAATTATCATCACTCTATCCATTTAGTCATTCATTCATTGGGCCTTACTTGTGGTAGACACATAAAGAGTCTGAGGATATAGAGATGAACACATTCATATTTAGCATAATATTTCACAACTAATACATTCTCCCTAAGGAAACTATATTTTATACTAATTGCCCAGTGCAAAGACACGATGGCTTCTGAAGAATGATAATGAATTATCTTTTAGCTTAACCAAGTCATGACCTTAATTTTATCTGCTCTTCAAGTTGTAGTTTCTCTACCAGAACAAATAAAAGTGGCCTCTACCACCTTGGATACAGCAGTTGATCTGACAAAAATTTTCCCCCTTTCCCAATAAGCAGAAAACACCAAGGGAATCTGCTTTCATCTGACAGAGATAGTACTGCATCCCCACCAGCTTCCTTCAAGGTCATATGACTTCCTAGCTCTTTGCCACCATTTAGTCTGCAGGGTTTTGACAATATCCTTACTCCACAGGAGACCACACAAATTCCTTATATTGATGGCATCCTGAAGATAAAATCTGGAGAATATCGGAAAGCATGTAATCTTGATGCCTCCAAAAGACTTATGTATGCTAATGGATGGGAAATAAATCTCAGGAAAATGCAAGAGTCTTCTAATACAGACCTGAGGAATCCAGTAGAGAGATCTCCTCCAAAGTGAAAGACAAGTTGCTGCAACTTGCATTCTCTGTTAAGAATGAGGCACAACTCGAATTGCCTGCCAGTTTTGAGCTCAGAGAAATAGAATGCTTTTCAAGGTAATCCAGACTACTGTATTAGATAGATCTGTAGGTCTACCAGCAGGTCTATTATGGCATAATGTCCTCAATGGTGCAAAAAGTATCTTTCAGAACAGGATGCTGTATAGGATCTATGGAAAATCCTTTTTAGAGAATCACAGCTGGTGGTCCCTAGGGTTTTGGAGAAAACTCATGTGGTTTCAAGCAAATAATTATTCTTTTGAGAAGTTGCTCCCGGACCCTGAATGATTACTCAAGGATATAAGAAGCCCATCATAAACTAAATGTTATCAGATTCATCAAGCCCAGCAGCACTCCATTATTGAGTAGAAGTGATCTATTCATACAGTGCTTGAAAAGGTCATGAAGGTACAAGAAAGTTACATAAAAAGATGGCTTACAATAATAGTGTGTTGATTCCTGAGGTGCTGTCTTAACATGTACCTATGGCTCACGAAAGGGGCCTTAGGATAGTTGACTGGGAAAGAAAAAGATTAAACTAGATTTATAGATGGCTAAACAGAATCTGTTGGCACGGGTCAGGGGAAATATTCCTGATTATCTACTTTGACTGGAAGAAGAGATGACCTGAATCATTTATTCATAAACAGAAGCCAACAATTTGGCCATGTTATCATGAACTTGAAAATAAAAACAAAAAAAGAAAAACATCAGACAATCAGTGGCAAGGAAGTTTGAGAAACAATTAGAAAGACTGAACTCCAAATGGACCTGGACTATGAAGATATTGATGTTTCATATGGTTACTTAGTAAAGACCCTTTTGCAGAGGTATCTCTCGATGATTCAATGTTAAGGCACTCAAATGATTTTGTGAAAAAGTAATCATGACCACAGGGATGAAGGTTAGGTGGGAATTTTGATAACATGGAGTTTTATTCACAAAGGTTGGCTTGGCTCCTACTAATGCTTATGTGACAAATTTGCCAGCAATGGATAACCCAACTCTGAATCAGCCAGCCTTATGGAATAGTGGAATACCCCACAGAAGATCCATTTAAAGTACTACTTAGGAAGTAATACCTTTCAAGGTCGGGTTGTTATTTATTTTTAGAATACAGCAAGATTCTAGCAGGAAACACATGTTATACGCACACAAAAACTGTAGGGAGTTCAGGAAATATTTATAAAAGTATAGGTAGGGTTATGGTAAACAAGAGCTGATGCAGAACCCAGAGGCTAGCAACAATTGGGAGCTGTTTTTCACCTCCATGACTAAAGTGGCAAAGGGGCAAGAGTTTACCCAAATCCAGAAAGAGAAGCCAAATGGAAAAAGCTAACTGATAAGACTTGAAGCCTTAGAGAGAGTGGTATAGCTAACCTGAGGGGACTCACCAGCAAGAGAGCCAGAAGAATATTTTGCAAACTCACTCTCCCACCTTCCCATCTATCATTGATACCTCCCACTGGCCAAGCCATACTGCAAGAGCCTGTTGATGTAATCCCTATAAGGTTATAGGCTAGTTTCTTAGGGGACAGAGCAGAGTGAAGAGCAAGTAGAGAAGGAACCCAGAAGAGAGAAAGAAAAATACCCAGCCTGTATTCTTAACAAGTGACCAACCTATCCAAATGTCTCTTCAACAAGACATTTAAGATTTCATTAAAAACAAAAAAGTAAACAGAATAACCAGAGGCATAAGATTTCAGATCCTCTTGTCAGAATTTACTGCCACACAGGGCAGCAAAAGAGCAGAAAGACATACCATCTGAATTTCAGAGTCTGAAATGGGAGGAGTGGGGGTAGGAAGTAAAAGAGGAAAAATGCATACTTTTAAGAAAGATTTGTCAAAAAAATAGACAAAGAATTGAAAGAAAATGGAAAAACCACCAAATATCCAAGAAAATAACCTTTTCACATCTTTGTTGTTTTCTTTATGAGCAAGACTGACTCTGTGCTGCTTCCTTTACTTTTTCTAGTTATTCTAGACAACGTTGGTCTGTCACTATTCATAACCTGTTTAAGGTTTTTATTCATATTGGAAAATGGATTTTTTAAGGTAAAGAAGTAGTTGGAAATGAGGACAGAAACTTATTCATTCTTTTCTTCATTCATTCTATAAATATTTTTGAATGTCTACTATGTGTCAGCACTATGCTAGACCCCAGGTAGATAAGGGCCCTTGTTCTTCCAGAGCCTAGAGTCTAAGGGGGGGGGGGGGATATCTTGATGAATAAATTGCACAAACAAACATGAAATTTCAATTCTGATAAGCATTGCAAAAGGGGTAAAAATGATACAGAGAGGGATTCACAGACGTCAATGACCAAATGAGAGAGGCCAGGGAGGAGGTCTGTGAAGAAGTAATGCAGGAGCTGAGACCAAAGGAAAAAAAAAAAAAAAATGAATGGAGGGACAAGACAATGAGGCTTCCATCAAATGGACACATGGACAAAGGCCTCGTGAGGGGTGGGGCATGATGGGTTCTGGGAAGGAAAAGGAAAGCAGTGTGGATACATAGGCTGACTCATGGTTCCAGATGCAGAGAGACAGATTCTTATTCTCTATAACGAACTACAGAGAGATGGTTTTAGCATAACACGGTTGTCGGTGCCAGCATACAATCCACAGCAGAGGCTCTGTTCTCTTCCTCTTCAAATTTTCCTAGAAAAACTCAAGGTCACCACATATTTGGTGTTACTCATCTTGGTGTTTCCTTGCTTAATTGTAGTTCCATAATTGGCAACATCCCCTTACTTTATATGAAGAGCTCTCATCATTCTGGAAAACTGACGTAATTTATTACATCTAAAAATGCTACATGCAATATTAATGGATATTTACTAATAAGTACATCTCTTTTAAAAGATCCATCAAATCATTTGAAGTCTTCCTGGCCAAAAAAAAAATCCCAAAGAATGAGATACTGTCTGACATTTTATTTACTCTATAGGACAAGCACTAACTGAAGGGGGGAAAAAAACAAGCCTATATTAATAGGTATCTGTTGGCATAAAAATGTGTCCCTGTCTTTAGTGGGTACTTAGAGGTTACTTTTGCAAACAACCACTGAATGTAAACAATGACACTGCAGTGAACACATACTCAGTCTCACAGGGTTAAGACTGAAGCTATTAGATTATTCATGGTTTTTGGTTGCAAAAGAATACCCAATTTCCACTGACTTCTCTGGCGCTTGCTGTTTTAAGCCCAACTCTGTGTAAGTGAATTTAGGAGGAGAAGAGGAGAGAGAGAGAGAGAGAGAGAGAAAAGCTTTAGGAGAATATCATGGGGTTCTGGTCTGCACCCTCCTTTAGTAACCTTTATTACTTAAAGAATCCTTATCTTCTTCATTAAATAGAGTCAGTGTAGTATGGTGGTTAAGAGCATAGCCTCTAGAATTAAAGTGTCTAGGTTGCATTGGTGAATAAAACTAAATGACATCAACACAAATCTAGATCAATTATCTATTCCCCTTAATTTTCTGTTTTGGAAGTAACTTTAAAAGACCACTTTAAGCAAAGCTGGTATATTCGTGTGTGTGTGTGTGTGTGTGTGTGTGTGTGTGTGTGTAAGTAAGAGAAAGAAAAGTTATTTGTAAAACACTCCTATTTGGGTCATTCATAGCAGATAAGCAAAGACTGGTAAGAGATGGGTAAAAAAAAAAAAAAAAAAACTTTGGGCAAATTATCCTTTCGCTCCTATCAAGGAAATGTAGATTACTGAAGTACCAGGAGCAAGCATTATTATCTAGTATTATCTCGCATTTTCAACATTTGCAAAGCATGTTCCTGTTGTGCTCTAGGGTTGAGTCAGAAGTTGCAGCCATTAAAAAGCCCTCTGTCAAGGAGAAAATGTGATTAGACCAACTGCTTGCACTGACACTTAAAAATTAACTGCAAATCTGTTTGGGGCAGCTAAGGCATTCCCTAAACACTTGCTAGTTGGGAATGTTGGCTTTCAAATCATTATTTTGTATCCCTTAAAGGTACATTTTAACTGTTTTAATATGTGGGAAACAGGCCTGCCAAATTGTGCTTATGGCTTTTTAACACAAGCAATTTACAAATGCAATGAAGCAGATAATAGGACACATGATACCGAATTTGAAAATCTGTGTTGATGACACTTCTGCTGTAGAAACATTTTTGGAAGCAGCCCCACATCCAGTTGCCTGGATAAGAAAAATGTTGTTTATCATTTCACAGGTGGCCTCTTCTACCCAATGGCGAGCTTAGGGTCATGTCCTTGAGTACAAATCAGTCTCTCTCGTGCTAACAATATTCTACGTAAAAAGATCTGGAATACATGCAATCAGCAAAATATAACAAACAGAAAAAAAAAATCTCATTCAACACTAAAAAATTCTGTTCAAGCAACAGTTAAAACTAAGGGCTATCTTTCTTAAAATGAAGACTTCCAAAACAAGAGGAAGCATAGGTATCTAATTTATAAATGCTTCTATATTTGTAAGGAATGAAAAGGTGACATTTAATATTGGGTTTGGTTAATTTAAATATAATAAGTTTTTCATTAAGAAAAGCTTACTTGATTCTGGGGAAAAGTATGGGGAGGACCCTAAGCTCGCCTTGTTCCACGGATATTACTAGATAATATCCACATCAGTGTAAACACCCAGAAAACAACCCAAAGATTGGAAGAATAGACTCTCCATAGCTACATACAGAGAAAAGCCCCCCCCTCCCCAGAGCGTAGGGAGGGTGGAAATGCAGTCAGGAGCTAAAAGACCCACAGGACTGTCCATGGGAGAGAAGGATGTCACAGGCACAGGGAGGGGAGAGAAACAGAACCTTGCACACCAGGCTCCTGGAATACAGATACCCATAATATTTGGCTTTGAAAACCAAAGGGGACTAACTTTGGAAGTCCTAATAAACATGGGGCTTAACATCTGGAACTTTAAAATCAGCAGCTTGGCTCTAGGAGAGCTGGAGGGCCACAAAACACAGAGTCCCCACCCTTAAAGAGATAGCACAAATAACAGCCCCACTGAGACAACATAGTAGCAGTTTTTTTTAAATTTTTAAGTAATGTTTACACCCAACATGGGATTTGAAAAATCCCTGAGCCAGAGCCAGGTGCCCCTAGAAGCAGCACTTTTTTAAAAAATGCCTGGGATATAGGGGGTGGACATGTATTTGCTACTCTCAGACCCTGTGGGCAGGAATCCTTGAGAGACTTCGAGAGTGAAAGAGCTGGCAGGTGCCATTTCCTTCCTCCACTCCCTACCTAAATACGCAGACACCTACAGGAACCAGTGCAACCTGAACACTTTCCACCTAGCTTGATACGGTGTGCGTGCTCCCTGTGGGCTTCTGTAGACCTGCCCCCTCCATCCCTATCAGCCTCAGCAGAAATTCTCCCAGGCAGCTGCCGGTGCACTCCGAAGTGGACCAGTGAGGACACTGCTGCCACCACACGCACGCCCACACATTCCCCCATGCACCTGTGCTTTCCAACATACCCTTGGCCGGAGAATACCTAAGGCAGTGCCACAAGCCTGGCACAGTCCTAACAGGGACCAGTACAACTCCGAAGTGACTCCTAACCCAGGAAGAGGGAAAGATAACCACGTGCACCAGACTGACTGGAACCCCAGTAAGGTGCTGGGGGCAGACATCTGATCTGACTGCAGCCCTACCCACCAATAAAAACTGCTCAGAGGACAACACAAGGAAAGCACACTGAAGTTGGGTGCCACCTTAGCTCTGGCAAACAGCTGGTCTGACTCAACTCAGGCACAAGGTGATCCCAGAATGGCCTATTAACCACACAGGTACTAAATGCTGCTCACAACAAAGAGACACTGCAGACAAGTCACATAAAGGTAAATGCAGCTCAGCTACAATAGAAGAGTGTATGCAACACACATAGGAGACAACCCTGAAGCACCAGGTTCTGGTGAACAGGGAACATCACACTGCAAGGGACTACAGAACCTCTTCTTCAAAAGCCCATGGCTTTCAAGAGCATGAAACATAGCTGACTTTCTAATACCTAGAAAGAGGCACAGAGTTACATAAAATGAGGAGTAGAATCTGTCCAAACAAAACAGCAGGACAAAATCACAACCAGAGAGCTAAATGTAAGGAGATAGTTAGTCTATATGTCTGATAAAGAATTTAAAATAAGGGTCACAAAAATACTCAGTGGACTTAAGAGTGGAGGACCTCAATGAGACCCTCAACTCAGACAGAAAACAAAGAATCAATCAGATGAAGAAACAATAGCCAAAATTAAAAATACACCAGATAGAATAAATAGTAGACTAGAGAAAACAGAGAAATGGATCAGTGACCTGGAGGACAGAGTAATGGAAAGCAATCTGACTGAACAGAAGAGAAAGAGAAAAAAAATACAAAATGAAAATAGACTAGGGAACCTCAGTGACACCATCAAGCATAATAAGATTCACATTATATGGATCCCAGAAAGAGGAGAGAGAAAAGGGGGCAGAAAATTTGAGGAAATAGGTGAAAACTTCCCAAATCTGGGGAAGGAAGCAGAAATCCAGATCCAAGAGGCACAGAGAAGCCTCAACAAAATCAACCCAAGGAGGTCCACACCAGGACACATAATTAAAGGCAAAAAAAAAGAAAAAGTGATAAGGAATCTCAAAGGTTGCAAGAGGGAAAGAAAAAGGACAATTATACATTAGGGGAACCCTGGAAGTCTATCAGTCTCCCTCTACTTCTGTCTCTGCCTCTCTCTCTCTACCTCAAATAAACAAATAAAGCTAGAAAAAGAAAAACAAAGCCCAAAACCAGAAGGAAATAAGATTACATAAGAAATAAACAAAATATAAACTAAAAAAATAGAACAGATCAGTGACACCAGGAACTGGTTCTTTGAAAAGATCAACAAAATGGATAAACCTTTACCCAGACTCACCCAAAGAGAGGGAGGGAGGGAGGGAGAGAAAGACAGAGGGCTTAAACATAATCAGAAGAGAAATAACCAATACCATAGAAACACAAAGGATTATAAGAAAATGTTATGAAAAAATATATACAAATTGGACAACCTAGAAGACATGGATAAATTCCTAGAAACCTATAACCTCTAAAGCTGAATGAGGAAGAAATAGAAAATCTGAATAGACTGATTACCAGCAATGAAATCAAATCAGTAATCAAAAAACTCCTAATAAACAAAGGTCCTAGACCAGATGTCTTCATGGGTGAATTCTACCAAACAGCTAAAGAAGAGGCAATACTTAATCTTCTCAAACTATTCCAAAAAACAGAAGAGGAAAGAAAGCTTCCAAATTCATTCTATGAGACCAGATTTACCCTGATACAAAGCCAGATAAAGATACTACAAAGAGAACTACCAGCTAGTCTTTCTGAGGAACATAGATGCAAAATCCTCAACAAAACATTAGCAAACCAAATCCAACAATACATTTAAAAAAATCATTCACCATGACCAAAGAGGATTTGTTCCTGGGATACAGCGTAGTTCATTATTTGCAGATCAGTCAATAGGATACACACATCACATCAAGAAAAGATAAAAACCATATGAAAACCATCATTTCAATAGATGCAGAAAAAGCATGTGATACATATAACACCCGTTTATGTAAAAACCTTCAAAGAAGTAGGTTTGGAAGGAGCATACCTCAACATAATAAAGGCCATAACTGAAAAACCCACAGCTAACATCATACTCAATGCTGAAAAACTGAGAGCTTTTCCCCTAAGATCAGGAACAAGACAAGGGTGTCCACCAAGCATTTTTATTCAACAGAGTACTAGAAGTCCATAAATCAGACAAAGAAAAGGCATCCAAAATGATAAGGAAGAAGTAAAACTTTAGAACTGATTAATGAATTCAGTAAGGTCACAGGTTACAAAATCAATATACAAAAATTCATTGTATTTTTATACACAAATAATGAAGTTAAAAGAAATTAAGAAAACAATCCCATTTACAATTGCACCAACAATAATAAAATGCCTAGGAATAAGCTTAGCCAAACAGGTGTAAGACCTGTACTTTGAAAACTATAAAATACTGAGGAAAGACCTTGAGGACAGTAAAAACCAACGGAAAGATATTTCATGCTCATGGATTGGAACAACAGATTGTTAAAATGTCTTTACTACCCTAAACAATTGCAGATTTAATGAAATACCTATAAAACTACCAACAGTAGTTTTTACAGAACTGGAACAAACAATTCTAAAATTTGTATGTAACACAAAAGACCCCTAATACCCAAAGCAATCTTGAAAAAGAACAAAGATGGAGGTTTCACAATCCCAAATTTCAAGATATACTACAAAGTTGTAGCATCAAAACAGTGTGAGACTAGCATGAAAATAAATCATAGATCAATGAAACAGAATAGAGCACCCAGAAATAAACCCATGATCATATAGTCAAATCTTCGACAAAGGAGGCAAGAATATGCAATGAGAAAAGATAATCTCTTCAACAAATAGCTTGGGAAGACTGGTCAGCCATATGCAAAAAAAAACAAAACAAAAAAACAAAAAAAAAAACAAAAAAAAGAAAAAAAAGAAACTGAATCACTTTCTTACACCATACACAAAAATAAAATGGATTAAGGACTTAAATATGAAATCCGAAACTGTAAAAATCCTAGAAGACAGCACAAACACTAATTTCTTTGACATTGGCCATAGCAACATTTTCCTAGATAGGTCTCATAAGGGAAATAAAAGCACAAATAAACTATTAGGACTATACCAAAATAAAATGCTTCTACATAGCAAAGGGGACAGTAACAAAACTAAAAAGCAACCTTTCATTCCTACTGAATGGAAGAAGATATTTGCAGAGGACATATCTAATGATGGGCTAGTCACCAAAATATATAAAGAACTCACACACCTCAAAACAAATAATCCAATTAAAAATTGGGCAGAAGATAGGAACAGACTTTTTGCCAAAGAAGACCTACAGATGGCCAACAGACACATGAAAGGACGCTGAACATTGCTAATCATCAGTAAAAATGCAAATCAAAACCACAATAAGGTATCACTTCACGCCTGTCAGAATGGCTAAAATCAAAAACACAAGAAACAAGTTTCTTGGGCAGGATGTGGAGAGATAGGAATGCTCATGCACTGCTCATGGGAATGCAAACGGCTGCAGTCACTGAGGAAGACAGTACGGAGGTTCGACAAAAACTTAAAAATAGAACTACCATATGATCCAGTAATTCCACTACTGGGTATTTATCCAAAGAATATGAAAACATTAGCTTGGAAAGACATATGCTCCCCTAAGTTTACTGCAGGATCATTTCCAATCGCCACATTATGGAAGCAGCCCAATTGTAATGAATGGATAAAGTGGTACGTACACACACACACACACACACACACACACACAAAACCCCACAAAATGGAATATTACTCAGCCATAAAAAAGATGAGATGCTGCCATTTGCAACATCATGAGCATAAAAAATATATTGCTAAGTAAAGTCGGAGAAAGACAAATTCAGACTCCCTCTGCTCCCAACCCCACGGTGCTAAGACCAACTAACCACCTTCCTCGCAGCCTTCTCGCCCCCAGACATTCCCTGCCTCAACCACTCCCTTCCTCCAAGGTTCTCTGCACCTTGACATATCAGCTGTCTCCTAGAAAACCAGTGTTTGGAGCAATAACATTATTTTTGCTTTATGATTTCCATCACATGTGGAATTTAAGAAAAAGAAAACAAAACCAGACTACCCAAGAAATAGACTTAACTATAAAGAACAAACTGATGGTTACCAGAGGGAAGGTGGGTGGGGGGATGGGTGAAATAAATGAAGCGGATTAAGGGTACACTTATAACGAGCCCTGAGTCATGCACAGAATTGTTGAATCACTACATTGGACTTTTGAAACCAATATAACACTGTATGTTAGCTATACTGGAATTAAAATTTTAAAAAGAAAAACTCTTTTAAAAAAGAAAAAGCTTACTAGAACAATTTTAAAAATAAAGAATTAGAGTTCTTCAAATTTCTTACTTTAGAAATAGTGTTTCTTTGCCAAAACAACATTTCTAAGCTGTGATCTGATAGGAAAGCACATTTTAGTTTCAAAGTAGACTAACATACTGGGATGTCCTGTCAGAGCTGCTGTCCATTACGTTTCCCCTTACCATGAACATTAGGATCATACCCCCAGGATCACAAACTAGAATAGGATGCCTGGTGAGGCATAGCCTATTTTTTAAATTATACTTATTTATTAGTAGGGCAAACTGTTCACTATTTCTGTATATAGACAAAATCAAAGTCACCTTGGGATTATCTTTGTCTTTCAGAAGTTCACTTGAGTGACCTCTCAGTTATAAAAACATGGTTTCTCCTTTTTTCAAATTCCTTGGGATAGGGAAGACCAATTTTCTTCATGAGAAATGGACGAGTACTCAAACTTTTATGAGATTTCAATTTAGGATAGGTAGGATTGACCTGAACTAGGTCTGAAGGCCAAGAGGAATACAAATACCCCAAAAGGAACTTGCCATGAGGGTAGAGCCTGAGCTGGTCCCTAGGCTTAATGCCACAGCCTAAGAGTAGGGGCTGCATTCATTCAGACCCTAGCAGTGCTTTGGGGAGAAATGGCTGAGCACCGCATAAAGACTCAAAAGCTATATATTTGGATCGTATTGTAGGAAGCGACTATAGGAGTAGAAGAATCCTGATGAACACTTGACTAAGAAAGGACACCAAATGGCACCACCAAAATGTTAGATCTCCAGTAGACTACAGGGTCTCGATTTCTACCTCGACACTAGAAGGGAGACTTCGCCCTTCTTGGCAGTTGGGGGTAGTTCAAGTCAGGCAAGAGGAGGATAGGCTGGATTTCCTGAAGCAATGAGTGCAAAAGCATCCATGTGTCCGTGTTACCCCACATACTTTATACCAGAAATGATGAGGTCAAGTTTGACCACATTTGGTTATTA
The DNA here is from genome assembly GCF_048164855.1 of Canis lupus baileyi. Taxonomy (NCBI): domain Eukaryota; kingdom Metazoa; phylum Chordata; class Mammalia; order Carnivora; family Canidae; genus Canis; species Canis lupus. The sequence goes on from NC_132845.1 coordinate 6,419,131, forward strand.
ATTAAGCTATTTTCTTTATTCTCTACCTCATTGTATGAAGGATTTATGACTGAATCATGCAAAGTCTCCTCCTTTCTGTACTTGGTACTTCCAAATCTACTGAGAAGTGCCGTTGGATTCATGATGCCCTTCCTTGAATCCTTTGCAACTGATCTATAAATCATTTGCACATCAAGGCCCTTAACTGGTCTTATTTGGCTTGGAGGAATTGGAGAAGGAATCCCAAGCTTCATCAGATTCAAGGGGAAGAGACACAGACCCATACCTCTCAGCAGAAAGAAGGGCAAAGAAGTCCCGGCCATGTGTTAAAACTACCTTAGTCCAGCCTCCGGCCACACATTTTTTACATTCCCACTGCAATCAAATATGTTTATACTCGCCCACGATCCCCGGAAGTCTCATCCAATTAAAGCATCAGGCTCAGGTTCGAAGTCTGGATATCATCACCTGAGTCAGGGCCAGGTGTGAATGGGGCTCTTCAGGCTTGGTTCCACTCCTAAGCGTGATCTTCAGCTAGATCACTGAATTCGTGAGGTAGATCTCCGACTTCCCACATTACTGTCTGCAGCAGCATTGCCAAACTGTCACCGCTATGTAGCAAGGTGCCCTTCCCTCCTGTTTTTAATTGCATTTTTCTCACTCTCCTTCAAACCCTGACAGTTTCCTCAAAATCCACCATGCTTCTGAACATGCCCTGGTTTAAAAATTCCGCTGTTTCAGGTTTTGTGAAGCAACATCCCACTTCCAGGTACAAAATTTTGTTCTGCTTATTTTTATACCTCCAAACCCACTGGCTTGATACAATCATTTTATTTTGCTCATGATTTTGGCAGTCAGAAATTTTGGGAAAGGCTCAGCTGGGGCCCATACAGTCATGTTGACAGGGACTCCAATCACCTGAAACCCTACAGAGTGAACAGTAAACACCATTGATTGCTGGGAATTCAGCTGAGATTGATGATTAGGACCCCTACATATGGCTTCTTCACATGGTCTGGGTCCCTCCTAGCACTGTGAGAGTTCTTGATTTACATTATTTTACTTTTCATTTTAATGTCCCATCACCTCAACTACTAGGGATAATTTTTTCTAAGACTGAAAAGTAAAACCCAAACCAAACTTTGGACCCTAAGTGCTTCATGCGTAAATATTCAACTGGAAATATACTTGAAAAGGATAAAATAAGGCAAATGCCATATGATTTCACTTATCTGTGGAATTTAAGAAACAAACAGGAAAAAATGAAGAGGGAAACCAGAAAGACAGACTCTTAACTATTGAGAAAAAGGATTACTAGAGGAGAGAACAGTGAGGGGATGGATGAAATAGGTGAAGCAGATTAAGAGGAGTACACTTGGGACCCCGGGTGGCTCAGTGGTTGGGCATCTGCCTTCAGTTCAGGGTAGGATCTCGGGTCTGGGGATCAAGTCTCACATCGGGCTCCCTGCAGGGAGCCTGCTTCTCCCTCTGCTTGTGTCTCTGCCTCTCTCTCGGTAGCTCTCATGAATAGGTCAAATCTTAAAAAAAAAAAAAAAAAAAGGCATACTTACGAGCACTGGGTATAGAATTGTTGAATCACTCTAATGTATACCTGAAACTCCTAACACTGTATGTTAACTATACTGGAATTAAAATTCTTTTAAAAAGAGGAAATAAAAATCTATTAAATATTAAAATTATATTATTGCACAAGGATAACAAAGGACAATTTGCATAATAAATATTCCTATTCATTTTTCTAGTTAGTACAATAATTGGATAGCAACCATCAGTGAAGTGGGACAGAAGAGAGCTATTATCATAAACATTAGTTTGATCTTTCAAGGAGATGTGATTACCTTCTACCCAGACTCCACTTTACTCACTTGAACAGAGGTTCTGCTTTTCATTAGCCGAATGTCAAGTGCCTTTGTTGCATCCAAGTGTTACCCTAGCTGGCCATATTCCACATAAAGGGCAAAGAACAGGGTTTTTGTTTTTTTTTTCCTCAGTAGAATTTTTAAGAAACATGGCTCTTTCGTGGTAAAACGTTTTATGAAAAGAAATGAACAAAAGACACACCTTTAGAAGGTCCTGATCTCACAAAATGGCAAAAGATGTCAAACTCCTGTGAACCTTAAAAATAAAACCATCAATTGTCTCACCAGCAAAAATGGGGCTTACCTGGGAACAATGGAGCAAACTACAGCAGAGCTGAGCAAAGGCGATGAACACACCTTTATAGAGCGAAAAAGGAAGCTGGGAGGGCTACCAAAAACAAAAAAGTCCATTGGATTCCCCTGGAATTTGAAGTACAGCGGTTTCTCCTTGGCTGAGTTATGAGTGCCTCTCATTGGCTGGGCTGTTGCTGGGGGAGAGAACTTGCCTTCCTCCCTCGGGCTCCTAAAGTAGCAGCTCAGGTGGTACTGACCTTGTTGAATCCCTATATTGTACACCTGAAACTCATATAACGCCGCATGTTAACTATACTGGAATGAAAATTTGACAATAAAATACAAACATGTATGTTTTTCAATAAATGAAGGAGTAGTGACTTGGGGGTACCTCTCCTCCTGTTGGATTTACCATCAATGGGGAGTGGCAGACGGGAGAGCTCCTCTGCTGGCTTCCCAACTCCACTTTAAACAAGCTTTCCTTTTATTGACTTTCACACTACTCACAACACATCAGTGAAACTGAGTTAGCATCATCTCTCATCAATCAGGTGAGAGTATTTATTTTCTCATATAAAAAAAAAAAGTGTTCACACTCCTGGTAACCCCTGCTAATCATTTTCCTTCACTTTCTTTTAATCCAATGTAGGCCATAACTGAAGAGTTAAGTTTATCTTAGACTAGTTAGGTTATTTGTAGTTCAGGAATGAGGGAAGTGTGTATATATGTACATTTATATACTAAATATATATATATTTTTTAGTAAGTTTTGAGTTGTTCATTTTAATCAGTGATATCAGGATTAATTTGGAAGAATCACTAAATCCAATATTGAACAGTTTTTCATTGAGGAACATTTATCCTCCAGTTTCATTGAGGAACATTTATCTTCCAATTATGTGAATTAAGGTATTTATAAACCGAATCTGGAGATCTTAAAGAGGCCAAGTTCTTATCTTGCTCCGGGGGGGGGGGAATGATGGGGTGCACTCTCATCCCTTTTCTCTACCGTGTCAACAGGAGAGAGAGTGACAGCGGCTTTCCCAGCTCTAGACAAGGACAGAACACGTTTCTCTGTGGATAACAACACACTGACTCTGAGAAATGGAGATCTCATATTTGTTATGCCATGAGATCTCCTGAAAAAAGATTCCAGGCACCATATGACATCCTTATGAAGTTCCTGAGTGCATTCAGACTTTAGTAACCGAAGTGATGGGTTGCCATAGAAACAATATAGCAAATTACAGGTAAAGGCAATTTATTAAAATTCAGAAGTACATTACACAGTGATAGCAAATGAAATGCTGCCCAGAAGTATTATGTACCATTATCAGTGTCCCTGGATATCATTTCATTTCATTCACTCCTCACAGCAGCCCTGCAAAGTAGGTGATGTTTCCCTACTTCACAGATAAGAAAATAGAGGTTAAGAAACTAGCCCAAGTCAAACAAATAATACAAGGAAACCCTACATCAACTTGACTCCAAGTCTTCTTTTACCTGTTCATTGTTGTGAACATACCTACATAGCGAAATAAATTTTCAGCTTTCATGTTGTTTCAACATTCATAAAAAAAATTTATAGGGGATCCCTGGGTGGTTCAGTGGTTTAGTGCCTGCCTTCGGCCCGGGGTGTGATCCTGGAGACCCAGGATCGAGTCCCACATTGGGCTCCCTGCATGGAGCCTGCTTCTCCCTCTGCCTGTGTCTCTGCCTCTCTCTCTCTCTCTCTGTGTGACTATCATAAGTAAAATAATAATAATAATAATAAATAAATAAATAAATAAATAAATAATAAAACCTTTAAAAAAATTTACAATAAGTTATTAACATAGGAAAGGGGGCACCTGGGTGGCTCAGTCAGCTAAGCACCTGCCTTGACTCTGGTCCTGATCTCAGGACCATATTGGGCCTCACATCAGTCTCTCCACTCAACAGGGAGTCTGCGTCTCCCTCCCCCTCTGCCTGCCACTCTGACTACTTGTGCTCTCCCTCTGTCAAATAAATAAATATAATCTTAAAAAAAAAAATCCCACACATCTCCCTTAAAAAAAGTTTCAGTTCCCTGACAAAAAGTAAAAGCAATAAAAAAAATTAGAGACAAGAAAGATGTGTCCCAAATTTAAACTAAAATTCTTTTAGTTGCGTAAAAAAATTTATTATAATTTGCAATTTATAGACTGTGTATTGTGCTACATCTGCCTTCATGTTTAGAAGTTTAAATGCTTTGAAGAAATAGCAAAGGAACCTTCTGGAGATCTCAGAGAACATTATTTAGTTCTATTATTCATTATTTAGAGTTCATTATTTAGTTTAGTTTGTGGTTTATTCTCCTTTATTCTTCTCTCCCTACTTTTCTTCCTGTCTTACTTTTTTTGAGTTCTCCAATTCTGTATAGTTACTGCATGGTATTCCTGAGATGATCTTTTGGAAATTACTTTCAATTGCTCTTCTCAAAATATTTCTGTTATTGGGAGATAAAACTGAAGAACACAGAAGAGCATTTTCCACAGTTCCCAGGTAGGCACAGCCTTCTTTCTGCTTATGCTTTCTGTCCACACTAACTCTAGCCCATTCATTACTGGTACTAGAATTATTGAAGTTTTCTTGGCCCTGCTCTAATAATAATATATCAAAGTTTCCTAAGTCAGCATCTAAGGGACAGGACTTCAGTCTCAGAGGGGAAAAGAGATACATTCACATGCAATTGTGAGACCATTTTATAGAAAATATTTACTATCCTTTGGTAGGTTTTTTTAAAATGTAGATCATTTCTATGTATTTCCTCTTCATTTCCAACTTCATTGAAAAATCTTTAACCTAAAAGTAAATAACAGAATATCTCTTCCTGATAGGCAAAGACAGTAAGACTTCTTAAATGTCAATGAATTATGTGGTAAAATTCTTAATAATTGTTCCAACTTTTTAATGTGCTTATAAAAAGAAAAGTTTATGTATTAACTAATCTAGGCCCTAGTGCATACTAGTAAATAGCACATGAACAAAATTAGCTGCTTAATAGAAGGTCACAAGTAAAAATGATTTTAAAAATCATAAGTTTTTTTCTTATTTACAATCATACATACTTAAGTAATTTGGATTTGCCTTTGAATAAACTACTTTGTGTTTATTATTCTTTAAGTCTGCTACCCAATGAGTACTGGAGGGGCACATCCCCAACAGAAAAGACAATAATCCATAACAAGGCTTTGGGAAGAAAATGGTTAATGTTAAAAATCTGCCATTGACTTAGTTATCCCATTAGCAAATTTTAAATCTCTTCTATACCTGTATTTACTCACCCACAAGTCCTAAAAGGATGTAGGCAATGATGAACAGTATGAAGATGATGCAGCACAGAACATCTGTACAACTCCTAAAGACAAAAAGGAACACAGAATTAAAAGGGATCCAAAATGACATCTTACCTAGTGAACAAATAGAAGAAAGGGGGGAAAAATCATAGTGATATGCCATTTTATATCCAATAATTCTGAAAGGTGTATCAGATGTATTTCTGTAATCACAGACTTTGGTAGCATTAGAATGGTCATAGCGCCATGATTAAAGAAACTCCCTCAGAATTCTTAGTATCTATTCTCTCTTGGTTCTTTATGCATATGATTTTTTTTTTTTTAGAGACTGGAGTCCAGTAACATCAAGCAAATATTTTTTTATTTGAAATTGTAATTTAAGTTTTTTGGTTTTATGATTTTCCTCATTGTGCTTCCTCAATGTATGATATAGTAAAAAAGAAAAAAAGCCATTTTTTTCCATTTCTCCCTCCCTCCATTATCTTTCTACACACACATTTAAAGGGTGCTGTTTATTGCGGCACCTGGGTAGCTCAGTCGGTTAAGCATCTGACTCTTGGTTTCAGCTCAGGTCGTGATCTCAGGATCGTGAGATCGAGCCCAGGCTGGGTGTGAGCCTGCTAATATTCTCTCTTTCCCCCTCTCCCTCTGCACCTTCCCACCTCTCTCCTCTACAAAAAGGAGGGGGGAACTATTTATTAAGTAAAGGACTGACTACATAAGCTTTCTCTGTGGAGTAGACTTGCAACTATACTCACAGTAATATATATATAATGCATTAAAAAATGAAATGGCTCAAAACTGTAACATGACCAGCCATTCTATAAACTAGTTATTGCCAAGCTAAGTTTGGAGAAAAACTGGCTTGTCAGAGGCTCAATAATTTGCTAAGGATCACAACTCAAGCTAAGATCCAGCAAGGACACTCAAGGCATTCACCTGAAGTATCGCCTGGGCCTAATATGATACCTTGTCCAGCTTGTACGTGGCCTGGATGGCCAAAACTGTATCTTAAAAAAAGTAAGAAAAAATACCACCATTCTCTATTTGAAACTTAAGGAAAAATTTATTACTAAAGAGAAAAAGATCAAACTTTTGGAGAGGATTAAAAGTTGCACGTGAGAATTTTCATAGCAAAATCTTCTTTGCTCTTGAGGGCATACAGATATATGCTCTCGTGTTTTAGCGCAGGCTGGTTGATTGAAGTCATAGACTCTTTTTTTGTGATGGCAGCAGGAATAATAATGAATAATAATTGCTCGCTAACAGACACTGTAATAGCTTACGTTGGTAAAGCTCAGCTATACTTCTACTGCTTTCCTGTACCCTGTGAGTTTCTTAAGAATAGGTTTTTAGGGGCAGTAAGGTGAGGTGACTTACTTAAGATCCATGAAAGAGAGGGAGAGAGGGGGTAAAGTACACCAAATATCTAGGTCTCTAATTCCTAACTCTTTCATTTAGCAGTTGTTCTAATATTTCAATTTTCAGTAAAGCCTCACATTAGCCCTATCTAAAAAATTTCACACTCATCCCTATTACTGTTCCGCACAATAGGACATGAGGCTTCCCTAGAGACAGTTAACCATGTTCAGTCCGTAAACTATCATTTGCTTAAATCCAATTTCAACCCCAGGAATTTTAAATTTCATTTGGATTTAAGACTTATGAGAACCATAAGAAGAAGCGAAGGAAACAAGTGCTCTAGTTTTCTTTGGCTGACAATCACAGAGGAGCAAAAACCTGCTTGGAGGTGAGGAGAGTATCTGGTTCACACGCATTCTAACACAGCCTACTCGGCAGGTCCTCATCCTACCAGAGCAGTTGTTAAATTGAGAGCAGTAGTCAAATAGGGAGAAATCTAATACGAAATGCCTGGAGGTAAGGAACTAAAGGAGAGAAAACTAGAACACTGGTGTGCCTTAATTAGAAATCCTGAAGTTGTTAAAGCCCTTGTGTTTAATCAGAACCGCCAAGAAGAGATCGGGTGTGACCAGAAGCACCTGCCAGATTGGCCAGCATCCTGTAATTATACGTCTGTACTATGGTTATACCAATATATTTACATCATATGCAATATACACCAGAATTCCTGTTGATAATCACCTAATGTTATATAGCATCATAATGTTAGACATTGATAACGTTATGTAGCAAGCACAGGGAGCCGGAAACGTATACCAGAACAATGATTCAAAGAAACGTACCAATCTCAAAGGACAAGGCACAAGGAAAGCAGTAGAGTCCAAAAGGAAATTTTTTTTAAACTAAAACCCACAGTCCTCAGCTACCAGCACTGATGAATAGGCTTCAGCTGGAGCCTTGGTTCCATATGGGGTTTTACACCATGGTTTCTTTCGTGTGTGTATGTGTGTGTGTGTGTGTGTGTGTGTGTGTGTGCATGTGTGTGTGTGCGCCAAGGACAGGCTGCAGCACCAGGGACTACTCCAGGCCCACACATCCATCCCCCCAGCAGTCTCTCCCCACAGTGGGATAGCATTTCTCAATAATTCACACATTGAGCTGTTTGGGGGTTATTTATTCTAGGACAAGGGAGGACGATAATGTATTCAAGTCTGCTTTGCTTTTCTGGTACGCTGCTTTGGGGAAATAGAAGACTACACCCCCTGGCCAGACCAGTTAATTTTCTATTATTTAAACACAAAAGAAGGTTGCACAAACTGCAAATCATGAATGGAATGTTCAAGAATCTCAAAAAACATGAGAGGTTTTCTTCTTTTAAATTTTATTTATTCATGAGAGACCCACAGAGAGAGATACAGAGACATAGGTAGAAGGAGGAGACACAGACTCCATGCAGGGAGCCCGACGTGGGACTCGATCCCAGGCCCCAGGGTCACGCCCTGGGCCAAAGGCAGATGCTCAACTGCCGAGCCACGCAGGGGCCCTGAGGTTTTTTTAGATAAAACATTCCTATTTTGAAATTTGTTCCTGGAGTGATTTGAGCTCCTTTTGTTTTGTTGTTGTTGTTGTTGTTGTTGTTGTTGTTGCTATTGTTCTCATGGACCAATCTAAGTAATTTATTTAAGCCCTCTCCTGCCTAAGCAAAGGGATGGACAATCAGTGTACTGGTCACCACTTGATACACATAAGGGAAGTGAGCATAAGGTCCCACATACTTTTCCGGTCTGAGGGCAGAGTCATGGTCCAAACCAGAGCGGTGGTCCTCACTGGGGAGTGGGCCAGATTCTCTTTATTCATCCTCACAGCCAGTCGGAAGTGGATTCATGTGAGTTTCTCCCCAGGGAAAGGGCCTGGCCCTGATGTGGGGACGGGGGGAGGGACCTGGGTCTCTCCTGCTCTCCGTGGTGCAAGCTCGGGAAGAGGTTCAGCATGCTCACTTGCACACCAAGGAGCGCTAGAAGTAGGTGAGAGCCTTCCCCACGTGAGCTGAGCCCTCCTCCTCTTGGTGGCCACCGACCGGGACCACTGTGCCCCCACAGCAACTTAGCGGCCCTGAAACCAGGGATCCAGCTCCCGTTGCCTGTTTTGACCTGGACCTCTCTTTGTTATTTTAGAAATTTCCTCTTAAAAACAGGGGGCAGGGGATCCCTGGGTGGCACAGCGGTTTGGCGCCTGCCTTTGGCCCAGGGCGCAATCCTGGAGACCCGGGATCGAATCCCACATCGGGCTCCCGGTGCATGGAGCCTGCTTCTCCCTCTGCCTGTGTCTCTGCCTCTCTCTCTCTCTGTGACTATCATAAATAAATTAAAAAAAAAAAAACAGGGGGCAGGGTGCCTAAGTGGCACAATGGATTAAGGGTGGGACTCTTGGTCTTTTTTTAATGGCTGAGTAATTATCTAACTATCTATCTACACCTCTTCTTTATCGATTCATCAGTCAAAGGGCATTTGGGCTCTTCCCATAATTTGGTTACTGTTCATAATGCTGCTATAACATCAGGGTGCATGTATGGCTTCAAATCAGTATTTTTGCATCCTTGGGTAAAATACCTAGTAGTGCAATTGCCAGGAAACAGAGTACTTCTTTTTCTAATTATTTGAGGAACCTCCATACTGTTCTCCAGAGTGGTCGCCCCAGTGTGCATCCCACCAACAGTGCAAGAGGGTTCCCCTTTCTTTGCATCCTCGCCAACACCTGTTGTTTCCTGCGTTGTCAATTTTAGCCATTCTGACTAATCCCTGTAGTTTTGATTTGTATTTCCCTGATGATGAGTGATACTGAGCATCTGTTCTTTTTTTTTTTTTTCTTATGTCTGTTGGCCATCTGTAGGTCTCCTTTGGGGAAAAAAAAGAATATAGATTCATGTCTTCTTACCCATTTTTTAACAGGATTATTTGGGTTTTGGGTGTTGAGTTTTATAAGTTCTTTATTGGTTTTGTGTACTAACCCTTTTACCAGATAGGTCATTTGCAAATAACTAACCCATTCTGTAGGCTGCCTTTTTGTTTTGTTGATTGTTTCCTTCACTGTACAAAAGCTTTTTAACTTGATGAAGTTCCAATAGTTCATTTTTGCTTTTGTTTCTCTTGCCTCAAGAGACATGTCTAGTAAGAAGTTGCTATGGCCGATGTCAAAGAGGTTGCTGCCTGTGTTCTCCTCTAGGATTTTGATAGTTTCTTGTCTCTCATTTAGGTCTTTCATGATTTTGAATTTATTGTTGTGTCTGGTATAAGAAACTGGTCCAGGTTCATTCTTCTGCATGCGGCTGTCCAGTTTTCCCAATACCATTTGTTGAAGAGACTTTTTTTCTTTCTTTCATTGGATGTTCTTTCCTGCTTTGTCAAAGATTAGTTGACCACATAGCTGTGGGTCCATTTCTCGGTTCTCCACTCTGTTCCGTTGATCTATGTGTCTGTTTCTGTGCCAGGACCACACTGTCTTGATCACTATCGCTTTGTAATCTAGTTTGAAGTCCAGAATCCTGATGCCTTCAGTTTTGCTTTTCTTTTTCAAGATTGCTCTGGCTATTCAGGGTCTTTTCTGGTTTCACACAAATTTTAGGATTATTTGTTATAGGTTCTGTGAAAATCACTGATGGTATTTTGCTAGGGATTGCATTAAATGTGTAGATGTCTTTAGGTAGTATAGACAATCTAACAATATTTGTTCTTCCAATCCATGAGCATGGGATGGTGTTCCATTTCTTTGTCTCATCTTTAATATCTTTCATCAGTGTTTTGTACTTTGTAGAGTACAGATCTTCTACCTCTTTGGTTGGATTTATCCCTAAGTATCTTATGGTTTTTAGTGCAATTATAAGTGGGATCAATTCCTTGATTTCTCTTTCTGTTGTTTCATTATTATATAGAAATGCAACAGACTTCTGTATGTTGATTTTGTATCCTGAAACTTTACTAAATTTGTGTTATCAGTTCTAGCAATTTTTTGGTGGAGTCTTTTGGGTTTTCTACATAGTTTCCTGTCATCTGTAAAGAGTGAAAGTACGACTTCTTCCTTGCTGATTTGGATGCCCTTTATTTCTTTTTGTTGTCTGATTGCTAAGTCTAGGACTTGCAGGACAATGTTATTTATAGTGGTGAGAGTGGACATCTTGTCTTGTTCTTGACCTTAGGGAAAATGTTCTCAGTTTTTCCAGTGAGGATGATATTAGCTGTGGGTTTTTTTTTATATGGCCTTTATAATGTTGAGGTACATTCCCTTTATCCCTACTTTGCTCAGGGGTTTTACCAAGAGTGGATGTTGTACTTTGTCAAATGCTTTTCCTGCATCTATTGAAAAAAATCATATAGTTCTTATCCCTTCTTTTATTAAGGTGGTGTATCATGTTGGCTGATTTATAAATATTGAACCACCTTGCAGCCCAGGAATAAATCCCACTTGATTGTGGTGATGATTCTTTTAATATACTGTTGGATTCCATTTGCTAGTATTTTGTTGAGAGTTTTGTATCCATGTTCACCAGGGATATTGGCCACTAGTTCTCTCTTTTAATGGAAACTTTGCCTGGTTTGGGGATCAATGTATGCTGGCCTCATAGAATGAGTTTGGAAGTTTTCCTTCCATTTCTATTTTTTGGAAGAGTTTCAGAAGAATAAGTATTAACCTTTCTTTAAATGTCTCAGAGACTTCCCCTGGGAAGCCATCTGGCCCTGGACTCTTTTCTGTTGGGAGATTTTTGATTCAACTTCTTTGCTGGTTATAGGTCTGTCCTAGTTTTCCATTTCTTACTGTGTGGATCTCCAACCCAATTATGAAATCCCATTCTTCATATGATAGCATTATCTTCCTTTTTTAGGGCTGCATAATACTCCATTGTAGGTATATACCACATTTTTAATCTGCTCATTTGCAAGGATGTTTCAGTTGTTTATACATACTAGCTATTGTGGATAATACTGCAATGAACATGAGAGTGCAGATACCTCTTTGTGATCCTGATTTCAATTATTTTGAATGAACATGGATGAACTTGGAAGACATTGTGCTAAGTGAAATAAGCTAATCACAAAAGGACAAGTATTGCATGATTCCACTTATATGAGATATCTAAAGTAGCCAAACTCATAGAAACAGTAAGTAGAATTATGATTACCAGGGGCTAGAGGGAGAAGCAAATGGGGACCTGCTATTTAATAGGTATAAATTTCAATTACACAAGATGAATAAGTTATAGAGTTCTGTGGTACAACATTGGGCCTATATTAAACAATACTGTACTGAGCACATAAAAATTTGTTAAGGGGGTTGATTTCAGGTTAAGTGTTTTTATCATAAAAAATATAATATGGAAAACATGATAAGCATTGCTAGGCTACAATACACAGGAATTTACTTGTTCAGTGATATATGTTATTTGAATTAAAAATTGTGCTATGAATAAGCTGAATATGGGTATTACATAAGTGAACATAAATGTAAAAAAATAATTAAATGTAATTTTTTTTTTTTTGAGACAGAGAGAGAGAAAAAAAGAGAGCACACATGAGCAGGGATGGAGGTAGAGGGAGAGGAAGAGAGAATTTTTAGCAGGCTCCATGCCTAGCACAGAATCCCATGTGGGGCTAAATATCATGTCCCTGAGGTCACGACCTGAGCTGAAATCAAGAGTCAGATGCTTAACCAACTAAGCTACCTAGGTGCCCCTAAATGTAAACTTTTTTTAAATTAAAATCCCACCCTTCAAATCAGTTCAAATATCACCTCCTTAATGAAGTTTTCAACTGGAATAGATCTCTTTAACCTTTGTAGAGTTTTGTTTGTATATTGTCAAGGCAACGTACCTTCCATTTATTATAACCTAGAACAGGGAGTTAGACTAAGTCAAATCTAGCCTACTGCCTGTTTTATATAACTTGTGAATTAAGAATGGTCTTTATATTTTGAATGGTTAAAAAACAAAAAAATAATATTTTGTGTCATACAAATTACACAAAATTCAAATATCAGTTTCCATAAATAAAGATTTTTAGAAAATAGCCATACTCATTTTTATATATAGATAAAGATACATCTATACCTACATATATAATCTAAGGCTACTTTTGTGCTACAGTGGCTGAATGGAGTAGCTGCAGTAGAAACCATCTGGCCTGTAAAACCTAAAATATTTACTACCTGGACTTTTATAGAAACTTTGACCTAGACTGTGAAGTCCTCTATGGCAGCATTTGGTATGGGGCTTTTCACACTACAGACATAGAAGCCCATGAATGATCAGCAAGACACATCTCTTTTACTGCTGACAGGCTAAAGTAACATAAGCAGACTCTCATGAAATAAAAAGTACTGTGGTTCAAACTTCAGGGTTTTGTGGGAGGAGGAGACCTATATAGTGAATATGTGTTTAGGGATTCAATTTTTTTGCCAAGCTTAAGTTTATCAACTGGACATACTGTCTCCAGTAAAATAAATCAATCTCTCTCTCTCTCCCTTTCTCTTTCCCTCTCCTCTCCTCCTCCATATAATCCATGAGATTAAATTAGGAAGTAATAAGAGAGTTTTGTTTGTGAAATGCATATTTCAGTTCCACACTCGTCCTTATCCTCCAACAACTGTCGTTCTGCTTCCCTTTCAGAGAGAATTTTGTCCCTTCATTCAAACACTGATTCATTTACTGGTTTTCTTTCTTTGTAGCAGGTGAAATTCCAATGATATCAACCATTCTGAAAGGTCATTAATATCAAGCATTAGAGCGAGAATGAAAGTCCTAAAAGTCATTATTCTCTGACAGATCATCCATTTGTGTTTAATGAGTCAGTTTAGGGACTGTCCACTGCCTGTAATTCTAGCTGCATGATCACCTCCCATTCTTAAGTTCTTGGTGTCACCTAGATACATCTATCTACAGCATGGCTGCATTTATAACCCATAGTTTAGAAGCATTGCTCCTCTGTGGTTCTGCTGGCACCTGCACGATGCCATTAAAGTCATCTGTTACCACTCAGATTCTTACTGCAGAAGTCTATTCCGGGAAACAGAATGACTTTCATTTCCCAGAGGCTTTATTATGGACAATGCACTTGGGGGGGCACCCTCTAAGCTTCACTGAGATACACTTGGCAACATACAGAGTATGGCTTGAATTGGACAGACCATCTGAACTGATGCCAACAAGTCAGTAAACTCAAAATTTGAGCTATTTCAGGGTAAAGTTTTATCTAAGTTAAATATATTTTACCTTTATTCCTCTACTCTTGACTATTAGTGGAGAATTTGGTAATTTTGTGAGAGACACATTCTCTATGAGCTTGTGTTTGAGGGGATTAATTATATCCTTTCTGCTTGCCCCCAGTTTCTCTTCTCCCTCCCAGACACCTTGTCTCAAAATTCTCTATTGTCTGTGTTATGTGTGCGAAAGTTGAGATTTCAGAAATAAATTATGCTTACCATTTATATAAGGATAACAAGAGGTTAAAAGAGTATCTTGAAGAATTCCACTATTCTGGAATCAGAAACTTAACAAGAAGCTACAAATAAGTTTTTAATGACATGAACTTGTTTTTTCAGGTGTTCCATTTTAATGCAAGTTTTTCGAATCAAAAAAAATTTAAGGATGACTTGAAGTTAACATCCGCTTTAAAGTAGAATTCCATCATCCAACCATTAAAGAGTGTTAATTTTGTGAGATTATTATTTTAGCACATTAAAAAATATTTTATTTATTTATTCATGAGAAACACACAGAGAGAGAAACAGAGAGACAAGCAGGTTCCCCACGTGGAGCCCAAAGCAGGACTCAATCCCAGGACCCCAGGGATCATGACCTGAGCTAAAGGCAAACACTCAACCACTGAGCCACCCAGATGTCCCTATTTTTAGCACGTTAGACTTGCTGAAAAATAAAATATACCAATAACTTGATATCCTAAGAAATTATATGATGATGTTAATGTCTTTCAAATTTATTAGATTATGTAAGATGACATTTGGATATTTGGATCTTATTCTTTATGGTTAATCTTTTCTATCCTATTTGCATTTGGGTTTCCACTGTCTTGAGAGAGTAGCTTTAACTGGCTGTAGTTTATATTTTCTACTTGTAAAGGGGAAATAAAATCTCATTGTTTTATATAGAGAAGTTTAGTGATGCCCATATAAATGTCTCTTTTGTTTAAAATGGGGCAAGTTCAGGCATAATTGGTCTTACTATGTTATTCATCATGTTTGCAAAACTTGCATAATATTAAAAAGTCTGTCAGTAGGCAGAAACTACTCAATAAATTGCTAGTAAAATGAGAGCCATATCATAGTTATTGCCCATATTACGTGTGACATTATGGATAAAGGTACTACGTAGAAGAAGTGCTAGGGGATCAGCTGAGAACAAACAGCCTTGGAACATTAGTCCAAAGTTATCAACTAATTTTAGAGGGAATCCATATCAGTTTAGGCTGCTCTTTAACCTTCTTGGAATAGGTTAGGCTTCCTTCTACATAGAAATAGAGAGTAGGTGCTCAAAATATTTGCTGAAACCATGAACGTCTGAAAATTTTCATGCCTGGGATGGCTACTGAAATTCAGCTATTAAAAAGTTTTTTTTAAATTCCATGCCTTCTAATAATTATATGATAAATAACTTTTAGTAACCAAAGGCATGTACATGAAATAGAGAAGATTACCATCAGAAACCAAAACTTTTAATAATAAAATCATTGCTTACTGATGATGGGAGCCTTAGAAAATTGTATGCCCTTTGAGCTAGTAATTTCTTTTCTAGTAATTTATACCACAGAAACATGTATAGAAGAAGCAAGAGTTTATCTGTAAAGATATAAAATACTGCACTCTTTGTAATAAAGAAAAGATAGAAATAATTTTTAGAATAACTGTATGAAAACATATTCATAATATATTTAGTAAAAACTAGATTATCAACATCTTAGTAAGGTCATAGTATTATAAAATGTATGTAAATGCTAAACAAAAGAATATACCAAAAAAAAAAAAAAAGCTAATGGTCATTATCTCCGGGTGTTATAGTTTTATGTGATTCTGTTTTTCCTCTTTTGCTTTATCTGTTTTTTTCAAAACTTCCACAATGGACACAAATTTCATTTGTAATAGAGACACATAGACTACATTTGACAATTACAAATAGATTGTTGACTTATCTCATTGTACTAATTGCTTTCTGACCCCCTCAAAATATGTTTAAAAATTGATCTTCAGCTTTCACCTTTTTTCTTGATCATTATTAATTAAAATTCAAAACACACACCTTTGTGTAGTCTTTAAACAAAAATTGCTACTAAAAGTGTGTGAGAGGATGAGAGATTGTTTTCTAATTAATCTTCCTTGATGCTCAAACATTCATAAGTGGGAATGAATTGAAAATATGCATCCATAAATGCCTCATTAAAACATCTTACAAATCACAGCTTCATCAACCAGTGAACATAATAATCTCATGAGCTTTCTAAGATACAGACTCTGAGTTCTTGTTTGAACCAAGGCATAAAATGAAAAGAGCTGGCCTTTAATCAAGTCTTTATGATTAGATGTTATGTCTATCTTTTGTCATTTCCTCTATGTATATTTAGCAAAGCTGAATAATAAAAACGCTTGTGTTAATTATCTTAAGATAATATTTATTCAGTGGTGATCTTCGGACTTTGCCTCTGCTTAGAATGTTTATTACCTCCACACGAACCTTTAGCAGAGTGTCCTATCCTATCCTAGTGCTTTTGGAACATGTAACAAAAATTTAGTCTGGAAATTAATTTAACCATGCAATCACCTCAGTTGTAAAACATTTTTACATTTATAATTGTTTGAGTGTCCATTAGATAAAGGAGTAAATTTAAAATAATTTTAGGTAAGACTACAGAAGGAACTGGGAATTGTAGTTGCCTCAAGAAGGGGAACTATGTGTTTGGGAAGAAATAATGGAGATCTACTTTGCACATGTGTCCTTTTGTAACTAAAGTGTATATCAAACACAAATATTACCTAATCAAAAATAATTAAATTTTAAAACAAAGTTATTTCAGTATATATTTGGTATTATCTTAGAATAGGAATAACCTGAGAAATACTGTCAACTATGAACCATTGAATGAATGGGGGAAGGGGTAGAGAAATAAACTTAATTTAATAGAAATTAAACTACAAACTACATGGCTATAAAGTCACTAGGAATATACCCCAACTACTAAAATCATTTATTGGGATTATAGATCTACTCATTCTTCTTGATTGAGAGATTGAATTTGAATTTAAATCATCCATGTAGAAAACAAGGTTTCTCCATCATAACTTTTTTTTTGCTTGTTTGTTTTGGCAATTATTTCAGTTTTCAGAAGAAAACAATACATGTAACATGATAAATTTGCCTTGAGTAATATTGGACATTATAACAGCATGTTGTTGGTAAATCTTGACTGAAATGGGAGGTGTCTGGGAATGGGGACTATGAAATTTTTAGGAAAAAAAATTAACAGATTTGTGAGATGCTATAATAAGGAATAGAGAGTTTTCATGATGCAGCCATAGAATAGATGCAAAGGCATTCAGCACATGTCTATTGAATGAATGAATCAAATGGTTACCTGAACATTTGACATTAATACATTGCAGGCATTTTCAAAAATGTGTAAAAGTGTCGTCCCTCTGTTCACAAATTGTTCAGCAAAATGGGAAATTCAGCCATTTGTCTAGAGCCTGAAGTGGTGTATAAATTGATTATTCTTTTCTGTAAATATCTGCAAATACATTTCATTCTACAAGTTCTATATACTATAACAAAGCGTTACTAGTAAGAATAGGGTCATAGTTATTCATTTTAAACAGGAATTAAATGTTTTTAGGATGTTTAAGATAAAACTAAATATTTTCTAAATGTTTATTGACTTGAAGTCATTAAATAGTCTCTGTGTAATCCGGTTTAAATTTGAACCTAAGTGTACCAGTTAAGAATGTGTTCAGTTGCAAATGCTAGGAAATGTGTACTAGAAACAATGGCTTAATTCTAAGGAATTTATTTTTCTTTTGCTCATCTCATCATGTGCCCTCCTTAATGCCCATTACCCAGTTACTCCTTTCCCCCCAACCCTTCTGTAACCCTTTGTTTGTTTCCCAGAATTAGGAGTCACTCATGGTTTGTCTTCTTCTCTAATTTTTCCCCACTCAGCTTCTCTTCTTTCTCTTAGGGTCCCATTCTCTATTTCTTATTATAATAAGAAATCCTGTATTTGGCAATCCTGAGCTGGTATTATGTGTCACTCATTGATGCCATTAGGGACCTGGCTCATTTCATCTTTCCACCCCCATCATCCTTAGCTTGTAGACATTCAGCTTCATGCTGGACCTCATGTCACAAGTTGACTGCTGCACTCAAGATGCCTCAATCTATTCAATAAAACTTTGTCTTTTTACGTAGAATTGAAGATACTTCCTGACTTCCCTTTGGCTTCTTGGCCACAACCGTGTCTCATGGCCATCTCTGCCTGGAAGGTGGTAGGGAAAATTGATTATTTAGCTTTTTAGCTTCTGTAATAGAGGAGGCAAGAGAGAAGATGATTTGGAATAGATGTTCAGGGGGACAAATTACAGAATATACTGCAGCTACTAGTGATATTTATTTAAACAACCATAAAAAATAATAATATTTTCCCATTCTAATAATTTGTAGTCAACTCAAATGGATTAGGCCAAAGGATGTGTTTTTCTCTATAAGTATTATTAAATATTAAACATATTGTATAAGATTAACAAAGAAAAAGTGGATATTGTATATTCTCACAGAATTTAAGTCAAGCCAAGATTAATTGCATAGCAAAGTATATTCTAGAGCTGATATTATTAACAGCATAATAGCAAGTTGTTAGATCTTATTTCTGAATAATTTTATATTTCATATTCAATTAATTAAATAATTCCTGACATTCATTTCAATGAAATGGGGTTTGAAATTTAAATCCAGTCATAGTAAATATATACAAATGCAGTTGTTCTAAGCTGAAAATTAAAATATAAATCTTCCTTTAGTTAATATACAACTTTTATTAATCGTTGGACATAAAATATATCACCTACTATACCAGTAAGTCTCTTTTATTTCAACATAAGATATTCAGAGTAACATCTTAATAGTAAGTCTGGGATTCATTAGGCAATCTTATACTTAATTTTGTTCAAGAATGTTCCCAGTTTTCTTATAACAAAGCACTACAATGATTCATATATAATGAGTCTTCATTCCTATTACTATCCTCTATCCTGGTGCTCTGAGATGAAAGTTCATGAAGGACCCTTATTTCCCAAGGCTTCCCTAAATATAAGTCCATCCTCCTTAGGGTTTTACAAAAACCTCTCTAAGCAAGTTTTTCAGTGGCTATTTGTTAAGTGTCTATTATTTGCTACTATGGTGAGATGTGTATATGCATATGCATTTGGTACCTATTCTGTGCCAGGTACTATGGTACATTCTGTAAATACAAAAGTGAACTAGACAGACAAAATATCTACTGTCATGAAGCCCACAATTTAGTGTGGGAAGTAGGCAATACATAAGTAAAGATCAACAGATAAAATGATGATCAATTGCATGGTAAGTACTAGGAAAAAACAAATATGATACTGTGGAAGAGAATAACAAGGATAGGATGCATGGGAAAGGGCTCTCTAAAGAAGAGGTGATAACTGGGTGATGGGTACTAAGGAAGGCACTTGACAGGAGGAGCACTGAGTGCCAATATATGAGCACCATATATTGGCAAATTGAATTAAATTTAAAAAAATAAAAAAATTAAGAGGAAGTGAGCACCATTTTGTTGTGATGAAAATTCATATGGAGCCATAAAAGACTTCAAAAAGCCAAAGCAGTCTTGAGAAAAAAGAACAAATCTGGAAGCATTACACTTCCTCATTTCAAACCACATTACAAAGCTAGAGTGATCAAAACAATATGGTATTGACATGAAAACAGCCTCCTATATCAGAGGAACGGAACTGAGAGGCCAGAAATAATCCCCTACATATGTGGTCAACTAATATTTGACAGAGGAGCAAAGACTACTCAGTGCAGAAAGGATAGTCTATTTAAGAAATGGTGTTGAAAAAACTGGATATCACATACAGAAAAATGAAATTGGACCCCTATTTTGTACCACTCACATAATTGATTACTCAACTCAAAATGGACTAAAGACTTAAATGTAAGAACTGAAACTGTAGAACTCTTAGAAGAAAACATAAGAGAAAAGCTCCTTGCATTGGTCTTAGAAATGTTTTTTTATATATATTCATGACACCAAGAGTACAAACAACAAAGGCAAAAATAAGTAAGTGGAACTACATCAAACTAAAAATCTGCTGCACAGCAATAGAAACCACAAAAAAGTGAAATGCCAATTTACAGAATGGGGGAAAACATTTACAAATCACATATCTTACACAGGGTTAATATAAAAAGTTATAAAAATCTCAACACAACTCAGTAGCAACAAACAATTCAATTTAAAAATGAGCAGAGGATCTAAGTAGACGTTTTTCCAAAGGAGAGATACAGATGGCCAACATGGAGAGGCACTCAACATCACAGATAATCAGGAAATGCATCAAAGCCTCAATGAGGCATCATTTCACGACTGTTAGTATGGCTACCATCAAGAGACAAAATATAAATGTTGGCAACGAAGTGTAGAAAAGGGAATCCTTGGGGTTCCTGGGTGGCTCAGTCAGTTGAGTGTCTGACTCTTGGTTTCAGCTCAGGTCATGATCTCAGGGTTGTGACATCGAGCCCCACATCATGCTCGCACTCAGCAGGGTATCTGCAGGGATTCTCTCCCTCTTCCTCTGCCCCTCCCCCTACTCATGGATGCTCTCTCTCTCTCTCTCTCTCTCGCTCTCTGTCTGTCTCTCAAATAAATAAATACATCTTTAGTAAGGGGAATCTTTGTGTACTTTTGGTGGGAATGCAAGCTGGTACAGTTGCAGTGGAAAGCAGTATAGCGATTCCTCAAAAAAAAATTGAAAAACAGAACTACCACCTGATCCACAATCTCACTTCTGGGTATATATCCAAATGAAATGAAACAGGATCTTGAAGAGATATCTGTACTCCCACGTTCACTGCAGCATTATTCACAATAGGCAAGATATGGAAACAACCTAAGGGGCCATTGACACATGAATGGATAAAGATGTGAGAGATATACATATCACATACATACAAACATCAATGGAACATTCTTCAACCACCAGAAAGAAGAAAATCCTGCCATTTGCAACAACATACATGAAACTTGAAGGCATTATGCTACGTGCCATAAGTCAGAGAAAGACAAATACCATATGACATCACTTACATATGAAATATGAAAAAGCTGAACTTGTGGAAACCAAGTAGAATGGTGGTGGAAATGGG
This sequence comes from Canis lupus baileyi, assembly GCF_048164855.1. Taxonomy (NCBI): domain Eukaryota; kingdom Metazoa; phylum Chordata; class Mammalia; order Carnivora; family Canidae; genus Canis; species Canis lupus. The sequence continues at coordinate 6,440,409 of NC_132845.1, forward strand.
AGGTGTTGGTCAAAGAGTACAAAATTGCAGTTAGAAGATGAATGCAGAGTGTAGTGATCATAGTCAACAATATTATATTATATACTTCCAAGTAGCTAGGAAACTAGTCTTAAATGTTCTCATCGCAAAAAAAAAAAATGGTGATTACATGATGGGATGGAGGTGTCAGCTAACACTACAGTCGTAATCAGCTTGCAATACATGTGTAGCAAAAGAATACATTGCACATCCTAACTTTATGCGATGTTATACATCAATTACATCTCCATAAAGCTGCGGGGGGAGGGGAGTAAAATAAAGAGGTGGTGGGGGTTGTGTTTCAGGCAGAGGAAACAACAAATCCAAAAGATCCAGAGAATCGGTGAGACCAGGATTTTTCTGGGAGCTGACATGTGGTCAGTGTAAACACAACATAGAGGAGAAAGGCAGATGGCCATACACAAGGAGGTTGGTTGGATGGCATGACTGTGTTTGGACTCGTCTATCAGGGGAATCCAGTTACAATATTTTATACATTATAGGGCTTCCCAGTTCAAAGCTCACTTTGATATGTATTATTTCTTTAGGATCATTACCACAACTCTATCACGTTGATATGAGAGCTGTTCTAACACACCATTTTACAAATTAGGTAACTCCCGACTACAATTTCAGCTCATTATGTACTGGAAGTTCTTGAATAGAAGAGTAATGTATATCAAAAGCAGTATTTTAGTTAGATTTATTTGGCACCAGGGTGGAGAATGAATTGGGTTGAAGGGGTAAGTACAGAAGGAGGAGAATCTGGGAAATGAGGGCTGACCTAGAAGGCAGCAAGATAGAAGCGCATGAGACCAGGGCCAGTTCTGCCTTGAGGCATCACCAGCCTCCTACGCACATCTGTTCTCCTAGGTCACTAGAATATTGTGGAGATAAATGCCACAGCATGGGGACAGTTTACGACTCCACAAAGATGCCTCATGGACTGGAATGGATGTGAATGGATTTCTCCCTAATGGTTTTTAACACAGAGGGAGGAAGGGAAGCTCACACGTCTTTCAGCACCATCTTATATTTATCTCTCCTACAGTCTTCAAAGCATTCTGTTGCACTTTTTTATTTTATCAACTTGATAAAAATATATTTTATCTGAGCTTTTGGAGATCAAAGATCTTATTTTTCAGTTTTCTGCTGTGAATGTGGTTAGCTGACATCTGTCTTTTCTGTAATGGACATGAAGGGTTGCTCTTTTGTTGGTTTGAATCCCCGAGGGCCACATCAAAAGACAGCTGGCCCTGAACGCTCCTGGATGTAGACTGTCCATTACTAACAATACATGTGACAAGTTATTGGATTGTGTTGTTTCTAGCTCTTGTCAACGGTATATAAGTGGGCAGAGACAGCGTAAAGGACAGGAAGGGAGAAAGAAAAGTGACATCTGAAGGGAAGACAAAACCAAGAGAGAAATAAGCTGAAAACAGATTTAAAGAAGAAAAACAAAGAGAAAAAAGGAGGGCTCCTGATGAAAATCAGAATTAAGATAAATCAGAAGAATTGAGAAGGAAAAAGCAAAAGAGAAGAAATCAGAGGAACAAGATCAAGAAAAGTGCAGAGAAAAGACCAATATGGCATAAGAAAAAAACAGGTAAAGAGGTCATAAGGAACCTTATTGAAATCTGTTTGGGTTTGGAGAAAATTGAAAAGCAGGTCCGCACATCCAATTACGAGAGTAATACTTTATAGGTGTGTAAAAGAAAATAATGAAGTGGATAATGGTTATTAAATTACCTGAAATTTAATTTCTCTACTTTTACTTTATAGTTTAAATAAATCTAACAATCAAATAATAAAGGTTGTACACTAGAGCAAAGTTCAAGGACATTTGTTCTTTGTGTTCAGTCTTCTCCTTAAAACACAGATAACTAATTCCTTTCTGATACAACTGTTATGTGTCAACTACCAAAAGGCCAATCAACGGGCCTATGTTTCTCTCTGTCTTTCCCATTAATTTGCTTAGAGAATCTACCTAAACTTCTTGTCTGTGCAGCCCGGTCCCCGATGGGTCGTTAACCATTTCTGGGTGACAGGAAACATGCCAGCGTCTTCTTTCATACTTTGATGTAAAGACTGCGTGCATTCAGTGGCAGTTTATTATTAAGAGCTGGAATATTTGTAGACTTTCACCCTTATGTCACCTTTGAGTTACTGGTTAAATGTGCCTAAGTGGGTGGAGGATCAGCCTGTCTTTAGATTTTAATTGACTTTGGGGTTGCAGTATCAGCAGTAAGCACAGCCGAGATACAGGCTACAGACTCAAGAAGGCCAAAATGAAATCTACTGGGTACGAAAAGGACTGGGGTTTTACTTAAATGAATGCAAGTATTTGGAAATGTAACTGGGACCCCTAGAACTCTCTTCTTGTGGAACCAGCAGATAACTGAACCATGCCCGACTCCTGAGGACCACTTCTGTCAAGCTCGCTAGCAGCATTTCAGAATTTGAATCTATCCAAATTTGATCTTGAATTTAGACAAACATTAATAGGATTGTTTCATCTGAGTTTATGTTCACCATGAGCTATCCCAGAAGAATAAAGTCTTGCTTTTAAGTAGCAAAATGGCAGCTTTTTATCATTCTTCTTGGCCTCACTTGCTGAAGGGAAGATACTCAAAATACAGTCTCTCCTCAATCTGGGCTTTCTCCTTGAGGTAAAGACTGCCTTGAGGATCACAGTTTGGGAATCTGTGCTCTATCTAATGTTAACACGTGGTGAGTCTATAAGCACCCCTTTGCTTTAGCTTTGAGTACCAAGTTATTTCTTTTTTAAACATATTATCTTTTTTAAGATTTTATTTATTTATTTGAGAGAGGGAGAGAGAGAGCATGGGGTGGGGAGGGGAGCACAGAGGAAGGAGACACCCCCCTGAGCAGGGAGCCCAATGTGGGGCTCGATCCTGGGACCCTGGAATCACGAAATGAGATGAAGGCAGATACTTAACGGACTGAGCCACCCAGATGCAACTCAAGTTATTATTTCTATCAACAATACAGAGTGGAGGGGTAGAAGGTGAATTATGCAGTATCTGTAAAGTGTGTAGAAGTCCCGATAGAAAAAGGTGAGCTAGGAGTGTGTGCTCATGAATGTGTGTTTAGAAAAGCACATGGCGGGGGGTGCCTCACTTTACTAGACAGAAGATCACAATATATGATTACTTTCAGCATAATGCCAAACACGAATTTCCCAGGAAACCACAATTATTAACTACTCCATCCTCGAAATCCCCTTCCCTGGTCTTCCAGAAGAACTCTCTCACGTGCACACCTCTCTCACCTGCTGTGCTCCTTCTCAGTCTTCGTGGCCTGCTCTTTCTCTGCCTGCATCTTAATGTTGGCCCGATCTCAGGATTTTCTTCTGATCCACCTCCTCTTCCAACACTGTCTGCTAATCTAAGGCGATCTCGTCTCTGTCTATGTGGTTTCCAAAGCTTCAGTCATGAACAACCTTAACCTTCCTCCTGAATCCCGGCCCCTTATTTTTAAATTGAAATGTCCAAAATTGAATTCATTATCTGTTGCTCTTAGAGGGGTCCAAACATTTTCTTTCTTTTGTGTATTTCTATCACCCACTTTTTCACTTCACCCCCAAATCATGCCATTCTTGACTCCTCCCTCGTCCTCTACACCTCGTTGACTGACAGACCCTACTGACTCTCCATCCTACAATGTTCTGCTTCATTTTCTCCAATCTCACTGCCACTGGCTAGGTTGGGGCCTCCTTATCTCCTATCAAGACTCATACTACAGCCTCCAAATAGCATCTTGCTCTCTCTGACCCATCATATACACTTCATAAAGTGCAGAACCTGACATAGAAATCCATTGGTCAAAACCTTTTAAGATTCTCAACTGCTTACAAAATAAAATATAAACTTCTTAGTCTGGCCCTGACTAAGCTGCTCAAAATTACTTTCTATCTTCTATCCACTCTCGCAAATAACCTATGCTCTCTCAATTCTTAGTGGCTTTGTATTTGGTTGAACCATATGAAATTGCTGATATTTAACTGGTTTTGACCTTAAAAATGGTAATTTCATATGACTCAACGAATAATGTTTTCTTCTCTGCCTTCAATGCCCTTTCACCTTTACCTGTCAAAACATCGAGATCCATCTCAAAAGTCACCTCCTCTGGGAAGCAATTATTGGCTACACTATGTTAAAGAGCAGACTCCTCCTCTGTGCTCCTTACCACTTTGTCATACCTCTACCACAGCACTGTGTTTTAATTATCTGTACATACTAGTCTCTGCCACTAGAATATGGGAAACTTAAGGGTAGAAACTGGGACTTAATTATATCTATATCATTACTTCCAGACAATTTTTAAATTAGGAGTCAATAAATATTTGTTGAATGAATGACTGAATTAGTGAAGTTGTTATACAAAAAAAAGCTGGTAATTTTTTTGGTTAAAAATGAGAGGAGAGATAGTGATTTAATATATTATAAATGCTCTTCCCTCTTTTTATATCACATCTCCCCCTTTTTGCTTCCTCCTGAATAATGTATTTGTTCTCACCAGATGGATTTAATGTTGCTGTGAAAGAAATGATGACACAAAACCAGACCACATGGTCACAATGAGCTCTGTTGTATGTATGTAACCCACAGGAGAGCAGACATATAAGGTTCAACCAGCAAAACTCCAGGAGGCAGCAAGCAGACATAGGCAGCAGCTATAAAACGTGAATACAATTCCTAAGCAATCCTAAGGCTGTTTCTGGTAACATTCAAACAAAAATTGTTCTCTATTCACCAAAAGCTATGGAGATCAATGAAAGCTCTCCCTGAAAATGCATGGAGGACATTCACAGGCATTGCAAAATATACAGGAGGCATTTTATAGCAGACATTTTTGCAGAGCCTATTTATATGGAAAGCAGGTACACCTTCAGCATTTTACAAATCTGTGGAATTGGTGATTAAGAAAATCCCAAATGCAATAGAAATAGAAAAAGTGAAATCTATAACTTTAAAGACTGGACTGCACATATGACTCCAAGATGAGGTCTTCTCAGACCATAGCATATTCTATACTCAAAAAGTATGATTTTAGACTGAAACCCTATGAATGCTCCTATTTTTCATCTCCAACCACAAGAAGGTAGCTACTGAGCTTGGACTGATCTAGGGATAGACAGGTGTATAGGACAAAAGCAGATCAGTGCAAGACCCAGGAAAGGCCAACACCACAGCAGAGGTAAGACTAAGGAAGGGACTTAACTGGGACTAGGATGGAGACCCTTCCCCCTGCCAGTTTTCCCATGTATTAATGAAACAGAATTGAGAATTAATATCAGAATCAGAGTGTTCTGATGCCTATGTATAGCCTGTTGCTGACATTGATAAGACTTGTTGAAAAATTATACAAAGCAAATTCCTTAGTTGGGTTCAGATACATATTCTCAATTAATGTCTCTGCTGTAATCATAAAATTCCTTTCACATACAACTAAGGATAGATTCCTAACCCAAGGGGATGCATACATCATTTTAAAACACTGTCCTTGTTGAGTACTTACTCTAAAAGTGTTTACATATATTGTATTCAGTAAAAAAGAATTGATAGTCAAAATAAAATAAAAGCACTATCCTAGTAGGCAGAGTGCATCTTGGTCAGCTCAGGCTGCTATAACAAAATACGACAGATGGGGTGGCTTAAGTAATGGACACTTATTTCTCACAGTTCTGGGGGTTGGGAAGTCTGGGTTCACAAAGCCAGTATGGCCAGGCTCTGGTGAGAGCTCTCTTCTGACTTACAGATGACTCGCTAACTTGCTGTATTCTCATATCCCCATATGGAGCAGACAGAGAGGGAGACAGAGATAGAGAGACAGAGCTGGCTTTCTCATCTCTTGTCATAAGGGCACTAATTCCATCATGAGGACCCCACCCTCCCAACCTCCTCTGAACCTAATTACCTCCAAAGTCTCTACCTACACATAGCACCAGGGGAATAGGGCTTCAACATATATATCAGGGAGTGGGGGAGGGGGGCATAAGCATTCAGTCCATAACATCAAGGAGCATCTCCCGTAGAGTGTGTCAGTGTGAAACCTATTCCAGATTGGGTATGCCATCTGGTTTTTTGAGACATTAAAACCTCTTTCTAAAAATAGAGCTGAAGGAGATCATTTAAATTTGCCACAGAGACCAAAAGGAAAAGCCATGTTTAAGCAGTTGACTTTTTGTTTTGTTTTTTAAAAGTTTTTTTTTTTTTTAAGATTTTATTTATTCATGAAAGAGATGGAGTGAGAGGCAGAGACACAGGCAGAGGGAGTAGCAGGCTCCATGCAGGGAGTCTGATGTGGGACTCGATCCCCGGTCTCTAGGATCACGCCCTGAGCCAAAGGCAGATGCTCAACCCGCTGAGCCACCTAGCCGTCCCGCAGTTGACTTTTTGAGTGTACATTTAATTTTAATCAAATGATCTGGTCTGTTTTAACCCAAAACACAGATAACAAATTATATAAAGTGGAGTTTTATGACATGTTACATATGGGTTTCATATACTGACTTGAGGCTTCGTGTCCTTGAATCTTAGGACACATAAAACCCTGGAAGAGACTAAAGAATGCCAGATACCAGTGCCAGGTTAATCCATGTTGTCTTCTGGCTTTTGACGCAGAAGCATCATCCTGGGCTGCTTCTTTAATATTCTACTCTAAGCTTTGTTTTTAGTCCAGAGCTTTTGGCCAGCACCAGTCTTTGTGGCTCCCCTGTTACATCGTCTCCTTGTTATTCTTGGCAGCTGTCTTATATGGAAAGGTGAGCACCAGAAAAAAGTGAAGGGCAAAGCCTGCTTCCTATTCTTCAGAGTCAGTATGCAAAGTTAATCTAGCATTCTTCATTCCAAATATCCAATCCAAATCTCACATCCAACACACATCTCCCTATTCCATATTTTCAAGGCCTTTCTGGATCTACAAATCTTTGGAGATGTGTGCTTAGTTAACAACAGCACATCGAGACTATCAAATAAGAAGTTCCCACAAAATTCTAGCCAAGCTGACATTTAGATGCTAGGCTGGTAAACAGTGCATTATGTTGATTTCTATTTAGCTCCATACGATTCTGTAGAGACTTCTGTGTGCTTTGGGATACATTAATATTTGTATAAAAGAGAAATAGCATCTTTTTTTCCCCTCTCCACCCTGAAACCCCAAGCAAATACATCCTCTCCAAATATATGAGCAGCAGACAAGAAATAGCATTTGTCCTACATGCCATATCAAGTTAGATGATAGAAAAATTTATACATAATCACTGGCTCCTAGATTTTCTTGAAATTTGTTATAAAGCGCTTTTAGTTTGGTTTTCACACAGGGTGGGCCTCAATAATACCTCTCAATCTACCTCTTTCTCAGAAGTAATACCACAAGATGAAAAAACCTTTAGCTCTATTAAAATATTTTTTATTATTGATTTATTTAAGTCATTAACCATTCTACTAAAAGCAGTAAAGGAAAAGGATCTTAGGTCCAAGACTCAAATTCTGCCCTTTATTCTCCAGAATTTTATTCTGTAGACCCCCAAAGAAGTAAGCCTACCAGTGTATTCCTGTCTCCCTGCTATCATCCTTCTGCAAGGAGAGACAAAGTTGCATCTATTCAACTCTAGTAATGGGTTCGGTTTGTACTGTCTCAGCTCATGCATGTCCTAGCTTTCTTACATTAGCGTGGACCATTGGGAATAGAATGTAAAATGATTACATATCATGAAAAGCTCAGCAGAAGGCTTTGAAAATAGAATACACAATCTACTAATACATCCTAGAGAAGGAAAGATGATAGATTTCAATAAAGGAAACAAATGATGAAATAAATGACTTAAGTTCAGAATTCACCATGAAGATCTCTCATTTCATTGTCCTAGTAAGTTGCTTAAATGCTTGGCTTTTTTGCACCTGAGTTGGAAAACCTATTATCCTTCACTTTCCAAATCTCCTCCTCTGCCTTATTTTTATTCTGGTCCTTTTCAAAAAATTTTAGATCCTTTTAGCATAAAGAAAAGATAATTACTTATAAACAGAAAACGGAAGTTAATTATTTGTAATTCAGATATGCTGGAAAGTCAGGAAAGTATGGCTTATAAGTCTCAAGTGGGATAGGGTTTACATAAAAGCTTATACTTAAATTTAGTAAAAGTTACCTACCGGCAGCTTCAAAAAGAAATAGATCTTTGAAAACAATAATAGAGAATGCTATCAAGCTATATCTGACCAGAGAAGAAAGAAACCCTAAGAGCAATCAAAGGAATTCATAGAAAGAAAACTGAACAATAAAAGACAAGGGAATTCTTCACACAAAACCCATATATAAAAGATATTTTAAAAGCATGATTTTATAACTCGTCTGCCCTGTAGCAAATATCAAAATTATGTGAGAAGTCTTTAGAGACTGAATACAACATGACATTAATTTGTATGGAAGGAAATACCAACCTTTTGTGCTCTAAGAGACTTAACATAGCCCAAGAAAAAGCCACAAAAATGTACATAGCTTTTCTCGTAAGTTGAAGGAGGTAAAATCCATTCTATATGCCTAAGGATATAAATTCATCTTTAAGTAATAGCCTAAGGGCTGAATATTAATAGTTGCCACCTTTCCCTAATGGGAGCAATATTTTGAATGACAAATAGATATTCATTAAGTAGTACAGATCATTTAATTATATGTGTGTCTTCCTCACTGTTTAATATTAGAGAGATACGCATGTGACCTAAATAATGGTTTTGGTTAGGTGACCTTGTTCTTAAGGTTCTCTTTCTGTCCAATTACCAAGCAAGCTTTTTCAAATGCACTCAGAGATTTAATTCACAAATCCCTTAAGAGCCTTCTGGTAAAAGGTTGGGGCAGCACAAATAAGCTAGTGATACATGACCTTGTTTCAGAAAATCAGGCTGGGATTCTAAGTGAGTCTGCTTGTCATTGTTGTATTACTACCACAAGGCAAAAAGCAATGAAATATGAGTTGTTTTACCATAAATGTAGAGGAGGAAATACAAATTGGAATTTAGTATTGTATTATAGTATGATGTTTATATCTTTATAATATCAGAAAAGCTTTTATTTCTCAGAAATTTCTATCTATATATAATTACATATATCTCAATTGTAATAAAGAAAGGTCACTTGCCTTTGTTCATTGGTATTTTGTCCCCAGTGAACACATGCTCCATTCTCACTAAGTTTAATTTATTCCATTCCATCATCTTAAGAACTAACAAATCCTATCTTTCCACAAGTACTAATTTGATAATTAGATGGTTTGAGGGGAAAAAGCCAGAGAGAAACAATCCTAAATAAGTGATACTACAGCCCCAAATGTATGACGAGTTCCTATCTTCCCAGTGAGAAGATTAAAAACAGGGGCAGTGGGGCCACCTGGGTGGCTCAGTCAGTTAAGCATTGGACTCTTGGTATCTGAGGTCATGATCTCAGGGTCCTGAGAGCAGAGTCCTGTGCATTGGGCTCCCTGCTCAGTGGGGAGCCTGCTTCTCCCCCTCCCTCTGCTCCTCCCTCCAGCTCTCTCTCTGTCTGTCTCTCTCTATCCCTTGTTCTTTCTCTCATAAATAAATAAAAATCTTAAAAAATAAATAAATAACAAACACGGGGAGGGGGAGGGATCAATCAAAACACAATGAAGTAGATAAAATAAAGATCCATTTACATATTTGGTTTAAAAGTTTATTTACACAGGCATATGTAAAATACACGTTAAATAAATATAAATGATATGTTAAACTTGGGTACTAGTGAGTTTTTCTTTTTAACCTTCACCAAAAAATTATTTGATTCATCTTTAACATCCATGTCTTTGTCATCACTGGACTTCTTACCCATACAGTCTACTTGTCCAGACCACACATCACCTTCACCTCTAAGATGTCTGAGATACAAAGTTTTTTAATCTATTGGTGATGCATCCACAGGAAATTTAATTTCAAATTTCCCATTTGTGGTCACAACAATATAACTACTTACTGTACTGCTTTAAAAATTGATCTTTAATAGCGTGCTTTTACAATAACATCCAATATTTCCTACGGCCAGAAGTAATAAATCTAAATTACTTGTCCACTCTCTCTTTAAAAATCTCATTTTGTCAGGTGATCTCTATAGCTATCCCAAAGTAGCTCTCTGTTACTCTGTTTGTGTCTTTCCCAAATATTACTTAATTCTTCTAAATAAAGTAATTAAGAAATCACTCAGTAATTGGGAGATATTCTTAGGACTCCAGAAGTATTTAGCAACCAGGAAAAATGAGAAATTTAGGGTATTTCTGAGGAAAATCTGGATTTAGGACTATCTTCTTAGTCTGATTAATTGCTCCAATGAAGCATAATATGTTGTGGCCATAAGTACCCTCTGATGTAAATTGCAGCTGTTGCAGGAAAAAATTCTCCTTACTGAGCAGTACAGTCTGATAGGTTGAGTTGCAGTGTTCTTCATGGTTTCTTTGAAGAACGATAGTTTCTTTTAACTCCTGGTGAAGTCTTGATCCGTCAATTTTGTTTTTTTCAGGGCCCTGTGTGAGATTTTGAAGACCAAGGCTATTTAGAGGAGGAGGATGAAAGCTAGACTTTTGATGCCAGAAGCCCTACCACATTTTTGATGTATCAGCTTTGCCACTAACGAGTTGCATACCGTTGGTTAGTGACTTGATCTCCCCGAGTCCCAGCTCCTAGTCTGTAAATGGCAGTTAGAAATAAAAAAAACCTTGTAGAGTTGTCCTGAGGTTAAACTGTCCTGGGGGTCAAGTGTCTGATACATACCCATTGTGAAGAAGGAACCACCTTATATTTGAGTTCTGACAGATTCCAATAAATTTATTCTGCATGTGCTGTATGGCAGGCAATGTACTTGGTACTGAAGATAACAAAGGTGAACAGGCAAGCCCATAGCTCACACTTGTAGTGCTCATATTTTTAGAAAAGAGACCGAGTCAAATAATCTCACAAATAAATATGCATGGAAGTCCTTCAAGTGACAGGCTAGGTAGGCTCTTGGCCCCACCCACTCAGAGGGTTTCCTCAGCATTTTAATCATATCCATCAAAATGGGTCCAACTCTCCAATGGAGTTGAGGAATAGACATTTGCTGAAGAGATCGTGGTGGGGCAGACAGGAGGACACACTCATATGCCATATGCCAGAAACATGAAACTCTTCCCCAATGGGCATTTTTGTTCTCCAAAAGCTCCTTCCCTCTGCCACCCAGTTCAAATTCTTTCCTCTTCCTCCATCCTTTGCGTAGATACAGTTTTCCTCTCACTCTCAATTTGCTTTTCCACTCACCAAAAAAGAAAAACAAACAAAAGGTTGACAGGATGAGCACTGGGTGTTATTCTGTATGTTGGCAAATTGAACACCAATAAAAAATAAATTTATTATAAAAAAAGGCTTCCATGAAATGAAAAGTGACAGATTTACTAAAAAATGATTTCAGAGAAATACAGAGGAAAGAATTCTAGACGCATAATCTGGAGACCTGGAATCAAACCCCACCTTTGCCATAAAGTCTTCAGGTAATATTGGTTAAGCCTTTGCATTTCTCCAGGGTTTTTTTTTCCCACCCCAAAACAGAATGCTGAACCAAATAAGCTCTCAAATGGGTAATAATGGTTCTGTTTCAATAAAAGAAAAATGATACTGTATCTTTTAAATCTATAATTGAGTTCAATGGGTAATTAAATTTGTTTGGCTAATTCTTTCTGCTCTCACTTCCCTGCTTAACATATTAACATCTATGTTTATCTGGAAGATTTAGTCTTTTCACAAAATCAGGTAAGTTTAGGGGCACCTGGGTGGCTCCATCGGTTAAGTGTCTGACTCTTGATTGCAGCTCAGGTCATGATCTCAGGCTCATGAGATTGAGCCCCTCTGCGGCCAGGGCCTGGCTCCAATCTCAGCAGGGAGCCTTCTTGGATTCCCTCTCTCCCTTTCCCTCTGCTGCTCCCCCTAACTCTCACACTCACCCAGCAAATAAGTAAATAAATAAAATATTTTTTAAAAACCAACTATATTTATTTGGAGAAAAAAATGAAAAGGCTATTGAATCATTCAGTATGCTAGTATTTCAAATCAACCAGCCAACAACTGCCATTAGCATTGTCTATTTTTCATGTCAGGCTAAGAAGAATGAAATTTACTGATGTTTTCCTAACCCAAGCTTCCCTACTGTGCAAAATGAATAGTTAAGCAGAACATTAGCAGAACAGTTTCATTTGTAACTCTAGCAGTGAAGACCTCTCACCACTGTGACACAGAAGGATGCACACTTAAAGACAATACATTTATTTAGTGAATACGAACGTCTTTTGACTAGAAAAAGAAACAACAGTCATCTGCAGTACTTTAAATAGAAAACATCTGTTTTTCTTAACATACTTCAAATACTTTGAATTTCCTGATTAGTTGTTATATGAGAACCGTATTTCTGAAAGACATAATGAGGCAGTTTAAAGATGAGTCTTAAATGATCTTCAGAGCAATGTGAAGAAAAATGCTCATTCTCTGAGTAAGGACAGTTAGAGCAGACCCATAAGCTCCATAATATGAACCAATACAAAATAATTCTTTCAACTATTTGCATTTACACCAAAAGTCCTATTAAATATTGCAGGCAAAGGAGGATGATATAAATGAATGGAGCACAGTGCTATAGGGATGAAAATACAGTTCTGCTGTCTTATAGCATAGCAACAAAATCTAAGATGCTATTAAAGCAGTTTTTGCTTGACTAAGCCAAACATAAAGATTTTCAAAGTAATGACATGAAGCGTCTTTGTGAGCATTACACAAATGTGTGCATACATCACAGAGCAGGTTCAAGAACTGGATATATGCAAACACATCTATGGGTAATTACTCCAGGCTGCAGGTTGTATATTTATTTTGGCCACATCAGCTTTTCCTCAGCAATTTGTAACGCAAAATGGGGAGGATCATCCACTTTTCTCATAAAAGTTTATAAAAGAAGCATTGTATAAATATTTGCAGGTGACTTCTTCATTTTTCACCCATAATTCTTCTCCTGTTCCATGGCAAACAAACAAACAAAAAAGTAGTTATCATTGGAAAATAAGTATTTCAAATCAAATACCAGAGGATAAGAACAAGGAAATAAAAATATGGAATCTATGAACAGTGAAAGTTAAGGACTTACCTTTAAAAAAAAAATCAGGCAAATATGTATTGAGCACCTATTATGTATCACACTCTGCTGGGGAATAAGGATCCAGAGAGAAAAGAAAAGCTTCAAGGACCTCACAATCTATTCACGGATAAAAAACAGATAAAAAAGCAAACAAAAACCCCTCAATATGGTCAGGGTCATTAATAGAGTATGTATAATGTATAGAGAGGATTTAGAGAACACAGACAAAAGAGCAATTGATTCTTCCAGGGAGTAACTAGGGCTAAGAGACAAGAAACACTGGATTTGACCTTTATATGTGAGTAGAAGACAAAGAAGAGCTTTGAGGACATTATTTCTTCCAATTGTATGGATAATATAATAAAATTTTAAGAATCAAATACATTTCCTTCAAAACCTCTCTTCAAACTCCTATAACCTCTCTGCCTGTACTGATGAATTGATTCCCCAGATGTAGTGTTAGGTTAAAGACAGTAGAGGGAGGAAAAAACAGTATAGAAAGCTATTATGGCATGCTATTATTTTTTATATAAAGAAAGGGATAATCAAGATATATATGTACATAGGTATATGCATACAAATACATATATTTTTAATGTACATGCTTATTTGAAAGGCTACACAAGTCATTGATAGTATTTGTTGTCTCTGAGGCAGGATTCTGAGGTGCTAGACTCTAGGCCTTCTCTGTACTGTTGGAAACATTTATCCACATGAATTACCTACTTAAATAAATGAATAAATTTCTTATAACAAGACACGTTCTATGGCTGTTCCAACTAGTAAATAACATATTCTTATTTCACTCTATTTATTCCCCGGGGGTTGGGGGTGTAAAACAATTCAGCATGGATCATACTAACTTCTGATTTTTAAGGGAATTAAAATTGAACTCTTACACCATAAGCTTGTAGCCAAAGGGCTCCTCACATTTTAGTATACTCAGGCAACAAAAGTTAGAGATATTAGGAGAAAATATCATGCACCTCATTAAGGATGATGAAACTGTATCTACTCAATATCGAGACAATCAGTCAATACAACCGATCCAATGAAAAAACTCAGCCAGTTCAAAGAGGGTACAAGTCAGATAAATTTCAAAAGTTGGGCTGAGTTCCTAATACAAATTGAACTTGCAGGTATCTACTAGAGATGAAGCCCTATGTTCAGGATAGCATTCCACAAGCTGAATGAAGATTTTTTTGCCTTTACAGATTTTTTTTTTTAACTTGGGATACTTCATCCTTTTTTTGTAACACACTCATCCTACCCATCTTTCCAGGCTCAGTTCAAAAACTCCCCTGTACATTAAATCTGATCTTTATCACTGAACTGAGCTCTTTCATCCATAACTGGAAATTCTATTGTCCTCACAATCACCATCATGCTTTAACACTTAACAACTCTCTAAGGTTTATGTGTGTTAATTTTAACTCCCCCCGTGGAATTGTAAATGATACAGATGGCACGTCAGGTTAGGGAAGTAGACACGGTCTACTAATCCAAAATAGATCACAGAGTCAATAAGCAGCACACCAAAACTACAACAACATAGTTTAGGGAGCCAAGAATATTAAATGAATTTAAAATTCAGCACAAATATTATGTACAAATACCAAAGCCAGAGTTTTAGGGAGGAAGGTGATGGTAGTGGTATAGGAAATTAAACCTCTTCCAGAGAGGAAGAGATGGAGTTTAGTTCTCTCTTTTATTGAACAAAATAAAATTAAATCATGGAGAAAGTGGCTTATGTGGTTGTAACTTGGTTTCCTAAATCTGAAAAAAAAAACAGGTTTGATATCAAATGCACAAATGTAAACTAACAGCACCTTCCACACTTCTTCTATACTTATTGGAGACAAAGGGGACCTATAAAATGTAAATGCACATTACAATGGAACATTTTTAGGAAGCAAATATTAAGAATAAGGCACAGGAGTGGCTCAGTTGGTTAAGCCTCTGTATTCAGCTCAGATCATGATCCCAGGGTCCTGAGATCAAGCCTCAGGTCAGGCTCCCTGCTCAACCTCTCTCTCCCTCTCCCTCTGGCTTGTGCTCTTCTCTCTCTCACGCACTCTCCCTCCCAAATAAATAGAATCTTAAAAACAAAAACAAAAACAAACAAGGTACACGGAGACCATCAACTCTAGTGTGAACTTTTTTTTTTACTTTAAATTTTGAGGAAATAATACTTTTGATTTTCGGCATTAAGCTTCTTCTTCTTCTTTTTTTTTTTTTTTAACATGTGAGACAGAAAGCATCCTATGAAGAACAGATAGCAAATTACCAAAAAACATAAGATAAATAATAATTTACAGGGCTATAATTTTACCAATGTGAAGGCATTAATTCTTGAAGACATTTTACCAGATAAATAGGAGACTTCCAGCTTGAAATAAACACATAATGATCTGAATTCAAAAGTCTAGCGCACATAAAGTGATATCTATACCTGTAAATCATGAAACACAATGACATCTTGGATAAATTTTCCATAAGTAACTTAAATCAAAACGACAATATGATATGTGTTGGGAAGTTTCAGTCTAATTTTATCATCTCTTGACTTATAAAATATATAGCTGTGAGGTTTGTTGTCACTATGTCCATTTGAGTTTATAAAGTTAGCAATAAAAAGCTGTTTTTTTTTTTTTTCTCTGAGAGGCTATATATAGGATTTGGACAAACTCCTATCAAGTGAAGGGTCATGCCTGAGTGATGGTTTCATTACCAGAATAGAAAGGCATTTTGAGTAATGCTTAACTGACATTTGCATACACTTTATATAATAATTCCTTATTTAACCAAACAAGCAAAATAATCATCTAAAAAAAAAAACTAATGTACAATTTGGGAAATATTTAAATTAAATACCAACACTAGATAAAATTTGATATACTTCTTCACTGACTTTTCCTCACGGATATAACTGGAAAATAACCTTCATGTCAAACACTTTCATAGTCATCACATTAAGAAAAGTAATCAAGGCCGCATGCTCATGAGTGGAGGAAATTCTACTAGGCCTTGACTTTCTGCCTCGATATACTCTTTCTACTCCTGGTTTTCTGTGTTTCTATTAAGACTCAGTAAGCTGGCTCCACACTGCTGGTGTCTGAATGACTTAGAAATTCCATAATGAGATACTGTTACTAGGATTGCCTCCAGAGGCTTCATTTCACATTATCCAGTCCACTCACAGAGTGAGGGTCACACGCCTGAGCCCAAGTCCAGCCTGGGGAACTGCCTGTTGGCTTCACCCCTACCGGCTTCCCAACTGTACCCACTCACTGGTCTCCTGCTCCAAATAGACACAAAGTACTTCCAATTTTTAAACAGAAAAATACTTTCTTTCCCCAGTGTCCCACCAAAAGCAATTAGACTTAAAGCATTATAATGGTTGAGAGCAAATGAAAAACAAATTCATTCAGTTGAGAAACAGCCTGAGTATGTGGTAATAAACTCTTCTGACACAGGTATATGGTAATCTGCCATATTACCACATGATGTATAGTAATGAAAGCAAGCATTAGCTTCACCAAAAAAAAAAAAAAAACAAGCTATGGGTCTATTAGAAACATTTTAGTTGTCGTCATAGTAAAGGTGAAGAGTCAAATGTCTGTGGTGAAGGAAACATCAAGGATGCTATTTTCCAAGAAAAAGAGACCAAATGAAAATGGACATAGCATGTAGTCTATCCACGCCCCCCCACCCCCATGCCCCCACCCCCCTACCCCCGCCACACACACACAGATTCATTAGGCAGCTGTGTTCTATGGCAACTCTTCCTTCTACTCCAGACTACTCGGGATTGTCTCCTGAAAGCACAGCATTACATGATCATACAGTCCTACATAGCTCCCTTAACAAAGCCCCAAAGGAAGAAGGCTCATAAATCCTCATCATGCCTTTTAAATTTCTCCAGAATCCCAAACAACCCGATCAGTTTCATTCCCAGGATGTGTTTTGCTCTAGTCTCTGTTCCAGGCCCTCTGGAACAACATGGAACACACCATGCACTTACACACTATGGTCCCCCTGGAGATGCTCTACTCGGGTTCCCTTTAAGAAGGACTTACTGCCTGGTTGGGGCAAGTGTGGTCATAAACAGCCTCTATGTGCCAGGACCTTCACCGTCTGCCTCTGCCACTCCACACCAGGTCATGCCCTCCTAGGACAGCTGACAAACCAGGGACTGAGCCAAGTGGGCTCATAAAGACGTGGCCATTTCAGAATTACTTGAGACTCCTGGGAGAGACAGTACTCACTCCAGAGCTCCCTGCTGGGAGCACTGAGGCTTTGTGGTAGCAGTGTGACATCTCCCTCTGTGCAATCCTGTCTCCTTCCCCTTCTTTTCCCTGGTGTTGATCCCTAATAAAGAGCTTGCACCCCAAACTCCAGCTCATCATCTGCATCTGGAGAATCCAATCTGCAACACAGGCCTCCATGCGTCTGATTCAGTTCTTCATTCCCCTCTCCCAAGGTCCAACTCAAATGACACCTTCAAAAAACATTTCTCCATCCTTCCAATTGGGAATAATTCTTCATTTCACTTATTTTACTCTATCCCCCTGAATTATGACTGTAAATTTGTATATCAAGTCAGTAGTTGTTTTATATTAAAGTTAGTAGTTTAAAGTTTATTGAGAGCATAGTCTATGTCCTTTCTATATACCCACCGTGCATATCACAGAAGAGCTATGAATGAAAGATAAAACTAATGAATGATCTGGAATCTACCTAAACCTTTTTTTTTCCTTCCCCATTATCACTAAAATTTAAAAATGCTGCCAATATTTCATCTCCAATATTTCATAGCCCAGCCCTCTCTATTTTTCAGCTATGTGTGATATATAGTCCCTGCTTTCCACCCTAGCTGAGCACACCTGCCTGGTATAGAACATGCTTATCCTATCTTTAAGCCATCACATAAAAGAAGCCTCCTTTGACAGCATGATGCTTTGTCCAAAATATTATTCAAGACCTTCCTAGTATGTGAAGTGCCCCAAGATACCGCCATCCGATTCCATCTACCTCAGGATCTTCAGAGTTTTTTTTTTTTTAAGATTTAATTTATTTATTTGAGAGAGAGAGATAGTGTGTGTGGGGGGGGAGGAGGGGCTGAGGGAGAGGGTGAGAATCTCAAGCAGACTCCACACTGAGCATGGAGCCCGATGTGAGCCTCAATCTTATAACCCTGAAATCATGACCTGAACTGAAAACCAAGAGTTGGACGCTTAACCAACTGAGCTCGCCGGTGCCCCAAGGATCTTCTTGTTCACATAATTTAGATATCTAGTATATGTCTAAAGATCATTATGCTCCATTAGAACAGTGACCAAATTTGGGGTTCCTTAAATCTTTGTAAGACTAGAATAATAAACTCTATATGGGAACTGCAAAATATAGGTATTCTGGGTTAATAATATATCATATTCACCTCTTCACTTTCCAAAATGATCACCTCATACATTCTCCTCTCAATCCTCATACACATGGGCCTGCTACCATCTCTACCACCACCATCAGCCCATTCCTGTCTAATGACCTTATCTCATAATTCATTGAGAAATTAAAAGCAAGAAATTTCTCTTCCTACCAAAGGCCACTCTCCGATTATGTTCTGATTCCATCTTCACGACTTTATTTCTATAATTTCCCCTTTCTCTTGTATCCTCAGTGTCCTGGATCATCTCCAGCACCACACATTAGTTCTAGTATCATTTATCTCTAGAAATCTCTACTTTGACCCCAGATTCCCCTCATCCTCCAATAAAACTTATTGAAAGAGTTGTCTCTAATAGCTACCTCCAGGTTTTCATCTGATATTCTCTAATTAACTCTCCACAGTCAGATTTAAGTGCCCACTTCATCACTGGGCACTTACGATGGAGGAGATAAGGTCACTAATGACTTTCATGTTGCTAAAGCCAATGATTACTTCTTAGTTTTTATCTTGCCTGACCTTCCAAAACAATCAACATAGCTAGTCACATCCATCCAACCATTCATCTCTTCTTTAACACTACTTTTAGCTTCTAAATGTTGCATTCCCCTTGCTTTTCTGTTAACTCACTAGGTACTTTTTCTGTCTCCTCTGCTGGCTTCTCCACCTCTGCTTGACTCAAATGTGGTCAAGTCCAGAGTTTGTCCTTAGGCCTCTTCACCCTCCTAAGTGGACTCATCCTGAACATGTGGCTTTAAATATTATCTCTATGCCAATGACCTCTCACTTCTCATTATCCAGCCCTCACCTTATTCCTCACTGAGCTCCAGACTTATATATATAGCATCATCACAAGAATATCTATTATTCTGCAACTCAAACTTAACACAGCCAAAATAGAAGCCCTACGACAAGAAACTTGCTCCTCCCCTAATATTTCCATTCTTCACATAGAGGATCTCATCCACCCAATTGTTCAAGTTACAAATCTAGCAGTTATCCTTGACTCCTTCCTTTCTCTCCTCTCTCACATCAATAGGTACTGTCATTTCTACTACCAAAAAAATATATATAGAATCTATTCACAACTATGCATCTCCACTACCACCACCTTAGTCCAAGTCACTGACTCCTCCACTTAGAGGACTACAAAAGCTTCCTATTGATCTCCTTTAGACTGCTTTTGAACTCTTAAAAGCCATTCTCCACACAGCAGTAAAAATGAGTTTTAAGAACATGTATTAGATTAACTCATTCTCCTAAAACCCTCCAAAGGCTTTCCATCACACTTATGCACACACGCTATAATGTGCTTGCAGGAATCACCTACCAGACCACTCCCCTCACCACTCCCCCTTTCATCATACTTCACTCACTCCAGTCTTCTTTCTGCTCTTGGAACATACTAAACTTGTTCCTGCCTTAGAGACTGTTTTGCTATCGCTCTATCTGAAGCGCTACGCCCTCAATCTTTGCATGGTTAGTTCCTCCTTCAAGTCTCATTTCAATTGTCAGCTCTATAAAGAGGTCTACTGTGGCCACAAAGTCTGAATTAGAGCCCACCCCCATCCTCAGCTAGGCATTATCACATCATCCTGTTTTGTTTTCTTCCTCCTAGTTTCCACTTTGTGAAACTATCATGTTCACTTCTCAGATGTTGTCTGCCCTGACTCTTCCCTCTTCCAAAAAACAGGAACCTTGTCTATCTTGCTCATCACTCTATCTTAAATGTCTAGAGAATATTGGGCAAATAATAGATGACCAATAAATATTTGTTGAATGAAAACAAATGAATAGGGATCCCTGGGTGGCGCAGCAGTTTGGCGCCTGCCTTTGGCCCAGGGTGTGATCCTGGAGACCTGGGATCGAATCCCACATCGGGCTCCCGGTGCATGGAGCCTACTTCTCCCTCTGCCTGTGTCTCTGCCTCTCTCTCTCTCTCTCTCTCTCTCTCTCTGTGACTATCATAAATAAATAAAAACTTAAAAAAAAATTTAAACTGTTTAAAAAAAACAAAAACAAAAACAAAAAAAACAGATGAATATTAATATTTGGAATAGCACCCACGTAAGACATCCACAGTTAAGTCCTTTGTTCTCTTCCACAGCTTGTACTTCCTATATGGAACCATAAAGTCTTTTCAATTGTCTGTTCTTCTATTATTTAATTCCTTGAAGACAAGGACATCCTATCTTTGTATTATCACCAACTAGCATAATTATTATCATATAGTCAGATGTATATTATAAATATTTGTTCAAGGAATAAAGAAAAAAAAGGCTGGGGAGGAAGCAGAGTGACACAGAACCTATGGATAAACACAAGGGTGAACTTCACAAGAGGCTGAATAATTTTGCCTTATATTTGAGTCAAAACAGTCACTATGTACAAGGTAAAGCTTTACTTATAGGTTTGAACTCTAAGACTTTAAAGTCATACTTAAAGCTGTTGCTGAAAAGCTACCCAAATTCTATACCATTGTCAGATGACATCGGTGTAATATGAGAGTTCATATTCCTAAAAGCAACTCTCAGCTAATAGGAAAATAGTATCAGAGTTCTTTAAGCTATTTACATCACTAGGGCTTATGGAATACACCTCAGACCAATTTTCAATTCAATTAGTTTTTATGAAGTGTCCACAGAGGGCATGACACTATATGCAGTGCAGATCCAAGTATGCTACCTCAAGGCAGATCAAAGATTTATAGGTCACAGTGTAAAAAGTTCAGTTTATTCTGTTTACCTCATTCATTTTATGCTAGAGCAAAGCCATTAAAATGTTATGACCATTTGCTTGACCTATGATCCAAGTGTGAGAAAATAAAGTCCAAATTGCTACAATTGGTACCCTATGATAAAGGTCACATATTATCATCTCAGGACATGGAGATGGAATTTATTTATTTATTTTTTAAAAGATTATTTATTTATTTATTTATTCATGAGAGACACAGAGAGAGGCAGAGACACAGGCAGAGGGAGAAGCAGGCTCCATGTAGGGAGCCCGATGTGGGACTTGATCCTGGGACTCCAGGATCACACCCAGGGCTGAAGGCGGCGCTAAACCACTGAGCTACCCGGGCTGTCCTGTTTATTTATTTTTAATAAAAAAGTTCATCTGAAAGTTTCAGATTAAAAGAATCTTAACACTTATAAGCACAGCCATGAAAGATATAACCCTATTCTTTACAAACAGAATACCATCCAAGGAGTAGATGCTCCAGCTAGTGGTATATTGAGAGGGGATAAAAGCCAGCCTTTGTCATTAATTACTCACATATATACTGAATGCGGATCTCTGTCCTCCAAGAGATTTACAGGCCAGATGACAAAACAATACATGAGGAGCACAAAAGTTAAATGCAATCACAAGCAGAATGTACCAAACATCATTCACAGCAAAAGCTCTGGGATTTCAGAGGAGGGAAGGCACTCTGATACTAGGATCAGAGGAGGTAGATTCTGAGCAGGGCCTTTAAGCAAGGAAGACTGCCACTTTAAGTGACAGTAAGGTATTTCCCCAAAACTTGAGTAAATAGAAAATAATACTTCTTTCTGAGAGTTAAACTATAAAATCAACACAAAAGTAAAGCAGAGTTGTATGTAGTCACTTCAATGATACTGTAAAACCTCCCAGTCCAGCAAGGCTGATTTTAAACTTATTGAATTTATTAACATATATAAAGAGAATTGCAAATAATCATCAAACAGCCCTTCCCTTCCAAGCACTCTCCAGATTAGGGCACCAAATCAAACAGATGTGAGGATCCAACTCCATTGATAGACACCATAGGCAGCCAGCACCTGATGCCATTAGGCATTCTACTCATGCAATTCCCTTGTTCAAACTATACGATCATCAAGCAACCTTTTAATAATTAGGTTTCTCATGTAGTTTGCCTAAAGGGAGCAATGTGCTGGTCTGGCCAACATGAACACCAGGTTTGCTCAGCAATTAAATTTCTTAATGTACATTACTGCGTTGGTATTCTGGTTTTATACATCAGTCTCTTGTGACCTTGTTATTGCCAGTCATCATCCTGGAGTTGTTGTAATTCTAGGACACTGACATAATACATTTTCAGACCCCACAGTATACAGGACTGGTTTGGTTCAATAGAAAGTTCATTTAAGGGTTTAGAAACCCCAGAGACAGACAGACAGGGGGGGATAGATGAATAGTTTAGGCACATATATTAAGACATTTGTGTAGGTATCTGAATATAATATTAAGGCATGGAAGTTGATGTTTAGCAGTGGACTCACTGGTGAAATTTGAGTAGGGGGAGTTACATGATCAAAACTGTTACTCACAGGACAATTATGTGCAGTTCTACTTAGCAGAACTCATGGTTTAACTGAAGAGTTAGCCAAGCAAATAACTAATTGCAATACGCTATTATAAGCATAAAGAGTACTCTAAGCACCAAAGAAAGCACCTGCAGTTTACTCTAGGGATGATGAAGGAAGTCATGATTTTCTCTGCCCTTCATAACCATCCTGCTTCTCCTCATGTGTTCCCTACTTTGGTGATCATAACCACATTCCACCTGGTTATTAGGCACAGTCATGCTAGATTCTCTTTTCTACCCCCAACATACAATCAGTCCAAAAGCCTTAAAGGTTTTGCTTTCTCATTACCTCTTAAACTTCTTTTCCTCCAGGGCCACTGCCTTAGTCCAAGTTGTAATCATTTCTCAGCTGGATTACTGA
The DNA here is from genome assembly GCF_048164855.1 of Canis lupus baileyi. Taxonomy (NCBI): domain Eukaryota; kingdom Metazoa; phylum Chordata; class Mammalia; order Carnivora; family Canidae; genus Canis; species Canis lupus. Next base: position 6,463,767 of record NC_132845.1, read on the forward strand.
AATAGTCTTCCAAATGGTACCCTGCCTTCATTCCAACTAGCTTATAACCTTTCCAGCACATCTACAGTTTTGAAGCTAGGATGATAGTTCATTTAGTCATCCAACAAATACATATGTGTCAGGGACTTTCTAAGCCCAGGGGATAGAACAATGAACAAAACAGACAAGGTTCTTGATTTTCATTGACCTAATACTCTAGACAGGACATTAATTATGTAAGCAAAGAAATGACTAAAGCAGTTTTTCAGTAGTGATAAAAATATTATAAAGTAAATACAATCAAATGATGTGGCAGAGAGTGACTATGTTAACTGGAATTTAAATAAAAAGTTTTTAAACTTTTTTTTTTTAAACTACTAAAAAATTGAGTCAGGGACTGGGTTGTCATTAAGGCCTCTTGGGCAATGGTAGTTAGGAGCAGGATGACTAGAGGGAGCCAGCCATGCAAAAGTCTGGAAGAAAAACAAACACAAAGTCTCCAACATAGACACATGTTTAGAATGTTCAAAAATTGGGAAGAAAGCAAGCATAGCTACAATGAGAAGATAAAGAGAGAAAGAGTGGTAGGGGATAAGGTCAGTGAATTATACAAAGGGCACTCACCTAAGGCCCAGTAAGTTTGAATTTTAATTAAAGTGCTATGGGAAGCTATTGAAAACACTTAAGTAAAAGAGCTGCATAATTTCATCTACGATTTGAAAGTTCACTCAAGGTTTTGTGTGAATCATAGATTTAAGAAAAGCAGGAGTGAAAGAAGATCATTCTAGGGTCCAGCGCAAAAGTATAGGTGGGATGTATAGAGCCTTGGAAGAAAGTGGTAGCAGAAAGGTGGAGATGTATTTGTCTTGGAGATATATTGTGGAGCTAAAGCCAGTAGGACTTCCTAATGGAGTGAATGTGGGAGATAAGGAAAAAAATAAGAAACCAAGGATCTGTAACCTGATGGACTTTGGTGTCATTTTCTGAGATGGAGAAGACTGAAGGGTATGTTTTAGAACTTTGGGGTGGGAGTAGAAATCAAGAATTCAGTTGGGCCACATTAAGTGTAAATAAGTATTGAGAATCCAAGAGACATGTCAAGTAGGCAGCTAAATCCAGAAACATGGAGGTCAATGGAAGGGTCATTGGTAGCAATACAAGCGTGGGAGTCATTGACATACAGATAATATTTAAATTATTGATCTAGTCTAAATATAGACTAGAGAAAAATAAGAATAGAGAGCCAAGGATCAAGTTCTGTAGCATTCCAACATTTGGAGATCAAGTAAAGATTGAGGAAACTGAAAAATAGAGGCCAATGATGTAAAAGAAACTTCAAGTGAGTATGAGGTCAAGGAATTCAAGAGAAAAGAGCATTTCTAAATGTCAAATGTTGCTGCCAGGTTAAAACAAAAGACACCCACCCATTGCACTTGGAAAGATGGAAATCATTGGTAACCTCAAAATCAGTGTGAGGAGAGTACTAGAGAATATATCTCTACTCGAGAGAATGTGAGGGAAGAGAGGAAGTCCTATAAGTCATTATGTGACTTATTTTATAAGTCATTTGGACTTGTAAAATAGCTTGAAACCAAAAGCCTACATCCATAGCACTCCCTTTGGACACTTTTAAATAGTCTCCAAATGTGAAAGAAAACGGAAGGAAATAAAAATAAATGATGTCATAACTGGTATAACAAAAAAGCACACCAATTATTTCAATACGTAGCCAATATGAGAACTTTATAACTTTAGAAGACAGCATTGTATTCTCACAATAACTTGAGACATCTACTTGATAATGGCTCTAGAATTCACAAGAAGGCATCAGTACAATGCTTTCCATGTGTATCACTTAGGCCAGAAGCTGGACTCTTCCCTCAGTGCTTTGGCATTAAGAATTGAAGCAAAAAGTCTTGAAATTTCAAGGTTGGAAAGGATTTGGAGGTCATTTAATCCAGCTCCTTTGTGTAAATGGATCCCCTCTTCCACATTCCTAATGAATGCTTGCTTCTTTCTCCTCTTGAACCCCTTTCATGAGAGTGAATTTGCCACCTCTGCCCAATGCTTCAGGTAGAAATAAATGCATCTTATTACATTTCAGACAGATTTCCCTTGCTTTTATAATAACAGTTATTTTCAGCATTGTGCAACCTACCAATGTGATTATATGAGTCATATGTCCTTCATCTATTTTGTGTATAAGGGAAAAAGGCAATTATGGAACATGTAGGCCTTTTATTTCTATTTACCTATCTATCTATATGCTGCCTCTTTCCAGAAAAAAAAATCTTAAATGAAATGACTTAAAACACCTGGGTGCAATAGTTATTAAAATAGAAATAGAAATTCAAACTCCTGAAAAGAAATTCTTGACTCGAAGGCTAATGTAGTTGCTGGCATTGAAATTAAATTTATCAGTGGGCTTTCTACAATTCAGCATGAAAGGAGAAATATAGTGGATTACACAGTTCTCCTTATCTAAAAGAAGAAAGTATACTAATTCTCCATTAAATGAAAATTTTCCTTAGTTCTAAATTACAAGAGGAATTTCTCATGTAGCATCTTATGAAAGAGACTTATTTCTTTGTTTTCCATTTACATTCATTTTCACTGCCATTTCATTTTTTACCAAACTCACAATCTCAATCCAATGTTTAAAAAAAAAAAAAAAACTTAAAAGAATCTGTTGAATATATAGGACAAAGCCAGAGCATTGAATAACTACTTTTCAAAAGGGACTGGGAAAACACTTTAAACTATTAATCATCCTTTTGGGGAGGGGGGGGTGTCAGTATTATGGGGCATTGGTTCCCACAGGCCCAACTCTTAGTAGACAGGAACAAATGAGAAACTGAGCTAAAATCTTCTACAGCACTACCATCATTCCTTTACCTCTCCTAGAAATAACTACAGTTGGGTGATCACTAGGTACAAATGATATCCTGTGAACTGAGAGAAGTGTACAGAACATGGTCCACTGACAAGCAGAGAATGCTGGAAGAGTTGGCCTGAATATCTGATAACACTTTGAATCTTTCAGAAGGGAAGTGATACTGTAAGCAAAGGTGTTATTAAAGGCAGCCCTGCAGCTAGAGGTAATGTGAAGAATTTGGGGTTTCTCATTTGTTCATTAAACATTCCAATTATATACCACATCTTCTTTATTCATTCATCTGTCGATGGACATCTGAGCTCTTACAGTAGATACATACAATGGAATATACTCAGCCATCAAAAAATCATATCTTACCATTTGCAACAACATGGATGGAACTACCAGGTATTATGCTAAGTGAAGTAAGTCAGAGAAAGACAGTTTATCATATGCTCTCACTCATATGTGGAATTTAAGAAACAGCACAGAGGATCATAAAGGAATAGAGGAAAAATAAGAAGAAATCAGAAAGGAAGACAAACCATAAGAGACTCTTAATTATATGAAACAGAGTGTCGCTGGAGGGGTAGGGGGTGGGGGGATGAGGTAACTGGGTGATGGACATTAAGGAGGACACGTGATGTCATGAGAACTGGGTGGTACATAAGACTGTAGAATCACTGACCTCTACCTCTAAAACCAAAAATACATTCTATGTTAAGTAATTGAATTTAAACTTAAAAAAATTAAAAAATAAACAGTCTAATTACTTTCTCAGAAAGGAAATTATAGAAAAGTTATAAATGGGCCAACCGTGTCTTCCTGCGGTTCAACACCCACGGTTCTATAGTACTTTCCCCTGTTCTTGGATTGAAGATGGGGGAGGTATGCCACATACTGACCATTTCTCTTTGAAGGCTTCTGTGGTCTGCAGGACATCACAAACCATCACAAACAGTCCTCAGTAAAACTAACTTACTTTCCTCAGAGTGATGATCACAGTTGCTTAGACTTTACCTGGACTACCTGGTTCCATCATTAAGCTCTACGTAACTACAATTACGTAGTTATTACTGAAGACTCAACTCCTTCCTCACACCTAAAGCTAGCCAGGCATGACTCTGCTTTCTTCTCTGTGGCTAGAAAAGGCACATCTTTAATCTCTATTTTGTCCGTCCAAATGTGGCAGCACATTATATTTGTACTCTTACTATTACTACTATCACTATGACTACTACTACTATTGTTGAATCTGGATTATATCTAGAGGTCCCTTGAGGCCAATAAGCTAGATTCAATTTTCACATGTTAGTTATTGTAAAATCAATGCAAGTACAGTAAAAGTAACCTACATCCTGAATGAGGCTGTTTGTATACTGGACCATGCAACGTATTCATGGTGTTACCATGGAAAGGATGAGAGATTTCAGACTTACTCTAAAAAAGGCATTGGTACACCTTTGAATAAGTAACCCCATTTTTTTTTATAGAATTGGGATAAACTGAATACACATTTGTTAAAAGCCGGGGTATTATAGGCACATAACAGTAAATGCTAACGTAGATGCTGATGGTTGCAAGTGCAAACAAGCATGCTGATCATTACTTCACCTAGGAGTTTACTATGACATACAAATGTCAGAAATCGAGGTCAAAGCTAAGCAAAACCCAGCTACCAACAGCATAATTTTCTCCTCAGTTTTACCCATTCTACCCTGCAAACCCCTTTCTGGTTAGCAAGAAGCCTGGGAATAGAGGGTAAAAGTAATAATAAAAGAGGCCTATGAATTATAGGGTAGCTTTTAAATGCCATACAGCTTTGAGAGAGAAGCACCCGTTGAGACAAGTACATATTTCCCTAGAGTAGTCCAAACTATCCAAAAGCTTACATGATGCAATGGTGAATGGTTGTCTCTAAGAAAGCTCTCTGCTTTTGGAAGCCGAGAGGCACAAATACCTGCTGTGGAAGAAGTTGGCATAGCAACTCTGCATTTGCAGTGGAGAATCACAGAACAAACAGGTGCATAAAACAACTACTCAAATGTATTTGCTTCTCTAAAGTGGTTAAACCTTGTAAAGCATTTCTAGGCTTCTCGTTTTAAGAAATACAAACACTTCAGCCTCATCATTTAAGGCAGCATATTTGCTGAATGGATGATATTCATGACTCGTGGAAAAATTTATTCTCTGTATTTTCTGTATATCAATAAGGTGACATTTAGGCTAAAAGTAAGTCATTTCCCCTTCATCAGATATGATTCTCCATTGACCAGAAAATTATAACAAAAGTAAACTTTTTGTGCTTGTTAAAAAAATATATTTCCAAGAAAATAATTGCTTACCTTTTGGCAACGGGCCCCTTGAAATTCGGATCATATGCATTTGGATAACCTGCATTTAAAAGAAAGAACTTTTTAAGCATATATGCCAATGAAATGGCAAATAAACACATTTAGAGTACTAATAAAGAAAAATCTACATCTTGGCTACTGCCCAGGGCAGTGTTGAATTCATTCTTTGGTCCAGGGAAACACAGTTATGCCTTGATTATATCTGCCAATCCTCTTCCCTCTCTCCAGTAAGAAACAAGACTGGGAAGAGTTAAGGACCATATTCTATGCATACTATACACATATCTCCCACTGTTCTGTGTGGCAACATTATAGATTGCATCCAGGGTAGCAAAGCTTGGAGTCCTTCTGGTCTGCAAAGCCGTTTTACCATCTGCCATCACCAAGTATTGCTGAGTGCTCGTGAGGTGCACAGTACAACAGAGATGCCTGCTTATCTGGTTCTCCCCTTTCTCTCAGTAGATTAGGCTTTCCTTCAAGAAGTCGAAATATTAATTGGTCTCTGACATGTTGGCTATATGGCATATACAAGTCATTATTATATTATAGAAAGATTATTTTTTTCAGATCCTCTTGGCAGGCTTCATACCATCTGGAGAGATGCCCTAGTCATTCATTATTGCATCATGGTTGTGATATATTCCCCCCCATTTTTTAAACAGGACAAGGTACACACAGAAGAGTCTTTTCCTGTGACATGTACTACGTAAGCAGACTCAGAACCAAGTTCTGTAAAATAATTTCTGGTCAGTGATCTGTATTTTACAATCCCAAACCCCCAATGCTTCTCCCCTAACCTAAGCACTCACACCTCTTCCTCTAGGGATTTGTCCTTGTGAGAAGGCTTAGTCCTGAAATTAAAGGGAACATGTCAAAAGGGACTGGCCAAAAAACCTCATATGACTCTGCCTGTAAATGGGAACGTGAGTTCTGAGGACTCAGAGGCCTCTTCAGTGTAATCACAGGCCGAGGACAAAACAACAGGAAGGTAAGGACGCACATGGAACAAAAATCTAAGAGCCAGTCAATCAGTGAATATTAGTAAAGCACCTATTATTAGCCAAGGACTCCAAGGGCACAGAAGATATATAAGGCATTGTCCTATTGGAGACCTTACAATTGGTGGAACAAGATCAACGTATTGATTCATTCAACAAATATTTCTTGAGAATACCAGGCCCTGCATTGTAACATATGAACACTGAAAATGCCATATAAAACAATTAATAAAGAACCAAATTGTGTGGTATCTGCCTTAAGTGTTACAAGAGTTCTGAGAAAGTAGGTTTCATCAAGGACTAGAACAGTCAAGAGGGTCATATTCAAGAAGTAAGATTCTTGCTAAAGACTAGAATAAAACAAAAAGGAAGAAAAATATTTTGGATGGATGAAACTGGAATTCTGTTAAATTCAGTTGCTATTTATTGATCACCTGCTATGTGTTCTGGATTGAAAGAGGCACTGCAGGGGATAAAAGATTTACTGAAACGGTCTCTGTCTTCAAAAAGCTAATGAACTGATGAGGAGGGATAAAAATAAGAAAAGTACAAAAATTACTACAGAACAAAGCAGAACATGATATCATAAAAGGATACAAAGAAAGTGTTATAAGAGTTCCAGGGAAGGAAAGGTCACGGTCAGTAGAGATTAGTAAGGAATGACTCTTAAAGCACAACATTTTGGGATAAATAGGTGAAGTTTAGACTTGTAGCAATGAATGAAGTCACAGAGGTAGAGATGCTTAGCATGGTTGTAGAGATGGTAAAAAAATCAGCCTGACTGGATAACAGGATAGGAGGAGGGGACATAAAGCCGAAAGGATACAATAGGATCAGACTTCAGAAAGCCTGAAAAAATGAGATGGAAGTTATTTTATATATCCTAGGCCACAGGGAACCATAGAAGGATTTTGAACAACTACAAAAAAAAAATGACCCGGCAAAAGCAGTGCTTAAGGAAGGGCAGTCTGCAGCAGTGTACAAGTTGAATGGCAAAATGCAAAGTCAAGGAGATCAACTTAGGAGTCTACTGCAATAATAGAGGTGAAGTAACGTGAGCCACTGTCCAAGTGGTGATGGAAGTGATGGAAAGAGAGATTCAAGATTCATCACAGAGAGTTGTGTGGCATAGAGGTTAAGAGCAATGGCTCTGGAGTCAGATTGCATGCCGTCTGTGACTGACTAGCAGAATGACCCTAGACAGGTCGTGCCGCCTCTTGAGTCTTGGTTTCCATATTTGTAAATGGAGATAACAGTACCTATGCCTTAAAGTTGTTATGAGGATTCAATTAATTAACACCTGTAAAAGTGCTCAGAACCATGTCTGGCACTTCGTACGCTCCCCAATGAATGTTCACTATTAGTCAGTGTAAGTACATGAAAAAAATAAATAGAACTTGATGAATGACTTGGGGTATAAAAGAGAGAAGTCAAGATGGCTTCAAGTCAAGCGACTACAGACCTAGAACTGTCATTCTCAATCACTTTTAGTCTTTGGCCTAGGCTTTAGGAAAGATTGAAACACTTTGGGAACATTAGTAGGTGGAAGAAATTGTAAAGTTATTATAAGAAAAAGAGCATGAGATTGATTTTGAAGTGACATCTGATTGTAAGTCCAGCATTCATTCAGAGTTAAGAAACTGGAATCTTGAGTCAAGTCTTGAGATACATATATGGAAGTCACGAAGTTTATATCATGATAAGTGATGAATTCCATAAAGAAAAACTTCAGGGTCTGTTGGTTACAATATTATTATAGCAACAAGAACAACAGTATTAAACCTGTTTTTAGCATTAAATGCTAAGTGCTGTAACAGGAACTTCATTTGCATTGTTTTGCTTACTTTGATACAATAACTTTATTAAATAGGTAGATTGGAAACCATTGTTAGATTCACTTTATCTATTTAAAAAAACAAGGCACGGAAAGGCTAAGAATGTGCCCCACCTGGGACCCACACTGTCTAGTCCTATTGGGGCAGAACAGATCCTGCTGGCCATACCCTACATTGCCAACATTGGTTTATACTCCAAGGGGAAGCGTGTAAAACATTTCCTGTTTGAGAAAGTCCATATATACTTCAGTGTTGAGTTCTCTGACACTGTCAAATTCTCTTTTCCTCACTGCTTCTCTGACTCCGCCCACCTGGGAACTGACCTCCTCATAATTAAGAGTAAAAAGTGAAAATAAACAGTCACAGGAAGGAAAACATAAAAGTGACATTCAAGAAAGTGGCACTCAAGAAAGCCAAAGAATTCCAAGAAAGAGGGAAGACTACAAATTCCACGGAAAAATGATTACTAAGTGAATGTTTATTCGTACCTGGGACCACTGTAAGTACTTTGCACACAAATCTGCCATTTTGCACAATGTCACAGAGAACACAATGTGACTCGTACTCCTGTGTACTGTGCAATGCAATACCCCCAGTATATTTATTATGTTATTGGATGCTCCATAATCTGTGAGGTGTGTCATTATTATCATTCCGTTTTACAAATGAGGAAGTTGAGGTACACAGGATGGCTAATTTGCCCCTCAGCTAACAAGAGGTGGAAGTGGGATTGGAAGGCACATGGTCTGACCCCAAAGCCTATGTTGAGCCACTTGGCAGGAAGTTCCTCTTTGATGATATCAAAGAAATGCCATAGATAAGTGGGGAGAGGAAGCAGGTGAAAAGGGATTAGCAACTTACACTGATCTTGTAATTATTCACTTTTTACATTAGAAATAGGCAGAACTGCTTTAAAAGAATCTAGGTTGGAGGGGCGCCTGGCTGGCTCAGTCGGGAGACCATGTGACTCAGTCTCAGGGGTGTGAGTTTGAGCCCCACATTGGGTAAAGAGATTACTTAAAAGTATCCAGGCTGGCTTCCAATTTTGGTGTGATTTGTACCTTACAAAGAGAAAAAGTAGATCACAGTGTAAATGAAATGCTATTGTCAAATCTGTCTGAAAAGCTGACACTTTCTGATTGTAAATCCTGGCCGCCTTATATTTCAGTTGAAAAATATACTTACGCCACAGTCAAACGATAAGATTTAGCTGATTCCATATAGTAATGACAGCTGGAAAGTAATGACTTCAGCCTACCCCACGTGCTGCCAGAATTTGTATTGTCATGCAAATTTTTTATTTTCTGGAATCAATACAGGCCCTCGCTTTTTCAGAGACCCTCATGTGCTCTAATTGCATCTCTGGAATAAATAGACTGAAAGGCCAGCTAAGTGAAAAGAGCCACAACACTGAGCCATCATATGGCTTAGCTAGTTGAATATAATTCATATTTCTAACTTCCAGAAAAAAAATACTTATAATTAGGTAATCATTTTAAGAGCTGCTTAAGTTCATGTGATTCTCCGATCACCAAAATTATTATGACAACAGAATCACAAAAAGAAATTCATTATAGAAGTTACACACTTGTTATTATAGTTAACAGTTTGTATTGTACTTACACAATGCAATTTATCTTACTACAAATCATTCATGAGGATTAAGGAAAATAGTCCAGGTAATTAATTCAGCTCCTGAGTGTGGATTTCACATGACTCTGTTGGACACAAATGGTAAGATAGAGCAGCCAGGCATGTTTAGAAAGACTCTTTTCTTTAAAAGCTATCTGTTTCTCAAAGAAAAATGACAATAAAACTATCACTGATCAGTTACAAAAACCAAAAATCTGAGAGCTTTAAGTTTATTCTTTCAGGTATATTCTCCAGAGAATGTAATGTGGTTTAGAAAACCAAAAGGGAACTCTAAGGCGTGGCAAAGTAGAATTTAGTGACCAAGTCAGATAGCTCTCTAAAAAGCAAGGGAACATGGTGTAGTACAAAATTAAATCTTGCCTTAATATTCAACAGCTAGTGGAAAATTGTGAATAATCAAACACTTGTTTTACATTTGATTTTTTACAAACATGTTTATGGCTCTGTCTACAAATGAGGGCCTGCCACTTCATCCAGGGATAGGAGTCCCTTTCCTCCAATCTCAACAGAGGAGAAGGAAGTGTTCTTTGCCATTTCTTACAGGGAGATATCCCTACCTCTCAGCCCAGCACACATGGCCTCTCTCCAGCCTCATCTCCTACCATCCCTTACTTCAAACTTGATCTTCTAGCACTTTGGTACTGCTATGATTCCAGCCTACATCAGGTGTTTTGCATAAGGCCCTTTTAACAATATGCCTTTCCCTTCTTTGTTCTGTTGACAAGGCTAAAGAAATCTTACAGTTCTTACAAATTCCCCCATTCATCCTCTAGGAGAAGGACAAGGACCAAAACATCCTACTGGCTACTGTGCCAGTGGGTACTGTGCCTAGAGACCAATGCTGAGAACTTTCTTATAATTCCATCCCAAAGTAGTTAATTCCACTCATCTGTGAGATGTACATACTTGTATTATTTGCATTGTTGCACTTGGTACACTATGCCTCAAGGCATGTGCTGTAGTAGACAGATGCCCACATCCTAATCCCCCAAATTTGTGAATATTTTATTTTACAAAGCAAAAGGGACTTTGGGTGATTATGAGATGGGGAAATTTTCCTGTATTATCTGGGTAAACCCAATATAATTACAACAGTCCATACATGGGGAAGAAGGAGACAGAAATGTCAAAGAAGGAGATGTGACTATGGAAACAAGGTCAGAGTGATGTGATAGGAGAAAAACTCAACTGACCATTGCTGGCTTTGAAGAGAGAAGGGAGTCGTGAGCCAGGGAATGTGGCAGCCCCTAGAAGCTAGAGAAAGTAAGAAAATGGATTCTTCCTTAGAGCCTCTTGAAAGAAATGCAGCTGGGCCTATCCTTTCACTTTAGCCCATTGAGACCTATTTTGGACTTCTGACCTCCAAAACTGTAAGATAACAAATCTGCATGATTATAAACAATTACATATGCGGTAATCATTAAAGCAGCAAGAGGAACTAATATACATGACTGTTTCTCCTACTGGATTAATAGCTCCTTTAGGGCAGATACCAGATCCTGGTTATTGTTCTCTTGCTATTATCTACTTTGGTGTCCCATATATGCATAAATAATAGATAATAAATATTTCTGGAGTAAACTTTTATTAAATGTCAGTGTAATTTTGAATTCTTATATCTTTAATTTAGGTTATGAAAATACAAATAGGAGATCAATCTTAACAATTACCAGCTAGTCATTGTAGATAGATTTCAACCTGGATTAAAGACAAGTTAATAGACTCCTAAAATTGCATTGATGTGAAAAATTACTCTCTGTTAACTCAGCATCCAATTTGTAATGTCAAGACCAATAGGAGTTAACAAAGGAAGTAATGGAGACAGTATCCCATACTGGTGAATAAAAATTGGGCAATAAAATTCTTGGTATCAAATGTCATTTCTGCCATCTACAAAGTGCATGATCTTGGGAGAATTACTGTTTTTCTCTGTGCAGTTTCATTTTTGTCATCTATAAAATGATAGTAGCAAAACAAATTTTAAGTAACAAAAGGAGGAAACAATTTCTGCCTTTGGGGTGACCACTGGAAGCAGTAAAATATATGAAATCACTCTCATAAACAAAGTAGATCAGTGTAGTGCAACGCAACTTAAGTTGAATTACCTCACTGACTATAAGTGACATGAATAGTTCTAGAAAGGTTTCCATGATTAAGCTGGATATGACATTTATGGAATAACTTTTTGAAGGAGAGGAATTATGAGAATGCTTAAAGGGAAGAATGTATCATATGGGAAAGCTGGAAAAAGCACATGCTCAGCTACAGCAAAGAGCTATTCCTGGAGGAGGAGACATGAGAGCAGTTAGAAGAATGACATACATCATATGAAGCTGGAGTAGGATTTACAAAGCCCCTCAAGTCTTCTGAGAAAGTAATACAATTGCCATGTGTTTGTGTATCTGTATGATGCAGAAGAAATAGGAAAGTTAAGGCAGAGGGACCAAGAAGAAGATTGTTGTCATATTTCAGAGTTCAGATGGTAGCTGCTTGACTGAGGCTGCAGCAGTGAGAGAGGATGAGGTAATTCCAAAAGCATTACAGAGGAATACATTTGATGGGGGTGAAGGAAAGGGCAGGGTGTCATGCTTCATCACCTAGTGATGGCAATGCCTCAAGCAGAAAATGATGTGCATTCCAGAAATTCATCTAGGGCAGAAACATGACCCCACATTGGACATGGCAAGATTAATGGAAATGCAAATGAGGTTCCTTCAGCACTGATTCAAGCCAAACAATACTGTGGTACCATCACCTTACAATGGTTGTTTTTCTATCAGTCTGAGTAACTTCCTAAACGTATAGATTGATAAATCATTCCATGCTTCATCAAGAATGCCAAATCTCCTGCTTTAAGAAAGGGTTTTCTAATCACAGGGTTGGTTTCTAAATAGTTTACATCATCATTTGAAATAATTCACCCTATATGAACACAAGTCATTAACATTCAGTTAAAACGTCAATCTGGAAGTAATGCCGAAAAGAAACAACCTCCACTTCCACTAAACAGGCAAAAGAAAACATTCATAAAGCACTCAGGCTGCTTCTTCATAGACTGATTTTATAGGCAGTGCTGAAAGATGCACGTTTGGGGGGCATTGGAAATGCACTTCTGAAAAAATGATTTTTCTTGACTACTGTGACAAAGCAGTGAATTTGTGCTATAGAACAGCCATGAATTATTGGATAATCACATATCTTCTCAGAATAAATAAAATTCTGAATCAATATTGATTTAAAAAGAGACTCTGGAAGCAAACAAGAACATGAATTGAGTTTGAAGGTTATCAGCTTGGGGTTTCTAATATTTCTTTCTAGCTGTATTCATATTCATTGCCCAACATGAGGCACTCAGAAAAAAAAAAAAAAAAGAGCAATGACATACTCTAATTGCACTGGAGCAATTCCTTATTTTCTTCCAGTATCATAGGTTATGCATTTCATTATCACACAAGACCCTATTCCCTTACCTCCTAAAAAATATAACAACTTCATAATCAGAGATAGGAAATGAAGAGTATATTTACTTGCCCTGAATATAAAAATAAGTGACTTCATCTTGTCTTTCCATCTGCAAAATTCAGGCAGTAAATGAATAAAGTTTGGGAGAAATGATAGTTTTCGTCATTATACAGATACAAAAATCAACTTTTGTAAAGAAGGAGAAAATTTTTTAAGGTTATAGTTGAGTGAAAGACTTTCTGTTGAGCTTAGGAATAAACACTACTAAGAAAAATAGCAAGAACTTGTCAATTTATCACAAATGCATAAAGCAGTAGCTAGTGATAACATCTCTCCTACATCTTCATATTGTTCACAGGTTATTGATGAGAATAAAATTAAACTGTGCATCAACTCTGACTTTTGCCACAACTCAAGAAGATGGAAGATAATAATCACTAGAAAATCATCCCTATTCCTGGGCCTGAATGCAGGGAAGAAAATATGATTTAGTATACATTTTCTACCCACAAGACATCATGATCCAACGAATAAAAACTACAAGTGGAATATACTACGAGAATTCGTGTTAGATGAATGCCTCTACCTACAGAATAGTTGAGGAAAAATTATGATAAACTATGATCTTTCAGCAATGGGTCAAACTAGTCACTTAGAATGACAAATGGGGAAAGTGCAAACAACAGGAACTACACACAACTTACGGTATGACGCACCTAACTGTTACATGTATTCAGAAAGGAGGGAGGGAGGGAGGGAAAGAGAGAGAGAAAGAGAGAGAGGGCACTTAAAATTCTTCTTTCTCAGGGCTGGGATGGAGGGAGTTGGGGAGTGTTACAGAACAAAATAATCACTTGGAATGGAGGCCTGGGGACTTACCTCACTTCCTCCTATAGTCCTGTCTCTTTGGATCAAGTCAAAGATAAAATAGCCCGGATTTTATATTTGTAAATTCTATGGAGCATCTGTGAGGCAGAAATGCTCATGAATATTTTTTCCTCACAAAAGCATTTTCCACAAAGAGGCTGAACATATTGTGAGTTCATTATCAAAAGAAAACTTTGGTCTTACTTGTTCTACATTCTATATAGACTTGGAGGTGGCTGTGAAAGACTAAGGAAGAGAAATCCTTCCTTGTCTTTAGTTTATTTCTAAATAAAGATGGGGGAAACACCTTCATTTGAGTTTACAGTGTATGTGAAGTAATCTCAAGTGGGGTCAGTATCTAGGTATTCATGGGCATCTGACAAACAACAGGCTCTGTTGGAATGTATCTTATTCTAAGAGTTCTCACAAATAATTTTCCAAAGAAAATATGCAGCAAACAATAAAAAAAAATAACAAATTAAATAAACAAGATACCACAAAAGAACTAGATATACACAGACAATAGAAATAGACCCATAAAGTCTTCAGATATTTATATGATTCATCCCGAATTATAAAACAACTATGCTTGCTGGGGTTTTTTTCCAGAAATAAAAGACAAACTTGAAAATAAATGTAAAGAACTAGTTTTTTTTTTTAAACTACCTAGCAGATTGTATGAAGAAAATGAAGAAAATCGAATCTGGAAGTAAAAAAGCACAATAAACAAAATGTAAAACTCCGTGGATAAATTTGATATCAGATTAGACACAGCTGAAGAGGCAACTGGTAAACAAAAAGGCAAGTCAAAATGAATTATTCAGAATGTAGCAGAGAGAAACTAATGGAAAATATAAAAGACTAGTTGGTAAAATGAGCATAGGGTGAAAACTTTTAATATATGTTAAATCAGATTTCCAGAAAGAGAGAATAAACATGATGGAGAGAGGCAATGAAAGAAAATAACCAAAAAAAAAAAAAGAAAAAAAAAAGAAAGAAAATAACCACCAACACAGAATATTTGCCTGATGATAATTTATTCAAGAAAAAAGAGTGAAATAAACTTTCAAATAAAAAAAATTTGCCATCAGTAGAATCTCACTAACATAAAGTATATATTTCTTTTTAAAAAAATTTATTTGTTTTAGAAAGAGAGAGTGCAAGCATGTTCAAGTGAGGGGAGGGGAAAAGGGAGAGAATTTTCAACCAGACTTCCCACTGAGTGTGGAGCCTGACTTGGGGCTCCATCCCACAACCCCTGAGATCATAACCTGAGCCAAAACCGAGTCGGATGTTCAAGCAACTGAGCCAACCAGGCACCCTTTAAGTATATATTTCTGAAAGAAGAAAAAGTTACCCAGATGGAAGGTCTTTGATGAAAGAAGAAAGGAAGAATGAAGAACTATGGCAGGGTGAGAGAGGAAAGGAATGATCACTGGCTATATAAAACAACAATAATAAAGTCTTGTGGGGTTAAATAAGAGAAAATTATGGCAATAATATAATATAATCCGTAGAAAAGGGTAAAATATTAATAAATTTTAAACTTGAATAAGTATGCATGCTATGGTTTTTAAAAGGGTAGAACCAGCATGTATTACTTTGAAAATAGTGGAGGAAGGAAAACAGAATAAGAAAAATTAGCCAATGGAAAATAAAATAAAAAAGAGAAGAAAAATAAACACAGAACAGTTAGAGGAATGAGAAAGCACAATATAATGTGCTGTATGTTGTTAGGAAGCAAATGTTTGTGTCCTCCCAGAATTCATATGTTGAGAGTCCCAACCCCCAATATGGTGGTACTTGGAGATAGGGTCTTTGGGAGGTAATTAGGCTTAGATGAGTTCCTAAGAGTGGGATGAGTGTCCTTCCAAGAAGAGGAAGAAAGTCCAGAACTAGCTCTCTCTGCCATATGAGGACCCAGTGAGAAGACAGCTATCTTCAAGCCAGAAAGAGGGTTCTTACCAGGAACAAAATTAACAGGTACCTTGATCTTGGACTTCTCAGCCTCCAGAATTACAAGAAATAAATATCTGCTGTTTAAGCCACCCAGTCTATGACATTTTGTTATGGCGAACTAAGACACATATAAACTCAGGTATAATGATGACTACATTAAATACAAAGGACCAAGTGTGCTTGTGAAAGACAAAAACTGTCATACTGGAAGAAAAATCACAATATCGAACTATATGCTGTATGTACATCCCCCAATAAAGGATAGTAAAAGGTTAAAGCAAATGGATGAAAAAATATATGCTATGTAAATCTTTAATGAAAAGGATAGAATTATAGGTAATCTCTGAAAACAGAAATCACTTCATTATGATAAAGTCCAATTAACAAAGAAGATACAATAATTTTAAATACATGCACTTAACAAAATTTAAAACGTAAATATATAGAATTGCAGGAAGAAATAGACAAATCTGCAATCACAGTAGGAAATTTAACATACTTTCTCAGTATTTGTCACTATTATAAAGCATAAAAAAATCAGTAAATGTACATTCTCCTCAGTAAATGGTGATAAGACAGTGGATATCTATCAAGAAAAATAATAATAAACTTGGAGCCCTACTCACGTCAGATACAAAAATCAATTCTAGATAGAAAGACATGAAGTGAGGGTAAAATTATAAAGACTTTATGACCTCAGAGAGAGGATTTATTAAGCAATAGTACAAAAAGTACTAGTCATAAAGGAAATAAGTTATAAATTTAGCTACAACAAAAATAAAAAATTCCTTTCATTAAAAGACTCAATAGAGGGACATGATATCCATAGAGGGCAGTAGTAACACAATAACACTTAATTATTAATACCGAGGCTATATAAAGAACTACAGATCAAAAAGACAAAGATTAGTGGCAAAAAAAGGGGGGGGGGAGCAAAAGACTCAGGTGGGAACCTTAGAGGAAGAAATCTAAATGGTGAATAAATAATAAAAGTAACATTCAATATCATTAATAATTAGGCAGATGTAAATGCAAACCATACAAAAAAATTAACTATATGCTCTCAGAACACTTGCAAAAAAAGGGGAAAGTTAGATGTGTCGACAAAGATGTGGAATAGTGGGAACTCATATGCTGCCCATGAAAATGAAATCCGGAGAACTGCTTTGGAAAAGTCTGGCATGATCTGACCCTACGACGGGGCAACTTCAGTCCTAAATTTTATCTCGAACTACCACATATGTGTATGAAGATACAGACACAATAATGTTCATGGCAGCATTGTTTTTAATAGCCAAAAATTCGAAACAACTCAGTGGACATTAAAAGTAGAGAATATAAATAAATTATGGCACAATCACAACGGAAGACTAAGCAGTTCCCTCCCTGCTAGAGGTAACCACTGCCCTGAGTTTTGTGATAATCACTTCCCTGTTTTTATTGTAGTTTATCTCTATGCCTTCCTAAATAATATAATTTAGTTTTGGTTACTTTTGGTTATACACAAATGGCATGTGGGGTGATTTTGTTTTTGTTTTTTGTTTTGTTTTTCCCCTTCCCATCATGTTTGTGAGATTCATACACCTGTACGTAAGCTTTCTCTCTCTCTTTCCCAGACATGCACAGAAACACACACATGCATGTGAACATGGGAGAAAATAAAATCCTACTTTTTCCAAACAATAACTCCCACAAAGGATATTCATGTAACTTTAGGGATTCAGGCAGTTCAAGTTCAGAGTTCCAAAGAGTCCATTTTGTGAAAAGATTAAGAAACCAGCTCTCTATCATTTTAATTATAGCTGCAAAAGCCTGTGTCACCTTAACAAGTCACTTTTCTGACTCAAAATACATGACATTTTGACTATCTCTTAGTCATCAATGCAGTCATTTATTTATCATATGTTTTCTCCACTAGAATAGAAGTTCTAAGAGGACAGGGGCTCTTGCTCTGTTCTGTTTCCTACTGTGTGCTCCACCGCCCGGAGCAGCAGTTCTGGTTCATAGCAGCTGCTTAGTCAATATTTATTAGGAACATAACACGGAGGGTCTCTTTTAAACTTATTTGTGCTGTGCTGTTACTTTATATTTACTCTCCAACATGGCTGATGCCTGTTGGACTTTTCATAATGTTGTGCATGTAAGTATTGGCCAGAATGCACCAAACATTGACTTAAGAAGTGCAGCACCTTCACATTTTAAAAGCCTGACAGCCCTACAGATTTCCAACTTGCTCCCTGGAGACAGATCATGAAGATGAAGTTGCAAGGCAAGAGCATTTTTCAAGTTATTTCCATGATGTTTGTCCAGCAGGTGGTTTCCTACTGCTAAGGTGGCCAAGAATTGGTGGCTCTACAGCCTTAGGTTCTCAAAGAAATAAACTGGGGTAAGATTCTCAACATTTTCCTAAGGGTGATTCTTCTTTCACATTTTATTTACCCCAAAGGCCTACGGACTAACATGTTACCTTCCCTCTCACTACTATTTTTTTTTTTAATGAGTAAAATAGTTTAGAGGGATTTTATAGCAGTTTCTACCTCTAAAAAAAAAAATTGATTCTACCTGTAGAATCACTGTTGTTCTCTTTTTCTACAGCCATAGATTCCCCTGTTGATATCAGTGCCGTAAGAAAAAGTTCTCAGAGGACCAAGATGGCATCCTTTAAAGCAGCTTTACAGGACACTCCATATAGTCATGTATAGGTGGGCACTGTAGGCTAAGGATAACGCAGCTTATATCCCAATCCCAATCATTCTCAAGGCTTCAGAACTGGTCAGATACCTGAATTAAGGTAGCTGGATGAGTTCAAAAATCAAATACTCCAAACCATGGATCCAACCAATCAAGTGATCCAACCAGCACTTGAGTTCTTAACTAAAACTTCCTAGTCTTCTCATTCTTGCAGGAACTCTCCAGAATTCCTGAGACATTTGTTTTTGACACAGACCTGTTAGGTAGCCCTGTGTTCTCAAGTAAAGAGCAGCTCTGGGCATATTTTCTATGCCAAGATGATACCAATCCAAAGAGAGTACACTATTGTCTTCCACTTAGGCCAAGATTAGAATCAGGAAAAAATGGAGAAACATTTCTCCATTACCTCTAAAATTTACATCTATTTCTTAATGTTTATTTTCCCCCCACTCTTAGTAAGATATGCTTACTTATTTAGTTACAGTCAAAACTTTTAAATTATGGTATTCTCTGTTTAGTAAGCAAAAATTTCCCATGCACATTCTAATTCATTAAGGTTTCACACAAAACATAACCAGAAGAGGCAAGATGGTGGAAGAGTAGGGGGTCCTCAATTCATCTGGTCTGCCAAACACATCTAGATCACTTTCAAAACATCCTGAACACCTATGAATCCAACCTGAGACGTAAAGAGAGAACAGCTGCAATGCTACAGAGAGAAAAGTGATTGCTTCTGACAAGGTAGAAAGGTGGAGGGGGTACAGAGGAGCCCCGGAAAGCTGGGGCAGGAAACTGGCAGAGAGGACAATCGGGAACTTTAGAAATCTGCATCTCAAAGAATCTTCCCTGACTGAAAAGGGCTCAGTGGGGAAAGAGGATAGAATCACAGGAGGGGCAATGAAGTCTCCATATTCCCAGAGACACAACAAGAATAGGTGCGCCCTGGAGAAAGCTCACCGCAAACCGGGGTTGGATGGTGGTAAAGGACTGGACTGCCTCAACCCTCCCAGGGCATCTGGGAGAAGCCAGCCAGGTGTACAGGCTGGCACCTGAGCTCTCCTACAGCCCAGCAATGGATGGGGGAGGGCTGCCCTCTGTTCCCTTCCCTTCAGGAGAGGCGGATCCCAGGAGAGCAGGTCCAGTGGCGCAGGACCCTCTATCCAAGGTCGTTGAAGTGGAAAAGGCCAGCTATCCTCCATTCCCACAGGAACAATGGAACTGGGAAAGGCACAGGACAGTGAAAACTCTCCTGCCTCTGGGCGCCCTTCAATTTGTGCAGATCAGGGCCCCTATACCTGCCCCCAGGAGCATCCAGGCCACTGTGCACTGGGAGACTGCGGTTCGCTGGGTGCTGGGAGCGCTTGGGTCCAGGGCTGGAGATCTGACCACTGCCATTTATATTTTTCTCTTTTTACCTTTCACCTGGGAGAGGCAGGGCCTCTGGGGAACAAAGGCCTCACAGAATAAACAGCTCACACTGAGACAGGCCACCTGGCGGGGCAGGGCATCTCCCCCAAGCACATACCTGAGAATCAGGGGAGCAGGCCCCTCTCCGAGAAGAACCTGCTAGAAGAACAAGGGAAGAACAAGTTTACTGACAGAGCAGCACTGAAAAGCTCCAGGCCTGAGAGAAATTAGTATATAGA